>NC_136409.1:218975000-219650000 GCF_051521515.1 Lactuca serriola
GAGAGTTGCATGGAAAACCTTTATGTAAAAATGAGGTGGCACACACACAAAGTCAACTCTTCCTCTTTGTGGGCTTGGGCTGAGAATGGAGAGGGAAAAGAGAAGATTTTGGGCTTTTTGCCCTTAAGCCCATATTTTAGTTAAGTTAGATGATGCTTGACCCAAATAAATCAAAGTGTAATTTTTATGACCTAATAGGGCTAAATTAATTTGGTTGTGACCCATTAAGGCCCAAAATATTATGTTTCATGTATATGGGTCTATTTAGGGCCCATTAGAGAGTTCTAGATTCAAGATGGATAATTTGGAAGTTTATTAGTCCATTAGGCCCAATAAGGAAATCCTAGTCCAAAATGAACTCAAATTGGGATTTCATAGGTTTCCAATTCTTTGTTGACCATTTGTAGGGCTAGAATGAAGTATTTGATGAAGTTTTGTTGTTATAGAATGAGCATCATGCATGCTTTCATGTTATTGATTCATAGTTGTTATAAGTGTTGTAGTTACAAGGCACCAAAATTTCTAGTTGTGACACTTAGCAAGAAGGATCGCAGAGGGGCAACACGTACGCTGAGCATACGTGCCAGATGTCCAAACCCTAATTTTCGGACTTGAGACCTATATAAACACCCTTAACTCATTTGAGCCTCACCCTAAACAGCCTCCTTTACCTTCAAACGTCTCTGAAAACCCTAATATCATTTGTGAGTGCATTTTGAGCTTTAAGAGTGCATTTGTGGCCCTTTTCTTGTTTATTCAGGAATGAGAAGTTGTTAAGGAAGCTTGGAGTGTCATTTGGCTTCAAGAATCTACATATAGTCGACCTTGAGGAGCTTCTGGAGGTATAAAGCTTGGACCTTTCCATCTTAATCACTAGATCTAGCTAGGGTTTTCTAGTTTGGCCCCCTTTGTTGATTTTGGACCTTCTCTTGTGAGTTGAGCAACTCCAGAGGATGGAAATGACAGATCTGAGGTCCTTTGGTCCGTTTGCAACATAAAAATGGTGTCTTGGTGGGTATTTTGACCTCATGCATGGGTTAAGAACCTTAGAAAGGTCTTAACGGGGATGTTGGGATCATATGAGACATGAAAAGGCATAAAGTTGCCAACTTTATACCCTAAGTCGTCTTAATAAGCTTAGATCTGACTTTTGGACGTAAGGGAACTGAGTATTAAGCACTTAATGGAAAAAGTGCTTAATATGTTAGTACGTTGGGCGTAACCTAGCATATGTTTGTCGTAAGTCCCAAAGACCAAGTACGCTACGCGTACGCACCACAGATGGGCTTGGATCTATATGGGCCTCATTTGGTTATTGGACCTTGTTGCATTTTAGGAATAGTGGGTTATTTTATCTGTTTTGGGCCATTGATGTTATGGTAGGGCATGATTGGGCCAATGGGCCCATTAATGATTTTTGGGCATGGACTCTGGGCCCATTAACAAAGAAAGGATATTTGGGCCTTCATGGAAGGACTTGGGGTTTGGGTTTCCCTTTGATTATGTGATGTTCTAACATGGGTTAATATTATTATTCAGCACGGGAGGTTACAGACAGGTAGGAGAGCAGTTTCGGATTCTTCGGACAAAGGTGAGTCTTCTCACCATGCCCATTGGTCTAAGGCACCAAGGTCGGACCATTATGTGATTATGGTATATGTGTTAGTCATTTTTATGATTTGATATGTTATGTGATTGTGTGTTATTGCATGGAAGGCCCCGGGGAGAGCCCATGGTAATTGGATGTAAGACCATGTAGGGTAGCCCATGACATTCCTAGGTAAAGACCATGTGGGGTAGCCCATGACATTCCCAAGTAAAGACCATGTGGGGTAGCCCATGGCACGAAGGTGTAAGATCCTGGGGGGAGCCCATGACATCCTTACAGGTTTATGTATGCATGGCTTATGTGTTATATGTAGCTTTTATAGCTAATATGATATGTGTATTATGTATTGTGTGTGTGGTATGCTCTGGGAAACTCACTAAGCATTTAGCTTACAGGTTGTGGATTTGTTTCATGTACTTCAGATCCCAAGGGCAAAGGCAAGGTGTGATGACGCTGCGTGTACTCTCTCCCAGGCGTTTTATGGACACTCTGATGTTTGGAATAAAAGTTGTATTTGACATCTGTTTTGAAAACAATTATGATTGGATTTCTTAAAATATGGAAATGTATTTGACTATTCAAAAATGAAATTTTTCTTTGAAAAATTGGGTCATTACAAAAACTCACATGAACTAAACAATAGAAGCTCAACAACAGAATAACTAACAAAAGTTACCTAATGCCAAACTGAGACTAGTCCTTAGTCAAATACTCAATTCTACCCAGGCTTAACCAGAAGTCAAATTGGTAAAAAAAATGGTCAAAGGTCAAAGTTCATGGTCAACCAACGCTGACCACCGGGCCACGGCCAAACCCCTTGACTGTGTCTTGGTCATAAAAGGATAAAACAGTCGGGTATCTCTCACTTAAACAAGCACCCGTCATAAAACCTAGAAACTACATCGCAACCTCAATGCAACCGTGTCGCATCCCCACTGTTTCAACAATTTCAAACGAATCAAAACCATTAAGTCCAAGCTTCCAACTTTCAGATCTAGACCCAAATGATGTCTTAATGGATAAAACACTCCGTACTAACTACAAATAAAACACTAGATTTAAGAATGCTCTTTTCTTAAAGTATGTAGTAACAAGAGCACATCCATGCACTCTAAACCCACCAAAGGATCATGTCTAAAGTTAAATATGATTCTAAGCTCCTGGAATTGTCCAAAATCCAAAGATCAAACCATTCATGGGACCAAAACATCAGATAATAGACTAAAACATTAAATACTCATAGACACAAAGATAAAAATAAAACATGAAATTTTGTGACACAAAGGGTTCATATTAGTAGAGATGGTAGAGATCCACGAGATTCAAACTTCGAAGCACAACCTTTCTTGATTTCAACACCAAAACACTCAAAATAAACACCAAAAGTGGTTCAAGGAGGAAGAATGAGTTCACAGCACTCATAGGATGCTAAAGTTCTCTCAAAGGACGTCTTGGAGGCTGGAGAGGCGGAGAATGACGAACCCTAGAGGTTAAACGTCCTTAAATACCCTACAAACCCTAAACACGTGATCATCCCACTGGACCCGAAACCTCGTCACAGTCCCTTCACCACCACGTCATGCCATCACACAAATTAGCCAGATTTTAGATTTTGGATTAATGGCTTCCTGCTTCGCCCTTATACTCCATTTTCCTTTGGACTATAGAACCACCAAATCAAGGTACGAGAGAAACATAATTGGAACTTAGATGATGCAATTTATAAATCTTCAAAATACGAAATCCTCCAATAGACGATTTGGCAAGCAAAATCGCCAAATACCTTTATCAGGAATCGGGTTTTATAATAATGTACAAATTTTGCAACATTAAATGTCACGTTAACACAAAAATATATCAATTTTTTTCATATTGGATGCCAATTAGAGTTAGATATCAATTTGACTTTTTGAAATCTACTCTAATTGCTTAATAGATATATTAAAAATATTTTGTTGTTCTGTTACATACAATTTAAAAAATAAACAAAATAATGTCTGGTAGATTTCATTTTATGACATTAATCTCGTTTAAAAATGGTTTAGTAAAAGCCTAAAACTTACTAGAATGACTACTCTTTTGGGTGTTATTCCATCAAATGAAAATTTAGTGTGTGTTTGATTGTGTGAATTTTTGTAGTTTTTAGAAATTTTTTCTAAGAAAAAATAAGAAGTTAAAAAACATGTTTAGTTCAATATTTTTTCTTAAAAAATTCTAAGAAAATAATTATTTTTAATTTATTAAATTACATATAACTTGAAAAAATGTGATAATTGTTGTTTTTCATAATTTAAAATTCTTTTTTCCAAAATATAGACGGTACATACATACACCCACATTCACATCCCACACACCCTTACCCCAAATCTCAACTCCTAACCATCCAAACATATTGTGCATGTTCGGTACGAAGCGTTTGTGAGCGTTTGAGAGCTTCTAGCTTCTAGCATTTGACAAAACGCTCTTTTTTGAACAGAAAGTCTCGTTCGACACTACAAGCTTCTAGCATTTAGTTTAAACAAAACGCTCTAAATCCAAATGCTACTTCATGTAGCGTTTAACAAAACGCTACAAGGTACAAGCTACCTGCTACCCGCTACAAGCCACCCGCTATCAGCTAATTTTGCTGAACACGCCTATTTTCTAACTTGTTAAAATAATATTTTAACTAGATGAAAACTTTATTCTTTCTGCATAAAACTTTTCCAAAAATGATTAATGCTATAAAAGTCACAAACTTTAAGGTGGGATTTCTAAGTTACCATAACTTTATTTTTTGGTCTATAAAAACCGTAAGTTTTTAAAAATGTTTTATTTTTTACCGATTAACAAGTCACAAACTGGTTAACTTCAACGTGTGTTTTCGCTGACTTGGCACACCCAGATAGACCAAAATGCTGACAAGGCAAATTGATTCAATCGTCACGTCAACACATCTATTAAAAAAGAAAAAAGTGCATGCATAAGGCTGAAGGGAGTGGTAACATGTTTAGCATGTTGTCATATAGGATTTTTTAAGGCCATATAAGATTTTTTTAAACCATGTAGGATGAAGAGAGTGGTAACAAAAAGCTAAGGAGTGGTAGCATCTAATCATGTGTTATTTATATTTTGAAAAAAAAAGAACATAAAAAAAGATTTAACCAATCAGTGGCCTTTATCTCACAATCTCTTTCTCTTTCCTCACGCTAGGAGCCTGGCGACTTTGTTTTGGCGAGGACTTTGACACATTTGTAAGGAGTGGATTTAGCACTATTAGCGAGCCCCAGGCGAGCATGGCTAGCAAGCCACTCCTTCTAGCCTAAACGGGTTGAAGAAGGAGTCAAACTTAAGACTTCACACTTTTTAGAGGACACCATTAGCCACTGAGCTAAAGAGTTATTTGGTTTATGTCTTTCCCTCAACTAATTTATATTATGAGAAGTTTTTTACATAAAATGTATTTTTACATAAAAAGTTTCTTATATAGGAACAAACGATTTTTACGAAATGCTAATGAATACATAAAATACGTATCTTATTAGTACATAAAAAAGACGTTTTTATTCAAAGAATACATAAAGATATGATTTTTGTAGCACCTGGCTCCTGGTATGTAAAATTTACCTAAGTACTTTGCATTTTTAGCCTTGGACTTGGCGAGTTATAGGCCCGACTCGCCGAGTAGAGCCGGGATATGGAACACGTTTAAGTTGGCGACTCGGCGAGTCCCCGCTGTCTGATGAAACCCTAATTTCAAGGGTTTGCACCCTATTTAAACCATCATATGTGCCCCCAAGCTCGCCCCCTTCACCCTCAGAGCTCCCTATATCGTCCTAACCTCGTTCCTTGTGAGATTGAAGTACTTTGGTGTGATTTCTTGAAGATTTTGAGAGAAAAAGGAGAGTAGATCAAGAGGAGAAGAAGGAGGCCAGACATCTTGGTGTTATTTCAGAGATTCCTTGAGCCGGAGGATTTCCGGAGCAGCAGCAGCAGAAGACAGTCGGTTCCCGCACAGATCAGCAACTACTTTGAGGTGAGTTACCTTCCAGTAGCGGTGGGTCTACGGCCACAATGTCGGCCCACCAGTAGGAGTTGTATGTTAGATGATTGTCTTTGTGATATCATCTAGGTTGCTACTACCTGATATGTTATATGCTAGCATGATATGAATATGTGATAGTAGTAGAGTTCGGTTGTTAGGACCGAAGGGTAGGTCAGACACCCTAGATATGTCTGATAGTATGTGATGATATGTTTATATGCTGGCATGATATGTTATATGTGATAGTGGTAGTAGGAGGGGAATAGTCCCCAAGTTCGGTCGTTAGGACCGAAGGGTAGATCGAACACCCCAGATATGTCTGATAATATGTTGTGTTATGATATATGTGATAGTAGCAGTAGGGGGTGAAATAGTCCCCGAGGATCGGTTGTTAGGACCGATGGGTAGTCAGCACCCCAGAATGGCTTGACATGGGTAGTCAGCACCCCAGAACGACTTGACACGGGTAGGCCAGCACCCCAGAATGGCCGTACCGGGTAGGTCGGGCACCCCAGAATTGCCCTGCAGTATGTACGATATGTGATTGTATGGTATGTGGTATGATGGGGGAACTCACTAAGCTTCGTGCTTACAGTTTACAGTTTTGGGTTTCAGGTACCTCTTCTTCGAAGGGGAAGGAGCTGGCGCGGTAGCGGCACATTACATACATGCTTGTATTCCGCACTATGAGATTTTCCTGGGGATTTGTACTCTGACATTATTATGTTTTTATAAAATGGTTTCTAGACACGTGACATCTTTTATGAAATGATATGATCAGTGAATGTTTTATTTCTAATGTTTTGCAAAGTATATGTTTTTAAAATGAAATTTTTGGCTCGTATTTTGGGGTGTTACAATTTTAACGTTTAAATGCGTAATAATACAACTTCTAAGTTTTATATGGATAAAAACATGAAGGGATAAATATCAAACATAGATGTATGTTCAAACATTTTTAACGGTGTTAGTCTATGTAGATGCATGACGAAGAGATTTCCATAATCGCGCCTTGGTTCACCGACTAAAAGGTTTGCCTTTGTTCCACAATCTCTTGGGTTCAAAACCTTCCAGAATATCCATTCGGCGTGCGACGTCAACAGTAATCTCACATAGACATGTTAGCTTAGCGAAAACCCGCACGTAGGTGTTGAACGGTTTGTAACATGTTAATAGATAAAAAATAAAATGTAATCTGAAACTTATGATTCTAATAAAATAAAAAATAAAGTTAAAATAAATTAGAAAACAGATATCCCACATAAAGTTTAGAAGTATTAGACCTTCCAAAAATATTGAAAATAATCTTCACAACTAGGGTTTCTATTGTTGTAAACCCCAAACTTTCTAAGCGCACCATTTCGCTTATAAACCCTACATCCTTTTTTGCTACTATTCCGGCCATCGGAAACGCTGATCCTTACAATGGTTGGGTGCAGAAGCTTGTTAAAGCAGATTAGAAAAAGGAAGAGAAGAAAACCCCACAAACGTATTCCCAAAAACCTCAAACAAAACCCTCATTTAACTGAAGAACAACAACAAGATTTTGCTACAGAAGACGGTTTCAGCTTAAAGGGTTCTTCCCCATCACAAAATTACGGAGTTCAACCATTGGGAAACTTTTACCTCAGCTTATCTCCTCACAACTCAAGAAACACAGGCTTAGGTAACATCCAAACCCTAACCGATGAGCTTGTTCTCGATATTCTAGGGTTTTTAAGAGGTACCGATTTGGGGATTTTATCAACTGTGAGCAAATCATTTTACGTGTTCTGTAATCACGAACCCCTTTGGAGAAATCTCGTATTGGACAATTGTGAAATCGATAATGGGTTTCTGTTTAAAGGGTCTTGGAAATCAACTTTTGTCGCAGCTCATAACTCATCTTTCGATGTTTCAAAGATTGGATCTTTAGGGTTTAAAGTTAAAGACTTTTACTCTGATTACTTATTTCAAAGCTGGTTATGTGCCAATCTAGAAATGAAAAACGAATGGCTAAACAGAGACAATATCATTAGAAGAAAAGGGATTTCCCTTGATGAATTCGTGTCAAATTTTGAAGAACCAAATAAACCGGTCTTGTTAGAAGGGTGTTTGGACAATTGGCCTGCAATCAAGAAATGGGACAAAGATTATTTAGTGAAAATTTGTGGGGACACTCGGTTTTCAGTTGGCCCTGTTCACATGAAGCTAGAAGATTACTTTACATACTCAAATCAAGCACAAGAAGAAAGACCATTATATCTTTTTGATCCAAAATTCGCAAACAAAGTTCCCAAATTAGGTCAAGATTATGAAACCCCAATCTATTTCAGTGAGGATTTGTTTAGTGTTTTGGGTGATGAAAGACCGGATTACAGATGGATCATCATCGGCCCAGCAGGGTCAGGTTCGTCTTTTCACATCGATCCTAATTCAACTTCAGCTTGGAATGCGGTGGTCAAAGGGTCAAAGAAATGGGTTTTGTTTCCCCCTGATGTGGTCCCACCCGGGGTCCACCCGAGCTCAGATGGTGCTGAGGTGGCTTGTCCCGTGTCCATAACTGAGTGGTTCATGAACTTTTATGAGTCTACTAAAACATGGAAAAAGAAGCCTGTGGAATGTGTTTGTAAAGCTGGTGAAGTGATCTTTGTGCCTAATGGATGGTGGCATTTGGTTATAAATCTTGAAGATTCAATTGCTATTACACAGAATTTTGTTAGCAGGTTAGTTTATTTTTGTTAGCAGGTCCTTAAACAATTTCTTTGAAAAAAAATGTGATTTGTGTGTGTTTTGTGATGTTTGTAGGAGGAATTTGTTGAATGTGTTGGATTTTTTGAAGAAGCCGAATGCAAGCACACTAGTGTCTGGAACTAGAGATCGAGTGAATTTATATGATAAGTTTAAGAAAGCAATTGAATTGGGGTTTCCTGGAATGATTGATGAAGTTGTGGTGAAAGATCAGGAGAGAAAAGCTGAGCTGGCAAAACCCTCATTTTGGGATTCGGTAAAGGACTCACACTCGGGTGCTTTTAAGTTCTCATTTTAGTTGAATGATTAACCGATTATGGTTTTTGATTTCGCATACTTTGATTGGTCTAAAATTTTGAGTTAAAGAACCCTACAAGAGATGATTTATAGGGGTTTGTAGTATTTTTTTTTTTTCATTATCGTTAGAAGTTTAAGTTCATCAATTTTCAATTCAGCTTTAAACTAAAAGTGTGGTGTTTTAGGGATGCATTTTGGTTTGATGATGGATCGACATCCACTTAGAGAGTCTGCACACAACCTAAATTCAAGAAAGAAAGAGTTGATATACAATCAATAACCAAAAACACATTAAGTACATAACTTAAATTCAAATGCAACACTTTCAGGACAAAATAGCTTCAAACAGGCAACAAAGACAACACATAAGATTTGTCTGAATACTTTAAGCCTTTCAAAAACCCACGGTTCAATTGATGAGAAACAACCGTGTTCCCAATACCATATGCACAAGTCTCATCATGCACACCTTCAAGGCCAACATTCAACCCAATCGAGATTGGTTCAATCACAAAACTGCAAATAAAATTAAAAAAGAAAATACAATTTTATAAAGTTTATGTGTCCAAATCTTACAAAAAAAGAAATCAGGATACAAGAAAGCTCATCATTCATCATACCTTGCTTCAAAAGTATCATCTCCATTCAACTTAATTGCATCACATACACTGCTAATTATCCATGGAGGAAGATATGCATCCTTTAATTCAATACTGTAATAGGAATCAGAAGTTGGAGCACACATATGATCCATTCTCCTTACTTCCTTGCATTTAACCTAAAATATCACGACCTAAATACATTAAAAAAAAACATGTTCCACAACATTAAATGTAACAAAAATGTACAAACCTCGGGTGCAGAAACAGCAGCATTTTCAAATGGCACCGCTGAATAAAGTAAAGGCACATCCAAACTATTCAAGGATGGTAAAATAAACCTGAAAGTAAAATAAACAAAACAAATATAAATAATTATTTAACCCAAAAAATATAAGTTTGTAAATATTTAATGTCTCACCTATAGTTAAGCAGAAAGTCATATAGCCCATGTACAGTTGTCACTGAACATTAGCAATGATTTGGGACTATTATCCACATCAAATAGAGAATTTGTGTGCCTAGTCTGCATAAATGTTATAAATTAACATTTTATAAGACATAAAAGTACGTTTCCTAGATTGTATTTGATACCATGTACCTTTCCTAGATTATGTTTTTCAATTTCTGAAAGCTCAAAAAGCTCTTCAGTAGTCGCTTGCTCCACTTTAGAATTGAAAAGAGGCATAGTGAAAAAGATGTCCTTCAACACATAGTAACAAAGAGAGGAGTTAGAAGATGGAAATAAAAAGACTAACATACCCTTGATGAAAATGATGAGATGTACTTGTTCTTTTAGAAGTGACCTCAAGCTTTGTGTTGATTGGGACACATAAGCATTGCATGCACCATTTAGATTAGTAAACATTGCCACAAACTGTCCAGTACAGACTGTAAACTTGCAAGAAAATCAGAATAATAAATTTATAAAATAATATAGAAAAGATAAACCCTTTTTTTTTAAAAAAAGGGAGAAACTACCATAGAATAAATTACAAATGTTGTTACGCATCATGACATAAAGGCTTCGAAATGAGGCCTCCCATGCCAACTGACGTTTGGTCAAAACATCCATTTGACCTTGCATATTTATAAAACATTGATGCTTTAAAGAAAAAATAAAAAAGAAAATAAAAGGGTATGGATGAAATTAAGTTTTTGAATATTTTATACCTTCCCCTTTTGGGAGTAAAGTCAAAGCTGATATAACTGAAGGAGGTAGAGAGCATTGTGGATACACCCATGAATATAAAGGTTTCATATTGGAAATTTGGGCAGTCGGGCAGTTTGTTTTCTGGTATCCAACTTGAGAATTGGACTGCCCGAGACCATGGAATGTGCCACAGCTCATCAACCTATGAAACCTAATCGATTACAAGAAAGAATCTTTCAATTAGTAATACAACAAACCATAAAATGTTTATAATAAAAGAAAAGTGACCTTACCAATTTACAGAAGATGAAGCAATTACACACATACTAGTTTTCAATGTGAAATCCAAAGGAACTTTGTGTTCACAAATATGAAATTCTGAGCAAAAATTTACATTTCCATCAATAGATTCAGTGTGTGAAGGAGAGACAATAGGAAGGTTACGAGTTGCAAGCCCTTTGAAGGCTTCATCCTATTAAAAAAAGTATCACTGACTGTTATATATATATATATATATATACATACATCATGGAATAAAAAGTGGGAGCGTAAGGGCAAAAAAGTAAAATACCATATCAAGTGAAACACCCGATGACTTGGCACCCACCGATGACAGCTCCATAACACTAGAAAACATACTTATCTTGCTACATTTTTTAGTGGTGATGTGGGAATGTGTAGATTTGAATTTTTTGGTGCTTGTAGTTGAAGTTGATGCATTTGTATCTTTTCGACTGTAAAAATAAAAGCAAAAATGTGGATTATAAATAAAATAAAATAAAGACGAGAGTACAATTATTAGCCAAATATGGAATGTACCTTGAAAACTCGGATTGGCTGAAATTAGTATGATCAGTAGTCATATTTTCCTGAAATAATATATTGTAAGAACAAACAGGAATTTTGTAAAAGGGTTATCTATGATACAGACCTTAACATGTTCCTTTACAGATTGCATTTTCAGCCTTTGACTGTTTTTCCTACTGGGAAACAGTTCATCCACACGGGTGTCAATGTATCTGGGATTCTTTGAAGCTTTCATAGCCACAGATGTCAATCCATTAGCATTTCTGTAAAAAAAAAAAAAAAATGTTACTTTTGTACATTAATAGATAGCTATATATTAATATTTAAAAATAAATAAATAAAAGATTTGAGGGTTTTGGGTAGCGGGGGAAGAGAATTACAAAATGAAACCAGGCTCTGGTGCTGGAGATTCATCCATAAGCTCAACAACTTTCTTCTTGCGTTTCAACTGTTCATCCTGCCATTTTTGTTAACATAATAAGTCGAAAGAATTAGCTATTCTTTTCTAATGAATGGGTTAATTTAATATGTTACTATTTAATTTGCTAACATCACATGGTACTCCATTCAGAATGTTTTCTCTCATACAAACTCCACTCAGCAAATAAAAAAGGAATTTTACAGCTGTCAAATAAAAAAAACAAGTAAATAGATGGAGATATGAATACTCACTCTCAACTCTGAAGGCGTCTTTCTTTTGATCGTATTGGTGGCCTTCAAAGAAGCACCACTCATTGCAACCGTAGCCATTTTTACCAATACAATTACAAGTCAACCATAGGTCACTTATTATCTATCTTTGGGGCTGATTGGTAACCTCTGAATGATTTTCAAAGACTCTGAATGAAAACATGTTGTTTGATAATGTTGCTGAATGCGAAAAATTACCCTTTTACCATTATTTGATGGTATGTTTAGGATCTCAAATTTCAAGGCTACATCAACACTACATTTAATTATCATAAGAAATATGAATCTTAGTTTCTTATTTTAATCTAATTTTTTGATTCATTTTACACGCTCACCCATTCGACTCATATGAATTGGATTCTGAAATTGAAACCAACATAAAAAAATACAACGTTATATATAAAAAAGAACCAATGAGCCAAACAAAATTAGATATTCAAAATATGTACAACTTCCCGATGACAACGGCTCAAGTTCTCAACCCATACGCTGAAACACATTTACACAAGGGGTCCAAAATTTAGTAGCACAGACAAGTCGGTTTACTTTGTATTCAGGAAAGGAATCATGCGTTAAGATTAAAGACATTAACAACAAATGGTTTCGTGGTTTCCAGGGTTGTAAACAGTGAAGCCCTAGATAGTCAATACCTGATTGAATGTGAGAAGGGACGAAGATTAGGATTCCGAATCGAGTAGATAATAGTGGTGACTACGTTTCCCTCCTTTCTCCGGCTTTAGATTTTTTCAAATCAATTTTCTTTCTTTGCCCTCAGTTCTGTCTTTTACAGGGATAGAAGTAAAAATAAGCCGAAGCAAATGATAAAAAATATATAAATAAAAATAGTAATAGTGCTCTCCTGGTTCTTAATAGAATGCAGTGGAAAGAATAAGAAAAAAGATCCTGATAATCTTTACTTCTAATTTTTCTTCTCAAATGGATAGATTTAAAAGGAAGTAAATAGACATATAAGTTTTGTCATTTACCGAATTTATCATTAAATTTAATATTTATAAAAAAAAAGAGCCATTATAATATCAAACAACTTTATTTCTTTCCAATAGTAATAAACGTATCAAACTTTGGGTCCCTTATGAAATTGGGCCTTGGATGGTTACCCACCCTATGGGTTGGGCTTGAGACCGCCGAGAGAGGGAGTTGTTAGTTGTTACGGACACTGTCACTAATTTATGTTAGCCTGTTTCGAGACAAAGACGCACAAAAGACACTAATATTTGGAAAAGTTTCAAAAAAAAAACACATTTGATTTTGGATCGTTACGATAATACAAAGGAAACAATAAAGAGGAGTTTTGATATTTGGACTGTAATATTAAATGTATGATATCATTTCCAAATTAAAATGTTGAAATCTATGAACATTCTATTGGTAACATTTCAAATAAAATTCAAACCTTATTTTTTGAGCTTTTTGCAATTTAGTATTTGGTGAGACCATAAAAATATCTTTCTAAGTTTTATTAAGCTATTTGAGATAGTTTGTTAATAAGCTAACGTTTTGTTTGACGCTCTCAGGCTTTATGTAAGTGAGGTGATTCTTCAACATTAGGTATAACACCTTCAATTGAAGGTTTGAATTTTCAGACTATTTTAATAGTTATTTAACAAGCACAATGGTTAAAAAAAACTCATTCATTAATTCACAAAACAAGTTGAACATCTCATCTTGCACACCATCAATCCTACAATGAAGCCGTTGTTGTAAATTTTTTGTAAATAGAACAGCAATGCCAACCAGTTTATGGTACTTTCTACAGTTGATTTTTGCCTAAAAACCATAAACTATCAGACTATACATCATAAACATTACATGTAAACCAAAAAATACTGCATTCTAAAGAGTAATTCAAAGTCTGTCAATCTTGATCATGATCATCATCAGGCCGAACAGATTGTTCAAAGTCAGCCTCCATAATCACCCCATCCATGACATGAATAACTATCTCGTTCATCTTCAAATCTACCTGTTTTGATCGAATCCTGTTAACTATAAGCGTTTCATCAGGATCTTTTGATACATAAAGCTTTAATCCAGATAAAGAATCGCAGGTTATCTCTCTACTGTATGGCACAGACTCTGAAAGAATTTTCCATGGGACAACTGTGAAGCTCAATACACGGGTAAGTATTGCAAATGTATCATTTGCTTTTTCCCCCAACAAACTATCATTTACCCCTAATCGCAAATCACGCTCAAAAGCTAATTTTGAAGGAACAAAGATCGTAAATGGAAGATCTTGAGGCAACATTTCGATCATCATGGTAGCAAACGTTCCTATCCTCTCACCGTTCTCTGGAATTTTGCTCAATTTCTTGAGCTTGATTGTAGTTCTGGCACCATTGCTGAATGATATGTCTGGAAGTCTAAGAACCGAAAGAATCAACACCAAAAAGCAAGAAATTGAAACGATTACAACAATAAACGCGATTGGGCTCTTGGAAGATCGACCTCGTTTCATTTTCAAAACCCAGATCGCTACTGGTTAGAAAGAACACTTCATTGAGGAATTTCGTCGAACATGTTGTACGCAATTAAGCTACCACTGACGGCGACTCACCCAAATTGAAATTTGTGATCTTTGGCAGAATCAAAGAAAACCCACATCCAGACGTGGTCGTGCTCCTACAAGGAATCATAAATCGGAAATGCTATCTACAAAATTCGAAATTGGAATAAAAAGAGGTTTACCTCAAAAGAATGTCAAACAGTTCATCACCTTGAACAAGAACGTGATTTCATAGTTCCATCTATCGATAGAGCTTGACAAACTAACAAATGGATTTTTAGGAATTTATATTTTAGGTTGAATTTCAATGTGGGAGAGTGGAGATGAACCAAAATAGACAGAGAGAAAAGAAGCTCATTCCGAACGCAATTGACTTTATTGTGAATCTCAATGTCAGTCGTCAGGGTCAGACTCAAAACATGGAAGATCTTTAAGCTAATCGGATCCCATACACAAAATTTAATCCGTATAAGCCCAAATATATTATTTGTTGGGCTATCTTGAACTTTAACAAATTATGTGGAAATTTTATATAATAAATATGTTAAATCCTTCTTAACAAATGAATTTTTTTGCCACATGTTAATCTCTCATGAGTTTTGACACTTGTCATTTTGTAGTAATTTTAAAATAAATATTATTCACTTGTCAATTTTTAGTTTGTTTCAATTTTTAAATTAAAATCATATACTTATATATGTAAAGTATTAAATATCATTATATATGATATTAAATTACAATAAATACATTTCTTCTTTTGTTATTTTAAAGTTATACATTAAAAAATATTTTCTGTTTACATTTTAATATTTTTTTTAAATCAACCCGTATAATATACGAGTCTTACACCTAGTCCTCTTTAATAAATGAATGTTTTTTTGCCACTTTTCAAATTCTCAAGAGTTTTGCCACATGTAATTTGGTGAGAGTTTTAGAATTATTATTTTCCACTTGTCATTTTTTGGGAATTTCCATTTATTAAAAATAAATTTCCATAAAATTCTAATGAGTTTTACAAGGAAAGATAATCATTCTATTAATTTGATAATAAAGTCTCATAAATGTTTTAAATAATATTTGATTTTTTTTATAAATGTTCCTAAAGATTACATTATGTTATGTAAAAATATTATTTTATAAAATATTTAATGTTTAATTATTGATATTAAATTTTTATTTTTAATAAACTCGTATAGTACACGGTTTCACATCTACTGTTTATAATTAGATAACTATTACTCCATCATAGTCAAGTATATTAGTTAAATTAATATAATATATTTATTAATAAATAAATGAATATTTTATTTTATTTAACAATCCAAAATTGAATTTGTACTTTTGTAGTATTTTAAAACGATAGATAGATAAATACAATAATACAAATGATTGAAGAAGACAAAGAGATTATCTTAAATTAGGAATTAGATTACAAACAGATTGAGATAACATCATTTTACAGATAAACTAATTAGTACACCAAACAACATAGTATTTCACAAACAGACAAATTAAACATCAACATCAACAACACTGTACCGAAACGTACTGCATGAACTCTGGGTCCAATTCGAGTTCCGCCATTGTTTCCGGTGAAAGCACCACCTCCAAATCCACACTACCACCACCTTCCCTCCCGGGAAACGCAGATATCTTACCATCAAACTTGTTCGCTCTCCCGCTCCTCACCGCAACCGGTTTCCCCCACCCGAAATCATTATCAAACATCGGAAATCTTGGCGAACTGCCCATCGTCAGCATGGCTCCGTCGAAGTTCCCCAACGGAAAACACCGTGGGTCTTGCTCCCAATTGTATACAGAACGACGAACCATCGTGTCGTCGTGGGATAACACGTTTTTGTTCAGTTGCTCGGCGCACCACCGGAGATCATGCGACAGGACATCACCGGCGGAAGCGTACGTCGGAATGCTCTGAATTGCGTTTCCGAAGTAAAGAGTTTCAAGCTTCGGTTCCAGCCGGTGACGGCAGTTCACCGCCATCCTGAACGTCGTCGTTTTAGAATCTGGGAATTTTCTTGCGCGCGTCACTCCCCGCCATAACAACGCACATAAAGACTGAAACGAAGAAATCTCCGGTACCGGTTCTGCTTTTGTGACGACGGCGTTTCGAATCCAATTACCGATTAACGCCGTCACCTTGTCGTCGGAAAGCTTAATTGGATCATTACTCTGTTTCCCCATTACTTCAGCAGCGTTAATTTCTCCATAAGAATTTATTTTTTTCCGATTGTTTGTTCTGTCTTTTAGTTTCAAAATCGATTCTCTGGTAAAACTAAAAACCCTTTCACAGAGTGGTGCAAACTCATCAAACGTGACTTTTAATCCATCGGCAGGGACTTTTAAAACCGCCGGAGAAATCAACACCGATTCACGGGTAAAACAAGGTTGTTTTGTGATCAATTTCACTCCTCTACAAACCTCTGCAAAAGTATTAATAAAATTCCACAAGGAAGTTCCATCGACAACCGCGTGATTAACGGAAAACCCAATAAAAACACCGTCCTGAAGCTCCGTGACCTGAACAGCCAAAAGCGGATTAAAATGGCCATCGTGGCTAACCATTCTGTCAAAGGCGAAAAAGCCTTTGACGGAATCGGGAACATGAAGTGGGGAAACGATATCAGTAACAGAGATATGAGTAGCATTGGCGTGAAGGAATTGAACACCGGCGTCGTTACAGGTGATATAGACGTAGCCATTGGCGTCAGTGATTAGACGGCCGGCGAGAGGTGGGAAATGAGTTAGAACTCTGGAGAGACCTTCTCGAAGAAGGAAGAGAAGATCGGAGATGACTATTGGAGGGCGAAGGAAGAGGTTGCCCTTCTGGATATAGTGGCAAGAAAGCATGGGAAGATCGGAAGCTGAGAGCTTGAGGTCAGGAAGGGTGGATTGTGTTGCCGGAAATACAGTTGATTTGGAGATGATTTGAATGAGTGAGTGAGAAACTGCCATTGGTGACTCACAAGGCATTGTTGGAGTTGTTTTTGTGGGAGAGAGAGAGAGATGGATGTGAGTGAGGATGAGGAGTGTGAGGAATTGTAAGGCGGTAGAAAGGGTATAAATAGGGAGGATGGGTTCATGGTTCATGAACATGGTGGAGCTGCCATTAACATTTAACAAAGTTGATTCTGGTTGGAGTTGACCATGAAGGAAGCAGCAAAACTGAAAAATAAAAAAAATAATAAATAATAATAATAATAATAATAATTCCGGCTGGCTGTCACGTGTCCATCTCAACATTTCCTAGTAACTCCAATAAAATTAACTCCCCCTAAATTTATTTTCTAACTATAATCAAATAATCAATTAATCAATCGCTTAAATACCATTAAATGTCAAAGGAATATTACTAAACCAGGCGAATGTCGGCGCGTTGCGCAGAAACACCTATATAGTCGAAGTCTTTACAAATATATGATTTTTTAAATATAACAATAACGTTGTTGTTAAATTTGATATAATAATTTGTATATACTAAATTGATATAATATATTGATTATTTTGAATTATATGATAATATATACATTTATTATAACTTCATAATCTCAATCGTTTGAATGAATTCTACCCGCGAGTTACACATGAATAAAATTAAATATAATATATGATTTGATGTTATTTATAATTGTTTTTATTGTTAATTAATTTTTTAAAACTTATTTGCTTAATGTTTAATTTCTATCATTATAATTATTTAAAACATCAAACATTGTTTTTTTTATTTTAAAGCTAACAATATAATCATTTATATAGAGTTATTTTTAACTATTGTTATTGTAAGTTATTTTAAGCTATTTATTTGAAAACTTTTAACGATTATAAAAATATATTTAAGAAATATTTTAGTTAAATTGAAATTACAATTTAGTTTTTGCTTTTATCATTACAATTTATCACTTTTAACTATTTATAAAATATTCTTTAGTTTTTTTAAATGGAACTGAAATTTATATTTGAGTTGACATTTTAATGCACAGAAACACCTATATAGTTGAAGTCTTTACAAATATATATTTTTTAAAATATAACACTAACGTTGTTGTTAAATTTGATATAATAATTCGTATATTAATTTGATATAATATATTAATTATTTTGAATTATATGATAATATATAAATCTATTATAACGTCATAATCTCAATCGTTTGAATGACTTCTACTTGCGAGTTACACATCAATAAAATTAAATATTATATATGGTTTAATATTATTTATAGTTGTTATTTTTAACTAATTTTTTAAAATTTATTTGTTTAATGTTTTAATTTCTATTATTATAATTATTTAAAACATCAAACATTATTTTTTGATTTTAAAGATAACAATATAATCATTTATATAGAGTTATTTTTAACTATTGTTATTATAAGTTATTTTAAGCTACTTATTTGAAATTTTTTAACGATTATATAAATATATTTAGGAAATATTTTAGTTAAACTAATATTACAATTTAGTTTTTGCATTTATCACTTTTAACTATTTACAAAATATTATTTGGTTTTTTTTGTGGAACTGAAATTTATATTTAAGTTGACCTTGTAATGTTATATTTAAATTAATAATTTAAATATTTTGTCCAAACTGTTCAAAAGTTATAGCTTTAAACTGATAATGGTTTACATGCAACAACATTTTAAATCTAATAAATTAAGTATAATATGTTAAAATTTAAAGACATAACTTTATAAATAGAAGTAAAGATATTATTTTAAAATTGAAATTTAGTCTATTTATGATTACACTTTAGGTTTGATATTTATTTAACCTTATTAACCAACTTACAATCATTATTAGAAAGACACTACAATTTATCACTTTTAACTATTTATAAAATAATCTTTGGGTTGTTTAAGTTAAATAAAATTTATATTTAAGTTGAGCCTATAATGTTATATTTTAATTAATAATTTAAGTATTTTATACAAATTGTTCAAAAATTATACCTTTAAAATGATAATGGTTTACATCTAACAATATATTAAAACTAATAAATTAAGTATAATATGTTAAAAGTTAAAAAACATAATTTTATAAGTAGAATTAAATATACTATTTTAATATTGAAATTTAGTTTATATAGGAATACACTTTAGATTTGATATTTATTTAACCTAATTACCAAATTATAATTATTATTATAAAGAAATTGAAAAGTCATGGGAGTTTCAAATGAATGTGGTGAAAGGAAAAAAGAATGGGGGTTTCAAATGCATGAGATTTAAGAAAAAATAATAGTTTTATAAGTATGTATGATTAAGAGGAAGAAGAAGAAAATTGTTATTTCGTAATATTTCTTTTTTTTTTTTTTAATTTGTGATAATTTCTTTTTTATATTTTGTACTTTACTATGGGAATTGGTTTTTTCACTTGTTATTTTTATTCATCCACTTCAAAATTAATACATGGACAATTATACTATAACCCATTTTAAGTTTAATTTATGATATCGAAGAAATCAAAGTTTTTGAATTAATCTCGATCTCTCGATTCTCAAAAAACTATCACAACCAACATGTGCTTATAACGAAGTGTTGCCCTCTATGGAAAGAGACACTTTTTTGGGTATATCCAACATGAAATCATCGCATTTCACCATATCTAATTGAAAATGGATGAAAACATATTGAATCAGATGTTTTTAGAATCTAAGTTTTAAGATGACAATCAAAATCGAACCCATTTATTTGCGACAATTGTACACCAAGGTATGAGCGAGATAGAGAGAGGAGGGGGGGGGGTCTGGTGTAGAGACAGTTTGATCATATACAGGTCGTGCCCTCCATTATATATGAAGGTCCTGCGTTGAAGCTCCTGTTTGAATAGCTCAAACAACATCTAGTCCGATTTGATTCCAATGTTCTCGTACTAAAATACAAAATCAAGAATTGGAGACTCCATAATGATCCAAGTTTCAATCAAAGATTTAAATCCATATGCAATTGAATATTGCACTTTACATATGCATCATCAGTGAAGAAATGGAAACATTGGTTTGGTGGGATATGTATCAGCTGAAGATTGATTCAACTTCACATAGAATTGAGGGACTATTCATCTTTCACCTCTCACATTTGTGTTTTCATATTGCTCAATAGCTACATTAACCGGATCGATATCGGCTTCGTATACGTTGTTTATAATAAAGTTGTAAATTCCATTAAACTCAGAACATTTGACCTTCATATCTCACCACTTCATGTAACAAAGTAAATTTCATACCAAAATTTTTCATTTTCAAACACAATTAAACACATGTCATATTTCTCAAAAATCTCAATGTCAACATCAACACATTTTTTTCAAAAATTGTTTATCACAGTTCCAGAATCCTCTAACAACATATCTCCAATGCGAGTGTGTGTACAATCAAGCCGAGGCATTCCCGCGATCTCTTGGGAGTACCTGAAACACATAACATATAACGCGGTAAGCAGGAAGTTTAGTGAGTTCCCTAAAATACCACATATATCGCCTTAGCCACTCGAGGCTAACTCAATATGATCCTCCGGTCATTGTGTTCCAGTGGAGACCCTTTGGTCCCACAACTTGGGTGGACCCTCCGGTCCTAACTCAGTAAGCTCATAAATATAATACTCAACATAAATCACAATGACATAATGCAGAATATTGCAATACACAGATAAGCACATAAGACACCTCAGTCACACAAAGATACCACTCATGGTAAGTATAGTGAGAAGAATCACCTCGTAAAGCTAGTGAATAAAAGTCTCGTACTCAGAAATCTCGAACTAGCATCCACCTAACACATTGGATAGTCATCTCTAATTAATACTCTATTCATACTCAAATATCCCAAAGGTTGTTCTCTTTTTCTCTCTAACTCTTGGAATGGGTAAAAGACCATTTTACCCCTCCATGGTCTCCATTACTCATGTTAACTAAACCCTAAACTCAATAGAAGTCAAACTCGAGTCAACAATCTAGGTTTGACCTGACTCGCCGAGTGCACTCATGTGACTCGTCGAGTCCACTCGTTCCCCAGAAGTCTTCGCGAAGGTCCAGCTCGTCGAGTTAACCCCTAACTCGTCGAGCTACAACATGGCCAGCTCATCGAGACAACCCTAACTGACTCGTCGAGTCGGCTCATCGACTCGGCGAGTCCATTCAGACCCAAATCATAATTAGATGATTTCAAGGCAGAAAACCTCCTCACACTCTAGATTTATGCTCTCAAGGCTCGTTTATCACGTAAAGCCACGAGCTTTACGTTCATGCATGGCACTTAGGGCTTGAAATGCCAAGAACATGCTCTATTAAGGGTTTTTCACTCAAGGCTCTATTATGGCTGAATAAAGCAGGGACCTTTGGACTCTAGTGACCTCACAAGGTCCAGATCTGAAGTCCAAATCTCTATATGTGCTTAATACACTCAAAGCCCCAATATTAGATAGAAAAGAAGCCCTAAACTCTAATAACATGAGATCTACCCAAACTAATGAGAAAGGTATAAACTTTATACATTTTACAGAAGCTCTTGGATGAATAACAACAGATCTAACAGCCTCCTCTTGATCCTTGCTTGAAATCCTTCTCTTCTCTTCCAAAGATGCACCAAGATACTCAATATTAGCTCAATACTCTCTCTATAAGCTCAAAGGCGATTGGGGTTTCTCTCAGTGAAGGTAAGCAACTGATGAGCCGCAAATGAGGCTATAAGTGCCCTTAAATAGGCCCCAAACCCAGGGATTTAGGGTTTCTCTTCACAGCGTCTACTCGGCGAGTCGACTCCCCGACTCGTCGAGTAGATCATTAATCCTACGTGACACAATGTGACTCTACTCGACGAGTTGTAGCACCAACTCGTCAAGTTGCTCAATAATCCTTAAAAATAAATAAATAAACCACATACATGGAAGTCCGGATGTTACACTTCAAACATATTTCATCAAAATTTTGAATTGCACAACCCACTAAACCATGGAAAACACTTTCAACATTTCTCCAAAAAGAACCCGAAGTTTGACTAGCGCCTTCTTCCGAAACCGTCACCCATGCTTGTGCTAATTTCTCTTCTTCTTCTTCTGACCATTTCTTATTTTTGGAAGACATGGTTTTTAAAGGACCAAACAACAAAAATGTATGATGACTAAAGGGAGAAGAAATGTGTGAAAATTAAGAAAATGAGTGGTAATATTTATAGGTAAATATTGAAGGAAGATAAATAAATTGAAAGTAGTCGTTAAGAAGGAAGGAGGTCAAACGAGATTTAAGGCAAAAAATGAATTGATTGGCCGTTTGAAATCGTTCTCCGAAGCATGAAGGGCCACGACCACAACCCACCACGAACCACCGGGATGGTGTGCACAATCGTGGTTCGTGGCCACCTAGAGCACGACCCACTAATTCATGGCCACCATACCGGATGGTAACGCCAAAGGAGGAAGGCTTTCGTTGTGGTAATCGTCATTTGGAAACATATCAGTTTGGATTTTTCTCTCTTAAATATCAAAAATTAAGAATAAATAGGTGAAAGGGTATAAATGTTCATACGTTAACTTTTCTGTGGGTGAATAAATAAAACCCGTGGGAAAATCACCTCCCTTTATTTATATACCGAAAATGGTCTCAAAACAACATTCATTTGATTGCAAAACAGATTTTCATATTATATAGAAAAAATCTTTACTATCTAGGTTCCACAAACGTTACGGTTATTTCATTCTTGGTATCAAACCTAATAATACTCTACAGTACTACAATTACCAAATATAAATAACGCACACATTTTAATAAAAATACACATAAAGATAAAGAATTACCCAATTATTGTTTGGTATCAAAACTTTTAATAATCAACTTATTAAATTTTCTTATATTATAAAAAAATAAAATTTATTTTTCAATGTACTTTATTATATTAAATGCACCTAACATATACTACAATTGATTTAATTAATGAAAATACACCTAATCAAAATTTTCCAACATATATCACAAAATAAAGAAAAACAAAAAAAAAAAAAATTGAATCAAATAACATATATCAGTCTATTTTCTTAAACCAGTTTGCTATCATCATACTATTCATACAAGAAGAACATTAATTTGTGGTGTTTATTTGCTTGTTGAATAAATTCATACATTCTTTTGTGGTTTTGTGGTTAATATGGTTGAAGATCTAAGGTATTTTTCATCTCTACTTTATTATTTTTTTACTATGTTTAATATTTATCTCCATATAACCCAACAATTTATTCATAGTGGTAGGAAAATTCAAGTTGCTTTGTGTGATGATTTTGCATTGAAGTTGAACACCTATATATCGGTACATCAAAATGATAATGCCTCCGTTATCATCATCCTATGTATAACAAAGTTCAAGACTTTGAGGTGGTAAGAATATTTTTATTTTAGATGTCAATGTCATTACATTAATTTTTTTAATAAGATAAATTAATTTATTAGTTTAATTTTTATTTCCAAGCCAACCTCAAGTCATTAACTGTTTGTTTGGGTCGAGATTGCATATAAATGATGATATGTCTTACATTTCAGAATTAAAAAAAAACGAATGTCTTCTATAAATAAATAATAGCTTAATGTTTTGTATTTCATTATTCTTAAACATTAATTATTTATATTGTTTAATTCTTTTTCTTCTTATATGTAGTATTGTTGATATGGATTTGAATGTTGAGTCTTCCATTAATATTTAACAACTTAATACCGATACCGTTGTGGCCAAGGCAAAAGATTACTACCTCCGTTTTTCTATAAAAAACATTGATGATATTCCTGATTACAATGAGGTATACTTTACAATATTAATATTTTTCCATTAGTTTTAAAATTTATTCTGCATAACACGACGAATATATATAAGAAATTAGTTTTTATATATTCTTTTTACAAATTTTGAACCAAGAAATAGGTTTGTCCATCATTGTTACTATCATTGGTTTTGATTTAGCCGAAGGCTGATATTCATTTTATTGTCATGAAGTAAGAATGATGATGATAGTAATGTTGAACAATTTACTTGTGATGGTTGCGGTGGAGTTTCTGATGTTTACGGCAAATAATTTTACATATGTAAACTTATTGTGACATTAATATTTATTAGACTGTTTCCATATTTATTTTGGTGTCCATTAAATTGTTATTTATAATTTGTAGGGTGAGGGTCGTAATTCATGTTTAAGATGAAATTGGGTCAGCATCATTTGTATTTTTGACCGGTCATGTTAAAGATGTTATTCACCGCAGTAATCAGTGGTTGATGGAAAAGATATCAAAGGTAGCGTTAATATTTTTTTTTGTATATTCAATATTGGAAACATTAACTATCGATTTTTTTACGTACTTAGCGATTATTTCTTTTAGTTTGTATACACGACAAGTCAATTGTATATTGTTACTACATTTTATTTTCATTGGGTTGTATTAACGGTCAAAATGTCTTATTATATTTTTCTTTAGGATCAAGGACGTCAAAATATCTAATGAGTTCAATAGCTTTCTAAATAGAAAGTTTGTTTTTAAAGTTCAGATTTCAAAGTTTAATCTCCAGAACATTAATCTCACCTACATTGTTCATAAGATGAGTGGTGATGAAGGTGTAGTTGGTGCGGTTTTCAAACGTTCATCTGCATATGAACAAGATAGTATTCATTCTGATGGTACTCCTATTAACAAGTGTCTTAAGGTAAAACGCCACTACATATAAGTTTGAATTTAAACATTGGTAATAAAAATATTTTGTTAACATTTTGTTATATTAATTTTTTACAGGATAAGAGTGTTTCAGTTGATGGTGACAATATTGATGTTATTGATCTTGATGCAGTCACACTAACAACTACTTCCGTCAAGCGGCCTATTGAGATTTTTACCACCACCGAATCTTTTGAATGGTCTTCTTCTAAAGATGGTGTTGTTGCTCCTATATTGAAAATCTCAAAAATGGAAAAGTTGGAATAAGTTTAACCCATTCATCATTATTTGGCATTTTACTTTAAATACTTTTGTTGAGAGTTTGAATTTGTTTGCTTATGGATTTGTTTGACAAGTAATTTTTTTTGGTTTTGAATCTTATGTTTCTTTTCATTTAGTTTAAACACGACGGTGTTCGTGTTGTTTTAGACAATTTCATATTTATAATGACTTATTCATATGACTATTAAGTGTTACATGTCGTGCTTCTTATAAAGTGAATACAAAGCGGATTGTAGTTTCTATTTTGTTTTAACAGATTTAGTTAATAGCAATATACTTAGACTTTAATCTTTAATGTTTTGAATCTGTGCATTTATATTTTCTATTTTACAGGGATCATTTATGTAATTATTATTATTAGAATGTTATTAACAGAACTAAGGACCATTTTTTTTAATTTCAATTTACGTGCCCATTTTTTAAATAATAATGTTATTGTGTGTTTGTTTATGTTTTTTGCTAATCATCTGATTCAATAAATTACCATTTTTAAACAATTTAGTTTACATGGACCATTTTTGTAATTGTTATATAGTAGTTTAAAGGGACCATTTTAAACCTTGATGGAATTTGACAAAATAACATCCTACTTTCAATTGTTCTTCAAAGTGATTTGACCATTACCCATTTATAACAGTGTACTTCTAAATCATAAACACAATCATATTTTGTTTTTGAAGAAGGTGGAATGACACATAACAATGATAATGAAATTGTCTTTGATAGTCTTGTTGACATTGTTGCGTCGAAGGAAACATGTAATATTTGTGTTCAGGTAGTCATGCTTTGGAAGCAGACTTAGGGCCCGTTTGTTTATGTCTGACCGGGACCGAGTTAGCGATTTGGGTTGACTCGGTTAGACAATATGTGTTTGATAAGGTAGTTTTCTCATTCAGAAATAACTGGCTCAAATGATTCTCGGTCAGATCTTGAGGCGCTGCTGACTCAAAAAAATTACCTCCCTTCCCTCTTGTTTCTTTATTACCATCATGACCTAACAGCGAGACAACAAAGAAATTGGCTGCCATCGCACAAATTGGCCGCCATCGCACAACTCAGGAGATCATCGTCGTCCCTTCCAGTCCGACTATCGGCCAAAAGACTTCCCTTCGTTCCAGCTCTGACGAGAAACACATCAAAACAGGTTCGATTCTCGGTTTTTTTCGTGTGATATGCGTAGAATGTGATTATTCTTGTTGGTATGCGTAGAATGTGATTGAAGGGATTATCCACATGGTGTTTTTAGAAGATTTTTGTGTTTGTTGTGTTAAATGTGTTTAATGTCTGGATGTTTTTACCTTTTTATGTTGAATCAATCAATCTTTAAAAGGAGAATGTTGCTTCTTTGCTGAATAGAATACGCTGGAAGGTTGTGATTGTTGTTCAACATTAATTTATTTGTTCTTTGTGTTTGTTTAACATTAAACTCTTCAATAAATTGTCAAAGTTCTAACTAGTTAATTTTAGAATCAAAATTCATCCCAAACAATTGTTTTACAATCCCTAAATAATTTTAGTTCTACATTTCTTTTACAATGGTTTAATGTTATAATGACAAATTTCCCTCAACTTTGACTTCAAAAGCAATTCATTTGATTCTAAAAGTTCAAACATTGACTCTTTCACATGTTGTTGTAATGTTATGTAATGTTATGAAATCTGAAACTATTTGTTTAAATGTTATGAAATTAGAATCATTATTTGCTCAAATTTATGAAATCTAAAACTTGGTTGTGTATAAGCTATAAAATCAAAAATCAGATTTTTTTTGTTTATAAGATATGGAATATGAAAGGTATGATGACAATATTGGTTTGGAACAAAATTTGAAATCTTTTTTTGTGTTCAAGCTATGTTGGTAATGTTGTGATTTTTTTTGTTTATAAGCTATGAAAGTTGGAATTTTTTTTAATGTTAAGATTTTCTTGATCTTAATAAAACTTATGATAAATTACTTTAAATACTAATGTTTTAGGATGTTGGTTTGGAACGAAAGTGAGGACAAAACTTTTCTTGATGCATGTATCCATGAACTAACCACTAATGGTCGTGAGGGTTCTGGGCTTAAGGCTAGTTCATGGAAGCTAGTACGCGTAAAATTTATGAACGAACACTGTAAAGAGGTTGATCAGAAGCAAATGAGAAACCACTTTGACTACTACAAATCAAAGTATGTTGCTTGGGTGAAACTAAAAAACAAAACCGACAATATATATGAACCTATAAAAAATAAATTTAATCTGACAGATGAACAATTGAAGGAAGAGGGAAAGGTAATATTTTTATAACAAATACTATTATAATTTTTTTTATAAAAAATACTAATATTTATAAAAATTGTAAACAATTGAACAAGTTCTGTTGTCATTGAAAACTAAACCCCTGCTGTTTCCTGATCTTTGCACCCAACTATTTGAAGGGTCGACCTCAACCGACTTTCAAAGTTGGGGGACATCTTCTACACTCCCTCGTCCTGTAGAAGAGTTTAGTGCCCACGATTTTGATGATGATGTTCCAATGGAAACCTCAACACAACACGTAGGTGCAAGTGAAGAATCTTCGGGGCGTTCAAAAAATACGAAAGTTGGTGGAAACAAAAGAGTTGGTGGAAAAAAGAGAGATGCAAGGGCATTAGAAGTTGAAGAGGAGATTCTCAAGGTTGCAAGGTCGTTAGTGGAAAAAGTGAAAGAATTGAAAAAAGTGAAATGGATAAGGATGTTGATGCGTGTATGGAGAAATTAAACAAAATGGAATGGGGAGAAGAAGATGAAAGACACAAGACCACTCTTTTGCTATTTGGTGAAAGTGCTGATGTTAGAAAAAGTTTGGTTATGAATTTCACATACTAGTTGTGAGTCGTGGGTGATGGGTGCGGGTAGGAAGTATGGTTACCTTTGATGGGTGCGGGTAGAAAAGTTTGGTTATTAGTTTTTTGTTGCATGACTTTTGGATCCTATGTTTGATACTTTTTTGGATGTTACTTTGGATGATGTTATTTGCATGACTTTTGGTTGTTATTGGATATTGAATATGACTTTTGTTATTTACTAGTTTTTTGTTTTATGACTTTTGGATGTTATTGGATATTAAATATGACTTTTGGTGCATGATTTTTTTTTACTTTAACATGTTACCTAATTGTTTGTAACAGGTCAAGTATGGTTTCTTATGGTTAAGTTGTAGCTTTTCTTTTACTTGTGTTTTATTGGTTGAGGTCAAACCGACGCAGACTAATCAGAATTCATAGAATTAGAGATAACGATTCAAGCGAGTATGTGTATACGCAAGATTTGATGTACAGAGACCCTACACAATGTTACGATATGATGTGTCTTACACAAGAGGCATTTTCTTTATTATGCAACCATTTTACCCAAAAAAATTGGTTGCAAGCTAGTAGGACAATAAGCATTGAAGAGAAGATGGCTATATTCTTACATGTTATAGGACATAATGAACGTTTTCGCGCGGTTAAGGGAAGATTTCATCACTTCACGCAAACGATTCATCAATGTTTTCATGAGGTCCTAACTGAAATGATGTGTTTTGCAAAAGAAATTATAGTACCAACAACTCCTAATCCAACAAGACATAAATCGGAACGACATAGACGGTTAAAAAATATTTTTTCCGGAGCAATAGGTGCATTAGATGGAACTCTTGTACATGCGGTTGTACCCGTTGATCAACAAACTCGTTATAGGGGACGAGGAAAAGGAGAATGTTTTCAAAATGTTATAGGAATTTGCGATTTTGATATGATATTCACCTTTGTTTGGGCTGGATGGGAGGGTATAACACATGATTCAAGAGTTTTGAAAGAAATTGCATTCAATTCGACTTCTGGATTTCCATTTCCTCCACCGGGTTTGTAATATTTATATAACTTTTATTATCTATCTCTTTATATAATATGTGTCACGTTCATTTGCAGATAAGTATTACCTTTGTGATGCCGCATATATAAACACACGTGGGTTTATGGCTCCGTACCGCAATATTAGGTATTGGTTAGCCGATTTTAGAAGAGGCAGACCTTTAACTAGAGAAGAAAGGTTCAACTATGCTCATGCAAAACTTAGAAATGTTATTGAGCATGCTTATGGTGTTTTGAAGGCGAGATTCCCAATCTTAAAACAAATGGTTCCTTATCCTTTTACAGTGCAAAGAGACATTGTCATTGCTTGTGTCGCGATCTATAATTTTATAAGGAAATACAATATAGAAGATGACTTGTTTAGAAATTTTGAGGAGGACACTATGGTCACTCCTGACGTCCAAGGTGGGGGAATTGATAGAGAAAACATAAAAGGCATAGAATGGGGTCCAGAAGCCGTTGAATATATGCGTGTTTTGCGTGATCAGATTGCAAATCAACTACTTTCACCTACTTTACGTTAAATTATTATGTTATTTTAAATTTTATTATATTTTTATTTGGATATTAAATGATTTATGTTTAATTTACATTTTGTATGACATTTTTTATTTGTGTGTAATTCACATTTTGTATGACAATATGTATGTTTTTATAATTATTCAACAACTTAATCTGTCACTATATATAACAGAAGGGTAAAATAGTCATTTTTCATCACTCAGCACATTCAGTCAGATGTATAATCAAAGTATCAAACAACAACATTTCTTACTCTGTCAGGATTTCTTACCCAGACAGACATTTCCTAGTCAGCCCTTTCTCAGTCAGCAACTATCAAACGGGGCCTTAGAAAATCAACCCAAACATGGTGAGCAACTTGGACATGATTTTAGTGGACCAACAGGTAAGAATTTTACTAAACTAAAACAAACTAATATTTTAATTTATTATTTTAATTTTTATTTCCAGACCAACCTCAATTCGACAACTATTTGGTTGGGTCGATATTGCATATCAATGATGATTTGTCTTATATTTTAGATATCAAAAAAACGTATGTCTTCTATCAATAAATAATAGTTTAATGTTTTATATTTTTGTCATCCCTTGCATGAAGACTGTTATAGTTACTTCAACAACTCTATTTACTAGAGGTGTTGGCAAAACTGTTATTTCCATATGTTAGTCAAATGGACATTTGCTTACTTTTGATTTATTATCATATCACATTAGACAAAGTGACAAACCTCAATATTACAGATGCACTCATTAAAATTAATAAGGTATAAGTTTTGTTTAGACTATTATACTGATTATTTAAAATTAATATATACTTTTAGTTTAAAATTTGATATACATTATGTATGTTAGGAAATTAAATATAAATATGTCGTATAGAACATAATATAATCTTAAGACTCGTTTATAGGTTAAAATCTATGTAGTACACATGTTGATAACATAAATGAGCAAAAATAACAACATACTTTTAAAGTATGTTGCTATAAATGATAGAAATGGTTCATGTTACTATTTTTTGTTAATATTTTTATATATGAATTTAAATTTCATAGCCTCTCTCCTATGTTTTTCTTGATATTCAAAGTTAGTTGCTATCAATAGACAAAACATGCATCCTTTCTAGGTTGCATGTGAACTTAAGGGTTTAAGTGTTTTTCCGCCACACGTAATTTTTGTTTATAACCTAGAAAACTCATCAGTGGTATCAGAGCCATAAGTTTTCTATTTGATTGTACACTAAAATGAATTGATCAAAAGAAGTATAAGGGATTAGGATTACATTTGAATTATTTAAATTAATTGTTTAATTGGTAAATAATTATTTAATCCATGAAATTAAATTATTTAATTGAGAAATATTATGATTTAAATTTATTTAACTAGCAAAGAACACGAGGCTACGCCGCTTTTGGAGTAATATGGGAAAAATCAGCAAACATTAAAAGATATGTGCTGAAATTGTAAATCACCACAAATAGGGAAGAAATTCGACAGCTCTAAAATTAGATGTCAAAAGTGTACAACCAAAAGAAGGGTCACTGGTGGAAAAAAGCCAAAAATTTTGTGGCAATAATGTTAAAGTTGTCAAACTTGGGAAAATATGGTGGCAAAATTCTAAATGAGGTTTTTTGTGTTTTTATTTCAAAATGTAAATTTTTTTACTACAAGGACGAAAATTGTCAAATTCATTACAGATTTGTGGCAAAAACACCAAAATGTAAAACTTTTGACTGCAAGGACTAAAAGTGTCAAAGTCACTGATGATTTGTGGCAAAAACCTAAAGGCACAAAAACTTAATCAAAACGCAAAAATGTAAAAGTTTTGACTTTATGGACGAAAAGTGTCAAATTCAGAAAACATTTGTGGCAAAAACAAAAAGCCTAAAAAACCGTTCCTCAGCTCCTTTAGATTATATATATATATATATATATATATATATATATATATATATATATATATATATATATATATATATATGAGTAGGATCAAATGAGAACACTAAAAAGTTTGAGAATGTGAGAACAAAGTATATTCATTAGCGATTCCATGTATTCATTTGTGGAGAAATGATAAATTTTTACGTATTTAATTTCAATTAAAGAGAAAAAACATATTCATGTTGTTTGTGCGTAAAAATTATCATTTATCCACAAATGAATACATGGAATCACGAATGAATATACTTGTTCTCGCGTTCTCAAACTTTTAGGTGTTCTAATTTGATCATTTCCCTATATATATATATATATATATATATATATATATATATATATATATATATATATATATATATATATATATATATATAATATTATTTTTTTTAACTAAGATAAAAGATTAAATAATCATTTAGGTTAAAATTAATTATTATTAATTGTTTAATTCGAACAAATTAATTTTAAGCCCTCATATTTTAAAAAGTTTAAAATACACCTTATACGATATATATGATTAAAAGTTTAATATATTATATGTATAAGATAAGTCATTCAAATCGCTAGTACACCTCATTCACAAAGTCATATACTAAGGGGGGGGGGGGGGGGGTTAAGGAAGCGGCCTATAAAATGATCGTTGAATGAGTGTGTATTATAACCCAACGCTCCTTTGTATAGTGGATGGTCGTTAGCCGAACGAATTTGATAGTACATAACCTCTTAAAAGTGTGATAATATAAAGTAACTAAACCTTATATAAATCTCACTCTAGTTACTTTTAGGAAAAATATGAAATTGTATGCTATTCCATGAAAACGCACATTGTTTCCTTATGAGTCGTTAGTGGAACGTGTGTGGTTAACCAACACGCTAATTTGGGACTATAAATGTGAAATAGTGAAACAACTCATGTTTATGATTGTTGATGGAGTGTGTGTGGTTAACCGCCACATTAATGCGAGATCATAAATCGATTGATGGTGTTTGAGTGGGTTTGCATGGTTATTCACATCTTTATTGTGATCCTCGGCATCCTAGTCACAATTGGTAAGAGCATAATCGAGATTAAACATGCTATTGATAAGATTCAATGAATCTCAAAAGATCTAGGAATTTCAAGTGATTGAAATTGGTGAGATGACTCTACCTACCTAAAATACATTTGAATTTAATTACAACATCCCTCTTCAAAGGTCGAATCAAAAATATGGATCTTAGCCTTAACTTTAATTATGGATTAATAATTAAGGATTAAAATCAACTAACTTGAATTCTCTCTTCACTCAATATTAGATGTCAAATCAAGATAATAATGGTCTTCTTCGTTCTTATGGAAATGGTTTTCCTCAATCTTCTGGAGATGATCTTCCACCTTTTAGCCAATGTGAAAATGTATTCGCTTCCTTAGGAAATTGTGGAACTAGACATCGTCTCTCTTCAACTCTTCCACCTCCTCCTCCTCCTTTGACTCTTCCAACTTCACGAGTTAAAAGATATGAAACAACTCAACCCTTTTGGCATGTAAACATGAATATGGAAATTATATGTGTGCGCACATTCTAAAAATGAAGTCGTACATTAACAAATTGGATAGGATGAGTGTCGTATTTCCAAGGGAGCAAACTATTGGATAGAAAAGCTTAAGAACACATCTGAAGCATAGATGCTTATAGGTTCTGATTCCAAGGCTTCCATGGATATTAGCAATGCTGACATTGGTGATCCATAAAAGATTTCTCTTCCCAATGGAATGGGTTCGTCTAAGGTCAAACTGTTTGAACGTATGGTTAAGTGAAAGGCTTGTTCTGGGATCGTTCCATGTGTTACACCTAAAGATTCCATTTGTGTCTACTGCCAATTGAAGGAACACTGGTTGCGAAGCTGCCAAAAGTACCTGAATGATCTCAGAGATGGTAAAGTCAATTCGTATGACTCTACTTCTGGTACATCCATTATCTAACTCCATTGTTTTATAAGTTCCTATTCTTAGACTCTTAATACATAATGTGATGATCACATTTTGATGGTATTGAAGGATCTAAAAGGAAGAAGGAAGCTTAAGTGAAGTGAGCTAAATCTAATCGTGGGACATGGACTTTGGTCAGATGGTTCGATGGTCAGAATTTGGATCTACTGCTAGCGAGTTAGGATAATTTAATAGATTGCTATTACTCTTTAGAAATGTCTAGAAATACATTTTTCATTTTATGCATTATAAGGACAAGTTCCAATTTTCTTTTTATCAATAAAATGAAGTTTTTGTTTACATAATTGCCTTATCTTATTTCCATGCAATGGCATTGATGAAAGTGTTGGTTATGTTTCTAATAATAGCAATATTAATTGTGGATTTGATTCTTATGATATCTCTTGTGTTAATATCATAATTAACCAAGTGAAAGGAAATCTTATCAGAAACTAGACTGATAATTCAACTCGTACAATTCGAATTGTATTGTATATGAGATTCTTGTTCAATGGAAAATTATGACTCAAATCATTGTTCACATGTTTATGTGAGGAAAGTGAAGGACTAACGGATGTAATACATGTTGATATGCACTCTTCAGATCCACCAAGAGGGATGATAACTCTATTTGTCATGATTTACTGACGTTTCAATAAATATGGTTTTGCTTATAAGAATAAACAGAATTCTAATACTTTTGAAAAGTTCAAAGAGTAGCTGAACATATAGAAGAATCTGTCAGGCAGAAAGATAAAAGATTCTCCAAACTGAAAAGAAAGGAGAATGCTTTAGTATCATATTTTATGATCGTCTTAGTAATTGTGGAATTGTATCAAAATAAATCCTCCAAGAACATCTTAGTGAAATTGTGTAACTAAGAATAGGAATCGAACATTGTTACAAATGGTTCGATCATAAAATCAGTAATACTTTGTTCCCAATCAAAGTTTTAGAGCCATGTTCTAGTAACAATGAATCATAGCTTGAAACTCATTCCAAAAAACTAAGAAGGATAACAATACCTCGTAAAATGTGGAGTAGTAATTTTTTCTTACTCTAGCACATTTGGAATTGGAGTTGTGATGTTTTCGTTGATCGAGAAACAAAAGATAAACTGATACCTATTCTATAAAGTGTTTTCATGTCGGAAATCCGCAAAAACTTTTGAATATTTGTTTTAGATCGTCAAGGAATGTTTCTTGAGAGAAAAAAACTCATATGTCAAGAAGTCAGTGGGATTATTATTGATATTGAGAGTTTCAAGAGTCAACCGACAATGATCCTTTTAGTTATCACTAGCACACGACCTAAGGTTGATAGAATGTTGTGTTTTATTCTAATTTCTATGCACTTCCAGTTGAGTTGGAAACCCCTATGAGTTATATGTTTTTCATTTAACTGCAAAAGGCTAAGCACGTTGGTCAGTGAAAGTACATTGATCAATATGGGTAAGTTGCTAACAACATGGAAGCACTGGTGGGATTTTGAGCTGCCATAAGGCAATAAATTTTGATTAAGTAAAGTTCAGTCCATGAAGGAGAACTAAATGTGATTTTGGTTTGTCATAAACCTTGTCTTATGACTGTAGGTTGAAAAATAAAGTTCTACATGGATGGGAACATATGCGCCTTCGAATCTAGGTGACAAAAGGTTTCACCCTAGTTCATGAAAATGATTATGAGGAAACACTTTTCTTGATAGATTTTAAGGATTTAATAAAGATCAACTTGGATATTGGCTGTGTTAATTGCATTCTCAAATTCACAATATGATTACGTCATCCCTCTTCATTTTTCGAACTATGAGGAATGACAAGGAATTTTTTAAACTTTCAGGAGATATGTTTATCACGTCTTGAAAGAGGTTGAACACACACAGTATCTAGATAAAATGCATAAGATTAAAAAGCCTAATTAGAGGCTTGACGAAGCATCGTGAAATAGGAATTTGTACTTCCATGAGAAAGTCAAAAGGTCATGATTTCTAGAAGTCCAGTTGATTTCTGAGTACCTTTCAAAGCTAGTGGGAGCATAATTTTTGTGCCTGGTATTACATGTTGACAATACTATCGATAGGGAACAATGTCTCTAATTTGCAAGTTGAAAATTTTGGGAACTGTTACGCTATAGTGGACATAAGAGAGATGGAACTCATACTTCATTACGTATCTAAAGGTTTAGATTGTATAGTTTAATAGAACTTAGTCAAAGGCACATATGAATAGCATGTTGAAATGCTTCAACGTCGGATATTCTATATATGGAAAATTTATAACAAGAGAGTGAACAAATATTGGACCCTTGTAATATTGAATCGAGTCCTATATGCTTTGGATATAGGATCGATTACATGTGCCATAATATGTGTTTATTCTAATTTTTCAAATGTTATGAGCATTTTGAGAAAAAAGACTAAAATTTTAAGTGACTAGACTTATTAAAAAAACTTTCAAGAACATTATGAGGTTTACTGAAGATTGGTTGCATGTAGACAGTTGGAAGTATGGTATTGTTTTGGAAAAACCATAGTGGCATGTTTTGGATCGAGATGATTCTTGGTCATAATTTATGGTCATATTGGAATATGTAAATGATTCCATAATGGGAGATTGGTATATGGAAATGTATCTATAATAAGAGTTGGCTATAAAGTGTACAAGTGAGTTTGAAACTTAAATGTAAGAAAGGTGTTCAAGGAATGTACCTTGAATTTGTGACCTCATTACCATGGAATTGTTTCTTGTAACAAAGTTCTAGTGGAATATTTTGTAATAACGGAGACTCTGTCTTTGAGACTTTAGAATCTCGATATCACAATACATTAGTGCATGTAAAGTTGGAATTCCACCACATCTTGGATAGTGATAAGAATTTAGAATCGTGAATTGAGCATCATTGGAATAATGTCTAATCGATCTATTCATAAATGAAGGACCATCGAGAGGCATTGTATGCACGTTCAGGACATGGCATGACTGATGTTATCTAATTCAAGTGGTTAGTTGATTACTTGAAACATTATACAATGAATAAATTCATAATTGCTATGATGATTAAATAACAAATGTTTATTTTTAATCAATGGGTATAATGTCATAGTTAATTAATTTATTATTGTGTTTCACTTTGCATGTTTTACTTCCCTGTATAATTTAAATATTATTCAAAATTCCACAGTCGTTCATACTTTTGGAAGTAAGTAGTGAATTAAGACTGTCATGAATTAGTTGTAGATTGTCGATTGGGGTTAAGACATAGTATTTTGAATTGCTACAATATTCATGAGTACTTTGAAAATAGGGATTTTAAGTATTGGATAAACCCACGCTTAGAGATTACTTCATGGATCTTGTCATGAGTAATTCTAAGACGATAATATTTTCTATTCTTAAAGTAGAGATATATAGTTCATTGTTTATAGATTAGTTATGCATTGGCTTAATCAAATGCATCTCGTAACTGGATGTTATAAAGGGTAATTCCATGTGTGAATTGTATGACTATGTAGTCAAAGTAATTCGTTCCTTTTTCCCTAACAGGAAAAGCGATATCATTGGGCCCCTTGATGATTTGATGTTGACTATATAGTGTTGGGCCCAACCAGGACTAATTGATGTGTTCAATTTGAAGTCCAATCAAGTCTTTACAAATCGGGAAATCGGGAAACATAATTTTGGACAATGAGATTGATTTTGATCCATGTCTTGTGTATATACGATATCTTGAAGAATGAAGGAATAGTTGATCACTTATCTTAGGGCAAAAAACTGATTTGAATCAGAGTTCGACAGTGGTTTTGGAAAGCACTCTTTGCTGTTTAATTCAAGGTCTATACTTGCAATTGTAGTTATAGACTTATCCAAGTGGGAGACTATTAGATTAAGGTGTCTAAGGCAATAACTAAATTGGTATATTCTTGAATTAGAAACAAAGTCCTTTTTGGGTTGCCCTCAAAACTAGTAACTAATTAGAATGATAGTTGGAGATTAGGGATAATTTGTTAGTTTATTGTATGAATAATAAACTAATTGGAAATTAAAATATATGATTTATTAACATATATTATATGATTAAAATGTTAATTGGAAATAGTTATGATTAATTGATTAATTAGAAATGATTTGGATTTAATTCTAAGATTAATTAGCATTAATCATTCAAAGGACTCTTTGGTTTCCATGGGAGTTTCGTTGAGCAAGTATAAATAGGACACCATGGATGCCATATTTTCCACACACCTTTACTTGCTTTCCTAGATTTGAATTCATGCTCTAGTCTCCTCTCTCCTCAAGTCTTCTTGCTACTAGAATTTTGGGTACAAGCCATTAAAGGCATCCATTTCTTTGGTGCTAGCTTTCCAAGATCTAGAAGAAGGATTCCACTTTGATTATTTACAATAAGAATCAAAAGGTATGTAACCCAAATTTTATGTGTGAATTTAGATTTCATAGCCTCTCTCCTAGGGTTTTCTTGATATTCATAGTTAGTTGCTATCAATAGAGAAAACATACATCCTTTCTAGGTTGCATGTGAACTTAAGGGTTTAAGTGTTTTTCCGCCACATGTAATTTTTGTTTATAACCTAGAAAACTCATCAATTAATATATATTTTCACTATTTACTTTCTATAAATTAAGAATATAATGAGCAGTTTAGGAACTTTAAAAGATCGTCCATGATCCTGTTTCCAACTTATTGAATATTCATTTTTGACAAAAAAAATAATAATAATGAAAACGTCTAAATGGATATTGAAAGGATTAATGAAAGCAATCATTCTCTAACATTTAAACCAATATCAATCGCCGTCTGCAATCTAAATTCAGAGGTTAATGGCTTAAATGCATTAATAAATTGCCACGACTACCAATCCATGTCGTCACCCTATAAAACATATTTCCACTTATTCGATAAACACACACACACACAACCATCTACTCCTGAAACACTCCCACCATAAAAAGTCAATAATTTGAATCCATGTTCTACAAACTAATCATCCGCTTCCGCAAATTCATTGAACTCATTCAAGCACTGCAAAGAAAAATTGACGAGGGCACAAGAATGATGTTCGACCTTGACTCTGGCCTGGAACGTCGTCCACACTACCACAACTTCCTCATTGCAAAGAATACCCTCGTGGAGGGGATTTATCAAGACCTCTCTGTCAGGAAAAACCTATCTTCCATTCTAGAGGGCTACCAAAAAAGGATCAAGCACTAATAGTGATGGGTTTTGAGCAAAACATGAATCCTATGGTATACATGCAAACCCTAATAGCTTTTGGATCTAGTTTGTCTAATGAACATGCAATTGAATATCCAAAGCTATAAACCCTAGATCTATCACATAAGAACTGAAATAAGGGTTTAGTAATTACCTTTGATTGTTATATTGCAATAACAATCAATTCCTTGCTTGGATTGGCTTTAAAAGCTTAGTGCCTCAAGTGTCGCACCTCTAATGGAGTCACAAACACCACTAAGCAACTAGATGAAGAAGGAGAAGAGAGGAGGCACCCAAAACCGTCTAGAAACCCTAAGGATTCAGTTACCCACGTTTTTGGGGCCTAAGGGGTCCTTTATATACTTGTGTGGGCTGCTAGGGTTTCAGTCAAAACCCTAATGGACAACTTAAACTCTAAGCAGCCCATGGAACCTTCTGGATAAGGCCATGGACGAAAATATGATGGGCTCCCATCATAATTTCGTTCACCCCTTGTTCCTTTAGCATTCCTTAGCCCAATAACTCAATTATCCAATAATTGAAATCTAGTCCCCTATATTTAATTAATCTCTTTTAGCCATAAAATTAATTATCAATTAATTCTTAACTAATATTAATTAAACAATATGATTTCTCCTTTAATATATTATTCTTATAATATATTAATAAATCATAATTAAACCTTTCTCTCCTTACTTCATCCTACATATTGCTATGGTGAAGGCAACCCAAAAGGACCATGCTCATAATCTGGTCAAGTACATACCAAAATAGTTATGGACTTAGACACTAATCCAACAGTATCCCACTTGGATAAGTCTAATAACTATTTTACGTATGACTTCAGAACCTGATCAATAATCGTAGCTTTCAAAAGCCGCTGTCAACTCTGATCTTATCAGATAGCGCGTCCTTTAAATAAGGGATCATATATTCCTCCATTCTCAAGATATCATATAGACATAAGACATGAATTTTAATCATTCTCTCTATACTATTTCCCGACTTCCGATTTATGACGACAGACAACAGACTACAATTGAACACATCAACTTAGTCTCGGCTTGGCCAAGCGCTTAGATGCCATCACTAAATCATCGAGGGGCCCACAAATATCGCTTTTATCACACTTTGGATAAAAGGAATGGATAAACTTCGACTCAAATGCTCGCTTTTACTCACTCATCAAATAACACACAACAATAAGTTTTATAACACCAAGTTATTGGTGCGTTTACTTATTATCAACGCGCAACCGACCAGCAAGTAGCAACTCACACGTCTCGGTTTCAAGAATATACAATATTATCGTCTCACTAATCACTCGTGATAAATCCATGAAGTGATCCAAGTGAGCGTGGGTTTCATCCAATACCCTAATCTTATTAAAGTAATCATGAACTCTGCAGCAAACTTGTGCTATGTCTAAACTCTTCAGACAATCTACAGACCTTTCATGACAATATTCCTTCATACTTACTTCCAATGTATGACCGACTGTGGAGGTTCGAATAACCCAGTTATTCTGGAAGTCAAAACATGCAAACTGAAACACAACAATAATACTTAATCCTATATGGCCCCAAACTTGTGGGAGTAAATAAAACACTTTTGTTTAAACACCATATTGATTACTCATTATTCATTGTTTACTGTTTCAGAAAATCAACTTATTACTCAAATTACAACAATAGTTGTCCCATGCACAAAGCATGCACACTATGTTTCCTATGGTCCTTTCTTTATGAAATAGATCAATTGAAAATCTTTTCCAATGATGCTCATTTCACAATTCCCAATCCTTATCATTAGTGTTAGAACACAAGGTTCTTGACACTACTAGAATATGCTAAATTCTAACATTTTATGCAACAATCCTTTCGCAAAGTCATAGCACAAAAGTCACTAAGACTTGGCCAATGAAAGTACTCTATCAGAAATTGTTACAAGACAATTCCATAGACGTGAAGTCTCACATTCAAAGTACATTCCTTTGAACATCCTTCTTGCATAAAATTTTCTAATCTAGACATAGACTCTTAATATCCAACTCCCAATATGGAAACATTTCCATATTTTCCATATGACAACTCATTCTTAATAGAATCTTATCTATTCATAATAATGTCGATATGGTCTATCCAATACCATACTTCCAACTACTCACAAGCAACCAATCCTCAGCGAACTTTGGATCGTCCTTTGATAGTTGTTTAATTATTTTAGTCAAAACCGATTCTAGTCATTTTTCCCTCTTAATGCGCTAGACATTTGAAAATTTTTAGAATGGTCAAATATTATAGCATTTGCAATCGATCCTATACCCGAAGCGTATGGGACACGATGCATAATGTCTTACATACATATATGATACTTTATCAATCTTCTGCCATAATATTTTATGTGTCACGTTCTCACAATTCGAACTATGAAGAGGGATTTCATAATCATAATCGAAATTTAAGAACACACTATGTATCCTTTGACTAAATAATATTAAAATTTCTCAATCTAAGCTTTAGATTTTGAAACGAAGTATAATATTCTCTCCCTTAATTATAGTAAAACAACTTTTCAAACCATGCAACTTTGCGAATTGAATGTTTGTTTTTCTATAATTAATATTTCTAACTTGCAATACTTGTCGTAATAATCATACAAGCATAACACTTATGTTCCCACTATCATGATGATTATTATCATATAAGCATAACACTTATGTTCCCACTAGCTTTGACATGTATTCAGAAAACAACTGAACTTCCAGAAAACAATGCTATTGAATTCCACAAAATTCATATTTCTAATACCAGATGCTTCGATAATCCTTTATCTAAGCTTCTCAAACTTATACACCTTTACCTTAGATAACTCATATGTGTGTCTAAACAATTCAGAACTTATGTTACTAAGTTCCAAATGTTCAAACTAATTGCCAAATCTCACAATTCGAACTATGGAAAGGGATGTCGTAACCATAATCGAATTTGAGAATACAACTTTCACAATTGCTATCTTCTTAAAATACTTCTTAGTGAAAGCATTTCCCCACACTCATTCTCATGAAGGAGGGAATCTTATGACACTTAGATTTTATGGTGTATAAGTTCCTATCCATGTGAATTTTCCAAAACCAAAGTTTGCGACAAATCCAAAATCATATGGATTGAACTTTCTTGATTTCTAGCCTTATGGTAACACGAGTGCCCACCATGTCTTCCAAGTAGTTTAGCAACTTATCCTTACATATCAATGTAATTTCCATCGATCAAGGCGCTTTTTCTTTATGCATTCAAATGAGAACTCATAGAACTCACATACATAATTAACTCAATTGGAATGGCAAAGAAACAAAATAATGTCAACACGATAGGTTGTAAACCTCAAGTCGTGTGCTAGTGATGATCGATAAGGTTTATTCTTGATTTGTTCTTGAAACTTTTCCAAGATCATTAAAACTCCCATTGACCTCTTGACATATATGATTCTCTTGTCAGAAAACTTTTCTAGACAAAACAAATATTCAAGAGTTAGTGTAGTTCTTATCAAAACAAAACACTTCACATAATTGGTCCTAGTTGGTCTTTGTCTTATCCAAGATAGCACAACTTACCAATTTCAAATGTGCAAGAATAAGAAAACTTTTCCAAATTCCACATCTGTTGAGTGTTATAAACCTACTAAAGACGTGTCACTCAATTCACAATCTTGGAGTATAACTCTAAGACTTGATATTGGAATGAAGTATGATTGAATTCTTGATTTACCATTTCCACAATTCTCGATTCCTATTCTTAGACATACACATGCACTAATACTCACTTAGAGTATCAATTGAGATATGGTTCTTAATCATTAAGACTTATCATAAAACACAATAAAAGGTACTCTCCCTTCTTCTTAGAATAGAGAAACTTTTATCTTTCTGCCTACTTGATTCTTCTTTATTCCTTCTGCTATTCATTGAAACTCTTTCAACCAACTCAGAATTACACTTAATCTTATAAGTATAATCATATTTACTAAACTTTAGTAAATCATGACGAATATCTTTATCACTCTTAGTGGTGGACTTGATCAATGCACAACCTAGTGTACTCGATCTCCTAGTCCTTCTCTTGACACTTTGTCAAAGAATTAGTCTAATTTCCAAATATGAAAGTTTTCATTCATCACGCAACCAAGTTGTAGGATTCCAAGTTTCTGTCCAATTGAAACTTGGGCGATGAGAAACTCTCCCTATTCGGCAAATTCTCGACATCTCCACAAATAACATAATTAAGAATCAAATCCATTATTGCTAATAATAGAAACCTTCAAAAATCAATTTTTCATACATGCCATTGCAAGGATAAATAAATAAGATAAAATCAAAATTTATTTTTATTGTGGAAAAAATTGTCCTTACAATTCAATTCAATTGAAAAACTATGTTATTACATATTTCTTAGCAATCTATTCTAACTCCAAGTAGTAGCTCAAGAATCCAATCTTCAAGTAATGCGATCGAAATCCATTTCTTCATGATTAGATTCAACTCACTTCTTCCCTTAAGCTTCCTCTCTTTTCTTCGATCCTACAAAACATCAAAATGTAATCTTATCACATGATGTATTAAGAATCTAGAATAGGAACTTAAAAGAGTTAGTTAATGGATTTTACCTGAAGTAGAGCCATACGTCTTGACTCTCTCATCTCTTAGATCTCTCAGGTAAATAGGGCAGCTTCGTCTCCAATGCCCCTTCTCTTGGAAATAAAAGCAAATGGACTCCTTTGGAATGGCACAAGGAACTATATCAGAATTTACCTTTTCTAGATCTCCAATGTCACCATTTTCAATGTCCATTGAAGTTTGGGAGTTTGATTCACCTGACAAATTTGCTTGACCAGCTCGCCAAATCATTGCTGATTCAGCAGCTATAAGCAAATAGGTGAGATCAATGAGGGTCACGTCATGGTCCATCATATAGTACTCTCTAACGAACTCACTATATGATTCAGGAAGTGACTGAAGAACCCAGTCAACAGCCAACTCACTTGAAATCTCGACACCCAATATCCTTAACCTATCAATGTGTGACTTTATCTCTAAGATGTGTGCACACACAGGTTTCCCATCTTCGTGTTTACTTGCCAAAAGTTCTTGATTGATCTTGATCTTTTCAAGCCTTCGAACTTAGGGGTTAGGGAGAACAATTGGAGGAGGTGGAGGAAGTGAAGCATGATTTCTTGGGAAGACCGTGATTGTCAGAACTAGACATCTATAAAACTGGAGAAAATTCAAGTTAAGGTGATTAGAATCGTTGATGTAACACCAAAATGAAACATCGAGGCTAGGATCCAACACAATACTCTACAACCTAGAAGAGGGATGCTGTAATCTAGTCGCAGAATATTTGAAGGTAGGTAAATGACGATTTACCAATTTCCAACATGAAAAACAAAAAGGAAGTTTAAGTTTTAAATGAATTGAAACTCCTAAATCTTTTGAGATTCATTGAACTTTTCAATGGCATGTTTAATCTCGATTATGCCCTTCTATTTGTGAATGGGATGCCGAGGATCACAAATAAGGTGTGAATAACCATACGAATCACGTGGTGCACTCAACGCTACTATCACCTAATCAATGTGTCAGTTAGCCACACACGCTCCATTGATCTATGATAAGCATCAAGCCACCCTTCGCCACCAATGTCATCCCCAAATTAGTGTGTCGGTTAACCACACACGCTTTACTAGCATTTGACAAGGGTATGAAGTGTAATTCCATGGATTAGCATACAATTTCACATTTTGCCTAAAGTAACTATGATTTGGGAATTTGTAAAAGCATTTAGTTACTTTGTAACTCATTATACTTATAATGGAAGGTTTATGTTCTATCCTACCTGTTCGGCTAACGACCCTCCACTAGTCAAGAGTGCGGTGGGTAAGAGTGGATACCCATTCAATTGCCATTTTATAGGCAATTTCCTTAAACACCCCTTATACACCAGTTTCGTGAATGAGGCCTACTAACGGTAAGACTGACTTTTACTCATATATATATATATATATATATATATATATATATATATATATATATATATATATATATAATATTAGACTTTTAATGTTATATATAGTATAGGGTGTATTTTACACTTTTAAAATACTAGGTGGTTCAATTTAGTAAATTATACTTTTAATTTAATTAAATGTAAACCAAAACTTTATGGGTTTATTAAATCTCTTTTAATTATACACTTTAATTAATTAATAAAACCATAAGGGTGTGATTTGAACTTTTCAAATTACTAGGGTTTTAGAATTTAAAATTTCAAATTAAGACTTTTAATTAATTTTAAAATCCAAAACATGAGGGCAAGTTTTGAAACTTTTCAAAACATTAGGGTTTAACTTATTTAAATTTCAAAAACAAAACTTTTAAGTTCAAATTTAAACTATAAAACCTAAAGGGTGCAATTTGAAACTTTTTCACTAGATAATTCAAATCTAAGTTACAAATAATCAATATTTATCTAATAAAACAAAAGATTATCTAACTTTGACAATTATCTTCAATTTTGGCAAGGATAAACTCCAAATATTGATAAAAATCAGATTTTATTAATATAAAACGTTTTAGGGAATTATCTACAGCCAAAACATGTCAAAATCCCGAAATCTGCTCCATCTGCGACTCTGACTCGTCGAGTCAAGCTTGGACTTGTCGAGTTCACTATGGACTCGGCAAGTTCAGCCATGGACTCGGCGAGTCCAGCCTCCAGAACCAAAATATTTCGATTTTAAGCATGAATAATCAACCAAAGCATCAAATACATCAAACAAACAACCCTAGGCTCTGATACCACTGATGGGTTTTGAGCAAAACATGAATCCTATGGTGTACATGCAAACCCTAATAGCTTTTGGATCTAGTTTGTCTAATGAACATGCAATTGAATATCCAAAGCTATAAACCCTAGATCTATCATATAAGAACTGAAATAAGGGTTTAGTAATTACCTTTGATTGTTATATTGCAATAACAATCAATTCCTTTCTTGGATTGGCTTCAAAAGCTTAGTGCCTCAAGTGCTGCACCTCTAATGGAGTCACAAACACCACTAAGCAACTAGATGAAGAAGGAGAAGAGAGGAGGCACCCAAAACCGTCTAGAAACCCTAAGGATTCAGTTACCCACGTTTTTGGGGCCTAAGGGGTCCGTTATATACTTGTGTGGGCTGCTAGGGTTTCAGTCAAAACCCTAATGGACAGCTTAAACTCTAAGCAGCCCATGGAACCTTCTGGATAAGGCCATGGACGAAAATATGATGGGCTCCCATCATAATTTCGTTCACCCCTTGTTCCTTTAGCATTCCTTAGCCCAATAACTCAATTATCGAATAATTGCAATCTAGTCCTCTATATTTAATTAATCTCTTTTAGCCATAAAATTAATTATCAATTAATTCTTGACTAATATTAATTAAACAATATGATTTATCCTTTAATATATTATTCGTATAATATATTAATAAATCATAATTAAACCTTTCTCTCCTTACTTCATCCTACATATTGTTATGGTGAAGGCAACCCAAAAGGACCATGCTCATAATCGGGTCAAGTACATACCAAAATAGTTATGGACTTAGACACTAATCCAACAAATAGAACCTGATGAAGAACCTCCCTGAGGACTACCCATAAGTCCTATTCATCAACACCCTTAGCCAATCTACTTTTCCTTCTTTTTTGTGTGTAAATCTTCTTTTGCTTTAAAGTCCATGTTATGGGCCATCTTTTGGATGTATGTAGTCTAACACTAGAATTGTCTTTTGGATGTTGAAATGAAGTTGAATGAATGGTAATATTAATTTAAGTATATGTTTTTTTTTGTTAAATTATTGTCATTTTAGATATTTGATTTGATAAGGTTGTTATTTTTACCATTATATCCCTAATAAGATTTTTGGTTTATTTTAACTTCTGAACAATATCAATGTACGTTTTGACCAATGTTAATCTAACTAACACCAAATGATTAGAAAATCCAGATTAAACTTTTGGATGTATGCATTCTACACTGCAACTGTGTTTTGAATGTATAAATGAAGTATAATGAAACGTAATAGTAAGTTAATTTTGTGTTATCTTTTCAAAAAATGTCTTTTTAGTCATTAAATTTGATCAGTTTGATAAATTTACCATTATATCCCTCAAATCACAAAGACCTAACAAAGAACTTTCAAAATTGCGTATCTAACAAAATTTCAAAAATTTAAAAGGTTATGATATAATGTAAATGTCAGTTTGCAAGATATAGCAGCCAGATTCTCTTTTTCCAAACCAAAGTGACTTATTTTATTGTTCATATTTCTTAAAATTGACAAGTTATTTTTTTAACACTTTAACTTGGATTTTCGTTTGTCTCACCCCCGAACCGATAAAACGGTGGAAACGTCCGAGGGTGGATGACGTCATGTACAATAGCCTACCGGTCCAACTGTAGCTAACAGTTTAGGTGTGGGATTGTCAATATTCATTATCTTTTTTTATGATTTTATAATATTATGCGTTAACCAACTAACTTAATTGCCTCATACAGTTGTATATACCATCGAGTTTCAAGAAAGGGGTCTTCCACATTGTCACATATGCCTCTTTTTAGAAAAAACAATCAAAACTTCCAAATCCCGAAGACATAGATCATGTTATATGTGTTGAATTGCTAGACAAGGAGTTTGAACCATAATTGTATCGAATTGTTTGTGACAACATGATACATGGACCATGCGGCAATGAATTTTCATTTATTCCATGTATGATAAAAGGAAAATGGTCTAAAGGATTGTCAAAAGACTATAAAGATCATACATATAGTGGTGACGATGGTTATCCTGTTTACAGAAGATACAACAATGAAAATAATGTCGTGAAAAACGATGTCTCTTTGGACTACAGATATAAAATTTTAATTTTTATTCATTAGCATATTTTATTATGTATAAAAAAAATTCTTTTATATGAAATTTATGTTATATGTTTTAATACATAATATCGCTAAAAAAGTTACATTAAATTAAATATAATGCAAGATTGAAGTTTATATAAATCAAGTTTAAGTCACATAAACTATTCATAGGTCATTTTTTATATACATTTATATTATATCATTTAAATATTTTATATACAATAAAATTATAATTATTCTATATATGTTTATTTTTTTTCCTCTGTTTTAAAAATAATATAATTTTAATGTTATTTATGACATGTTACTTTTCTTTTTCAGATATGTTGTTCCATATAATATGATACTTTTGAAGCAATAACAAGCGCATATGAATCTTGTAATCAGCTTGGATCAATAAAATATCTGTTTAAGTATATTAACAAAGGATCAGGATCACAACCTCTTTTTATGATACCAAGAATAATAAAAAGTAACTTAAAGAAAATAACGACCGTGATGAAATTGTTTACTTTTACAATTGTCGTTATATTTCTGCTTATAAGGCATGCTGGAGACTTTTTGGGTATGACATTCATATAGAACACCTCCTATTGAAAGGTTGTTGTTTCACTTTGAAGACAAATAACCTGTTGTGTTTAAACCATCCCAACGTGTTACTAATGTTATTTGTAAACCCATTATTGTTGCTTCTCAATGTTTGGCTTGGATGGAATGTAACAGTTTTGATGAAAAGGCACGAAAGTTATCATATATTTAATTCCTAAGTCAATATGTTTAGAATAAATCAGATAAAATATGGACAAGAAGAAAAACAAAGAAAAAGTCACTTGGTAGAATTAATCACGTGTCTCCCAAGTGTGGTGATGTTTATTACCTACACATTTTTCTCAACAAATTAAAGGGCCCTACATGCTATGAAGATACCAGGACAGTTAACGGGATCGTTTATGAAGCCTACAAAGCTGCTTGCTACGCTCTTGGTCTATTAGACAATGATAGAGAGTACATATCTTCTATACACAAAACACACCATTGGGCCACTGCTTCATTCTGCAGGTCTCTATTTGTTATGTTGATTACATCGGATAGTCTATCCCGACCTCATCATGTTTATAAAGAGGCCTATAATTGTCTTTCTGATGATGTCATTCAAATTTGTGAATAAGAAATCGACGTAACATGTACATTTTCAAATAATCTAACCCATTTACACAAAAAAAAAAACGTTCTAAAATTAATTGATATTACAAATAAATATTTTCATATTTTTTGTCTTTTCAGGCTTGAAGCTAAAACCGGAAGCAATTGTCCACCTTACGTTGTCATACATTGAGAAATCTTTATTGATTTGTGGACTGAGTCTGAAGCAAATACTCAATATGCCATTACCTGATCACAAATATATTCAAGATTTTTGCAATATGTTAATTCAAGATGAGCTTAATTATGATCTGTCCAGTCTTGAAGTCAAACATCAACAACTGCATTCCAAATTAAATGACGAGCAAAAAAAAGTTTATGATACAATTATCAATGTTGTTAAAAACGAAAAAGGTGGTGTCTTTTTCCTGTATGGTTATGGAGGAACAGGGAAAACATTTGTTTGGAAGACATTGTCTGCTACTATTAGATCTAAAGGTGAAATTATTATCAACGTTGCTTCAAGCGGAAATGCAACACTCTTGCTCTCTGGTGGTAGGACAGTGCATTTAAGATTTCATATACCAATGAACTTGAATGAGGATTTGTTTTGTTCTATTACGTCAGGTAACGATGTAGTTGAACTGTTGAATAATGCTAGACTTATCATATGGGATGAAGCCCCGATGATGCACAATCATTGTTTCAAAGCAGTTGACAGGACACATAGAGACGTTATCCTTTCATCGGACAAGAATAAACCATTTGGAGGCAAGACCATTGTATTTGGAGGTGACTTTCGACAGATTATTCCAGTAATACAAAGAGAAAATCATTCATATATTGTCCAGGCATCATTGCATTCATCAAGATTATGGCGTGAATGTACAATTTTATGTTTGAATGTAAACACGAGGCTTTTGGTCGGCTTTCCAAACAATAATTTCAAAGAGACAAAATCATTTGTTGAATGGATTCTTAAAATTAGTGAAGGTACTATTGGTGGCCCTAATGATGGTGAAGTTGAAATTGAATTTCCAGAAGATGTTATTGTTCCTTCTACATGTGACCATATTCATTCAATTGTATCCACTATTTATTCATCATTTCAGAATCATCTTGATGATCCATTGTATTTTCAAGATAAAGCTATTTTGGTCCCTACAAATGAAGAAGTCAATGCTATCAATGACTACATGTTAGAATTGATGAAAGATGAAGGGAAAACATATTTGAGTTCAGATTTTTTATGTGAGACTGAGGAATAAGATTCTGTTGAGGAGTCGGTATACTCTCTAAATGTGTTGAATGGTTTTAAGACTTTCAAAATTCCCAACCATAAAGTTATAATAAAAAAAGTGTTCTGGTCATGTTACTTCGTAATATCGACCAAACCAAAGGATTATGCAATGGTACCATATTACACATTGTAAGGCTTGGAAGACACGTCACTGAAGCCCAAATCATATTTGGCAGATTTTTCAATGAGACTACTTATATACCTTACATGAAGTTAATCCCGTCTGATAAAAAAATTTCATTCCGTTTTCAGCGGAGGTAGCTCCCCATAGCTGTTTGTTTCGCTATGACCATTAACAAAAGTCAAGAACAATAATTATCAAATGTTGGATTATGCTTGTGTTGACCCGTTTTCAATCATAGTCACTTATATGTAGCTGTTACCCGTGTCACGAGTAAAAAATGTTTGAAGGTACTCATATGTGACGTGGAAGGTCGTTCAACTAATAAAACAAAAAATGTTGTCTACAAGGAGGTCCTTCAACAATTATAGATATTTTTCGATTTCAGTGTATCTTCTATACATTTCAATAATACCAATAGCCATAAAAAATTCATTATTATGCAATATCTATAGAATGTATGTTTTTTAATACGTTCTCCCGCGTTTAACGCGGGTTATAATCTAGTTTTAATAAAAATACACATAAAGATAAAGAATTGCCCAATTATTGTTTGGTATCAAAACTTTTAATAATCAACTTATTAAATTTTCTTATAATATGAAAAAAAATATATTAATTTTCAATGTACTTTATTATATTAAATGCACCCAACATATACTACAATTGATTTAATTAATAAAAATACACCTAATCAAAGTTTTCCAACATATATTACAAAATAAAGAACCAAAAAAAATCGAATCAGATAACATATATCAGTCTATTTTCTTAAACTTGTTTGCTATCATCACATTATTCATACAAGAAGAACATTAATTTACGGTGTTTATTTGCTTGTTGAATAAATTCATACATTCTTTTGTGATTGCCTTTTTTTTCTATGGGTTCCAAGTATCCAACATTGGATATGTTCATTTGGATTGGATTGTAGGAATTTTGATAATCGATAAGGTAAATCCCATCTTATGTAATTCATGTGGGGACACAATATCAAATGATGACATTGTTTGCAACAATATATTCATTTAAAATGTCTAAATCAATACGGAAGCAAGATCCATAAACATACATAATGATAAAATATGTTCATATGTCTGTTACAACTTCAACCAAAAGCCATAAGAAAGCAATGCAAACAACCGTACTCCATATGTTAGCCCAAAAAGGTGTGTCCCAAAAGATGAGTCTCAAAGGCCAACCCTTCTATTACTTTACTCATGAACTAGAAATAAATGCTAAACTAAAAAACTAAAAAACAAAAAAACAAAAAAACAAAAAAACAAAAAAACAAAAAAACAAAAACAAAAACAAAAAGGTGTTTCCAAAAAGATGAGTCTCAAAGCCCAACCCTTCTAATACTTTACTCATGAACTTGAAATAATTGTTAAACTAAAACAAAACAAAACAAAACGTATCATGAGATATGTAAAACTTTCAACATTTGATATATCATAACTTTTAAGATATATTTGCATGTTTTGAATGCAACATGATACAATACATGAACAAAAATATCACCACAATTTATGATAAATTAAGAAATCAATAGTAATTTCATTGACACAAGTAAGAATAACAAATCAACTACTATCCTTCGTGAGTTGTATTGGATTACTTCTTTTCTACGTTCCCTTGCTTTCTAAGTTCCCTTATTCCCTAAGTATTAGTTTAAGTATCTACTTAGGAGTCTTAAACATTTCCTTTTTCAAGTCTATTTTCGGCTATATATAGCCTTATGTATTCCGTTTTTATCATTAAGAAATACAATTTACTTTCTTTGCTTCTAGATTTATTATGGTATCAAAACATACCTGGAAATAATAAATTGAAGTCATGATTGGAGGAGATAAGTCGGGCAGCTTGGAAACCGAGAAAAACCACCATCGACATCACCTCTCCTTACTTCCTTACTGCTTCTGATCATCCATGTCAGAACTTTGTTGGAGAAAACTTTCTCCATCAAGGCAACTTCAACGATTGGCAATACTAGATGACGAATGTCTTGTTCGCCAAGAATGAGAAGGTTTCGTCGATGGTACTCTCCTAATGTCGAATGGAGACTCTGTTGAATTGATGAAATGGAATATATGCAACGCCATGGTGAGAGGCTAGTTGGTAAGCTCGATAGAGAAAGAGATCAAAGCCAGCGTCAAGTATACCATAATTGCTCGGGACGTATGGCTCGATCCGGAAGAAAGATTTGGCAAATAAAACGCCAAAGAGCATACCAACTCAGAAGAAACGTCACCACTATTTGCCAAGAAAACCTAACGTATTTGCATACAACACCAAACTTAGAGGAGTTTGGGATGACGTATAATCCACAAGCCTCACACCTATATGTACCTTCCGCGGTTGCAACTGTGTTATGGCTATGGAATTCTCAAAGATGAGATAAAAAGAGAGATTATATGATTTCTTGATGGGTTTAAATGAGGAATATGGAGCAGTCAAAAAGAAAATATTAAGCACCAATTCATTACCTAGATTGGGAATTACTTATCACTTAGTTAGTCAATATGAACAACAAAGACAAATCGGCATGTCTCGTGCTTCTAACAACAATTCGACAGCCTTCCAAGCTTATGGAAAATTTAATTTGAAAGTCAAAGGAAACAGGAACTTTCAATCAATCAATAACAAAAAGAAAAACGATGATCCACAGTGCATTCACTACCAAAATCTAGGCATATGATTGAGGGTTTCTTTGAGCTCATTGGCTATCCAAAATGGTGGACACCAAAAGGAAACAAAAATCAAAATAACAAAGCCAAAAACCAACATGAGCGGTCATGGCCATCACCAAAGGCACATCAATACCAAACCTAACAAAGAAGACTATGGTAAGCTCCTCAAACTTTTGTATGCCACCCAAGTCAACGACAACACTTGAAAAGGGATCTCGACTACAAACATGACAAGTAAGGTTTCTAGTTTCAATGATCCTTGGATTATAGATTTGGGAGCTAATGATGTCCTAAGTTATAAAGTTTCCAACTTTATGACTTTGCATGGCTATAAAGTGCTTAATGTCGAAAACCCTAAGTTCTTAACCCAATAAGAAATCACAACTCTTGCATAGAAGGGATAAAAGGGCCAAGATAATATTTTTGTAGTTCATAATAGCTTTATAATGGATAAAGTTTCCAACTTCATCCATTAGAATGGTCCCAATAGACAAGATCTAGTCTTTAAGTCTCAAAGGGACCCAAAATTTCATCTTTTTCAACTTAATCCATTAAGTACAAGTCTCCAACTTTTAGATCTAAATCAAAATGATGTTTAGATGGATAAATTTTCCAACTTTATCCATAACAAGGTCACAAACTTTGAAGATCTAAACTTTATGCACTAAAACGACCAAAAGATCATAACATCCAAAACTATATAGATCTATCAAATGCATCATCAAGATTCAAACTTTATACCTCTAGAAGATAGATCAAGGTGAACAAAGTCCAGATCTACAAGATCCAATGCAACCAACACTTCTCCAAGAAGTTCCTTCTTCTGCAAGGTGCACCATGCAATCCCCAAAGCACTTAAAAACACCTTCTTTTAGCACACAAGGCTCAACTAGGGTTATGATTTCATGGAAGGGATGTTGGATGGATGGAGGCTGAGAATGGAGTGGGTTTAGGGGAGTTAAGGAGCTTAAATAGGGCTCAAACCACGAAAATAGGGTTTGGGCACTGATTGTGTATGCCCAACGTACTTCTGGTACGCCCAACATACTCAGGGTGCCTCAATACACTCAACGTACTCCCTTCTGTACGCCCAGCGTACTCAACATAACCCAAAACCGATAAAACTTCAAACGAGCATAACTTCTTCATTCTAACTTCGATTTTGACGTTCACTATATCCATGGAAAGGTAACGATATGCTCTACACTTATATCAACTCATCCTTGTGTTAAAACATTCCAAAAAAATCCAAAATTAATAAAAGCCCGAACTGAAACTTTACCAAAATACCGCGTCATAACACATCATGAACTCCCAAATCATCCAAATATCATTACTCACACCCAAATGGGTCCAAATCTCTTTTCCACAAAGTCCCTAAGCCTGATGATATTCGGTCTTCGGGTCACCACCCCCATATAGGAAACGATTCAGAACAGGGTGTTACAACTCTCCCCCTCTTAACTTTGATTTCGTCCTCGAAATCACTTCTTACCACCCTCCTGAGGACCAATGTTCCGAACAAAACCTTCTAGTGTAGAACAAATCACTGAACCCATTATTTGTTGATCCAAAACGCTGCTTCTATAATTTTGAATCCGCATAACTTGCCTGACCTCCGCACTGGTAGAACCATTCTGAAACACAATCACAAGGGTCTCCTCCTACCATCAGAACTAAAACATCCTTTTGACCCTAAACCTTCCAACTGATAACCAGGCATACAGATTCCTAAATAGATAACTTACTGAGATACAAATTTTGCACTAATACACTAATGATTCCCGATGTGAATCTCAACCAAGAGCAAACTCGGTAGATAACCCATAATATGAGATCCAAGGATTTACACTTGTGTTTCACCCGAACTCTTCTGATTCACAGCAACAATTCCCTAAACTAGGATATAAAATCCCTAAAACAACCTTGAGACTGCCAGTCTCACACTTGTTCCAGCCACAGGTTCGTACGAGTCCAACAAATACGGCTATTCTAGCCTATGCACCACTCTATGCCACTCCCTGGCCACATAATCATCCTACTAAAATCATAATCCAATTCCTTGAACTAACCGGTCTCTACCAGGCCTCACCTGTATTGCCATAATCATATAGGCCTTGCCCACGAGTCTCACCCAGCAAGAGCTACACAGGCCCAACCCGTCTCGGACCCCAATGGTCCTATTCCCATAACAGAGATATGTTATCTGACCCCACTGTCCGCCTTGCCCAAGGCACAAGCTAATCCTTCTTTATGCTCACGAAAACCCCAACGATGGTCTACCTCATTCTGGTGAATGTTTTGATCCCATTGCAGACTTACAACACTTCCATATAATATGCCAATCTAGTGAATGATATGGCCACCCTGTAGTCTTACGACACGTCTATCCCGCCATGGTCATCGCCTATGGTATTACCCTACACAATTCTTTCACAAAACATGCTGCTATCAATGCAAAATATGACGAAATCATGGCCGTACACGACCCAATAATTAGATAAACGGTCATATTCTTGATCCAATTCAAAGGCCATAACCTAAAAGAACCATGCATATAATTCGAACGAAGTGCTCCAATGCTATCTTGTCCAGTCACATATACCCCTCTCGGCAATACATATAATTAATTACCCCAATGCACATACATAGAGAACCCATAACATCATCCAAAAAGGAGAGAAATACCAGAGTTCTATCGAACGACAAACCTCAATCACTAACAAAAGATATCCCCATGAATGATTGGAACAAGACCTCATACCTTGGTTGAGACTAAACAAATTCCACCAATATGCAACCAGCTCATGAAGACTTCCAAGTTGATCTTGAATGATACCAAAACTAGAGCTAACTATGAACCAAATTTCCACACCACCATCATTGAGGGTAAACATACCCAGAGACGAAAGGAACATAAAACACACTGAACTTGATGATAGGTTGACACATCCATTGAACTTCAACTGTCACAACTTGAAAATTTTGGAGAACCTTTGATGAATGATGAACGATGTGACTAGAAATTGAGGACGCATTGACATTAGACCAAATGATCTAAAACCCGCACGGAGCTGATCGCACCCAATTCTGAAAATGATTCCGTAATTGACCTGAACAAACTATACAATAATTAGAAATCCATGCAACGAGCTGACAAATTCCCTCCGCAACCAACACTAAATTTGAATGGTCCCAGTGGCTCCTCATCTATTCTTTAGAACCCCACATGAAACCAATAGCTGCAATAATCTCCTTGACCAACCATTTCCTGCCGAGGGACAACTCACGTATCTCCTGAACACATACATCCGATCGCCACCTATTATATACCCCTACCTTCAAAAAATCTTGAACCGAGATCCCACATGCTCGCACCCCAGATCCCTAGGAACCATTCTCTCAATACTATGAACCTGGACAGATGGATGATCCTCCAAGCAGAATATCCAATTCTTCCCCACTTAGGGTTCGAACTACCACCTACTGGTGTTGAAACCAAACCATAACTCAAATTGGCTTAAACAGGTACAAACATCCCTGACCTTGGAATGAATAACACACGCAGGATGATCTTCCAGATAAGGATCAAACAAATCCCAAGAGAATTCCTGAATTTCAGCTGAAGATCTCTGAAATTTCCCCAATCATGGCCCTTTTAACCTTTAGGATTCTTTGCAAGAGAATAAGCCAACACTGACTTATGATCGAAAACATGCCCTCCTAGTTTGCAATCCCAACCGCCAATCTGGTACCTGACCTGCCTATATCCCAATAACATGGACCCTTGATCACATCACAAAACATCCATAACATATCAATCCACCCGTGCACTCCTGCACTTACATACTGTCGTCAAACGTCGCGACCAACAGACCCTATGCTGGGTTTACATTCTAACTCTGAAAGTTGCAAGCCTGATCACTCCTTCCCCCAACTCAGAGAACTAAAAGGGCATCACCCCTACCACAGATGGTGATATTCCAAACCATCAATGAACGACTCACTTCAAGTTGCAGTCCTCTAGCCGATCATAACAACCGTTTCCTTCTTGAGTCTCGCAAATCGAATGCACGGCCTCGAGCAACCCTACCACAAGATCGACAGATATGAAACTAATGCCATGAACCATGGTATCAAACCATGCTATCTCTACCGACCATCCCTTAGAATCCCCAAAACTCACCCCAGTTCGAGTATGGATCCTGTGCTTCCAGTAGTATCAGCCTAATATTACCTTCCACACCTATCAACATTTTCCTAAAGAATCATCTCAGGTCCTCTAAGACCTACTCAAAAGTATCCTTCCGATACCTGCTCAACAGCGAAACAACCGCACTAAAATACTTCCGAGGTTCTCCTATGATTTCCCACCTCCCCTGTCATCAACTGTTGAAGGGCTCCAATCAATGTCATCCAACCACTTCATGAATACAATTACATGCAAAAAAAACTTAAATAATATTTCTACTAAAGGACCCAACCCTACAACTGTCACAACTAGTAAAATTAGGGTCAAGATTGTAATCATGTACAAACAATTCCTCTATGTAACCTTGTTGCATTAGATTATTGAATTTCAAAAACGGCAATGGTATATGAATACATAGGTGCATACACTAAGAATCAAGTTGTAATATCCTCTTATAAGTTCAAGTTTGATCCAATAGCTAAAAAAAACAAAATTTGGTCCTTGCTTAGAGTTCTTGGCCCAAGTAAACCCTAGGCCGAAAACCCTTTATCCTTTGGGCCTTATTGAACCGAAAACCTTCTTATTGGGCCATCTCTACAAAACCGCAAACCTTGGGTGAGAGGAGGGTGTTCTCGGCCACCCTAGAAACGAGAACCCCGTCCCTTAAGCAAGAGAGTTCAATTTTGGGATAAGACAAAAGGTTGATCTTACTAGTGCCACCTCATGCCTAACAAGCTTTTATACATCATGCCTCCATGCAATACCCTAGATTGACCACCAAATAACAAGAAAGCTAACTCTCCCTCTCTATTTAAAATACGGCCGAATTTACCCACATACCACCAATAGTTTCCCTTTCATTCTTATATCATATACTCTCTCTAAAAATCGAACTAGGATCTTCAAGAATTGGCCCTTCATCAAGTGATTCTTAGCAACTTGGTAAGTGTTTTCAAACTACTCTAATGCTTGTAAGCATTTTATCTTGTACCATCTTATTTATACCCATAATTCTGTGTGCTAAATCCTTAGAAACACTAGCATTTTCGAGAATCCTTCAAGCTTGTGCAAGGCTAGGCTCGAAAACCACTCATTCTTTCCTTCCTACTACCACACAAAATAACCAAGGTGAACTTCATAACCCCAAGTTTTTCGTGTTTTTCATGCTTTTCGGGGGGGTGGGGGGGATACAAGTCAAGTTTCGTTTACCAAATGGATTTTTGCATGCACCAACTAGTTTATGGAATGTTTTGAGCACATGATGTCGAAAATCTCATACATACACACATGAAAATCGTGATTTACAAGCTTGTTATAAGTTTAAATGAGTTTGTCCATCGGACATTTACATGCATTATGATTATATGCCAATCGTGAACCATTTCTTGTATAAAATGGTTGATATCATTTGTTAACTACCTAAAAATTGTGACATAGGTGTCTGTCTATACTTTAGTTACACAAAATCGGGTCTAAAAATAGATATTACTCGAACATAACAAAAACATATATTTATGGAAGTTCCAAATATGTTTTGATCTTTGGGTAATTACATGTCCTACTTTTACAAGTTAAAATTTCATACATATAAAAGTGTTGAGGTCATAGTATGATTTTTATAGAAATCATGACCCAACAAAGTTGACCAAATTAAACTATTTTGGTGTTACAAATTTTTAACCGGTAAAATATGAAAGGTGCAACTACAAGTTCTTGGAAATTTTTACTAAAAAAAACTTTTCTAGTAAAAATGGTCGTAAATATTGCCGTCACTATATTGGTGGGGGTTAAACATAAGAATATTATGCTATTTTACCAACATATATCACCACTAGACATATTCACTATTGACCATATATATAAAGTGTTATAAATAGTTTACACAAAATGGTATACAAAACAAATTGATGACAATATAGTTCGCGTGTCATAAGACACATGTCATAAAACGTATGTCATGAAACTCATAAAATGTGTGTCGTAAAAAAATGTCATAAATTTTCAAATAGTGAAAATCATTTCGTTATACAATAAAAGAGAGTCGTAGTTCACGTAAATTCGTTAATGCTCTAGTGAGACATTCACTTCACCGTACCTACTTAGCGTACACTCCAAGTCTTGCATTATAACCAGAGTCGCCTGGAGGGAGAGCGAGATAGTTGTGTATAGATCTATATAGCGATTAACAACCCCACACCTGAACTGTTCGCTATAGCTAGATAGGCTAGTCTAGGGTGACAAATATCTTATCGATTTTGACGTCTGAAGAACGTTGTAAAGACATAACAATCACATTTAGCATGGTTATAATAACTCATTTAGGGATTAACAATACTATCTTGATTTACGAGAAGCTTAAACTTCACCGGTTTTATTAAAATATAAAACTACATATCGTTTTCAGTACACAATCACTTACATTTTTGTTCTTAGGGTTTGAGACTACAATTTACTTATAAGAAAATATTGGATTTTTTTGGAACATACATACATACACTATTATTTTACAAGGAAGGATACAAGAGTCATACATACATTTTAATTAGTTTTGGATATAAGACTAACAATACAGATTATAGAAAATATCCCATTTTTTGAAAGTTTACAAAAACCATTTTAAACAGTTACCAATCTATTTTTATACAAAAATGCTTATGAAATCACCAACTTTATAGTTGACGCTTTTCAAAATGACTTGTATTCTCAAGGAACCAGTAACAGGTGATCAACTCTGTGTTTGAGATCAAGTGATGCAACATTAAGGAATATTACTTTTGTCACTTTTATGTTACATATGAACAAGTACAATGTGTAAACTATGTAAGTTTGTATTATCAATGTATGCCGCTTGTGTTGCTATGTTTCATTTATATTCAACTATTATGATACTATATAATGATGTCATCCGCCCCCGAACGTTTCCACCGTCATGGTTCGGGGGTGTAACAACAAAGGTTAGACTCAAACGGGAGCTGCCAAATCCTTTACTCTAAGATTACTTAACCTCCGTTTCATGTAACTTAATGTATTCGTTTGATAGTTAGCTCACATCAACGTGAGCCCCACAAGGCACAATGCAACCAATATTCGAGCAACGAAGATGACTGGTACTAAGATATTATAAAATTATGCAGATCCTCATACGAAATTCTCGATTTCTATCTCTAAGCATCTGGGATGCAGCTTCGCCCTGCCCTCACTCTCTCAAGAGTGGATAATCATTATATGCGCTATTTGGCCATGAACTTCACCACCTCATGAAACTTCCACCAACCCTGTAGCACTCGTGTATGCAAATCATACATAACACTGGATCATATAAACAATCGAATACTTGATTCTACCCTAAGCCCTACATTAAACAAGAATAGAAAATAAGGCCAAACCAAACATTCCCAGGCTATAGCATCTTAGTTATGTACAAGTACGATGCATACACCAAGAAATTACAGTAATGATGTCAATTTCATATAAGAAAGAAACCTAGGCTATCAGGCATCATATAATCAGAAAATTCTTTCATGCGATTCCTGAAGATCCTTAGCCTATCACTAGCATTATGTTCTAACATGTCACAAATTTATAAATAAAATCATATCAGATAACATGTATGGATATTTTGGGAAAAACTTACTTGAGCTCGATTGATTTCATGCACCACACCCTTTCTTGTATTAGAAAACCCTTTTCTTTAAAAACATTTCTTTTTGAAAAACTATACCAAACCCTCAGTTTGAGTTCAGACACACCTGAGAGTATTCCCGAATCCCTTAAACCAAGGCTCTAATACCAACTTGAAACGTCCCAAAAATAAAACCCAAAAATTTTCCTTTTTAAATTTAATAAAATAGTAAAGCATATCATTGACACAAAACCAAGGCAATCGAATTTTATCAATACATCATCATCATCAGAGTAAATCACAAAATGTGGAAATGAATGGTGTGTGTTATGCACAACGTACCACCAGGTATGCCCAACCTACTCATCCCAATCCTAAAACACTACTAAGATCTTCTTCCATTAAGTTCTTACATCCAAAACTCAAATCCAAGCCCAAAATGATGTCTTAAGTAATAAAGTTTCAAACTCTATGATTTTGCATGGCTATAAAGTGCTTAATGTCCTAAACCCTATGTTCTTAACCCAATAAGGCGTCACAACTCTTGCATAGAAGGAATAGAAGGGTCAAGATCACATTTTTTATAGTTCATAATAGCTTTATAATGGATAAAGTTTCCAACTTTATCCATTAGAATGGTCCCAACAAACAAGATCTAGTCTTAAAGTATCAAAGGGATCCGAAAGTTCATCTTTTTCAACGTAATCCATTAAGTACAAGTCTCCAACTTTCAGATTTAAATCAAAATGATGTTTAGATGGATAAAGTTTCCAACTTTATCTATAACAAGGTCACAAACTTTCAAGATCTAAACTTTATGCACTAAAATGACCAAAAGCTCATAGAATCTAAAACTAGATAGATCTAACAAATGCATCATCAAGATTCAAACTTTATACCTCTAGAAGATAGATCAACGTGAACAAAGTCCAGATCTAGAAGCTCCAATGCCACCAACACTTCTCCAAGAAGTTCCTTCTTCTCCAAGGTGCACCATGCATACTCCAAAGCACTCAAAAACACCTTCTTTTAGCACAAAATGCTCAACTAGGGTTTGTGTTTCATGGAAGGGATGTTGGATGGATGGAGGCTGAGAATGGAGTGGGTTTAGGGGAGTTAAGGAGCTTAAATAGGGCTCAAACCACGAAAATAGGGTTTGGGCACTGATTGTGTATGCCCAACATACTTCTTGTATGCCCAACATACTCAGGGTGTCTCAGTACACCCAACATACTCCCTTCTGTATGCCCATCATACTCAGCATAATCCAAAACTGGCCAAACTTCAAACGAGCATAACTTCTTCGTTCTAACACTGATTTTGACGTTCTTTATATCCACATAAAGGTAACGAGAAGCTATACACTTATATCATCTCATCCTTGCCTTAAAACTTTCCGGAAAAAAAAAATCCAAAATTCATAAAATCCCGAACTGACACTTTACCAAAATACCCATTGGCACTAAAACACAGATTGAACTCCCGAATCACCCAAATTACATTAACCAGACCCAAATGGGTCGAAATCTCTTTTCCTTAAAGGCCCTAAGCTTGATGATACCCAGTCTTCGGGTCACCACCCCACATATGAAACGATTTGAAATATGGAGTTACTATATATATATATATATATATATATATATATATATATATATATATATATATATATGTTTTGCAAGCCAAGCTTTCGTTTCGTACTTTGGGGCCTAAGGGTATAATGATAGAGTTGATGTTGTCGACCCTTATCGAATTAAGGATTTTAGTTCGAAAGGTTTTGAGTCAAAGTAGACTTGATGGGGTTGTAGGGCCTTTCGTTACCTTTCCGAGGATATAAAGAACGTTAAAAACGAATCTTGGACGCGAAAGTTATGACTGTTAGAAGTTAGGAAGGTTTTTGGGTTTTGGTCTAGTACATTCGACATGCATGGAGTACGATGGGCGTACTAAGCATGTGTAATGGCTCAAATTTCAAACCAAAATTTTCATTTTTAAATTACCCAAAATATTTTTCATAAACCAAATCATTGAAAAAACATAAGTGTCAAATACATATCATCATCATAAAATATCAGAGTGCCACAAAATGCCCAGTAACAAATCTCTCAGCGTGTGTGTACAATCAGACCTTCGCTTTTCGACAATCCTAAAAAGTACCTGAAACACATATAATCAACAGATGTAAGCACAAAGCTTAGTGAGTTCCCCAAGATACCACATATAGCACAACATAAATAGACAACTATGGGCTATCAGCAACCCTGGGGACTATCAGCAGTCCTAGTGGGTAAACAACACGCTCTGTGGGTTATAAACAACCCGGGAGACTATCCACAGTCTTAGTAACACATAAAAAACATAACACAATAATAACTGTTAGACCTAACTGGTTATCACAAATATAATTATTCTACCACACAGGTAAGAATAAGTGAGGACACTCACCTGATACTGATGACAAATAAATCTCACAGCCGAACTGTTGGGAATAGACTCCGCCTAATAACACAAAATTTAACCCTAATTAATAATCAAGGTCCATAGCACTTCTCATAAGTCCAAATCCCACAACTATGCACTTTAAGGTTAAAAATACCATTTTGCCCATTCCATGGTCCAAAACCCTAAATCCTGACAAAAAGTAAAAACTCAGCAAAAGTCAACTGCCCAGTGCGTACGTTGGACATACACTCCTCCTACGCGTGGCATACTCGAGGGATCCGGTGAGTCGAAGTCAGGCCTGGCTATGGTGGGTGTAGCCAGAAGTACGCGGGGTGAACGTCGCCTGATTCCAAAAATCGCTCCAAAATGTCTTAATCATTGAGACATGCAATCCAAACATAGAAATGACATCTATAGAACGTCTTAATCCATCAAGTCCATAACTTTAAAACTTTGCATGGATGAAAAGGGCTTAAACCCTAAAACCCTAACTTAATCCATACTCAAGACCACGAAACTCTTGCATGGCTGGAAAAGGATTATCAAGCAAGCATTTTTATGAATCTAAAAGACCTAAAACACATGAAAGGATAAATAATATGCTTTAGAGTACTCCATACTCACAAAGGTGCAAGCTTTGGGACAAAAACCTCATAAAAATTCATTTATGCAGATCTAGAAAGAAACACATCAAGGTATAAACTTTATACCTTCAAAAGATGCAAAAAGCGAGGTAGCTTTTGGATCCAAAAGCTTGCAAGCAACACCACTTTCTTCAATAGTCTTCTTCTACAACAAAAGAGCACCAAAATCACTAACAAGCTTCAAAATCTTCACACACAAGGCTTAGGCTCGAGATTAAGGTTTGTAAGGAGTGAAGGCTGATAAAGAATGTCCAAGGGTGGCATAAGGTGGATTAAATAGGGAGCAAACCCTTAAATTTAGGGTTTGAGAACTGAGTTCGTACACCCTGTGTACTAGATGTACTCCCCGCATACTAGCATGCGTCCCACGATCCATGGCTCGCCTAAGTACATGTGTGTACCTCACTTACGTCCAACATATGGACTGAAATGTAAGACTCTTTCCACAAAGGGCCAAATATGCAAGCTATAAATAGGCCAAGGGATAAAATGAAAATACTTGAAAAATCGTATGTTACAATTCTCCCCCACTAAAATCATATTTTCCCTTAAAGTCAGCCTCGGAAACAGATCAGGGTAATGCTCGTGCTTCTCATAATCGGGCTCCCAAGTCCACTCTGATCCTTTCTGATGTTGCCACTAAACTTTAACTAAGTGCACTACTTTGTTCCTCAAAGTCTTCACTATCGGATATAGAATTGCTATAGGCATCTCGATGTAATTCAGATGATCATCGACCTGAATTTCCTCCAAAGGAACCACACTGCCTCGTCAACTGTACACTTCCTCAATTGGGAAACATGGAAGGTATCATGAATCGGCCTCAACTCCTCCGGGAGCTCCAACCGGTAAGCAACCTTGCCCACACGAGCCAACACTCTGAAAGGGCCAGTAAACCTGGAGCCCATCTTTCCTGCTTCATGAAGTTGATAACACAGTTCTAGGGGAATACCTTCAAGATCACTAAATCTCTCACCTAAAACTCTAACTTAGAGCGTCGTCAATCTGCATAACTCTTCTAGCGGCTCTGGTCCGTCAACAATCTCTGTCTAACTTGCTGGATAAGCTCAATCGTCTAGAGCATTATCTTCGTGCTCTCCATGACTCTCTGTCCGAACTCGCCCTAAAAAATTGAAGTCTGACACCTCCTCTCATACACAAGCTCAAAGGGAGGCATGCCAATGCTGGCATGATGGTTATTGTTATAAGTAAAATCAGCCAACGGAAGATATAAGTCCCAACTCCTGCCAAAATCAATGATGCAAGCACGCAACATATCCTCGAGCATCTGAGCTCGCTCTACACATCCGTCTGCGGATGATATGCAATACTGAAATGTAATAGGGTACCCAACTCCTCGTGAAATCTCTTCCAAAATCTGGAAGTTAAACGGACATCCCAGTCTAACACAATCGAAGTCGGCAACCCATGCAAAGCCACCACCACTCGGATATAAATCTCCGCAAGCTTCTCTGTAGAAGAGCCCTCACTTATGGGTAGTAAGTGAGCACTCTTCGTCAAACGATCCACAATCACCTAGATAGCATCAAAACCCATCGTAGTATTCGATAATTTTGTAATAAAATCCATGGTGATCTGCTCCCACTTCCATAGTGGAACCTATAAGGGCTGCAACTTGGCGTGAGGGAACTGGTGCTCGGCCTTGACCTTCCGGTAGATCAAACATCGCTCTACAAACTAGCCCGCATCCCTTTTCATACACGACCACTATTAAATATGCTTCAGGTCAAGATCCATCTTGGTAGCTGATGTGCACGAAAGTACCCACTAATTTTAATATTTATAACCTAACAAACTTAGACTAACTATGCACTTATAGGCAGTGTACCTAGTCAGATTATAGTATAGCTTTGGTAAGTCGGGTGTCGATCACAGGGAACGGTGGTGAATTAATTTAAAATATTTGATTATAGGTTATAGGACACACGAAAGGAATAAAGAAAGGGTTATTGAATCTCAAGCAAACAATTAATAAACAACTCTCGATAAACTAACAGGAAAGCAAATCTCTTCAGGTACTTTGGTTTAGATAAATTACACCTTAAAAACATAGACAATTGCATACACAAATTCATTTATTCATGTTCACCGATTCCTAAAATGATTAGATTCGCGTTCACTATAACTAATCCTTTAGCAAACAAGTCAATTCAAATAGTGATCAGTTGATTAAACTAACATGCTTCCTAGTGTTCAGTTCGTATCAAGCAAGACTTGTTAATATAGTTAATCAAATTGGTCGTTCAATTAACCTCTTGTTGATGGTCATCAAACAAGGCTCACACATTAACTTACTTATTCCCAAGTTAATCCTAGTTTCACATTCGTTATTCCTAGACTTATAATCATGATGGTCATCAAAATCATAAGAGACAAGCAATCAAGCAGATGTTCATACAACTCAATTTACTTAATAATTAACAGCAAATAATTATCATTAACACGTAAGGATCTTTTAACAAGCTTGAAAAGATAAATTAAACATAAACAAACAATTCAATATAGCAATTGGTCCAATAATCAAGGTTTCATTCAATCATAAGTGCAAAGTAAGAGGTTTTTACACCTAAATCGGAAACTAAACAGATAATAGTATCACAATGGAATGCTAAACATGGTCACGTTAACAACCCATATGATTACCGACATGTATCCGCTCTCCAATTCTTCCGATCTCCGCTCCCGTTAGCTTAACGGCCTTCTGGCCGCCTTCTAGACCCTCAAAACGGCTTAACAGAAGTTAATTATCGACTAAATTAGGTTAGAAGTCGAATCCCCCCCTCTGGTTAGCTGATAATCGCTTTTTATAGCCCTTGGAACCAACTTGCGTACGCTGGGCGTAAGTCGGATTACGCTGGGCGTACTGAGGATTAATGCGCGATGAGGAAATCTGGATGCAAGCAGTTATGCTGGGCGTAACCATATATTACGCTAGGCGTAACTCGTATTTGGCTATTACGCTTGGCGTTCTAGTTAATTACGCTGGGAGTAAGCGGCTCCTCCAACATTTTCCTTTCCTTTAGCATCTAAGCCCTAATTCCGCTCCAGTCTTTTCTTTTGTGCTCTATCGACAACGAATAGCTGCAAATCATAATTCAAAGCATTATGAGTATTTTTTAGTTCTAAAAGAGAATAATAAAGGCTAAAATATTAAGATATAATGCATAAAAAATATATAAAAATACACATATCAGTAGCCCTTGGATGAATGGAAAATCTCGAGTTGTGGGGCTCCTCCATCAATACTCATCATGCCCCACCAGCATAAGGCACCCAAACCCGCCTGAGACAGGGCCGGTCCTGAGGATTTAAATACCCGGGACGATCCGGAACAAAAAGGCCCTTAATCTTTAAGGTGTAACGGATTAAATTACATAAACTATTTTTTTTAAACGACATTAAACTTTATAGTAATAAGTTAACCCTAAAGCTCATTACTTATTACCAAATGACAATATTTTTAACCCAAGTTCCAATACCCTTTCTACATGAATCACTTCTTTCTTGAATGTGAATTTTGCAATAGAACTCCCATAAGAATAATATAAAATTTCATTTATTCATATGTAGAATTTAACATCAAACAGGAGACACATGGAAAGAACAAGAAAAAAATTGTCTCAAAACAAGAAAACAAGAAAAGAGGATAGTTCTAGAAACAATAGTAAGCCTCATAGGTTTCTACCAAGAGAAAGAAACATAATGTCGGTCAACTTTTGATAGTAAGCCTCCTACCTTGAATACGAATTAGAAACCAAATATAATCAAGAGAATGACATGGAAAAAGTTGGATTGTTAATGCAAAGTTATCTTGTCGAATTATCTTCTGATAGGAATTTATTACTCAAAATTTATGAATTTCGCTAAACATATTCCTGAACAAGCTATAAGGTATAGATGATTGAATGTGTAGAGCCATTGATATCTACTTGAAGGTATGTCTATGTATCTTCTTCTTCAAATTAAGTATATCATTTATAGGGTTTATGTCATAACTCATTAACTCAAAACTCATTAACTATTATATTAATCTAATAACCTGAAATACTGAACTAGTGATAAACTAAAAAACACTAAAACTGATAAAGATTCATTCAACATGATTACATGACAACATTCATTCAACATTCAAGATTTCAAATAAAACGGATGATTAATGATAAAACTAATAAAACTCGATTTAGAATCATTTACCTGATTACTATTAGATTAGCAAGAGTGGCTGTCGTTTTTGTTGAGTTGCATTGAATGTGATCGACTGATCTCTACGAGGCCTTAAACGCTGCCTTCTCCTTCTGCTGCGATGCTCCATTGTGCCCTTCTCCCGTACATGATAGAATACGATTATGGACTCTTTTGCATTGACTTTGGGCGAAAACTAAATATTGTGTTAAAAAAATCGGGCCCCTAAATAAGATGGGCCCTGTTCATGTGCCCATCTGGCACACCCACATCACCGGCCCTGGCCTGAGATGAGTCAAAATCCCCATGTTGTCGATATCAAAAGATAAAATTTGACCGATCACCCGCTCACTTTTCCAATTTTCTTCCTTTATGGCCTCCGACTGCGCTTCTTTGATCGTTTCCAAAACTGGGGTCACCACAGTCATCCTTATACACACATCCCGAATCGTGGTATTGACCTCCGTCTGGCTCAAGGCGTCGGCCACCAAATTGTCCTTGCATGTATGATACAGAATCTCACAGTCATAATCTTTCACAACATCTAACCACCTCCATTGACTCATGTTCAGGTTAGGTTGATCCATAAGATATCTCAGGCTCTTATGGTCAGTGTAGATGGTACACCGAACACCATAAAGATAGTGGCGCCAAATCTTGAGAGCAAAAACCACCACCCCCAATTCCAAATCATGTGTGGGATACTTCGCTTCATGAGGATTCAATTGCCTTGAAGCGTATGCAATCACATGCCCCCTATGCATTAACACAACATCCAACCTTGCAATGGAAGCATTGCAGTAGACTACAAGATCCTCAACTACCACAGGGAGGGCAAGTACTGGTGCCTCACACAGTCTATGGCGAAGAATCTTGAATGATGCATGCTGCTCATGCCCCCAACCAAACACAACATCCTTCCTCTTCAACTTAGTGTGAGGAAAAACAATCTTGGAGAAGTATCGAATGAATCTCCAATAATATCCCACCAAACCGAGGAAGCTTCGAATATCAGATAGAGACTTCGACACTTCCCACTGCATCACCGCCTCTATCTTGGATGGGTCGACCAAGATACCGTTATGGTTGACAAGGTGTCCCAGAAACTGAACCTCACGTAACTAGAATTCATACCTGGAGAACTTGGCATAGAGCCTCTACATCCTCAAAACCCCGAGAATCTCTCGCAAATGCTCCTCATGCTGCTCTCCGGTCTCCAAATAGACCAGAATGTCATCGATAAAGACGATCATCGATCGTTCCAACATGGTCCTGCACAGCCGGTTCATGAGATCCATGAACCCCGACGGTGCATTGGTGAGTCCAAAAGACATCAACACGAAATCATAATGCCTGTAACGAGTTCGGAAGGCCATTTTCTGAATATCCACCTCTCTTACTCTCATCTGATGATAGTTAGACCTCAAATTGATCTTGCAAAAACAAAATGCCCCCTGCAATTGATCAAAGAGATAATATATCCTCGAACATGGATCACAGTTCTTCACTGTCAGCTTGTTCAACTCTTGGTAATCAATACACATCTTGTGTGAACTATCCTTCTTTCTTACAAAAAGAATTGGTGTTCCCCAAGGAGAACTGCTCGGCCAAATAAGCCCTTTTCCTAACAACTCCAGAAGCTGAAAGGATAACTCTTGCAGCTGAGGAGGTGCAAGACTGTATGATTCCTTGGTAATTGGTGCCACACTAGGAATCAGATCGATCCGGAACTCCACTTGACTCATAGGAGGCACACCCGGTAACTCATTAGGAAAGACATTAGGGAAATCGCCTAGAAGAGGAACATCAGAAATGGAAACGGATCCCTTCTCTTCATCCCGAGTATCCACCACATATGCCAAATAACCCATACACCCATTCTGCAAACTCTACCTCGCCCTAGCGGCTGATGTCCACAAAAGTACCAACTAATTTTAAATTATTCACCTAACTAACTTAACTAACTAAAATGCACCTAGGCAATATACCTAGTCGAATTATAGAATAGTTTGGGTAAGTCGAGTGTCGATCACAGGGAATGGTTTTAACCAATTAATTTACCTACTACTAAGTTAACCTAAATTTCTAGCAAAGTATTGGTTTTTATCTAATTTTGAGAGTTTAGATGAACTTAATTCATAACACAAATTCAATCCATAAACAAATCACTTTTGTTAGTTTGAATCCACGTTCCCTCAATGGTTTATAAGTTAATTATGACTACTCTTGTTGGTTACCAATTAAAACATTATTAGCAATTTAGTTCCAAATTAACTAGTATCAATTAATTCATGTAGATCTATGTAGGTTCACACATAATTTAGTATTGGAGCTATGTAAGATTGGGTTGAAAAACACAAATTATGGTCATAATATGAGTTCTCTAGCACAACCTAATTTAATAATTCAATTCCTTAACTACGATTGGTTCGATCTTAGCTCTAATAACCTAATGTTCACTAGATTACTAGGTATTCAAATTCATGGAGAATAATGGTCATTAACTACACAGAACCTAATTATGGTCATAATATGAGTTCTCTAGCACAAACTAATTTAATAATTCAATTCCTTAACTACGATTGGTTAGATCTTAGCTCTAATAACCTAATGTTCACTAGATTACTAGGTATTCAAATTCATGGAGAATAATGGTCATTAACTACACAGAACAAGACATTAAAGCAATCTAATATCAAATTAAACATGTTAGGTACACCAATCAAACACAAGACATAACCAACAAGCAAAGTCTAAACTAATATATTAAAACCATGAGTTCCAACTTCATCTAGCTAACAGAAGAAGCTAGATTTAGCTGGACATTCTAACAATTAAGCTCACACTAATCATAATAAAAAGCATATTTAAAAGTACCAAACTAATTATCGAATTATGACTTCTTCTTCCTCCGTGGTGTTAAGAACAATTTCCAGGCCTTCTTTTCTGTAATTTTCGACTTCTGAAACCTTTCCAAGTCAGCCAACCTCCTTAAAGTCGTAGGGATCAAGGATATATATATAGTTTTGGATTTTTCCCGATCCATGTTGTGAGATTTGAAGGCTCACCTCATGAATCCAGTAGATATCTTTATTCAACACGGATTCCTAATCCGTGATGTTTATCTTCTAGAAGGCCAAACTCATGCCATGAATCATCTAATACTCACCTCAACAATACGTATTTTCTGAATTTCTTATATTTCAAGCCTTTAACCTCCAAAGTTCCATTCTTTGACGATTTTAGTCGTTTTTCTTCAATATGTCTTCTATTTGGCTGCAAAATACAATTTAACCTTATAAGTATCATTATTCCATTCAAATAATCCAAAATTGTAATTAAAATGTACTTAAATTTTGCCTAAAAACATTTATAAATAAGGCAATATCAAATACCCCACACTTATTCTTTGCTTGCCCTCAAGCAAATCTAATTATTTTTAAATTCAAACCCTTATCACTAATATCACATAGAACAATCCATTTCCAACTCAGCTATTATACCAAAACCTCAATGCGCATATTTGTGTCTAAAATCTTAATAACTTCCCAATCCTAAATACTCGCATTCCTTATGAAAGTTCACCCATTACCTTATATGGTACTCATTTCTACAACCCTCCAAATCAATCCTCAAAAATCCTTTCTTAACCTTAAGGTAATTTTTGTAAAGCTACCCAAGCATACATAATCTAGAAATTACAACTTTTGATACCACCATGAAGCTCTTGGAATTCTTCACTTTCTTGAATATTTTATCTTTGATTTCTTTGAACTCACCACTCTTTGTGTGATTTTTGGTATCTTTAATTTTTGAATTTCTTCAGAATTTTTGATCTTTGATCTTCATACTTTATACTTTGATTACTCCAAAAATTCTTCAACTTTTTCACTTTTTGGTAATTTGTCTCTCTCTTTTTTTAACATGTATCTCACGTTTTTCTTTTTCACTCAAAACTTACAAGCTTAAGCAAGGGTTCTTAACTTCAACATTTATTGGCTAAAGATACTAGTCTATGTGCGATGACTACATAAGCTCTCCTGGATGGATTTCAGGTTTAGGCTGTAAAACATATTATGACATATAAACTACCAGATTACCTTTTCATAACTCATGACTTTTCAGTAAGACTTGGGAAGCCACAAATATACTATAACATATGTTGGCTCAATTAAACATTTGAGCTCTCATCGAATCGTCCCATCTAATATTAGCAACTTAAGTTCAAATTATTATTACTAGATTAATTATTAGATTATTATTGCAAATCTATTAAAAAAATTTTAATTTACTAATTTCTAGCAATTTACTTTTTCTACCCCTACCCCACACTTATTATATACAATACCCTCATTGTATACATAAAATAAATTAAAATCCATAAAAGGGAGAAAAAGGAACAGACTCCCCTGGGATAGCAGTGGCGACATCAAACTCCAAATGTGTGGAGAAAATGTGCATCTTGAATACGGACTCTTCTGGTAAGGAACTTGGATCTTGAATACGTGAGATATGTAAATATTGTTGGATTAGTGTCTAAGTCCATAACTATTTTGGTATGTACTTGACCCGATGGTGCATGGTCCTTTTGGGTTGCCTTCACCAAAGCAACTTGATAGGATGAATTATGGAGAGAAAGGATTAAATATGATTTATTAATATATTATGAGAATAATATATTAAAGGAGAAACCATATTGTTTAATTAATATTAGTCAATAATTAATTGGTAATTAGTTTTGTGACAAAAAGAGATTAATTAAACTTAAGGGACTGGAATTGTAATTATAAGATAATTACAATTTGGGCCATGGATTGCCTTGTATTAAGGGGTGGACGAATTCTGTGGGGAAACCCATAAGGAAATCGTCCAAGGCCTTAATTAAAGGAGTCTATGGGTTGCTTAGGGCTTAAGCATCCAAATTAGGGTTTCCTTGTTAGATAACCCTAATAGCCTCACTATATATAGATCCCTAAAGGAACAAAAACGTGGACAAGACTCCTCTAGGGTTTGTAGACATTTTTGGGCAGCCTCCATCCTCTCTCCTCTTCATCCTCTTGCTTATGGTGTTTGTGAACCATTAGAGGAGTGACAATTGTGACTCTAAGCTTTCTAAAGTCAATACAAGGAGATTTGGGATTGTTATTGCTACATAACAATCAAGGTAATATCTTAAACCTATTCTCATGTTAATATGATTACTTGAATGCTAGAATTAGGGTTTATAGTCTTGGATAACTTGCATGTACAATAGAGAAACCTAGATCCAAGCATTAGGGTTTGTATGAGCACATAGGATGTTCTTAGGACCAAAACCCATCAGTGGTATCAGAGACTAGACTGATTTCTATTGTATTGATGCATTGTATGATTGAAAAATTCGTTTTTTTGTGTTTCTGGGGGCTGGACTCGCCGAGTCCATGCTGACTCGACGAGTCCATGCCTGACTCGGCGAGTCGGCTGGTCAGATGGAAGGAAAACCGGGATTTCTTGCTGTTTTTGGTTAAGGATAGTTGCCTTATCATATTAGATCAATATAAATCCGATTTTATGATATATTTGACTATATTCTTGATCTAATTGAAGATATTTATCAATTAATAAAATATTTGTTTCCTTATGTGATAATTGATTAATTATTTTGATTAAATTGGTAAATTGTTTTGCAAGAAATCATTAAATAAATCAAATATGGATAATTATGTGATTAAATGTTAATTTAGATTATTTGTTATTTGATGCTTGTGCTTTGAAAAGTTTTATATTTTCCCCTTTAGGTTTCATAGTTTAAAACCCTAGTATTGTTTTGAAAAAGTTCAAATCACACCCTTATGGTTTTATTAATTAATTAAGGTGTATAATTAAAAGAGGTTTAATAAATCCATAAAAGTTTAGGTTTACAATTTAATTGAATTAAAGGTATAATTGTTAAATTAGACCACCTAGTATTTTAAAAGTGTAAAATACACCCTATACTATATATAACATTAAAAGTCTAACATTATATATATGTATGAGTAAAGTCAGTCTTACCGTTAGTAGGCCTCATTTACGAAGCTGGTCTATAAGGGGTGTTTAAGGAAATTGCCTATAAAATGGCGATTGAATGGGTATCCACTCTTACCCACCGCACTCTTGACTAGTGGAGGGTCGTTAGCCGAACGGGTAGGATAGGACGAAACCTTCCATTATAAGTATAATGATATACAAAAGTAACTAAATGTTTTACAAATTCCCAATCTTAGTTACTTAGGCAAAAGTGAATTGATGCAATTCCATGAAATTACACTTTGTGCCCTTGCGAAGACGTTAGTGGAGCGTGTGTGGTTTACCGGCACACTAAATGGTTCTAAGCAAAGGTAGCAAAGGGTGACTCAATGTTTGTCATAGTTCGGTGGAGCGTGTGTGGTTTACCGGCACATCGAATAGGTGACTGTAACATGTGAGGGCACCATGTAAGTTTGCATGGTTATTCACACCCGCTTTGTGATCCTCGGCATCCCAGTCACAAACAAGAGGGGCATATCGAGATTTAAACATGCCATTGAAATGTTCAATGAATCTCATAGGATCTAGGAGTTTTCATAGATTTAAAACTTAAATTTCCTTTTCGTTTTTTCATGGTGGAAATTAGTGAATCGTCATTCACTTACCTTCAAATATTCTGCAATTAGGGTTACGGCATCCCTCTCCCGAGTTGTGGAATATTGTGTTGGGTCCTAGCCTTAGTATCTCATTTGGGTGATTTAACAAGGACTCAATCAATCAACTAACTTGAATTCGTTTTCTCCCGTTTTGTAGATGTCAAAGTTTGACAACTATGGTCTTCTCAAATCCCGTGGAACAAGCATTCCACATGAAGATGATATTCCACGATTCGATCGAGGAACAAGAGATCACACTTCACTTCCTCCTCCTCCTCCAAATTTTCTCCCTAACCCACAAGTTTGAAGGCTTGAAAAGTTCAACCTCACTCAAGCCCTTTTGGCAAGTAAACATAAAGAAGGAAAGTCGGTGTGTGCACACGTCCTAGGGATGAAGTCACACATTGATAGGTTAAGAATGTTGGGATCCGTTGTCTGTGATGTTGGGCTTAATTAAACACAAATGGGATGGACGGAATGTTGGGCTTAAATATCTTATCCCGTAATTCCTTTTAGCCTCACGTTGTAAGTTCTGTCTGATTTACAAATAAACTTAATTTGCAATTCTTTTTATACTAAAAACCTTAATTTAACTACCACTCAATTCAGGGACCCCACACTTACTTTTTTAGCATTCATAAAATTACTAGATGATGAGATGATTAATTTTCCTAAAAACTAAAAAAATGCAAAATATAAAACGAAAAGAAAATTCAAACCGAGCTCGGGTTGCCTCCCGAGAAGCGCTTCTTTTTGATGGAGTCGTGAGCGGGACTCCGTGCCTCCTCGTGTTGAGTTTTTCTGAGAGTCCATCACCAATTGAATCTTTTGTTACTTCCATCGTCTTTTATATGCTTGAACTCGTCGGATATATGCTTTTTTGAATTCTACTTTTTAGCTTTTATCTCATTCACTTTTAGCTTGTGTTTGGTCCCTTTATTTTCCAAATTTTCTTCCTTCTTTGGCTTTATGGGAACCATCTTTTCATCCCTATTCACGCTCTTCTCTTTGGAAGTTACCTTGTCCTTGTCCTTGTCACTTGATAATTCGTCAACTTCCTTTCTTACCCAAGAAGTTAGATTTGTGTAGACAATTACTTCAACTAAAAATGGAATGGATGCTCTCGATTTCGTGCGTTTGACTTGTTGAATTGCCTTTAGTTCTTCTTCCATTAACTTCTCCAATTCTCCAAGTTCATCTTCATCATCAATATTGAAAACCTCCTCTTGAACATCATTTTTTAAACCATCTTCTACCCCAAAAGTTTCCTCTTCATCTCCAACTCTCAAAGTGAGATTGGACTCGCGAATATCAACCAAGGCACCGACCGTATTTAGTAAAGGGTGACCAATAATAATTGGAACATCGACATCTTCTTTCATGTCCATAACCACAAAATCAACTTGAAAAACAAATTTCCCAATTTTTACTAAGATGTCTTCTACAATGCCCCTGGATTGTGTCACTGAACATTTGGCCATGTGAGTGGTCATTCTTGTAGCCTTCAATTTCAGAATATTGAGCTTTTTATAAAATGAGAAAGGCATCAAATTTATGGTAGCCCCAGAATCGGCTAAAGCATATGTCTTCAAATTATTACCAAATTCACACGGAAGAGGGAGGCGTCAAGGATCTCCTATCTTCTTTGGTAACTCTCCCAATACAACTCTTGAACTTTGTTCACTAAGAATCACCTTGGAATTTTTCTTCAATTGTTGACGAGTATCTATTAAGTCTTGTATGAACTTCGCATATTCGGGAATTTTAGATAACGACTCAAGAAAAGGATTATTTATTGGAATACCCTTCACGTGCTTTAGAAACTCCAGATGCTCTCGTTCCAGTGGATAAAGATTAGCTCGGGACGGAAACGATAAAGGAGGACGATAAGCTGGAATAGTTTCTGAAATTTTCTGTTCAAACTGGCCCCACGTCGTGAGCATAGAAGGTTCACGTCGTGAGTCTGGTGTTTCAACAAAATTTTTATTTTCAAGCTTTGTCTTCTTCGACTTTGGTTCGGATGGTTTTGGCTCCTCTTCTAATGCTTCTAGGAACTCAGAAATCTCCTTTTCTTCAGTCTCGATCATCATGACATGGGATTGAGTCTTTTTATCGGGGAATTTTGAAGATAATTTTTCGTTCACCAAAGTTGTTAGTTGACCAAGTTGAGCTTTGAGATTGTGGATTGATGCTTGATGATTTCTTAATAGGGCTTGCTGGTTAATCATCATAGCTTGTTGATATTTCATCATCTTCATTTGATCTTTTAGTGTTGCATCAGTATCATCATGCCTTTTCTCAGAAGCTTCCATAAAACGAACTAGCATGTTCTCCAAGTCAACTTTCTTCTCTGCTTGTGGTTGCTCTTTTTGGTAGAAGCCTCGGCCTGTCTGCCTATATTTTTCTTCCTTTTGCTTCTTGTACTCATCATATGGCAGCCACTCCTTCTTTGGTCAAGTGTGGACCATTGCACCTTTCACACCCAACTCTAATAGCATGTATTGTCTGGTCCATATTTGTCATTCTCCTATCCATAGTATCAAGCATGGCTTGTACAACATCCATGTCTGCAGATTGTCCACCTCCGCTTCCTTTAACTCCATCTAGCCTTGGATTGTGGTACTCACGAGAATTCTTTGCAAAATTTTCAACTAACTCCTTGACTTCCCCCAGATTTTTCTTAGTTAGTTGTAACACCTGGTCTCAGGTATGCATTTAAATTTAATTCAAACTTCATATTTTTACCCTTGGACTCGGCGAGTTGAAGTCTCAACTCGCCGAGTAGGATCGACTCCAGGTTGGGGGATTAAGTGACCTACTCGACGAGTCGGAAGACCGACTCGGCAAGTAGGAGCTGTCTGAGTGAAACCCTAAATTGGAGGGTTTGCACCCTATTTAAACAACTTATGAGGCTTCTACCCTAGCCTTCATCACCCCAAGTCCTGTCCTCGAAAGCCTAATCAGTTGTGAGCATCTTTGAGCTATATTGTGCCTTTGCGTCTTGTTTTGAAGCTAGAAGAAGGAAGGGAAGTTTGGTGAATCAAGGAGCAAGTAAGTGGATTCCGAGTTTGGTTGCAATTCCAGTGTTTTTAACGTAAATAGCCCCTATCTTGACCTCCTATGTGTTAGATCTAAATTGGGGATTGAACCTTGGCATCTTTGGGGGCATTTCCATGTCATTTCGGATTCTAGGGTGTAATGTAGGGTAGAATGTAATGTAGGGTAGAAGCTTCAGATCTGGAACCTTAGAGGGTCCTCATGGCATAAAGGTGCCATCTTTATGGCCATGAGAACCCCATGCATGTAATAAACACCATTTTTGGTCCTTTAAGCTTAAAAGTCCCATGCATGGACGTAAACTTCATGACTTTACGTGTTATATCGACCTTAGGAGCCCATATCTACCTTTTGGATGAGTTTTGCACAATAGAAATCGAGTTATGAACTTGGGTATAAGTCGACTCGACGAGTTGCTCATGCGAATCAGCGAGTCGGGGTTTGGTTCTCCAACCTTTTATGATTCGAAGGGATCCAATTGAGTTTATAATGGATCTAGACGAGTCCAGAAGAAGGACTCAACTAAATAGACATAGTTATGGACCTGGAAACCATGGGACTCGACGAGTGGATGAACACACTTGGAGAGTCCAAGGCAACCTAACAACCCATGATGACGGACTCGAAGAGTTTTTCATACAACTCAGCAAGTCACAGACTGGTCATACTTATATGATGAAGATGAACTCGGCGAGCCAGATAAGGATAGTCCTGATGTTATGTTTGAAGGAGAACTAGTCGTGTTCTTGCTAGACTCGATGAGTAGATTCGGGGTTGGGAACAGATGAAAGAATAGGGACTCGACGAGTTGGTGAACCAACTCGGCGATTCCGGTCAACTGGGGGTTGACTTTGACCAAGATGTTGACTTTAGTCAGGAGTAAAATGGTCATTTTACTCTAAGAGTAGTTATTAGTTTTTGACTAAGTACTTTTATGGAAATTCATAGTCGAAGAGTCACCGGAGCAGCAGACAGAGATTCCTCACCCAGAGTTGCAGTAGTCAGTCACGCGGGGTGAGTTTTCCACCAGTAGGAATGGGTCTAAGGCACCAATGTCGGCCCATTCAAGTAGTAGAGTATGACGAGGTGAGCCTGATGTCGGGGATAACCCAATGCAGTTTATATGTTTCTGGACTTCGGTCTGATGCCGGCGCAATCCCGGGAAGTAGTTAAGTGTGCTTGATGTCTTTGTGATTCACGCATGTATATGTGCTATATGTTAGCTGTCTCGGACTCCGGTCCCATGCCGGGCAAGCCTAATGTAGTATATGTGATTATGTTATACGTTTCAGGGTAAGCCCGATGCCAGGTCAAGCTCGATGTATGATAGTCATTATGCCATGTGTTATGTATTTCGGGGCAAGCCTGATGTATGCTAGTTTATGTGGTATCTGTTATTTGTTCCGGGCTTCGGTCCGATTCCGGGGGCAAGCTCGATGCAGATTATGTGATTATGTTATGTATGTGTCGGGGGTAAGCCTGATGCCGAGGTAGGCCCGATGCCGGGATGAGCCCGATGCCCGATGCGGTCAGATGCGGGGGTGAACCCGATGTTGGACAGTAAGCCGATACCGGGATTAGTCCCGATGCATTTGGGAGTAGTCCCAGAGTTATGTTATATGTGATATGTGTTTTGTATGGTATGTAGTAGTTTGGGGGAGCTCACTAAGCTTCGTGCTTACAGTTTCAGTTTTGGTTTCAGGTACTTCAGCTACCAAAGGGAAGAGATCGAGTTGATGGCATGACACACACCACAGTCTTCAGCCTGGGAGTTTTACTCTGATATTTTGATATGATATTCGATATGAGACTTGATATGTGATAGATAATATAACATTTTGAAACACATGGTTTATGATTTTTATACTTTGGCAAAGATATTATGGTTTTAATATTATTTGAAAAATGAAGTTTTTGGGTAGTATTTTTGGGATGTTTCATTAGCGGTCCTTGAGAATCAAGGAGCTGCCTCGTCATGACATTAACACCATCATAAAATATTGAGACTTCTTGTTGTATGTTAAGGTCATTTTGAGTACAATTTCTTAATAATCCTTTATAGCGCTCCCATGCCTCATAAATTGATTCACCCGGATTTTGCTCAAAATTGGCTATTGCCTTCTTGAGTTTAGCTTTCTTGGAAGGTGGGCATAATTCTTCTAAAAACTACTTGCGCATTTGGGCCCAAGTAGTGATTGCACCAGGTGGTAGTGCCTTCAGCCAGTCTTTTGCAGCTCCTTTAAAAGTGACTGGTGGCATCCTCAGCAAGATTGTCTCTCTAGGAAAATTTGGGACGTTGAAATAGTCTGCTATGTCTTTAACTTCATTCGAATGCTTGTAAGCATCCTCATGATCCTTTCCAGAAAATGGTACATCCTTAAGTGTAGTAAGGATGTGTCCTTTCAGAACAAATGTGGAAGTTGCAAGAATTGCAGGTTGTACTAGGCAAGGACCAGCATCATCTCTAATTCTCTTTTTGTATGCTCCCATGGACATATCTGCAATGTTTGCCATCTCGTTTACTGGCTCGTCTTTGGGTTCACTTCTATGTAGTTCGAATTTTGGGCGGATTCGTAGTCGGATTCTTGTGGGTTAGATTTTTTTTATCAAAGCTTTCAACCTTTGATGATGTACTAGATTCCCCCACTTCATTTCTTGACTTCTTTCCAAAGACTAATTTGAGATCGTTGAAGGATGACTTCTTCGGTGTTTGGTTCACTCCTGTGTTCTTATCCGTCTTCTTGTGAAGGGGCGACTCTAGATCTTCAAGTGGTCACACCAAAGGTGTGTTGGAACCTTTGGACATGAACTTCTGAAATAAACAAAAATGAAAACATAAAACTGAACTAAAACAAAAAACAAAGAAAAGCGAAAAACTACTGAACTCACGTCGTGAGCAGTGAAGCTCACATCGTGAGTTTAGTACTGAAACAAAAAAATTCTAAGATGAAAAATTAACTTTTTGCAGGTTTTATCCCACAAAAAGGATCGATTGACCTACAAAAAATAAATCAACAATCAAATAAGATGTTCCCCGACAACGACACCAAAAACGTGATGTGCACAAAAGTACCTACTAATTTGAAATTATTAACCCAACTAACTTAACTAACAACAATGTACAGCAGATAGCGTTTGAGACGCTCAGGCAGAGATTATGCGAGGCGCCGATTCTCACCCTGCCAGAGGGAGTGGAGGATTTCGTAGTCTGCTGTGATGCCTCGATCACAGGTATGGGAGCAGTGTTGATGCAGCGAGGCCGTGTGATAGCTTACGCCTCGAGACAGTTGAAGCCTCACGAGGCCAATTATCCTACGCATGATTTGGAGTTGGGGGCAGTGGTGTTTTCCCTCAAGATTTGGAGACATTACCTTTATGGGGTCCGTTGTACCATTTACACGGATCACAAGAGCTTGAGGTACCTCATGGATCAGCCGAATCTGAACATGAGGCAGAGGCGGTGGTTAGATGTGTTGAAGGATTATGACTGTGAGATCCTTTATCATCTAGGGAAGGCCAACGTAGTGGCCGATGCCCTGAGCCGCAAGGCAGTAGCGACCCCGATCAGAGACATTTGTTTGAGGATGACAGTGATTACTCCATTATTGAAGCAACTCAAAGAGGCACAGGTAGAGGGCCTCAAGGAGGAGAGGCAGAAGTGTGAGAGGATCGTGGGCTGAGTAGCTTCTTTTGACTATGATAGTAGAGGATTGTTAACCCTTCATGGGAGAGTTTGGGTGCCGTACTGGGGCGGAGTACGACAAGTGTTGATGGATGAGGCTCATACGTCTCAGTTTTCCATCCATCCAGGGGCAACGAAGATGTATAGAGATCTTCGACCTGACTATTGGTGGCCCTACATGAAGCGGGATGTCGCCTGGTACGTAGAAAGATGCCTGACCTGCAGGAAGGTCAAGGCAGAGCACCAGAGGCCTCACGGCAAGATGCAGCCGCTAGACATTCCTGTGTGGAAATGGGAGGACATCACCACGGATTTCATCAGTAAGCTTCCGAGGACTACGCATGGGGTGGATTCCATATGGGTTATAGTGGATCGGTTGACGAAGAGTGCTCATTTCATACCGATCCAGGAGAGTATATCGGCCGAGAAGCTAGCCGATATTTATGTGAGAGAGGTGGTGGCACGGCATGGAGTGCCTGTTTCAATAGTGTCAGACCGAGATGTCCGTTTTACTTCCAGATTCTGGAAGCGGTTTCACAATGAGATGGGTACTCGTCTCCATTTTAGCACCGCTTTTCATCCTCAGACGGACGGGCAGAGCGAGAGGACGATTCAGACTCTCGAGGACATGCTGCGGGCATGTGTTCTAGGCTTCGGTGGCAGTTGGGATACGCATCTTCCGTTAGCAGAATTTTCGTATAACAATAGTTACCATGCGATTATTGATCGACCTCCCTTCGAGATGCTCTATGAGAGGAAGTGCAGGACCCCGATTTGTTGGGGCGAGGTCGGTCGGCGAGTCATTGGGAGCATCGAAGTGGTGCTCAACACGATAGAGTTGATCCAGCAGGTTTGTGGCAGACTGCAGACTGCGCAAAGTCGGCAGAAGAGTTACGCCGATAGGCGGCGTTCAGATTTGGAGTTCCAGGTGGGCGACATGGTCCTCCTGAAAGTATCGACCTGGAAGGGTGTTATCAGGTTTCGGAAGAGGGGAAAGCTGGGCCCCAGGTTCATTGGTCCTTTTAGGGTTTTGGCCCGGGTGGGTCGGGTTGCTTATCGGTTGGATCTTCCGGCAGAGCTCAGCCAGATCCACAACACCTTCCATGTTTCTCAGTTGAGGAAGTGTTTGGTGGATGAGACAGCACTAGTACCCTTGGAAGATATTCAGGTTGATAGCAGCATGAATTACATTGAGATACCGGTTGCGATTTTGGACCGGAAGACAAAGACCTTGCGGAAAAAGGTGGTTCAGTTAGTGAAGGTGCAGTGGCAACACCGAAAGGGGTCTGAGTGGACATGGGAGGCAGAGGAAGAGATGAGGGAGCACTATCCAGAGTTGTTCCAAGATTTAGCAGCAGTAGACTTAGAGGACGAACTCTGAGACAAGTGGGGGAGAGTTGTAGCACCCCATTCCTGGTATGTATTGAAATAAGTTTATTCGATTTTTGAGAGGAACTCGACGAGTCCGTTGCCCGACTCGTCGAGTAGAGACGGGATGAGCACGCGTATTTAGCCGGCTACTCGGTGAGTCCATACGCTGGACTCGGCGAGTTTGCCTGTTTGGAGGAAACCCTAATTTTAGGGTTTTGCACCTATTTAAACTCTCTTATGCGCCCAAACTCGTCTCTTTCACCCCCAGATCACCTACTAACAAACCCTAGCCATCTTCTTAGTGAGTGTGTGTGTGTGTTTATTGCTTGTGAAGACATCTTTGGAGTAAGAAGGAGAAGGAGAAAGTTGGAGAGTTCAAGGAAGAGGGAGTAGATCCAGAATACACACTCTATTGGTCATCTTTTCTGGTATTAAATTCTATACCTTGCTTATTGATCATATAGATCTAGGTTGTCCCTAATTTGTGGTTTCTAAGCCCAAAAACCCCAAATCCTTTATGATCAGGCCTTATGGCCGGGTTATACCCTAGATCTGGACACTTATGGCATGCTAGAAGTATAAAGTTTTGGTTGTGGTTGTGATTGAAGTCCCTATTGAGCCTAGAACCTCATTAAGAGCTTATTCTGGGCATATGAATCCTTTAAATCCATGCATGCACGTAAAGTTAGCAACTTTACGTGAAAAACATGCCCGAGAAGTTTAGATCCATCATTTGGAACCACTACATGGCTCAGATTAGGCATGTATGGAAAAAGGACTAAATGAACTCGGTGAGTCCCCAGGGTGACTCGGCGAGTTATATGAAGTTAGCCATCGACTCGACGAGTTGAAAGAACAACTCGGCGAGTCCGATGAAGTTTGACTTAGAACTTGACGTGTTGTGTGAACAACTCGGCGAGTCGGATGATTTTTCCCGAGTAAAGTTGTGTTTGAGTAGGATGGCTTCATTCCTTCGTAGTTACACATAGAGTTAGCAACTTTACATGTCCGGATGGTTCCAAGATTTCAGATCTACGAGTTAGGAACCTTGGCACGGATTCGAATGTAGTTGTATGGAGTCTGCACGGCCGAACTCGGCGAGTAGTTCCTCAGACTCGACGAGTAGTTCTTCAGACTCGACGAGTCGAGTTGCGAGTCCCCGTCTTTCTTTGAGTCAAGAGTTCGGAGTGAATCAGTGAGTGGAAAAAGGGACTGAGTGAGTTAAAGATAGAGTCAGTAAAGGAAGGACTCGGCGAGTCTGCGCCCTAACTCGGCGAGTCTGGTCAACTGGAAGTTGACTTTGACCAGGGGTAAAATAGTCATTTTACCCTCAGTATAGTTATCAGTAATTGATTAAGTATATTTATGGAAATTGTAGCCGGGGAGATACCGGAGCAGCAACAGACAGTTTCCAGAGCAGTTCATTTAGCAGCCAGTGTATGAGGTGAGTTTCCTTCCAGTAGGAACGGGTCTACGGCCACAATGCCAGCCCGACTAGCTAACAGTAGTTCCCGGGCTTCGGTCCGATGCAACAGTTAGTGTGTTTGATGCCTTCGTGGCTCAGGCAAGATTTATGTGTTATGTGTTCCGGGCTACGGCCCTATGCAGTATGCAATATATATGTTCACGCTAGTTGATATGTTTATGTTATGCTATGTTCAGTAGTTCCGGATTTCGGTCCGATGCAGTTAGTTCCGGACTTCGGTCCGATGCAGGAGGCTAGGCCTCGTTAGTTCCGGACTTCGGTCCGATGCAGCTTCCGGACTTCGGTCCGATGCAGAGGGCAAGGCCCGGGTTAGTTCCGGACGTCGGTCCGATGCAGTTTCCGGACTTTGGTCCGATGTAGTGGGCATGGCCCAATAGTTGCTTATATTTGATTGTATGGTATGTGGTAGTTTGGGGGAGCTCAGTAAGCTTCGTGCTTACAGTTTCAGTTTTGGTTTCAAGTACTTCCGTAATAAAAGGGAAGAGCTCGAGTTGACAGCATCGCACACACCACAGCTTCAGCAGTTTTCTTGGGAGTTTGATTAGACATCTTCACATGTTTAATTCAGTTTGATATGACATCCTTTATTATGTTTTGAGATTTATGACATACGTTTTATATTATGGTTTTCAGCATCATGATTTTTAATATTATAAAACAAAAATTTTTGGGTCGTATTTTGGGATGATACAAAAAAGCATATTTAAAGTACCAAACTAATTATCGAATTATGACTTCTTCTTCCTCCTTGGTGTTAAGAACAATTTCCAGGCCTTCTTTTTCTGTAATTTTCGACTTCTGAAACCTTTCCAAGTCAGCCAACCTCCTTAAAGGCGTAGGGATCAAGGATATATATAGTTTTGGATTTTGCCCGATTCACATCGTGAGATTTGAAGGCTCACCTCGTGAATCCAATAGATATTCATATTCAACACGGATTCCTGATCCACGATGTTTATCTTCTAGAAGGCGAAACTCACGATGTGAATCATCTAATACTCACCTCGTGAGTACATATTTTCTGAATTTCTTATCTTTTAAGCCTTTAACCTCCAAAGTTCCATTGTTTGACGCTTTTAGTCCCTTTTCTTCAATATGTCTTCTATTTGGCTGCAAAATACAATTTAAACTTATAAGTATAATTATTCCATGCAAATAACCGAAATATTAATTAAAATGTACTTAAATTTTGCATAAAAACATGTATAAATATGGCAATATCAGCAGCGGAATAGAAAGCTGACCCAATACCCTCATCGTAGATGATCGGTACTCTCCCAGTAGGATCTCGAAGTGTCACCATCTGCCATTCATAGTCAATCATGTCCCCAAACCAACTCAACCAGTCCATACCCACGATTACACGGAAATTTCCTATCGTAATAACGATAAGATCTATCATATATTCAGTAGTGAAGATCGGAAGCTCATCAGGTATATAGACTCTTAATGGCCTGCTCAAGGCCTCCCGCACAATATTAAAACTGCGACAAAAAGATGACGAAACAAAATACCGAATCGCACTTGAGTCAAACATCACAAACATAGATACAAAATTCACAAGAAAACTACCTACATGAATAATAACACAAGCAACATAAATAAATCAGAATAACAATAAAGAACACATACCAGCCACGATATCAAGAGTTGCCCGGGCCTCCTCTGCTGTCAACTGAGATGCTCTCCCTCGATCCCGCGATGTCTCGGTCTGCCCCTACTAGTCATCAGTAATACGCAGGGTGGCAGGGGCGGAGTCTGAACCACCCTAGATGCAAGTTGAGGAAACTCGACCCTTACATGACCTGTCTGTTTGCAATTTAAGCAAACCCGAAATCCCTTGGGGAAATCCCTAGCTAAATGCCCCTTATTGCCACACATGTAACAAGTCGTCCCAAACTAACAGGGTCCCTTACCCCTTACCGCACTTACCTCAAGTGCGACCCTTCTGTCCTCCCTCTCCCGAGTCAGTGGGCTTAGATCACTTAGTCACCGGCTGTTACTGCACTGGTCTCCTATCTCTCACGTGGATCTCCCTCTCCTCTCTAGCCTGGGTCTCCAACTCAATCTATCTCCTCATGGAGTTGGTCTGTAGGTCAACCAATATCTGATACGAATTGTTCACCATGAACTCACTGATATCCTTCCTCAAGATACTCAGATACCGACTCACACGTGCCTGCTCAGTAGACACGTGCTCATGACAAAACAAGGCCCTCTCGTTAAACATACTGGTTATCTCAGTTACCGTCTCTGTCTTCTGCTTGAGAGACAGAAACTCTTGGGCCAACCTCTCTCTCTCTCTCTCTAAACCACTGGTACAAACTCATCTCGGAACATCTCAATAAATCTCTCCTAGGTCACCGCAGATCGCTTTGCAATAGAATAATCAGTTGTCACAAACCTCCACCAATCCTTCACTCCCAAGAGAAGCAGGTTCAACAAGAAACGAACCCTAAGATTCTATAGATAGGAGCAAGTGTAAAAACAACCCTCAACGTCAGAAATCCATCTCATCGTCATAATCGAATCCTGGGTCCCATAAAACTCGAGTGGCTTGTTGGGTCAAAAATATGGTTTATACTTTACTTTTCTAAGAAAATGTATTTTTGTGTCTTGGACTGTAAACAGCTTGGTGTTTACGGTCGTATATGTGTTTACGGTTGTGTTTATGGTCGTGAACAGGTTTACGACCGTAAACCCATTCATGACCCATGTCTACTATATATAGGGTGAGGAGTGCATAATTGTAAGAAGATGGAGAGCTTAAGTGTGAGGATTTGAAGGTGTTCTAGAGAGAGAGAAAAGAGAGTGTGTGTGAATCTTGTATCCGGATCTTCATTCATATCAATACATACAAGATTCATCATGTTCTTCTTCTCCTTCTCTTCTGTTTGATCTGACATCATCCGTTTGATTGGGATTCCGCACCATTAAACGGATCTGATTGATACACAAGCAGATTAGGGACTTACAATTGGTATCAGAGCTTGGATTGTATCAGTCAATTATGTCAGATCTGTAGCTCATTTGATCTTATTTTAGAAAGATTTTTGCATTTTTGGATAGATCTCTGAAAATTAGGGGGGGGGGGGGGGTTGTTCTTCGCGTTTTTGATCGAGTTTTGGAGCAAAAAAGGTGAAAAACGTTGTTTTTCACGAAATCTGCGAAGAGTTTACTGCCGGAGTTTGCGGTCGCCGGAGTTTACGGCCGGCAGTTTGCGGTCCTTGGCCTGTGCGGCTCTGTTTGTGGCTCAGCAGCGGTCGGCTTGGTGGACGGCTCGGCTTCGCTTCATTCTATTCCACACGCGCTTCATTAAAAAATAACAAACGGATTTGGGTGGTGCCGAGGATCGAACCCGGGTCTCACCTGAACTCATTAAGGCGCCTTACCAGTTGAACCAACCAGCCACTTGTTTCATTCCTTCAAAATATAATTCAAAAGGCGTCTTTCTTCGATCCAAGTTTTGCAATTTTGAAAAATTCAACCCAAAAATTCAATTTCTTTTATTTTAAAATCTCATTTTCAACCCAAAGTTTTAGTTTTTAAATTTTGATTTTGATTTTTGACTTTTTACTTAAATTTTTACTTTGACTTTTAAAATTTAACCTTTGACTTTAAACTTTTACTTTCTCATTTAACTTTTAAATTTTCAAATTTAGCTTTTCAGTTTGACTTTTAAGTTTATCTTTTCAAGTTTGATTGTTGAGTTTGACTTTTTAAATTTGACTTTTAAGGTTGACTTTTGAGGTTTATAGTCAAAGGGCATTTTTAATTTAAGTTTGACTTTTAAGTTTAATTTTGGCTTCTAGTTGTGCTTTTAATGGCTTTTGAGGTCAACAAGGGAAATCAAGACATGAAAGAGAGTCGTCAAGATATGTTAAAACAAAAGTTCAACATGTTCAATTAAATTCCTGGAGATACCCTGGAAGCTCAGTTACAGCGATTTACTACACTTACTACTGAGATGAATATAGTTGGGATCTTTTTCACCAAGTCAGAGATAAACAAAAAGCTACTGAATCCACTTCCAAAATCGTGGGATATGAATGTGGCTGTCATAAAGAAGAGAAAAGATCTCAATCATCTTAGTCTTGCTGCTGTAATTGAAGAACTTGACGCTTTGAAGTGTGGAAATACAATGAGTTCTACAAACATCCCGGACAATGAAGTTTCATGCTCTCCATCATGTGAATCTACGATTAAACTTCTTTCGTGAACATAATGATTTGCTAAAAAGGGAAGTCAAGGACCTAAAATACGAAGGATGTCAACTTAGGAAAGGACATAAACCCCTGAAGGCTGAATTAGAATCAAAAACCAAAGACTTTAAGAGCTTCAGGAAGATTATAGCAATAAATATGAAAATTATGACTATGTTAAGAGACAACTTGCTGAATTAACTGCTAAGCTTGACACATTAAAAGGCAAATTTGTAACTGCAGATTTTTATTTTAGAAAATTTGATGTGTCAAGCGAAATAGTTGCAAACATGATAGACCATTGTTTGCAATTTAAAAATAACCAACAAAAAGGTCTAGGGTATGATAGTGTTCATCCACCTTTCAATCGTCACTACACATTCATCCCTATGACACAGAAAGAGATTGACAGGGAGGCACATCTTCATTATGGCAAAAGGGGTGGCAATTGATGACACGACACGACAAAAATGCACGACACGAAAACAAATTGAGACGAAATTGAAATTCGAATTCGTGTTCATTTTGTGTTCGTGTTAGGTGTTAAAAACACGACATCATGTCGTGTCGTGTTCGTGTTCACAATTTGACACGAGATTGACACGATTTAACATTTTTTGTCATGTTTTTCGTGTTTGTCGTGTTTTTCGTGTTATGTATGAATAAATATTAATTAAATACATTAATTGTTATTTCATGCTATCTTTGTCGTGTCGTGTCGTTTTTGTCATTTTTTAAACGATTCATTTACGTGTTAGTTCAAAAAACCCGAGATCGTGTCGTGTCGTGTTCGTGTTACATAATACCTTGTCGTGTCGTGTCGTGTCAGACAAAAACACGACACGATGGCCAGATTTGCCACCCCTATGGCAAACCATCTGGATTTGTGTAAGGAGGTATTCAAGTTGAAAATTCTAATGTTTCTGCTTCATGTGCAGGTAAAGTGGCAGAAGATGAGAACAAAGAGAAAACCATTGAACAAACCAACATCTCCTTGAGCTCTGAATATGTTGCTTTGAACTCAGTTGTTTCTGATCAACCTGCTGTTGAGAAATACAGGCCACCAATACATGTGAAACAGAGTGACTGTTGTAATTGTGCTTATGGGAACAATAAGAGACAAGGAAAGGATACGCCACCAGGGGTAGGAAGAAACAACTTCACAGTGAAGAAAAAGACATGTTTTCACTGTGGAACACCTGGGCACATTGCCAGAAATTGTCCTAATCGTGCATACATTCCCTACTATGCACAAGGCTGGTAGAACGCACCAAAAGGGAGTAACTTCAAAAGAAACCCCTCAAGGTCACGTTCAGACCATGGTGACTGGAACACCCACAAGGCCAAGAATCCGAATCCCAAGGGCGAGAAGGGAATGTCGGCCAAGAAGCCAAATCCAAGAGATGCTCCTGTGAAGCCAAAATCAAAGTCATATGAACAGCCAACATCAAGATCAAAAGCAAGTACTGGGCCACGCATCAGATCGAACAAGAAAAGGGTTAAACCCAACTACAAATGGGTTCCAAAGGCTCACTCTCCCAAATCTTCTAACGATTCTAATATTTCTACATCTTCTGTTTTTGATAAGTAGGATATGTCTTGGGAGAGAGTACCTTGCAAAGATGACAAAGGTCAACCCAGTTTCAAAATGGACTGGGTTCCAAAGACCAATGGATCTCGTTCTGTGTCGGAGCATCTATGGAAGCATATCATCAGACTTTGGTTTGTTGGTAGTGGCTGTTCCAGGCACATGATAGGGGACATCTCTCAACTGTACAACATTCAGAACTTTGTTCAAGAGTGTGTGTCCTTTGCAGGAAAGGAAAGAAAGGAAGAAAGGAGAGGATCACATAGGGTTAGTGCTTAATGATATGAAGAATTTTTGGATCTGTTCTGAGATTATGCGTGCTGTTCTCAGACCTTCTGGATGCAAATTCAATCGGTGAATTACGGTTTGCGTTTTCTTCTTTATACTCCAGAGTTTATCTTTGGTTCGTTTTAAAGCCAAATTTTCATTTTCTTATAGTTTTTTGTTAGTAGGCATTATTTGGGAAGTGATATCAAGAAAGTGATAACGAGCAGTCTAAAACATGTGTAAAGGACTGAATCTGAATTGTCTAGACTCTGTGTTCAATGTGATGGTAGGCACGAAGGATTTGACAGTGTGGATTTAGTTAAGATTGTTTGGATTGACCATATGACACTCGGGTAGATTAAGCAGTGAGATAAACACGGGAACCTACATGATACACTAAATTAATACGCATCTAGAACAGTGGTTCAACTTTTCCTTAATTTATGGACTTACGTCCTTAATTTTGGTTCTGATAGGTCGAATGGGGTGTTCTGATAAAGTAGGTCTGTAGGAAATTATTTTCTTGCTTTCTATCTGTTAGTCATATGTTGCTTCCTCTGCGTGATTGGAAGAAATCCGACCTGGAATGCAACATATGCAACTCTATTTCTACGCACCTCTTTATCTATGAAATTCTTTCTATCTGTTAGCCATATGTTGTCCCCTTTGTGTGATCGGAAGATCCGACCTGGGACACAACGTATATGCACCCTACTATCTCTATATCCCTCTATCTCTGTTAGTCATATGCTGTCCCCTCTGCGTGATTGAAATAGATCCGACCTGGGACACAACATATGTATCTATCTCTAAATATGTCTTCCTCCTTAATAATTGTTTACTCACCTAAAGTAAGGAATTCTTTGGAAGTTCTTGATAACCAGGGTATATCGGGAAGTGGGGAACACGTTATAGTGTAACTAGAATTGAACCATTTAGAGGTTTTCTGTAGATCTCGTTGCTTAATTTAAGTGGACAACAATACCCGTGGTCGTCGTCAGTAAAATAGTTTATTTAGAAAAGTTTGCCGATACTCTTCGTGTTTAAGTGGACCACAATACCAGCAATTGGCCAGATCTATTCATGAAGGTGAAGGTATTGATTAACAAGTTCAGGCTGTCTCACAACTTTGATTCCAAATACTTTTCTTTTTGTTAAATTTCTTCATAGTTTTCCTCTATGCAAAAATTTAGGGGGAGAATTAAAAAAAAAGAAAAAAAAGAAAGAAATTCAAAAATCAATGAAAAATTAGAAATTTTCAAAAATCAAACAAAAATAAGAAAATTAAAAATCCAAAAGTAGTGTTATTTTTATTTTGTTTTTGTTTTAAGTTTTCTTTTAGTTTTGTTTTGTCTTGAAAAGTGATTTCAGGTGTAGATGAAACTCATGGAGACTGTATCGAGATTTTATGAGCCAAAGCTTCATCCGTTAGCATCGAAGAATTCTCATTTGAAGGAGTAAGAAATGAAGATTATTCTTTCAACATTCAATCTTTCAACCCCAGAAACAAGGTAAAGCTGTAGTTGAAGATTATGTAACATATTGCATTGAAGCCTCATCAATCAGTCTGCTGCTATCTATGAACCTGCTGAAGTGATCCAAAAGTTTAGTTCACTCTTTTATTCTCTCTGAAGATTCTCAAGCTGAAAGCGCCATTTTTCAAGAATCTCTACAAGAAGCCTCCTCACCCAATGTGTGTTCAAAGCCAAATTCTGAAGAAAAGCCCAACTACTCAAGATGAAGTCATTCATTGAAGATAAATGCTGAAGCCAAGCTCTCGATGAAGATTGACAAGAAAAGCCAACTACTTTTTAGGGGGAGCTTATTGGTTCAATTAAGAAAAGAAAGCTATAAACCAAGGGGGGAGATTGTTGGGTCAAAAATATGGTTTATACTTTACTTTTCTAAGAAAATGTATTTTTGTGTCTTGGATCGTAAACAACTTGGTGTTTTACGGCCGTATACGTGTTTACGGTTGTGTTTATGGCCGTGAACAAGTTTACGGCCGTAAACCCATTCACGACCCATGTCTATTATATATAGGGTGAGGAGTGCATAATTGTAAGAAGATGGAGAGCTTAAGTGTGTGCATTTGAAGGTGTTCTAGAGAGAGAGAGAAAAGAGAGTGTGTGTGAATCTTGTATCTAGATCTTCATTCATATCAATACATACAAGATTCATCATCTTCTTCTTCTCCTTTTCTTCTATTTGATCTGACATCATCCGTTTGATTGGGATTCTGCACCATTAAACGGATCTGATTTATACACAAGCAAATTAGGGACTTACATGGCTTCATATTGTTGAACTCTCGGTACCACAACAAATCACCCCCCCCCCCTGCGGTATCGTAGTAGCAACAACTATGGTGGTTACGGCAGCAGCAGCCTCAGTGGCAGCGGCATATTTGTAGGGGGAAGCTTCTGATCGGACGGTCAAGAGTCTTCTGATCCGATGGCTGAGAAGGCTCGCATGGCTCGCACATGGCTCGCACCTGCGAGGGCTCGCTGGCGGCTTCTAAGTGGACCGCGGCTTACTGGTGCACCTGCGAGGCTCGGAGTTAGGCTATGCGAGGCTCGGACACACGCGGCAGCAGGGCGAAGCTTCGGCTGGGGAGCTGGCTGCTTCGGATTGGGCCTCCTCCTCGGTCGAATCAGAAGAGGAAACGTGGCTTCGCATGACTCAGTAGCTTCGGTGACTCAGCAGCCTGATGACTCAGTAGCCTGGTGACTCAGCAGGACACGTGTCACATTCTAAGCGAGGGTGACGTGGCAAAGTGTGACTATGCGAAATTTCTCGGTTTTCGCGCCAAAACTTCTAAAATCCATAACTTTCGCATACGAGCTCCGTTTTTGACGTTCTTTATATGCACGCGTAGCTAAAATTACGATCTACAACTTCCGTTTAGACTTTGTTGGCTAATTTTGACTTTAAATTTTATATTATTATTTTTAACAGACCGGGACAGGAAATCCGTTAAAAATTCATAACTTCTTCATCCGACGTCCGTTTTCGTCAGACTTTTTACCGTTGTGCTCCTAATGAAGAGACCTTCAATTCTCGTTTAGGTTGTGTTGGCTAAAAATCGCTCGATCTAAAATTCGAGTTTTTAGCTGTCTACTACTACGCTGAAACTTCGAAAAATCATAACTTCCTCATACGAAGTCAGATTTGGGCGTTCTTTTTATCGAACTTCTCGATTTAACGAATACTACGAATTTCGTTTAGATTAATAAGGCTAAAAAGTAGTTTATCAAAAACTCACTTTTTACGACATTCAGCACAGTGCCGGTTTTGTCGCGAAATTTCGACAGGTCATAACTTCTTCGTTATAACTCGGATTTTGGTATTCTTTATATCCCCGAAATCCTTGTTTCGTCCACTACAACTTTATGTAAAGATATCGAGCTTATCTCACACTTTAATTTTGACGCTTATTTTTATTCTTAATTAATTAAGCCCTAATAATTAAGCATAAAACACATAATTCACATAATATTCACATAATTCCTTTTCATTTCTTCAAAATAAGTTACAAAGGTTAACCTAGACTATTAACTCAATATAAATGCCTAGGCTAGAAACACGAGTGTTACAATTCTCTCCCCCTTAGGATGATTCCGTCCCCGAAATCACATATCACCAAACAATTGCGGGTAGCGACTCATCATGTCACTCTCCGTTTCCCAAGTGAGATTTGGTCCATTCGTATGTTTCCAATGCACAAGCACTAAATCGACCATCTTGCATCGTAACTTCATAGTCTTACGGTCAACGATTGCCTCAGGTTCCTCGATCAACCTCTTGTTTTCATCCAACCTTAACTCAGAAATCGGAATTATGTCGGGCACATCTCCTATGAACTTTCTCAAATAACACACATGAAAGGTGTTATGAATACCCTCTATTTCTTTCGGTAACTCTAGCTTGTAAGCTTGATTCCCGATTCTCTGAAGAACTTTAAATGGTCCAATAAACCTTGGACTCAACTTCCCTCTCTTACCAAATCTTATAAGTCCCTTCCACGGCGAGACTTTAAGTAAAACCGAATCTCCAAGATCGAAGGATATCGGTTGTCTTTTCTTGTCAGCATAACTCTTTTGTCGACCTTGAGCAGCTAACATCCTTTCCCTTATCACTTTCAACTTTTCAGCAGTCACACAGACTATTTCAGGTCCCATAAACTGCTTTTCCCCAGCTTCCAGCCAACATGATGGCGTTGGACACTTCTCCCCATACAAAGCGTGATAAGGTGCCATCTTAATGCCTGAGTGGAAACTATTATTATAGGAGAATTCTACTAAAGGTAAGTGTTCATCCCAGTTACCTTGGAATTCTAGGGTACATGCTCTCAACATATCCTCCAATGTTTGAATCGTTCGCTCGCTCTGACCATCGGTTTGCGGATGGTAAGCTGTACTCAAACACAACTTGGTACCCAATTCCTCTTGTAGACTCCTCCAAAACCTTGAGGTAAAACAACTATCACGATCGGACACAATCGTTAACGGAACATCGTGAAGCCTCATAATTTCCTTCACGTAAGAATTCGCAAGTTTATCCATAGACCATTTCTCTTTGGCCGCTATGAAATGCGCACTCTTAGTAAAGCGATCAACGACCACCCAAATCATGTCGTGACCGTTCCTTGTTCTGGGCAGTTTAGTCACAAAATCCATGGTGACGTCTTCCCATTTACCCATGGGTACGGGTAAAGGTTCTAAACTCCCATACGGTTTCTGATGTTGTGCCTTAACCCTAGCACAAGTTACACACTCGGCCACATACTTAGCAACATCGAGCTTCATCGTCGGCCACCAATAATAGGGTTTTAGGTCCCTATACATTTTTGTACTGCCGGGATGAATTGAGTACATGGTCTTGTGAGCTTCTTCCATCAGAAGATCTCTTATTCCGCCCATCTTAGGTACCCAAATTCTATCTTGAAATACCTTCAACCCTTGGTTGTTTGTGCCGAACACTAACGTTTTGCCCAAACGTTCTTCCTTTCGGTCATTTTTCTCTAAAGATTCCTCTTGAGCTTTCTTTATACTTTCCACAATTGTCGAGACAACTTCAATTCTCAACGCTCTTGGCCTTTTTGTTTTCAAGGTTTACCTTCCGACTGAGAGCATCAGCAACCACATTTGCTTTACCAGGGTGGTAAAGTATCTCACAGTCGTAGTCCTTGAGTAACTCTAGCCAGCATCGTTGCCTCATGTTCAATTCCTTCTAATTAAAGAGATACTGGAGACTCTTATGATCAGTGAAAAGTTTACACTTTGTGCCATAAAGATAATGCCTCCGTATCTTTAGGGCGAATACTACCGCTGCCAACTCCAGATCATGAGTGGGGTAGTTCTTTTCATGTTCCTTCAATTGCCTCGATGCATACGCTATCACTTTATCCCTTTGGGTTAGAACACAACCTAACCCAACTCTAGATGCATCGCTATAAACTGCGAAGTCATCAACTCCTTCGGGCAACGAAAGAATCGGTGCTTCACACAGTCTCTTCTTCAACTTCTCAAAGGCTTCCTTATGCTTCTCATTCCAAGCATAAGTGGCTCCTTTGTGGGTCAAAGTTGTTAATGGAGTAGCAATCGAAGAAAAGCCTTGGATAAACCTTCGGTAATATCCAGCTAATCCTAAAAAGCTGCGAATCTCCATAGGACTTTTTGGTTGTTCCCACTTCATTACAGTTTCAATCTTTGCTGGGTCAACCATTATTCCTTCTTGGTTAACCACATGACCTAAAAATTGGACTTCTTGAATCCAAAATTCACACTTGGAGAACTTTGCATACAGCTTCTCCTTTTTCAGGACTTCTAGCACTTCACGTAGATGCTTTTCATGCTCCTGCTTGCTTTTCGAATAAATCAAGATATCGTCTATGAATACTATCACGGATTTATCTAAGAATGGTTTACAAACCCTATTCATCAAATCCATGAAAGCTGCTGGGGCATTGGTTAGTCCGAACAACATAACCAAAAATTCATAGTGTCCATATCTCGTTCTAAAAGCAGTCTTTTCGATATCCTGCTCTCTCACCTTTAGTTGATGGTATCCCGACCTAAGATCGATCTTCGAGAAATAGCTCGAACCTTGCAACTGGTCGAACAAGTCATCGATCCTTGGCAACGGGTACTTGTTCTTTATCGTCACTTTGTTCAGCTCTCTGTAATCGATGCACATTCTCATGCTTCCATCTTTCTTCTTTACAAATAACACAGGGACTCCCCAGGGCGATGAACTAGGTCGAATGAAACCTTTGTCCAATAACTCCTGAAGTTGTGTCATAAGTTCTTTCATTTCGGTTGGCGCTAATCGATAAGGTGCTTTCGCTATCAGCATCGTTCCTAGTAACAAGTCGATACGAAATTCAACTTGTCGATCAGGGGGCAATCCGGGAAGATCTTCGGGAAAGACTTCCGGATAATCACACACCACCAGAATATTCTGCACCTCCTTCTTTTCCATCTTGGCATCGATCACGAACGCTAGATATGATGTACATCCCTTGGCCAAACACTTTCTGGCTTTCATTAGGGAAATGATTCCAGAGTTTACTCTGCGTTTGTCTCCATACACCATAAACGACTCTTTCCCTGGCGGGTTACTTTAACTATCTTCTTTCTACATAGTATTTCTGCATCATTGGCACTAAGCCAATCCATTCCTAAAACTATGTCGAATCCATTTAACTCGATAGGCAATAATTCCTCTTGGAACTTATTCCCATCCAAGTCAATGAAGATGTTTTTCATACGATGGCTAACAGGTACAAACTTGCCACTAGCAATCTCGACTAATAAGGCATTAACTAGCCTATCTACAGGCAAAGCTAGCTTTCTACCAAATTCATGCGATATAAAGGAGTAATTGGCTCCAGAATCAAACAAAATTTGGGCAGGCAATTCGTTTACGAGAAAGGTACCTGAAGCGACATTGACTTCTTCTTTTGCAGCTTCAAGTGTCATCTGAAAGGCTCTTGCCTTCGGCTTTGGTGGTAGATTGGGCTTTGCGGCATCCTTCCTCTTTGGACAGTCTTTAAGAACATGCCCTACTTCATGGCACTCAAAACATACCCTCTTGTCGGACGGACACACGTTGGCATAATGCCCAGTCTTTCCACATTTGAAGCCAGTCACCTCCTCACTACATCTCCCAGAGTGCTTTCTCTTGCACTTCTCACACCATTTCACTTCACCTCCTCCTCCTCCAAACTTCTTGGACTTAGAAAATTTGCTTTTCTTGTTGGAACCCGAAGTTCCTTCAAATTTTCTCTTTTCACCAACTTCTGCCCTTTCCAGACCCTTCTCTTTGATCTGAACCTCGACATTCTTAGCAGCCCAGATGGCGGCTTTCAAAGTGGTTGCTTGCTTAACCATCGGACCAAAGTCCGCTGGTAACCCGAGGGAAAACTTGTTGACCTTAGAGAGTTCAGTTGGAAATAGATGAGGAACTAGCTTCATCTTTTCCATAAAACTAGCAGCGTATTCAGTAACGCTCATCTTTCCTTTCTTTAAATTCTGAAACTCATTGTTGATTTCCAGAAGATCCTGCTCAGAGCAGTACTGCAATTTCAGTTGTACCACAAATTCTTCCCAAGACATCTTACTAGCTTCACCCTTGGGCATCGAATCAGCTAGTAACTTCCACCAGCTCAACACACCAGACTTTAACAGAGGAATCACAAGTGCGGTCTTTTGTTTGTTGCTGCACTCGCAACTTTCAAACATCGTCTCCATTTCGGAGATCCAATTCATGACTTCCACCGGTGTCGGACTTCCAGATAGACACGGCGGTTTAGATGCCATGAAATCTTTGTATTTGCATCCGCTTCCATAAAATCCTCCATCCTAGTTGTTTTGTCTAACTATCGGTGGGTTGGCTTGACCAAGAGTCCCACTGTAGTTCCCTCCTACTGATTGCCCTTCATTCAATATGGGCTGTTCAGCAGGCATCGTATTCTCTTCCCTATGTTGTCATAGTAATCGCCTTGTCTCCTCCATTTGGCGATCTAACATCATTTGCATCATTGCTTGTACCCCAGCCATCGTCATTGGCTCAGGTGCAGCTCCTACAACAGGTACTTGCTCAACTACTTGAGGTTGAGGCTGTTGATCCCTGTTTCCGTTTGCATTTGCAGCTCCACTACGAGTTATGGCCATTACAATCTATATAACGAATAAGGCGAATTTAGGTCATTATCCTTGTTAGACATGTCAATTCCCTTATCACTCCGAAACGTTTACATGTTAGTTCTAATCTCGTAATCATACGCTTAGAATCCTACACACATAAGATTTCCAGATCCGGTCGGTAACATACCATAGTTCCGAACAAATAATGGCACACATGGCAAACACATAGCATTTAGAACATAAGGGCATTTTAGGCGTCTTCCCTAAAATAAACTAGTGCTCGTGTCTAAAATATGGTAGACACTCATCTCACAATCATCACTTAGCATTCTAAGTTCAAGTCTAGAAATTCTACAATTTCTTAGTTCGCTTAAACTAATGCTCTGATACCAACTGTGACATCCCCTAATTTCTCGGCCAGAAAAGACCGATTTAATTTATGCTTTTTAAAATAAAATCAGAGAAATCTTTTTAAAAGATGTTGCGGAATTGGTCCCCAAACAAAATATGATAAAAGTTTATCAAAACCCTTCATCAAGAAGGTATATGTTTTCCATATATATATCAAAACCTTGGCATGTCATGTTCCGATACAGATCAAAAGCATAAACAAGACATTATAAGCCTTTCAATAGTTATTTACAACTACTGGCCTATAATCCAAAAATCTCTCGTTGTCCTCCGACTATGCTCGGGGTCCACTACCTGTAACATAAAAAGCTGAGAGGGTCAGGCTTGGGAGCCTGGTGAGCATATAGGGTTTTCAACCCACAATAATAATAAACTTACTAAGTTCATCAATCAACAATAACCCTGATTACCCATTTCCGTTATCCTCACTTTATGTCCCTAAACACTTATCACAAGGGACCTAGCCTAAAGAATATCATTGGGATGGACACTACTGCTAAGGGGTTTCCTCAGCCATACATGTCCTAAAGGCAACCATGAGGGGGATGGAGTACATCGAATGAACACTCTTAGTTAATTAACACCTACAGGTTGCGGACCTGCTAATGTTTCCCACAGGACTGTCTAGAAAGTCCGTGGTCGTCATCCAAACTCCGCTAGATGACTGGATCTCAAAACACATCGAGGCCTCTCATCAATTTTATTTTATCACACATCACAATCTACCCATGTTCTACCCAACATATTTGTAGATAAAAATACTTATACAGTTTAAAACTTGTATAAAACATCAACACAACAATCACCTCAAATAAATAAATAATTTATTTACACATAGCACGTATTATAAGGTAAATACTTCATATCTATGTGTAAAATGAAAGTGACTAGACACTCACTTGATTTGATGATAATCAGGCAGCAATTTGTTTCCTAAAACGATCGTTTCTAATAAAACCGGTAGTTTTATTGAGAAACCGGGCTTTGTAAAAGTCTGGCTTCGAAACCGAAAAGATAAATTTTTCGGGCTTCTCGGGCACTTCGTGGGGTATTCCGGGCTTTACAATCGATATCGGGGCTTTGCGGGATGTTAAGATGAAGAAAAAATGGGTTTAGGGGTTAAAAGTGGCAATTTCTTAAAAATATCCGAGAAGGCTCGCAGCCTTCTATTTATAGGGGGAAGCTTCTGATCGAACGGTCAGGAGTCTTCTGATCCGACGGCTGAGAAGGCTCGCAGGCAAAGGCTCGCATGGCTCGCACCTGCGAGGGCTCGCTGGCGGCTTCTAAGTGGACTGCGGCTTACTGGTGCACCTGCGAGGCTCGGAGTTAGGCTATGCGAGGCTCGGACACACACGGCAGCAGGGCGAAGCTTCGGCTGGGGAGCTGGCTGCTTCGGATTGGGCCTCCTCCTCGGTCGAATCAGAAGAGGACACGTGGCTTAGCATGACTCAGTAGCTTCGGTGACTCAGCAGCCTGATGACTCAGCAGCCTGGTGACTCAGCAGGACACGTGTCACATTCTAAGCGAGGGTGACGTGGCAAAGTGTGACTATGCGAAATTTCTCGGTTTTCGCGCCAAAACTTCTAAAATCCATAACTTTCGCATACGAGCTCCGTTTTTGACGTTCTTTATATGCACGCGTAGCTAAAATTACGATCTACAACTTCCGTTTAGACTTCGTTGGCTAATTTTGACTTTAAATTTTATATTATTATTTTTAACAGATCGGGACAGCAAATTCGTTAAAAATTCATAACTTCTTCATCCGACGTCCGTTTTCGTCAGACTTTTTACCGTTGTGCTCCTAATGAAGAGACCTTCAATTCTCGTTTAGGTTGTGTTGGCTAAAAATCGCTCGATCTAAAATTCGAGTTTTTAGCTTTCTACTGCTACGCTGAAACTTCGAAAAATCATAACTTCCTCATACGAAGTCAGATTTGGGCGTTCTTTTTATCGAACTTCTCGATTTAACGAATACTACGACTTTTGTTTAGATTAATAAGGCTAAAAAGTAGTTTATCAAAAACTCACTTTTTACGACATTCAGCACCGTGCCGGTTTTTTCGCGAAATTTCGATAGGTCATAACTTCTTCGTTATAACTCGGATTTTGGTATTATTTATATCCCCGAAATCCTTGTTTCGTCCGATACAACTTTATGTAAAGATATCGGGCTTATCTCACACTTTAATTTTGACGCTTATTTTTATTCTTAATTAATTAAGCCCTAATAATTAAGCATAAAACACATAATTCACATAATATTCACATAATTCCTTTTCATTTCTTCAAAATGAGTTACAAAGGTTAACCTACATTATTAACTCAATATAAATGCCTAGGCTAGAAACACGAGTGTTACAAATACCGATTTGTTTATGCTTCATTTTTATAATCAGAGTATACTTTAAAGAAAAGTGTTGCGAAATTTTGTTCCTAGAAAAACATGATAAATATGTTATCAAAGCATTTTCGAAGAAGTGTATTTTATTCATTTTAAAACTTCGGGATGTCAACATCAATATCGAAACATAAGCATAAACAGAACTTACATTCATTTACACAAGTGATCTACATCTCTTTGATCTCTCATTGTAGTGTAGCTTTATATCGACACCTGTGATACAAATAAATTGAGTGGGTCAGGTTGGGAAACTTGATGAGTACATAGGGTTTTCAACCCACAATAATATAATTATTATTATTATTAAACATCAAACAATCAACCCGATTACCCGTCCCCATTATCTTCTTTACTCTTAAGGATCTACCCTAAGAATCATCTATCATTCACCTTTTCATTCCTAAGGATTCACATGAAGAATAGGCACGAAGTCCATCTTAGCGTATGGCGCAGCTGCCAATGTAATCTATTAGGCACAGTTGCCAATGTTATCTTTTAGGCGCGACTGCCAATATTATCATCTAGGCGCAACTGTCGGGATTATGACGTTCCCTATTAGGTGCAGCTGCCGATGTTATCCTTTTTGCAAAGCTGCTAGTATGTTTAGAGTGCATCGTAGTTCGAAAAACATCTATAGGTTGTGGTGAAGCTACCAATATTCATCTATATCATCTTTCATACCTCATCATTTATCTACCCATGTTCTACCCAACATATTTGTAGATATAAAATACATTTATAGTTTTAGATCTAAAGAAAAGGTTCAGATCTGAAAACAAAATACATCTACAGTCTAGATCCGAAGAAAAAGTTTCAGCTATGAAAATAAAATACATCTACAACCTAGATCTGAAGAAAAAGGTGCGAATCTGAAAACAAAATACATCTACAGCCTAGATCTGAAGAAAAAGGTTCAAATATGAAAACAAAATACATCTACAGCCTAGATTTGAAGAAAAAGGTTCAGATCTGAAAACAAAATACACATATACGGTTTAGATCTGAAAAACAAAGAATTTTAAATCTTTCATCTAGCAAAAATATCAAGTAAATATGCACATATAACGCGTAATTTATATAAGATACTCATATCTATGCGTAAGATGAAAGTAACTATGCACTTACCTGATAAGGTGATGATTCAGACAGCGCTTTGCTTCTTAAAATAATCTACTTTCACGAAACTGGGATGTTTGCTTGAAAACCGAGCTCTGTGTGGGCAAAGTTCCGAACCACAAAACTCTTTTTCTTAGGGCCTTCAGGTGCTCCGAGGCTTTCTTCTAGTGCTAGGGAGGTTTCCTAGGCTTCAGGGTGGTTTAGGGTGGCTGGAGAGAGAGTAAAGAGTGAAAGAAAAGCTTAAAAGTGTGAAGGAAATGAGCTGCCCTTGCAACCCTTTTATAACCCGAAGCCTCGCAGGACGTTGGGCATACCCTCGGTGGTACGCTGCGCGAAAGGGGAAGGTGACGCTCATCGGATGGTGCATCATGGCCACTTCAGAACTGCAGAAAAAAGTCAAACCGCGGGGCGTTCGCTTCTCGTACGCAGGGCGTACTCCGGAACGCTTGGCGTTTGAGGATACGTTGGGCGTACCCCTTCGGACAGTCTCGCAAATTGTCATCCCGATTTCAAAAATTCATAACTTTTGCATACGAACTCCTTTTTCGACGTTTCTTATATCTATGCGCGGGTGGGAACATGCCCTACAACTTTTGTTTAGACTCCGTCAGTTAGTTTTGACTCTATTTTTAAAGCTATATTTTTAATTGGCCGGGACACAAAAAGTCCGTTAAAAATTCATAACTTCTTCATCCAACGTCCGTTTTCATCTGTCTTTTTACCGTTGAGCTACTATTAACTAGACCTTTGATTCTCGTTTAGGTTGTGTCAGCTGAAAACCGTCCAATCTACTATTCGAACTTCGGGCTGTGTACTGTTAATCCAAAACTTGGAAAATCATAAGCTCTTCATACGTAGTCAACTTTGGGTGTTCTTTTTATGCACGCTCTCGGTTTAACGAACACTACGACTTTCGTTTAGATCGCTAAGGCTAAAAAGCACTTTATCGTAAACTCACTTTTTACGTCACGCAGTGTCGTGCCGGTTCTGTCGCGAAATTTCAACAAGTCATAACTTCTTCGTAATAGCTCGGATTTCGGCGTTCTTTATATCTCCAAAATCCTTTTCACGACCACTACAACTTTCTTCATAGATATCGGTCTTATCTAATGTTTTATTTTTGACACTTATTTTTATTATAACAAGTATTTAATCACATAAAAGCACATAATTCACATAATATTCAAGTAATTCATCTTTATTACTTTAAAATAGGTTACAATAGTTGACCTAGATTATTACGTCGTCGCATCAATGCTTAGACTCGAAACACGGGCGTTACAATAAATTTAGGTATTTTGGGAAACTACCGCTCGAGCTCTGGTTAATTGTACACACTGTTTCACTAAGTTTTTTCCTATAAAAATCTTCATTTATTTGAAAAGTTTTTATGAAAATCTTCATATCCTTAGTTTGAGTTTAGAATTACCCTAGAGTTCATCTAAATACTCAAACCAGGGCTATGATACCACATTGAAACGCTTCATATTTCAAACCAAAATTTTCATTTTTAAATTACCCAAAATATTGTTCATAAACCAAGTCATCGAAAAAAAATAAGTGTCAAATGCAGATCATCATCATAAAATATAAGAGTGCCACAAAATGCCCAGTAACAAATCTCTCAGCGAGTGTGTACAATCAGACCTTCGCCTTCCTGTGATCGTCAGAAGCACCCGAAACACATATAATCAACAATTGTAAGCACGAAGCTTAGTAAGTTTCCTAAGATACCACATACAACACATCATAAATAAATAACTATGAGTTATCAACAACCCTGGGGTCTATCAACAGTCCAAATGGGAAAACAGCACGTCCTATGGGTTATCAATAACCATGGAGACTATCCACAGTCTCAGTCACACATAAACATCACAACATAGTAATAACAGTTAGACCCATCTGGTCATTACAAATACCACAATTCTACCACACAAGTAAGAATAAGTGAGGAGACTCATCTGATAATGATGACAGATAAATCTCACACCCGAACTATCGAGACTAAACTCCGTCTAATAACACAACAATTAACCCTAATTAATAATCAAGGTCCGTAACTCAACTCACAAGTCCAAATCTCACAACTATGCCCTTTATGGGAAAAAAAATACCAGTTTTCCGCTTCCATGCTCCACAACCCTAAATCTTGACCAAAAGTCAAAAGTCATCAAAATTCAACTGTCTGACGCGTACGTTGTGCGTACATTCCTCCTACACGCAGCGTACTCGAGGAATCCAGTGAGTTAGAGTCAGACCTGGCTATGTTGGGCGTAGCCAGAAGTATGCGGGGCGTATGTCGTCTGATCCCAAAAATCACTCCAAAATGTCTTAATCATTAAGACATGTAATCCAAACATAGATCTGGCCTCCATAGAACGTCTTGATCCATAAAGTCTATAAGTTTAAGACTTTGTGTGGCTAAAAAGAGATTAAACCTTAAAACCCTAACCTAATCCATATTCAACACCAGCAAACTCTGGCAAGGCTGCAACCATTTTTATGAATCTATAATACCTAAAACACATGAAATGACAACTAATATGCTCTGGAGTTCACCGTACTCACAAGGTCCAAGCTTTGGGGCAAAAACCTCATAAAAACTCATCTATGGAGATCTAGAAAGAAAGACATCAAGGTATAAAATTTATACCTTAAAAAGATGTACAAAGTGAGGTAGTTTCTGGATCCACAAGCTTACAAGCAACACCACCTCCTTCAATAGTCTTCTTCTTCTTCAACAAAAGAGCACCAAAATCACTAAGATGCTTCAAAATCTTCACACACAAGGATTGGGCTCGAGATTAGGGGTTGTAAAGAGGGGAAGCTAATAAGGAATATCCAAGGGAGGCATAAGGTGGATTAAATAGGAAACAACCTCTAAATTTAGGGTTTGGGAGCTGAGCTAGTACACCCTGCGTACTAGCATGCGTCCCGAGATCCATGGCTCACTTAAGTAAGTTGCATGTACCTCACGTAAACCCAACGTATAGGCTGGAATGTAAGACTTTTGCCACAAATGGCCAAATATGCAAACTTTAAATAGGACAAGGGCTAAAATGAAAATACCTAAAAATTAGATGTTACAACATGGTTGATCAAGGAAGTTCAACTTGGTACGTTGGGCGTACCAGGAGTATGATGGGAATACGCAACCCATACTCAAACCCTAATATTTGGGTCTTGGACCTTATTTAAAGGCCTTAACTTATTCCAAACCCTTATTACCTTCAGTCTCCACCCTTTCTAAGCCTAATTTTGAAACCCTGGCCCAATTTGTGAAATCCTTGAGTTTGTGAGTGCCTTGGAGTGTTCTTGGTGCATCTTGGAGAAGAAGAAAATCATTGGAGAAGGGTTGGTTGCATTGGAGCTTGTAGATCCAGACCTTGTTCACCTTGATCTTTCTTCTGGAGGTATAAAGATTCGATATTGCTGGTTCTTTTTGTAGATCTAGTTTTGGGTTAATTTTCCATGTTTTGGTCACATGGTTTTGGTTCTTGTGACTATAAGCTACACCCGAGCATAAGGGTTTCATTTCTTGTTAGATATGAGGTTCATGTAGCATAAAAATCGCTTCTTGATGAGTTTAGTTCTTCCATGCATGAGCTAGTGGTCTTTTGATGAAGTTATGGATTTAGGGATTTGGTTTGGACACCATCAAACCATGCAAAGTCATAAAGTCAGGAACTTTATGATTTAGGACGGCCCAAAAGAATCAGATCTGGAAGTTACATGTTTTATCTTAAGGAATTAAGAGCTAAAATGGGGTTTTCGGGCTTCAGCATCGTACCGGGCGTACTTGGGTGGGCCTAAAACCCATCATGGGCCTAAATCTAAGGAAGCCTAATACACTAGTTACAAGCCCAAATCAAAAGTATAATGACCCATCAAGGCCCAATCTTAAAAGTCCAAAGCATAGCCCAAATCCATAAACGCCAAGCATGTGCGTCCCTCTGCTGAGTACGAGGGGCGTACTCAGCTAGTATGCCAAGTGTGTGCCTCAAACTCCCAAACCACTTCATTAAGCACTTAAACAGTTAATAACTTTTTCCAAACTCTTAGATGTGGTCCCCTACGAGTGACTTAATATGTAAAGTTGGCAACTTTACACCCATGCATGGCTTGATGGGACCCAAAACTAAAAAAGAAGCTTAATAAAGCTCTTAACACTTGCATGGACCAATATCTTTCACAAATTTTGCATTTTTATGAACAAGGGACCTCCATGGAGATAAGATCTAACATACATTGCTTATAGAGTAGATCAAAAGCTCAACTTTAAATCAAAAGACTCAAAAATGCAAAAATAACACCATAACATAGATCTAGCACAAATGACCATGAATGTGAGAGCTTTTTACCTCAAAAGGCTTGCAAAGGTGAAGGTAACTCCGGATCTACAAGCTCAAGCTATTCCTCCAAGTGCTCCTCTTCTTCTTCTTCACCACAAAACACCAACAAACTCACTTTCAAGTTCAAATCTCACTAAATGCACTTAGGGTTTCATTTTTCGGGTATAGGGAGGTGGAGGATGATCAATAAATGTCCAAGAGGTGGTTTAAGTTTGTAACACCCATAAAAATCAATCCAATTTAAAACTTTTTCAAACATTCAAAAGTCATTAGTTATTACAATTTTGTTTTCAAAATAGTTTTTATCAGAGTTTCCCAAAAATCTAAACAAAATGTGAGGAGCTGTACGATCACGCCTTTGCCTTGCCGAGATCCCCTGATGTACCTGAAACAATAAACTGAAACTGTAAGCCCGAAAGCTTAGTAAGTTTCCCCTAAAATACCCATACTCACACAATACAAATATAACCATAAACAACATACTATGGATCCAATCAACCATCGGGTTGGAATACCCCAGGCCCTCAACCTTCCGGTTGGAATGCTAATATACTAGGGGTCCAATCATCCTCGGGATGGAATACCCCAGGCCCTCAACCTTTCGGTTGGAATGCCAATATACTATGAGTCCAATCATCCTCGAGATGGAATACTCCAGGCCCTCAACCTTTTGGTTGGAATGCTCAGGTCTATTGACTTTCACACAAAGCAGATAAGCCTCAACCAATAAACAAACATGTGCACATGTAACAGATAATCACATAACAGTCTGTAGACAACAAACTAATATTCCACAGAACATATAATATTATCCTACTCTCTAGGATATCTAACTAACAGGTCATACCACATGTCACATATTATCATCCTACCCTCTAAGATACCGACCTAACAGATCATACTAGCATAACATAACCAATAACAATTCAAAGGGCCGGCCTTGGTGCCTTAGACCCTTGAGTATAGTGAGGTAAAACTCACCTGACTAGTAATGCCGAAATGCTGAACTTCTAACCGTTGCCTCACGGGAAATCCTCAGCTGACACACCATAATAAATACTAGGTTATTACCCGACATTACTCCCTTGACTAAGTGTCCATATTATTCATAAAGTCCATTCCTTTTTGTTGGGCCAAGGCCCAACACCAAGTCCTTATCTTGATGGTCCATACACTAAAGTCCTTTATTGGCCTAATTTACCAAATTGGGCCCAACCTCCTTATTGGGCCTATCTCCATGATCCACTAACATAACCTGGCCCAAAATATGCTTTTTGCAGAGTCCAAAAAGGCCCAAATCCATTTAGCCCACAAACCCTAATCCCAAATGACAAGAGCCCAATCAGAGAGCGTACGCGGGGCGTACCTCCCTGGTTACGTTGGGCTTAAAGCCGTTCTACGCTGACTGCCATCGGGATAGCTGACCCCGTACGCTGGGCGTACAGAACTTACGCCGGGCGTACGCGGGATTTTACTAAAATCTTAATAAGTGCTTAATGGCTCAAGCACTTAAGCCCATATTCCGGATTCATCGACCAAATACGCCTTGGGACCATATAGTTCAGGTATTTATCACTTTGGACGTCCAGAAAGTCCTTGAATCATGGTCTTAACCCATTAAGACCTTCTTATTTCATGCATGGGACAAATCTAGCCTTTGGGAACTGATTTTTATCACTTAGGACCTCTCCTAAGGTCTGAAAGGACAGCTTATTTCGCCTAAACATCACATGCATCTTCTTGGGACTCTTGGGACCATAAGACCTCCATAAAGTTAAATGTCTAGATCTATAAACAAGCAAGCACAAAGTTTCAATCTTTTTACCTTCTGGAGCTTTAATGGCACAACACAACTTCAGATCTACAGCCTTGCTCTCCTCTTCAAGCTCCTTGAAGTAATGTCTTCACTTCCAAGGTCCAAAATGCACACTTTCTCACAGTTCTTCACACACTCTAGGGTTTGGGATGTTTTCTGAGGTATGGAGGCTGAGGATGAGCAAAGGAATGAGCCATAAAGGTGATTATATAGTCCTCAACCCCAAATATTAGGGTTTTCATCGGACATAAGTAGGGATGAGCATTATAACCGCTGGAACCGGAAACGAACCAGAATTGGTAATAAGGTCCAGTTACCGGTTCTCCATTTTTATGAAAACCGGTCCCGGTTCTAAAAACCGGAATCGGTTTAACATTTTTCTCGTTTTTAAAAATGCGCATAACTCACTCATATAAAATCAGAATTATTTGATTTTTTTCCAACATGTAATTTGGAGTTTGTAATTCATTTTTGACTATACAAACATATGTTTTGGTTAGATATTAAATCGGACACATGCCCCGAAAGAAAGAATATCGATGTTGCGTTTTTTCTATTTCAACATTTTTTTGTTTTTTTTTTTTAATCTGTCCCATTTTTTTAAATGAGCATAACTCATTCATACGACGTCAGAATTACTTAATTTTTTTCCAGCATGTAATTTGGTGTTTGTAGTTCATTTTAGACTATAAAAATACTTAATTTGGTTAGATATTAAATCAGTTATAGACTCCGGAAGACAGCATATCAATGCTGCGTATTTTCTGTTTCAGCATTTTTGTAGAATCTGTCCGGCTTTTAAAATGCGCATAACTCACTCATATGAAGTCGGAATTACTTGATTCTTTTTTCATCGTGTAATTTAGTGTTTGTACTTCAATTTAGAATGTAAAAAGTCTTAATTTTGTTAGGTATTGAATCATTTACAAGCTTCGAAAGATACCATATCATCTATAATATTTCAACCGGTTTTAATTTGAAAAATAACCGAAAAACCGGGACCGGAACCGGAACTGGCGCTAGAACCGGCGGTCCGGTTCCCGGTTCTTATAATATAGGAAAACCGGTTCGGTTCTAAAGCTCATCCCTAGACATAAGTACGCCCAACGTACTAGGGCGCGCCTAATACGCTTAGCGTACCCTTATGTACGCTTAGCGTACTACATCTAGTCCCAAAGATGCAACTTTAGTCCTTATGCTTCTCGCGACCCATCACGACCAACTCCAGGGATCAATAATGATAACTAATAAAAGGAAGAAGGGCTTTCAAGATATACCTGCAAGATTTGGGATGTTACAAAGTTGTTTAAATATGGTGAAAACCCTAAAAATTAGGGTTTTCCCAAACCATGCGTACGGCCAACGTACCCCCACGTACGCCAGCGTACATGGGTGAAGCCCGCGACCAGCAAAAAAACTAGTACGCTATGCGTACTTATAAAGTACGCCCCACGTACCAGCGAAGGACCAAAATGAAATTTTTTTTGCAATAAGGGCTAAAAGGAAACTTACCACATTTCGAGTGTTACATAGTCTCCAAGGTTGTTGCTAACCCACATGGCGTGTTGTTTGCCCACTGAGACTTCAAGTAGTCTTCAGGGTTGCTGATAACCCATAGTTGTTTATTTTGTGTTGTGTTGTATGCTGTATTTTGGGGAACTCACTAATCTTTATGCTTACAATTGTTGATTCAATGTGGTTTAGGTAGTTCTGAGGATCGCGGGAAGGTGAATGATTGAATATACACATTCGCCATCAGTTCTTTTTCCGGATGTTTTGGGACAATATGATATTTTGATAATTTGTAATTGACACTTGTGATTTTATTGGGATAGTTTTGATGAACTATGTTTTTATGTGAATTTTAAAAATGAGAAAAAATGGTTTAAAATTTTGGATGTTACAGAAAGACGAATGCTTGATCGTACATATTCTCTACAGTTTGTGATTTTCGTCTGTCTTTGATACTCTGCTTTTGGGATGCTTGTATTGATACTTATGTTTTGTGAATTAGGTTTTATGAAAACAATGGCTTATCTAAATGAAAAATAAAAATTTGTATCTTGATTTTTGGGATACCACACGTTAACTTAACTTTATTATGTTTAAGCCACGAACATGAATACTTATTAAATAATTTTTTTTAATAATTTTTTCTACATAAATATTTATAATATAAAAAACATATTAGATAACCTATAATTATAATATTATGATAAAACCGTATTTTTTTTTCTTTTTAAAAAACTCAAGGACCTTGTGTAAATATCTTGAAAAGGAACAATGTCACTACTCTAAGGGGAAAGTTCTATCATGCATCAAACACCTTCGACAACAAATGTGAATTCTATAAATAGTTATGAAATAATTGATTCTAAAAACTTAAATTTAGTAGCAATGATTGGTTTAGTGGGACCTATTTGACTTGCTAGTTTCAATGATAAGTGGACCTTATTGGATATAAATTAAGGTTATATATGAAATCATGTTTAGATCGATGAATATTTTTTGGAATATAAATCTATTTTGAAATGCAATAATATTTTCTTGAATAAATGAAAAGATTGGACAATAGGTTTAGGTTAGTCAAACGTTGGATTTGGTTTGACGAAATATGGGTTCAAACCTTTTTGTGATCCGATGTTACACAAGTACAAAAAGGTTAATAATAAAATAATTATCGGTAAATTTATGGGCGAAAATTGATATGTTGGGGACACGAAGGCACACACATCCAAATGATCCGGAGCGCCGAAACCAAGAGTTTTTGTTAAACGGTCAAATAGGATTCTCGGAGTGGACCCCATTATGCATTTCCACTTTTAGAAATAATTTATAATAAAGTATTGTTCCATTATGTCATGTTCTTTTAACTCTTCAAATAGGTTATTTTTAACAAATTTATATGTAAAGATACATGTTTTTAATGAAATTATTTTTTTGGGAAAATAAGAATAAAATTACCAGTAAATTCATTATAAGTTTTGTAATCAATACAAATGATTATTATTGCATGAAGAAAGAAGAAATAAAATGAATTCTTAAATTCTCATTAATTCTCAAACTGATTACAAAAAATATATATAACATTATACAACAACCAACATAAATAATATGAGGGAAAGCTAACATACGCTTAACTAACAAACATAACAACTATTTAACTTATATCTAAAAGGACACCGTTTAGTTAAATAGTGAAATGTCCCAATACCCCCCTTAATATAGACCTTGAAAATGTTTTTAAGAGCCATCAAGAATATAATAGCTTGAAGTTTTGAAAACAATAAAGATTTGATAAAAATATTTTGATTGTGGTATCAATTAATGGGCATGAGCTTTATAGTATGTTTTTATTCAGACATAATATGTTTTTATTCGGTTACAAACATATAATATTAAATATTACCATATTTTTTGTAAATACAAACTTTTAAATCAAAATCAATAATGATACACGATTTATATGGTGTTCGTCATTTCAGATTATCATGGTCATTATTAGAAATTCAATTAAATGATAGCTATGTGAAAGACTTTAAATGGGAAAATTTTCATGTTATTATCATCTCAATTTTTATTTAAGCTTTACATAAACCTATGAATTTACGGCATTTTAGTTGATATTTTAAATAAAAACAACATCATAAGATCAGTTTTATATAGTAACGGGTTACTTTTGATTCAGTTTTATGTGGTTTTTAACGCAAAAATCTTACTAATTAAACAAAGGAGATTAGGAACAAATCGTGGAAGATTTGGTTTGGGTCGAAAGTTCGGATTCGGATCTTCCTTGGACTTCACATTGGCCCGTGTCCTTGTCACCCTATTTTGAAACCTCAATATCCAACCCTCTTTCCCATGAACTTCAAAACAAAATAAACATGCTTATTCATCAGTGAAAGATCTCTCTCTCTCTCTCTCTCTCTCTCTCTCTCTCTATATATATATATATATATATATATATATATATATATATATATATATATATATATATAAGTAAAATAAAATTTACTTCTTTGTAACAGTTGAAATGGTTCGTGTATGTTCGGTACTGCATGTCTGTCATCTCCTTACTTTAACCTTTTGATTTATTATGATACATTTTTTTATTTTCATATATTTAATTGTGATATTATATTATATATAACTAATGTTAGTAGACAAGTGGAATTAGGCATGTAGAAATTAAATAATAAAGCATAGTGGAGTTCTATAGATTAGTCCCGGGGCGCATGCAACGGGATTCGACAGAATATATATATATATATATATATATATATATATATATATATATATATATATATATATATATATATATATATAATCTTAAATCCAAGTCTTGATAGCTAACCTATATGTAAATTACTAAATTAGTAATAAATAAGCAAGTTTAAAGATTAAATTAGTAATAAGTGTATAAATATTAAAAAAAACATTTACATGTTTAAAACATGTAATCTTAAATCCATGTCTTAATAGTTAACCAAATTATATGTAACTGTTGTTATTTATTATTATGTATAGATTTTATATTTCGTTCTTATTTCATTGATATTGTTTGAAAATTTTGATATCTTAAAAGGGGTTAAGGTCGTTAGATTTTTGTTATATTTGAACCTTGAGCAATAATAATAATAATAATAATAATAATAATAATAATAATAATAATAGTAATCATCATCATAATAATAACAATAATAATAATAATAATAATAATAATAATAATAATAATAATTGTACGGGTTGCAATGTTGCATTTACTAATTATATATGTGTCGACACTTGATTGAAAATTTGAAATGATATGATATTCTAGGTAATCAAGTATATATGTTTATTCAATGGTTTATAATACATAACCATTATATTATACTGGAGAATACTAAAAGATAAAGAGAATCGATACTTAATGTGACACCATTAAGGATATGAAAGCAAAATGAACTATACATGATTTTAAACGACAAATTCCTATATTAGTTAGATATTTTGTGATTTTTGTAGATAAATAGTTTTTGTCTGATTTATAGATAAGGATTAAAATCAAGTTGTTCTTATATTCGTTTCTTGATGAGATCATGTTCACGTTAAAGATGTTGCAACCACAATAGTTTCATTGAATTAATCTAAAGTCTTATATTTAATCCGGCTTGATTGTGATTTACTTTATTACTGTAGTTAGAGTTAAATGGTTGTTTATACAATAATTTTTTGTTCCGATATACACAACAAACAAAGTGTTATTTAGACGAAATATACAACATTTTTATTAACGAACAACATATGTAATATTTTAAATATAATATGTTAAACTGGACAAGCACTAATTTCTCTAATCTTGCGAGGATTTTGAGGTGCTTTCATGCGTCTTCGGGACTAAAGGTTAACTTTCACAAATCCAAGGTTTTTGGAATTGGAGTCTCGGAGAGCGAGGTTGCTAAATGTGCTCGTATTCTCGGTTGTGAAGCGGCGGCTTCTTGGGCTAAAAAATCTCTACCGGGCACTTGGAGTAGCATTGCGAATTTCATTCCGTTGCTTAGCAAATTAAACATTGAGCTTTCTCACATTTTCGAGTTTCAAGTCGGGGACGGAGATCATACTCTTTTCTGGCTTGATGATTGGATTGGGAACGAGGCTTTGGCGAGTAATTATCCTCCTCTTTGTTCGTTAGACAGAAGGAAAAACTTGATTTATAGTTGATAGATGGGTTAATGACGTTTTCTCTTGGGCTTGGAAAAGACAAACCAACTACGCTCAGGAGTTGGCAAATTTTGACTCGATTATCGGGCTTGTCAGTTCTGTGGTGCGTTCTAATGGTCCAGACTCATGGAATCGAAGTTGTCAAATGACGGAACATTCCTTGTGAGCGATGTGCCTATAAGTAATCCTACAGCTTGACTTCGTTTGGTTCCTCTGAAATGCATTGGTTTTGTCTGGTGTGCTTGTTTGAGTTGTATTCCTACTGCTATTGCACTTTCGAGGAGAGGGATTAATTCTATCTCCTTTTTCCTGTCAAATGTGCTCTATTGGGATGGATGAGGCGGATTATATTCTTTTGAACTATCTTGTTGTGCACAATACCTTTGTTTGGATTTTCAACTGGTGCAACATTCCTTTTCAGAGATTCTATTTAGTTTGTGATTTTGTGAACTTTGCGGCTTCTTGGGGGAATTAACCAAGAAAAAAAAAGTTTTTCTTTGCTATTTGTTAAGGTTTCTTATGGTGCGGGTGGAAAGCGAGAAATGATCTATGGTACAACAAGATTCATACGACTTCTTCAAAGTTGACGGATAATATTATTTCTCTTGTTTTTACATGGTTGAAACATACGGATAATTTTGATAATTGTAAATGGGAGTTTTGGATTTGTTCCTCTTTTGACATTTTTGACATTTTATAAGTTGTTTGTTGCTTTTGCCCCGCTTTTTCCTTTTTGGCCGTGGTTTTATAATATCCGCCGGTTCCAAAAAAAATATATGTTCAAGTGCTTGAAATATAGTCCCATAGTTCGTGTTTTTTTAGATATGTATATATAGTTCGTTTTAGTTGTATAAATTTATAAAAATATGAATATTTGTTGAATAAAATTAGTAAAAAGTGAACGGTTTTGCATAAATAAACATTGAACCAATTTCACCTAACGAGACAACATTTTTCGGTTACAATGTTGAATACATGGTCTTATATAATAAAAACATGATTTAATTTTTTGTTTAAAAAACATCATCTTTTACAAAACTATGGAAAAAATAAGATGTTATTACATAAACAATCTTCTAATTTTTATATCTATATATAAACTATTCATTCTACATTATTTTGTATTTCATTTAATACAATCCCTATTCTAATAAAAAAATATGTTTATTCTTTTTTTTTTGTCACATATTAAGTATCTTAATTAAATAATGTCATTTGTCAATCTAATCTATTGATTCTACATTTTAAATTTTAAATTACACACTTTAATTACATTAAATTAATAACATCAAAATAAAAATTAAAATAAAGTTAATACAGATTATAAATGATATAATTTCATATATTTATTTAAATCAACGATTATAATTTTATATTACTAAACAATATTTTTAATTAATAATATATTTAAAATAATTAATTAATAATTTTAAATTTTTATTATAAGAATTTCATTAATTTTGTAACCACGAGTGATAACTGGTATAATCAAATAAAATATTGAGAGTAAATCTTAGTATGTTAAAATAAAAATAATATATTTGACATAAAAAATGACTAGTTAAAATAATAAAGAAGGAATTTAGTTGTGTTGTGTATGCTGGCTGTCATTCCATTAATCCCGAAAAAAGTCGGTTTAGTATGCTCTGTAACCTTATTAACATAAAAAAGGTCGGTTTATTAACACATAAAATATAATCAACCAATAACCGCCTTTTCTGATTTGTCGGCGCCCATGCACATACAGTCATACACAGCTATCTTTGACTTAATTAACTAACAACATATTTGATTAACTATATATATATATATATATATATATATATATATATATATATATATATATATATATATATATATATATATATATAATTGCTTAGTTGTAATTGTATCCATTGATCGATCATTCAAAACTTATTAATTCTGAATTCATTTGTTACTTGTGTCCTTCAAATTTTATCCACCTTTTAATTAAATAGAGCTATTCGTCGAAATTCACCATATAATATCATTTTTCTCACATATTAGCAAAATAAATATTAAAACTACGATAATTGTAGGGATGAACATAAGACCCCTTGAAACGGACAAAATTGGAAAAAAAAAAAAAAAAAAAAAAAAAAACTAGGACCGGACCGAACTGGATATTTTTATAAGTGGGACGGTTTTCGTATATTTTTTTATAATAACCGAGTTTTGGGTTTGAACTGGACCGAACCTGGAATAAGGTTTACAATGTTGATTGACATACACTAGGCTAATAATATTCTATTCTTTAAAAAAATGCAATTTTTATTAAAAGTGCAGTTTTTTTATTTATTAAAAGTGTTTTTTTATGTTAAAAAAAACAATCTTTTCAATAAAAAGTGTTGTTTTAGTTATAAAAGGTGTTGTTTGTTCCTATTTTTTAAGAATAAAAGTTGTTAAGTGTATTTTTTTTATTAAAAGTTGTTAAATACAATTTTTTTTTTAATAAATAGTGTAGTTTTTTTTGTCCAAAAAATTACTGTCAAAGTCTAATTCGGTGCAAAACTCGAAACCCGGTTTCGTACCCAGAACCAAACTGGACCGAAACTAGACCCGATACACCCTAAACTGGTCCGGTTTTCGGGTAAGATAATTCACGATTTCCGGTTTCACTCTTCGGTCCGGGTCCGGCCCATTTTGTATGTTAATTTTTTGCGAGACATATTTAAGATAGATTCAATGGCCTTTACTAATTAAAAATCACGTATGATGTGTGGGACTCTTTTTTCCTCACAAGTAGTAATATTTTGCTCGTTCCCCCGACGGACTATTGAACAATTTAGACATAATTGATTATCATTAAAGCCATGTCAGGCGACTAATTTCAGTATTTTTAAGGATTTTAAGATTATATCTTTAAATACTTGTTTGATTTTTGCAATGTGATTCTTGTCCTATTTCGAGACATAATTGATTATCATTAAAGCCTTATGAGGCGACTAATTTCGGTATTTTTAAGGATTTTAAGATTATATCTTTAAGTACTTGTCTGATTTTTGCAATGTGATTCTTGCCCAATTTCGAGTTGTTGGTCATTAATCATGATCTCGATTCAATTATGTTTCCGTACAACTACACATGAGTGTGTCGATCTCAAGTCAATACCGATTATTAGTGCAATGTTTTCATTTCCCCATTACTCTGTGTTTATTATAAAGAATATTGTCGAAGAAGGTAACCGTAAAAGTTATTATGATTTTCAAACAAGAATGACATAAAAAAAAATATATTAACTGTGCAAAAAAATATCAACCAAGATCATTAGTGTTGATCCATCATTTGCTATACAAGAATACCAACAAAGTATGCTAAATGAAAATCATTTTTTTGTTCTAATACGAGCATAAATTTCCTTCTATGATATCATATTTAGAATATCTATAGTTTATTATATATTATAAAAAATAAATGTTGTTATCTTGTATGTGTATTGTTGATTCGTTATTTAGCAAATAACGGTCATCTAACTAATGTAATGTTATTTTTATATAGTAATGTAATGTCCAAGTTCGTCTTTAGTATTTATTTTATAATTATTCAGCTTTTTTTGAATGTACTCAATTTTTATTAATGTTGACCATCACACACACATGCATATATATATATATATATATATATATATATATATATATATATATATATATATATATATATATATATGCCTCACTATCTTGAACTCCCTTTTCTTGGGTACCAATTCTATTTTGTTCTTGAAGTCATTCTTCCTCCTTTGATTTAAACTACTAGAAAATATGTGGTGCGCACACACTTCGAATTTACTTTGATTGTTATTTTTGGGTGTTTCCCCTTCAATTAGAAGGTGATTTAACAAATCATACAATGTGTAGTCATCATACTTGTGCATCATCCTTTTGGAAAAATCTTTTCCTGGAGGGTGGAAACTTTTCCATAATCACACCAACTTGGAAGAGGTTTGAGAGAGATATGGGAAACATGCTCATCTTGTTGAGTAAGATATGGAGTTTATGCATCTACTCCAAGATTGGCCTTGTGTCGACCATTTGGCACTCTAAGTACTTGGACACAAGTTACTTGTTAGTACCTTCCTCATGTGCCTCCTACTTTAGATCCAAATCTCTTCAAAGCTCTCTATGACCCGTGATCGGCGCGTATAGATCATAGAAGCGGCCAGATAAGAGATTCTTGATGTGGTTGAGGCATAAGCCCTCAAACTTTATGTGTAGAGACATAATTTTTTCCATATTAGAATTTGCTGATAGGGTTGGTTCCTTTTCGCTTTAGGGATATCGTTAGATAGCACAGGAGAAATCTAGGTTACAAATTAAATTTAATCTTAACCACAATAAGTAGAAACTTAACCTTGCTAGCCTAGCGAATGTAGTTTTGACATTCAAAGTGTTCTAGTTTGATAAATTCCTTATTCATTAATATGAAATCAAGGGAAGAGATTTTAGTGTTCATTTGTCTGAAATTTTAATATGGTCAACTACTTATCAAATTGTTAAAGTAACAAGAAAATAATTTAATAATTAATAAAGATCATTAAATATCCATTTGTTAGTACTATTGGATTAAGTGTCTAAGATCCTAACTAAAATATACAATTGGTATAATGTTGATAAATAAAACAAAATTCATTTTTGAGTTGCCCTCGTAACTAGGAAATGACTTAGATTGACCAAAGGAGAGTGATAAAATGTTTTGTTAATATATTATGTGATTAATATATTAATTAGAAGTTGTTAGTCAATGATTTGTTAATTTATTATATGAGTAATAAATTAATTAGAAATATGTGATAATTGATTAATTATTAATCAAAATTAATCTAGAATTAATTCGGGGTTAATTGAAATTAATTAAAAATACAAGGGGCGAATTGTAATCGTTCAATAGTTGAAAAAAGAGGCAATTGTAGAATAGTCCATCATATGAACATTTTGGGTGCTCTTTTAGGGTTTCAAGAAGCCTCCTAAGTATATTGGGAAAAGATTTGGATTAGGATTAAATCTATTATTTAATCATTCAAATCTTGATTTATCCATAAGTTATATAGACTATAAATATGACCCTTTGGCACCTAATTTTTGTGGCTCGCTCATACCTAAAAGAGGACAATGAAATTCTACTCCTCTCTCCTCTCTCTCTCTCTCTCTCTCTCTCTCTCTCTCTCCTTCAATCCTAGGGCTTCTTGTGTTTTGGGTGTGAACCATTAGAGGCTCGCACACTATTAGAGCTAAGTTTTCTAAGGATACAAGAAGACTTCGATTAGTTTTTAATTGGAATCAATAAAAATGTATGTATCTCTAATTATAAATCTGATGTCTACTAGGGTTTATTAGTTGTTTAATAGTATGTTGCTTCAATAGTGTTATTGTTGGGTTTTCTACGCATCAAATACACTCTAAACTAGGTAGCGGAAAAATTGAAACTATGATGTACCTAAGTGTACATGCACCCTAGGACTATGGTTTCATAATAATTACATCTACCCTATAAAAATGTAAATACAAATAAGAAAAAAACATACATTTTGTGTAGCTCTTGATCTCCATGCTTGAGATCTCGTCCTCCACAGAGTTGCTTGGATGAGAGGACCCAAACCAGAATCTCTCTAATGGTATCACACCCAATGACACCAAATAGTGGCATAAAAATAACTTGGAGAAGGGTCAATTTCACAAATCCTAAGAGGGTTGGAAATCGTACCTATGGGAGGAGGAAGAAGGGTTGGTGAAACTTTAAGCCAAGGGGCAAGGAAGAATGGAATCCCTAAGGCCTCATTTATAGCCTTGGATGTCTTCATAGGTTTTGTACTCCTTCCCATTTGGGATAAGGATCTAACCACGAAATTCACTCTTTTACCCATGTAGGATGGAGTGATTTTCATCCAATCATAATTCCATAAGGGTTCTCGAACATTCATAATTAACTAACTATCGATTAATGAATATTAAACCCTTTAATTAATTAAACTATTAATTAGTTCCCAAAATATATTTCCAATTTGTTTCTAGTTAATTATTAATCATAATGATTAATAAATCAATTTCTCCTTTATTTATTTTAATCAATTTGGGTCTTGAGGGTAACCCAAAAGAGTCATGTTATTATTAGAAATATTACCAATAGTTAATGACCGTGGACACTCTTTCAAACAGTCTCCCACTTGGACAAGTCATCAACTATACGAGGTCCAATATTTCTCCAATAATCAACAGAGGGTTAGCCATATAATGCAACTACCAAACTCTTGATCTATTCATGATTCAGCCTTTAAATAAGTGATCAACTATTTCTTCGTTCTATGATATCTGTATGAATTCGAGACATGGATAATGGTCAATCTCAGAATTCAAGATTATGTTTCCTGATATAGATTTGTGATGACTGTATCAAGATTATGTTTCCATTCAGGGGTCAGCCAAGCCCTTTAGATGTCTGCACCAAATCATCAAGGGGCCCATAGATATCGCTTCTCCTATTAAGGCAGAAGAAACAAATAAAGTTTGACTACATAGTTTTTGTCTATTTCATCATGTCACACATGGGCATACCCTTTATAACTACCAGTTACGGATAGTTTTGGTGTCACACCCCCAAATCGGAACGACATAAACGTTTGGGGACAGAGGACGTCATGTACAGTATCACAACAATGAGTAATAGTAATCAAAGTAACAACAACCATTGTATTGATAATATAGTGTTTACATTGTATTTGAAACAAATATGATTGAATCCAAAATTAAATATCAAAATAAAGACTTGAAGCTACTATGCTCCGTCTGCTCGAAACCTATGTGTGTACTTGTCTACTAGCTTCTTGATAATACAAGTGATTTTGAAAGTGTATCAACATTTAAGTCGGTGAGTTCATAAGTATTTTGTTCTAGAAAGTAAGTTCTTTTTTCTTTTAAAATATTCATGTGTTTCTCCAGAAAATTCTATATTTTCTTATTAAGTAAATGACCATACTAGTTCCTTCTACGATTACCTAATGTATACAAGTTATATATATTTCAGATCGGATGGACAATCGAATGAGTGAATCTGCCCTAAATCCACAAAAAAAAGGAACAGGAACTGAGGCGGAAGTCATACATTCCACTGTCTATCGGATACTTATTATATATAGCCCTAACGTATCCGCTATGTAATCATAGAGTTAATAATATAGGTCGTTTTAAACATGATGAGTGTGTTCCTTTAGAAAATCCTATATTTTCTTAGTAAATGGAATGTATTCTTATGCTTAAAGAATGATATATGGTGCTTTAAATTCGTATAAGTAAGGTGACCAATAATAATTCCTACCATGATTACTTAGTGTATACAAATTATATATAAGCTAAGATCAGATAGACAGTCAAATGTGTGGTTCTGCCTTAAGCCCACAACCAAACAAGGAACAAGAAGTAAGGCGAAAATCACACAATTTACTGCCTATCGGATCTTCATTGTATATAACCCAAACGTATCCACTAAGTAATCACACCAAAAAGTAAGTAATCATATTTGTTTCCAGAAAGTTAAATTGTAAACTGTTTGTTTATAAAACAATGATGTTTATCCCGTAAAATCCTATATTTTCCATAATAGCGAGTTGTAGTCTTTAATGTTCTAAGACCGAAAATACAAGTATTTTACCATACTTATATTAATAACATGTAGTTTTATCATTAAGTAAAACTAACTGAAGACGTGTTTGCTTTGTAAACTGGATGAAATGTTAGTACCCTGTCATGATTACTTAGTGCACACAAGTTATATATAACCGAGATCGAGCAGACAGTCGATTGGATGATTCTGCCCTAAGACCACAACCAAACAAGGAACAGGAAGTAAGTCGGAAATCACACATTCCACTGTCTACCGGATCTCCATTGTATATAACCCTGATGTATATACTAAGTAATCATATAGTTACTACCCCCTTTCGACTATTTGAAAATATACCCTTTCTTAAATATTTAGTTAATGCTTATTGTGAGTGTTGTTATAACCATGCTTACAACAAAACGACGTTATTCAGGCGTCGGAATATAATGACATTTGTCACCCTTGAACTTTCGTTGTGACTGTAGCTAACAGTCAGGGCGAGGGTTTGTCAGTCCCGTATAGATCTATACACAAACCCACGCTTTCCCTCCAGGAGACTCTGGTTATAACGTTTTAACGGGTACTTTTGTTGGTACAATGAAATAAGTGGCTCACAATCTTGTATTAACTCGATACTTATAGAGAAGCGAAATAAACTTTTAGTAAATAACATGTAACTTTGTAAAAATAGTCCGTTTGTTCCATAAACTATACCTGTAATAGTTTATAAGTTTGTTTCCGTGTTGTAACCTGAACTTTGTAAAATAGTACCTTTATTCCATAAACTATACCTATAATAGTTTATAAGTTTGTTTCCGTGTTAATGTGACAACTGATACGTCTTGACAAGTTCTGTATGTATATATATTTTTATGTAATAGTTATAAAAACTATAAGAAAATAATAATGATGGTTTGTATTTTAACGCAAGTATTCTTGTGTTTTACTTGTATTCCCCCTTAAAACAATTAAAAATCGTGAAAACATAGGGGTATGAACTCACTTTAAGTTTGATTGCAGGTAGAATCTAGGTAGACACTGGCAGTAGTTAGCAATCGTCGACACAGGAAAACAGCTTGAATTCAGCAATATGGGAGAAAGGCTAGTGTATTTGTGTAACACAAACAAAGATAGCAAGCTCTCTATTTACAGTTCAATATTTTGACTCTCACGTCGTGAGCATGCATAGCTCACGTCTTGATTTTGGTCCTGATCATCCCGTAGCTTTGCCACGCGTGTTTCTGGCTCCGAAAGGTGTCCGGATGACTCCTCACGTCATGAGAATTTAAGCTCACGTTGTGAGGTTTTAACATAGACTTGCCGTGTGTCATCTAGGATTGAAAAGTGGAGTTATGACTCCTCACGTCGTGAGTCCAGTCAGATTAGGGTTTCTGACATGCGTCATGCTCTCCGATAGCTGTATCTTTGGAAGGTCATAACTTTTGGATACGAGCTTTGTTTTTGACGTTATTTATATCCACGCTGTAACATCCCAAAAATACAGTCTGAAAATTTCGTTTTAAATTAGTAATAAAACCATATTCATCAAACGTCATATAAGAATCATAAAGAATGTATCTCAAAATATCTTAACAACTGTCAAATATATCAGAGTATAAACATCCCAGGCTGAACAAATGGTGTGTGCACTGTAATATTCCCGAGCTCCTCTTTTGAAAACTGAGTACCTGAAACAAAACTGAAAACCATAAGCACGAAGCTTAGTGAGCCCCCCCCCCCCCCCCACTACCACATACCATACAAATAACATATAAAGCATCTACTGGGTCTTGCCCACTGCATCGGACCGAAGTCCGGAAACTGCATCGGACCGGAGTCCGGAACTAACTAGGGCGTTGCCCTCTGCATCGGACCGAAGTCCGGAAACTACATCGGACCAAAGTCCGAAACTGACTGCATCGGACCGAAGTCCAGAACTGATTGGGACCTTGTCCCCTGCATCGGACCGAAGTCCGGAACTGACTGAACATAACATAGCATAAACATATCGACTAGCATGAATACATATACTGCATACTGCATCGGAACAGAGTCCGGAACACATAACACAAAACATGCTTGAATCACAAAGACATCAAGCACTCTAACTACTGCATCGGACTGAGGTCCAGAACTAACTGAACATAGCATAACATAATCATAGCATATAATATAAACACATATACTGCATACTGTATCGGACCATAGTCCGTAACACATAACTCATCTGTATCACAAAGACACCAAGCATAATGAACTACTGCATCGTACTGAAGTCCGGAACTACTGCTAACTTAAACGAGCCGGCATTGTGGCCATAGACCCGTTCCTACTGGAAGGAAACTCACCTCACACTACTGAAGTCCCGTAGACAAAATCCCACACTGCTGAAGTCCCGCAGACTCAACCTCTAGCTGTTGGATGACAAATTCCCGAACTGTCAACACCAAAATAACACCCAATTAATAATTGGGTTCTAACACATAACTATAAATACATACTTTGGGTAATTACTACATTACCCCTAGCTTGGCTGACCTATGCCCAAGGCCCAATCCATAGGCCCAAAGTCAACTAGGGATCAAGGCCCAACATATGGCCCAATTTTCCAAATTGGGCCCAAGCCTCTACATGGGCTTCCCTTAAGGCCCAATTGATCAGTCCAGTCCAACATGTATCATTCTAGGGGCCCAATATCATACAACCATCTAGGACCCAACTATGGCCCATCTATGGCCCAATTTTCCAAATTGGGCCCAACCCTTCATATGGGCCTTACCCTAAAGCCCAAATAATTACTCTAGTCCATTTGATTATTCTTGGACGGCCCAACACAAAGCCAAAGTGAAATTAGGGTTTCACATGAAATGACAATTAGGGTTAAGTGTTTCTCACTTAACCCATTAAGGACTTAATCCATTTAGTCCTTTACTCTACTAGATAAGTGATATGCGATACTTGGGCTTAATACACAATCCAATCTCAAGGTCCCAAAAGTGGGTCCAATAGGTCTAAGGCCCAATACTCATAATTAGGGTTTTTCACCCAACCACGACCCATTAGGACCAAAACTAATCCGCAAGCCCATTAGGGTTTTTGCTAGGTCAATTAGGGTTTGCTGGCGGGGCACCACCCACTACCACCTCGGGTAGTGGTGGTCCATGGCGGCTCACAGTGGCGGCCACCACCTTACGGTGGTGGTTATTATTATTTTCATTAATAATCAAATCTAATTACAATTACAAGTTTTACTCCAGAACTAACACAAACACAAACTAAGCTAACTACACACACAACCACACCATGGTGGCCGACAACGATGCTTGGCGGCAGTCACCACCTCACGGTGGTGGCGGTGGCCCTTTCTCAATTTTCCGGCCAAACAAAACTACATACAACCCACACTAAAACACAATACGCCATCACACACCTAAACTCATAGTAGCACACGCACACAGCCACCTTCCACGGTGGCTGGTGGCGACGGGAAGGTGGCAGCCAACGGCGGCAGACCTCGAAAAGGCGGCAGCGGCAGGTTATGACGTCAACTACCACCACCCAAAAAACCCACACAGCAGCCCCCCCCCCCTTCGGGGTGGTAATCGCTGACCGGAGCAATGGAAACGAGTCCTCCGACAACGACAGAAGCGGCAGAAACGGGGAGGCAGCGATGTTGTACCCATCAGAAAGAAATGGATAAAAGAGAAGGTTGAGCGACGGCGAACTAAGCAGGGGAACGCACCCAATCATAGCCACCCTCACGGTGGCCCATGGCAGTCGGAGAAAAACGATGGAATAGCCTCGCTTCGTCGGTTATACAAGCGGTGGCGGTGGCTAGCTGATGTGGAACGGTCTCTGAAGAGGGAACACCATGGTAATCTCGGTACCGGCCACATGCTCGTCATCAGAGTCGCATGGAGTCGCCGACGATCCTACTATGGCCTCACGGAGGCAGTTGCTAGGACGAGGAGGAAGGGGAATAAGGTGAAGATGGCGGTTGCATAAGTGGTGCGTAGGGTTAGGGTTTCCAGCGAATTAAGGTTTCATATATACCCACTCATATGACATCTTTACCATAATTACAATTATGGTCCCTCCCCATGGGATCTTTTCATTTTTAATCCATTATTTACCCTTTTACCCCTGATTCTATGATTTCCTTTCATAATAAATCCCTAGATTACCAATAAACCCTTAAGCCTTCAAATATTTTCAATTTAAGTCCATTAATTACCAAACGCATCCTGACTTCTGTAATTATGACTTTTAACTCCTCGAAACTAACGCCTCGCTCAATTATTATTCATTTTAGGGTTTCTATACATTTATTTATTAATTTTTTATACGTGGTGTTACACACGCGTAGGTGGAGATGTACTCTACAACTTTCATTTAGATCATTAAGGCTAAAAAGTAATCTATTGTAATCTCACTTTTTACGATTCCCGGTGTCGTGCCCGTTTTGTCATGAAACTTCAACAGGTCATAACTTCTTCGTTATAACTCAGATTTCGACGTTCTTTATATGTACGAATACCTTGGGAAATATACTACAAGTTATTTAATATTATTTATTCTAAATAATCCTCTATAAAAAAGTCATTTTTGACGCTTATTTTCTCTAAATTGACTAGCCCGAATCTATAGGCGTTACAATTATCTCTCCCTTAAGACGATTACATTATGAATTCATTGGCACATGATTGAAGTTTGGAACTAACTTGGTCTAGACTTTTCCACTTTTCACAGTTGGAGTAGACCAGTGCATAACAGAATCATAGAGAAAAACTCCACATGTATCTAGGTTTGAATAATAGAAGATAAAATCGGCTTAGAATTACTCATCACTTAATCCATAAAGTAATATCTAAGCATGGGTCGGTACAATAATTAAATCTCTATTAATTACTTAGCTTAATCTCTATGCTATGCCCAATCCTTATGGACAATCCATTAATACTCATGACAGTCTTGAATCGTTACTTACTTCCAAGAGTATGACTGATTGTGGACGTTTAAGTAAATTAATACTCAGGAAGTGGATTCTAAACATGCAAAAGGAGAACATAGTAATAAGCTAAATGGAAGAACTCCATCATATATACAAATCTCCACCTAATAATTTCCAAGTCGAATTAGCACTTATACTACTTTTGATGGGTTTTTGAAAAACAAACAAAAACTTAAACTCTTAAGTGTGCATGCAACCCTAATAAGGATCTATGTTTTCTCTATTGAATCTATAACTATGAACATCAAAAGGAAACCCTAAGAACATTAGGCTATTTTTTAAAATATGAAATTAGGGTTAAAAAATACATACCTTGATTGTTATTGTAGCAAATAACAATGAACACCTTCTTGTTCATCACTTGGAAGCAAGCACCACAATTGTTGTGACTCTAATGGAATCACACCCAAGCTAGCAAGAGGATGACTATAAAGAGGAGAAGTGATAGCCAAATTTGTCCAAGGGTTCTTGAGGGAAGGAGTATACGAGATTGTGAAGGGTTATGGCCTTTTTATAGCTAAGGTAGCTTGGTGACCAAGCAGCCCATTCTCCTTATCCAAGTGGCTTGGACGTAAACTCTTGGGATTGCTCAAGTGATTTTCTTCAACCTCATCCAATGAGGTCCATGGGCCTTCCTTCTTCAACTTTCAATAAATAACCAAACAGTCCTTGCACTTTTAATTAATCCAATTAATCCCAAAATTAATTCTAATTAATTTATGATTAATTATTTATTAAATATTATGATTTCTAATTAATATATTATTTTCAATACATTAATAAACCATTTATTTAAATTATTATTCACATAATAAATTAATCTCTCTCTCTCTCTCTCTCTCTCTCTCTAAAAGTCATACTGTCCAATTGCTATGTTTGAGGGTAACCCAAAAGAACTATGCTACTATCAATTCAAGTTTATACTAATTATAGTTATGGGCTTAGACACCCAATCTAACAGTCTCCACTTGGATAAGTCTGTAACTATAATTGTTAGTATAACTTCTAAATTGATCAGCAAATTGTAGCTTCCAAAAGTTGTTGCCGAGTTTTGACCCAATCAGTCACGTGTCCTAACATAAGTGATAAAATATCCCTCCATTCTATAAGATATCATACGAACTTGAGACATGAATTATAATCAATCTCATTGTCCAATATTTTGTTTCATGATTTTTGATTTGTGATGACAAAATAAGACTTCTAATTGAACACATCAATTTAGTATTAGCTAGGCCTAGCACTTATAAGTCAACACCAAATCACCAAGGAGACCAAAGATATCACTTTTCCTTTTAGGCTAAAAGGAACGAATAAATTTTGACTTATTTGCACTATTTTCTCATCAAATCATGCACAACAATACGTTTTTTAACAACAAGTTACTGATGCGTTTACGTATTGTCAATGCACAACAATGCGTTTACGTATTTAATGGCCGTAATTTGTTAGAATCCCGATTTTTGAACTTGACATAAACTTTAGGGTTTTGATTTTAGCCAATTTAGAGTGTTTTTTTTGGAACTTTTTGTGAATTAACACTTGTTGCATGATCCGAGACAAACCCCCGGAACCAATTTTGAGTTGTCACGGATGATTCAGTCCAAATCAGAAGAACGACTCGAACTGTTCATCAGACTCGTCGAGTCTGTTCATGGACTCGACGAGTCCATGCTGTAACTTTCTAGATTTTTAATTTTTAATGTTTCTGTGGTTTTTTTGTTTTGTTTTTGTTTTTCATTCTGTAGAAAATGTTAAGAAGAGGGCAAAGTTCAAGAGGTAGCCAAGGGGATTTCCCTTGGTTAAACTTTCCACAAATGGCTTCAAAATCAACTATGGTGAGGTGGAAGAAGAAACTTGACTTACTCAAGACCAAGGATATCTACCAAATGATATAGATTGGGAGTGGTTGGGACAAGTAGGCTTAGAGGATGCATTAAACCCATACATGACTAAAGTGTTTATACAAGATGGGATCTCGGTTATGTGTGATGGATGGCATAATTTATTTCGGATTCAAGAACTGGTATACTAGGAGCTATGTTCGGAGTTTTTCTCTACAGTATCATTCTGAGGGGGAAATGATTTTTACAACCCAAATGTCCTAACCTTTTGTCTTGGTGGGGAGCACCGTGAGTGAAGTATGGCGGAGTTGAGTTGGAGGTTGGGAATTTATGATGAGTCAGTAGTTATGACTGGAGCTTTTGGGAGGTTCTTGGAGAATTGTCACAAGAATTTTCCAGAGGGAAAAAATTTAGCAACTTGGTGAAATACAATTTCAAATAAAGACTATATTCCTTTTGCGGCTCAAGAAGGGAGCATACGGTCCCCCATTCACCGCTTGATTCACCACCTAATTTCTAGCACCATTAACATGCAGAAAGATGATAACAAGGTCCCGAGCCTTAACGTGTTTTACTTATGGTGCATTATAATTCCCAACACCCTTTGCAATATTCCATATTTCTTGGCGAGGTATTTGGGAGGGGGGGGGGGGCGGTGAAGAATAGGACGGCTTCAAAAATAAATGGGGGTATGTTTGTTACTCTATTGGCAAGATCATATGGTATCATGGAAAGGGAAGTCGGGAGCATGTTGACTATGCTACCAACACCTCCGTTTAGTATCATGCTTTATATGAGGGCAATAATTGTAGAAAACTATGGTAATGGTCACTTTGCAATCCCGAATAATGATACATGAAACATGCTATGGATATGAATGAGCTCATCTGGAAAATCCAAACGATATGCAACCTGGCCCACCCGGGCCAAAACCCTGAAAGGACCGATATACATAAGGACCTTGTATCTCTTTCTATAACATTTCCATATATTGAACTTCCTATGTTGACTCATTTCAACATGATATTTATATATGTCCAGGACTAGGTTCTATTAAACCCTTCATGTAACGTCCCAAAATATGATGTATAAATTTCATTTTCAAAATTCATAAAAAGGTAATACAAAACATTGTCATACAACCAAGAAAGATGAAAGTGTTGTTGGATTAGGTGTCTAAGCCTATAACTATAATTGGTATGTACTTGACCCGATAGTAGCATGGTCCTTTTGGGTTGCATTCATCAGAGCAATTTGATAAGATGGATATTTGAGAAAGGGGTTATTTGTGATTTATTAATATATTATATGGATAATATATTAATTGAGAAATCATATTATTTAATTAGTATTGATCAAGAATTAATTTGGAATTAATTTAGTGATCAAAAGAGACTGATTAAATATACAGGGACTGATTAGTTAAATCAGTAATATTTATAGTTTGGGCTAATGATCCATGATTGATTAGGGATGGGCTAAATCTATGTAAGTCCATGAAGAGTTATCCCAAAGGGCCTATCATATGGGTCATTGGAATGCCAAAGGTTTTAGGGTTTTATGTATGAAACCCTAAGGATTCCACACTATAAGTTGAACCCCCTAGCTCCCTAAAATTGGCACTTCATTTCTGTAGAGAAGCCCTAGCTGATTTTTGTGCTTCCTAACCTCTCTCTCTCTCTCATAAGCCTCCTCTTTCTTTTGGTGTTTTGTGACACATTAGAGGTATCACACTTGAGGTACTAAGCTCTTGAAAGGCCAAGAACTACAAGCTACAACTAAGAGGTATTCATTGAACTAGTTTTAATGTTGTATATCTCCAATTGCAGGCTAGCTAGGGTATAGGCTTTGGATAAAATGAAATTGCATGTATAACTTGAGAAAACTTAGATCTAAAGCATTAAGGTTGTATGTGCACCATAGGAATATTATAGTGCTCAAAACCCATAAGTGGTATCAGAGCCTAGGGTGCTTTCTGTTATATTGATGCAATTGTGTTACTTTTCAAAGCTGAAAAAACTTCATTTTTTGCTTCTAACTGCTGGACTCGACGAATCCCATGAGGAAAATCGACGAGTTGGTCCAACTCGACGAGTCCATGCCACGAACTCGACGAATTGGATCATCTGTTTGCAGTTTTTCAAGTTTCTTGGCCGAATTGGATTAGGATCATTACTACAAACTATTTTGTATCATAAAATTCGATTTTTCTGATAAGGTAATGATTATCCTCATCCAATTAAATGACGATTGTCAAATTTTAAGATAATTAGTTGATTTTGTGAAAAACTAATTATTTGTAGATTTTGAATCATCTTGCTATATGAAGTTAGATTAGATCAATTTGTGATACAGTTAATTATATGATTATTTTAATTGTTGTCAAATTGATCCAAGAACTTTGAAAAGGTTTCAAAATTTATTCTCAAATTTTGGAATTTTAAAGGTTTTAATTATGAAACATTAAATTCTAAAACCCTAGTAATTTGAAAAGGTTCAAATGTGCACCTCTTGGTTTTGTAACTTAAAATTTAATTAATAGCCTTAATTTTGAAATCTTAAATTTAGAACCATGATTTTTTTTTAATAATTCAAATTACAACCTTATGGTTTTATTAAATTAATTAAGCGTTTAATGAAAAGAGAGAATTAATAAATCCATAATAAGATGGTTTAAGTTTAATTGAATGAAAAGTCTAATTTGTTAATAGATTAAACCACCTAGTATTTTAAATGTGTAAAATACACCCTTATACTATACAAAATTAAAAGTATAATATATTATATATGTATGAGTTAAAAGTCAGTCTTACCGTTAGTATGCCTCATTCATGAAGCAGGTCTATAAAGGGTGTTTTAGGAAGCGGCCTGTAAAATCACCGCCATTAGGTATACATTCTTACCCACCGCACCCTTGACCGGTGGAGGGTCGTTAGCCAAACGGGTAGGATTGGACACAAACTTTCATTAATAAGTATACTTAAATACAAGTAACTAAATGGTTTATAAATTCTCAATCTTTGTTACTTAGGAAAAATGTGAATTTGGTGCTAATCCATGAAATTGCACATTGCACCTTATTGGTCGTTTGTGGAGCGTGTGTGGTTAACCGACACACTAATATAGGACTAATGAAGGATAGAAATGGGTAGCTCGTAGGTTATCATAGATCAATACATCGTGTGTGGTTAACCGACACATTGATTAGGTGATAAATGACTTCGAGAGTACCAAGCTAATTTGCATGGTTATTCACACTTTGTTTGTGATCCTCGGTATCCCAGTCACAAACATGAAAGGCATAATTGAGATTAAACATTCCATTGAAAAGTTCAATGAATCTTAAAATATCTAGGAGTTTCATTTAAAACCTAATTCTTTTAAAATTTCGTTTTTGTGGTGGAGTTGGTAAATCATCATTTACCTACCTTCAAATAATTTGCAATTGGATTACGGCAACCCTCTTCCGAATTATGAATTATTTTGTTGGATCCTATCCCTAATATTTCATTTGGGTGTTATATTAATAATTAAATCAACTTACTTGAATTTCTCCCCTTGTAGATGTCTAGTTTTGACAACTATGGTCTTCCCGAATCTTTTGGAAAAAATTTCCTCATGAAGATGATGTTCCACGTTTTAATCAAGGAACTAGAAATCATACTTCACTTCCTCCACCTCCTCCAATTATTCTCCCTGATCCACGTGTTCGTCAACTTGAAAATTTCAAGGTTACTCAAGCCCTATTGGAAAGCAAACACCAAGATGGAAGGTCTATGTGTGCACAAGTATTGAAGATGAAGTCACACATTGATAGATTAGGGATGTTGGATGTCGTTTTCTCGAGGAAGTTGACTGTTGACTTGGTTCTTCAATCACTTCCTGAGTCGTATGGTCACTTTGTTAAAGATTACTATATGACAGATCATGACTTTACCCTTATCGATCTTACATATATGCTAATTGCTCCTGAATCAACAATGATTTGGCGCACTAGTCAAGCAAATTTGATTGGCAGATCAATCTCTCAAACTTCCATGGACATTAACAATGGCAACATTGGAAGTCCAGAAAAATTTTCTTTTCCTAATGGAAAGGAATCGGCCAAGGTCAAACCGTTTGACCAAATGGTAAAGAGAAATACTAAGTCTGAGATTGTCACGTGTTCCATTCCAAAAGAGTCTGTTTGTTTCTATTGCCAAGAGAAGGGGCATTGGATGCGAAGCTGCCGTATCTACCTGAAGGATCGCAAGGATGGTAAAGTCAAAATATATGACTCTAATCCAGGTAGTCCACTATCTAACTCTATTAAGTTCCCATTGAGTGATTCTTATTACATGATGTAAAGTTACATTTTGATGGTTCGCAGAATCAAAGAGAAAGAAGGAAGCTTAAAGGAAATAGCATGTTGAGACTGATCATGAAGAAGTGGATTTTGATCGCATGGTTCGACGATCAGATTTTTGAGCTATTGCTTAGAAGTTATGATAGATTGCTTAGGAATATTTAGTAACATAGTTTTCATTTGTATTTACATTGTAAGGACAAGTTTTCCGCATTTTATAAATAAAAGAAAAAATATATGATTTTTTCTTATTTTATATTTCCTTACAATGACATTTGTGAAAATTGTTGTTTATATGTTTCTATTAATGGCAACACTGAAAATGTTTGATTCTTAGTTATATCGATTATGGTAGTGTCGTAATTTTCTAAGTAAGGAAAAATTCTCATCACCCAAGTTTTAATTGGATAGAAAATTGAAATCATGTGATTTGAATTATATGATGTATGAAAATCTTGGTACTTGAGAAAATTGAGACTAATTCCTTATTCGCATATGTATGTGAGTCAAGTGAAGGACTAAAGGATCTAGTACACACTGATGTGAACTAAGGAGATCCACCACAAAGAAGGATAAAGGCTATTTGTCATGATTTACTAATGGATCGGTAAATGTGACATCCCCATTTTTACGGCCAGAAAAGACCGATTTTGTTTATGCTTTGTTTGAAAATCAGAGTAACATTTTTAAATAAAAGTGTTGTGGAATTTGTCCCAAAACAAAATATGATAAAGATTTATCAAAAGCATTTTCGTAGAAATGTATTTCATTAAAAAGACTCGGGATGTCATGTTCGATACAGATCATAAGCATAAACAATACAGCATAGGCCATAGTACATTATTCTATATTTTCAGGCCTAAAATCCTTTAATCTCTCATCCCAAGACCTCACATCTATGCTCATGCGCCACTACCTGTAATACAAGAAACTGAGTGGGTTAGGCTTGGGAGCCTGGTGAGCACATAGGGTTTTCAACCCACAATAAATAAGTTTATTAGCTTTATCAGACCAAACAAACCTGATTACCCGTTCCTGTATCCTCACTTTACGTCCCTAAAACATTTAACACAAGGGACCTAGTCTAAGGACTATCATCGGGATGGACACTACTGCTAAGGGGATTCCTCAGCATTAAATATCCTTAAGGCAACCATGTGGGGGATGGAGTACATCTGGTGAGCACACAGTTCAAATAAACACATAGTTCAAATAAACATCTACAGGTTGCGAGTCTGCTAGTGTTCCACTGGACTGTCTAGAATAGTCTGTGGTCGTCATCTATACTCCGCTAGATGACTGGATCATCAATAATATATATAACGAGGCCTCTCATTATTTCATTTTATCACACAACAACTAATACATCTACCCATGTTTTACTGCAACATTTTCGTAGATATAAAATACACATACAGTTTAAATCATTGAAAACATGTATAAAAATGTTCATCCAGCATAGATAGCAAATATTCAGATAATATGCACACATAGCACGTAATTTATATAAAATACTTCATATCTATGTGTAAGCTGAAAGTAACTATGCACTCACCTTAATTTTCGATAGGCGATTAGCGTTCTGGAATGGATGCGAGAAGGTCGAGTAGTATTTCCGTGAATACGAATCTCCAAGAAAATTTAGTTTCCTAAGAAAATATTAATATAATTAATATTTGGAGGGTAGTTTGGTAATTAACCAAGGTATAGGGTCCGTTATGTTAATTAAATAATTTAGTTGGACTAAATTATAAATATAATTTCCAAATGAGGGACCAATATGGAACATATACATCATAGTTTAGAGTTTAGGACCTGATTTGTAAGAGGTTTCCAAGGAAGGACCATTTGTGAATAAATAAATGAAGGTTTAAATGAATTAGGACAAAAAATGTTAAGAATTTCGAAATGGGGTATGGGGAATTAATTTGGAAACAAAGTTTAGGCAATATATGTGCATTAAATTTGATCAGGAGGCATCACCCCCTGATTACGTCAAAATTGGACGCAAAAACACACACATGCACAAATGGATTTGTGGAGCTCAAACTGTTCGTCGAAATGGAAAACACAAAGAATGAAAAATGTTAAGCACTGACTTGGGAGTACCTAGGAACATACGGGGTGGCTGGAGATGGTGTATCGCGGTGGCAACAACTATTTTTCTGGTGAGGCAGCAAGGTGGCCAACGTTGGCTGCCTTGCTTTTCTTCTTCGTTTCTCTTGTTGATGAGGGAAAGGTAGAGAGAAGAACTGAGATTTTTTTTGGTGTGTCAATTAAGGATGAGAAGCTCCTTATTTATAGTAAGCATGCATACTCACAAGCTTAAAATGGCCATGCTTCACCTCCATACTTTGTACCTTTGGGTAAGAGTGCACACAACTAGGAAGAGTGAGAAGAAAGAAATAATAAAGGAAAATGTGGGCAAAAGATGGAAATGAGCTGGACATGTTGTTCTATAAGCCTAGTGGGTCCCACAAAGTAGTTTAATTACTTAACTTGTCCAAAACGCTCATAGATTGATGAATCAAGATCCCGGCATCGGATTGCGTTTTTGAAAATTTCTTATGAAAGAGGGTAATTCAAGGATTCCAGAAACCCGAACGGATTAATTTTTGGAGTTACGGAACTCCGGGAAATCGCACTTAAAGTTTTGCATCTAAACGACACGCGTTGTCCGTTTTTGCAACTTTTGTAATTATTTTCGTTAAAAAATATCTTGAGTATGAAATAAAATACTAGACCATATCCTGAGTCCAAAAACGCTCTCGGAAATCCCATCAGCAAAGCATAAGTACCTCAAAGGATCGATTCGGTTTTACGTGATTAAAGAAAAGCAATGTTTTACTGTCTGATTTTCTTAAAATTGTCGTATCTTTTGCATACGAACTCCGTTTTCGACGTTGTTTATATCCACGCGTAGGCGGGAACACACTCTACAACTTTATGTAAATATATCAGGCTTATCTCACACTTTAATTTTGACGCTTATTTTCATTCTTTATTAATTATATCTTTATAATTAAATAATAAGCATATAAATTCACATAATTCACAAAATACTCAAATATTTCATCTTTATTACATCAAAAGAGTTACAATAGTTAACCTAGACTATTACATTGTCTAAAAATGCTTAGCCCCGAAACCCAGGCGTTACAGTAAATATGGTTATGCTTACAAGTTTAAGTATAATTCTAATACCTTGAAAAAGTTTCAAAGTATAAGTAGAACGAATAAGAAGAATTAATTAGACAGAAAGATAAAAGTTTCTCCAATCTAAAAAGAAATGAGAGTACTTTAGTATCGTGTTTTATGATCATCCTAATGATTATGGAACCATGTCACAATTGATTCTCTAAGGATACCTTAGTGCATTTATATGACTAAAGAGAGGTATCGGGAATTTTTAAAATGGTTAAAATCAAAAGGATGAGTCATACTTCGTTCCAAAATCGAGTCTTAGATTTATGAGTAACATATCCTACGTAGGTTTATAACACATCATGAAATGTGGAGTAGAAAAGTTTTCTTTCTCATGCACATTTGGAATTGGTAGTTGTGATGTTTTGGCTAAAACAAAGACCAACTAAGACCAATTAAATGAAGTGTTTTTATTGACAAGAACCCGCACTAACTCTTGAATATTTGTTTGTCAATGAATGGTTTTTGACAAGAGAATCTTATATGTCAAGACGTCAGTGGGAGTCTTAATGATCTTAAATAGCTTCAAGAACTAATCAAGAATAAACCTATTGTTTATCACTAGCACACGACTTGAGGTTCGTAACCTATCGTGTTGACACATTCTTGTTTCTGTGCCATTCCAGTTAAGTTGATTATGCATGTGAGTTCTATGAGTCCTCATTTGATAGCATAAGGCAAAGCACCTTGATTAGTGAAAGTACATTGATCAGTGTGGGTGAGATGCTCAATAACTTGGAAGTAATGGTAGGCACTTGTGCTACCAAATGGCAAGAAATTAAGGTTGAACAAGTTCAGTCCATATGATTTTGGATTTGTCACAAACCTTGTCTTGTGATTATGGTTATGACAAATTCACGTGGATAGGAGCACATGCACCATAAAATCTAAGTGGCAAAAGGTTTCTCTCTGCTTAATAAAAGGATTGTGAGGAAACGCTTTCACTAAGTAGATTTAAAGAAATAGCAGTTGTGTTAATTGCATTCTCAAATTCGATTATGATTAAGACATCCCTTTTCATAATTCGAAATGTGTGAAATGGCAAATAGTCTAAACATTCGGGACTTACTGCTGTAAGTTCTGAAATAGTTTAGACACACATATGAGCTTTCTAATAAAAGGTGTATGAGCTTAGATAAGGACTTATCGAAGCATCCCGTATCAGAAATCTGAACTTTGGAAACAAAGTCAATAAGTATTGATTTCTAGAAGTCTAGATGGTTTTTGAGTACATGTCAAAGCTAGTGGGAGCATAAGTGTTATGCTGGAAAGAATGTAATTATTATGCTAGTGGGAGCAGAATTATTACGTTAAGTGTTGTAAGTTAGCAATACTAATTATAGGAAACAAAGTTTTAATTTGCAAAGTTGCATAGTTTGAAAAGTTGTTTCGCTATAGTAAAATTTAAGGGAGAGGATACTTATACTTTATTTCGAATCTAAAAGTTTAGATTGAAGTATTAATAAGACTTAGTCAAGAGCATATATGAATAACAGGTTGAAATGTTTCAACATTGGAAATTCTAAATATGGAAATATTATAACAAAGGACTGGTCAAGTATCATGTCTTTATGTAAAACATTATGAATCGTATTCCATATGCTTTGGGTACAGGATCAATTGCATATGTTGTAATATTCGACCGTTCTGTCTGTTCCAAATGCCTAGGGCATGAAGAGGGAAAAGGACCAGAACCAGATATGACTAAAGTAGTTAAACAACAGTCAAGAACAATCTAAGGTTCGCTAAGGATTGGTCTCTTGTGGGAAGTTGGAAGTATAGTAATGAATGGATCATATTGACATTATTATGAATAGATAAGATTCTATTAAGAATGAGTTGTCATATGGTAAATATGGAAATGTTTCCATAATGGGAGTTGGATGTTAAGAATCTACGTGTAGGTTAGAAAATTTTATGAAAGAAGGATGTTCAAAGGAATGTACTTTGAATGTGAGACTTCATATCTATGGATTTGTCTTGTAACAATCTCCAAATGGAGCACGTTGTAATATCATTGGCAAAGTCTTAGTGACTTTGGTGCCTTGACATTACAAAAGGATCATTGCATGTGAGTTTAGATCTAACAAGATTCTAGTAGTGGTAATAATTTTGTATTATTACACTTATAATAAAGGATTAGAGAATTATGAAATGCGCATCATTGGAAATGTGTTCGACTGATCTATTTGACAAGGTAAGGACCATAGGAAAACATAGTGTGCATGCTTGGAGCATGGGATAACTGGTGTTTTAATTCAAGTATTAAGTTGATTAGTCGAAACATTATACAATGAATAATGTGTAATCAAAATGGTTGAGACCATATTGGATTGGATTATTCTTGTGTTTCTCTTTGCATGTTTTACTTCCCGCATAATAAGATTATTCAAACATCCACAGTCAATCATACTTTGGAAGTAAGTAATGAAGTAAGACTATCATGAATCCGACTGTAGATTTTCTAAGTGTTTAGACATAGCACAAGTTTGATGCAGTGTTCATGAGTACTCCTATAATCAGATTTGAGTATTGGATTAAACCCACGCTCATCTGAATCACTTCATGAATTTTATCACGAGTGATTGTGAGACGATAATATCTAATATTCTTGAAACAGAGACATATGAGTTGTAGTTTACAAGTCGGTTGCACATTGATGATACGTAAACGCACCAGTAACTTGGTGTTAAAAACGTATTGTTGTGTGTGATTTGATGAGTAAATTGAGCAAGCATATGATTCGAAGTTTATCTGTTCCTTTTACCAAAAGTGCGATAAAAAAATATATGTGGGCCCTTCGATAATTTAGTGATGACACCCTAAGAGCTTGGCCAAGCCTGGACTAAGTTGATGTGTTCAATTGTAGTCTGTTGTCATTCATCATAAATCGAAAGTCGGGAAACAACACATAGACAGAGATAATGATTATAATCCATGTCTCGGTTCATACGATATCTTGTAGAATGGAGAATATTTGATCCCTTATCTAAAGGACGCATTATTGATAATATCAGAGTTCGATAGTGGCTTTTTGAGAGCTACGATTGCTAATCGGATTTTGAAGTTACATTGGCAGTTATAGTTATTAGACTTATCCAAGTGGGAGACTGTTGGATTAGGTTTCTAAGCCATAACGATAATTGGTATGTACTTGACCCGATAGTAGCATGGTCCTTTAGGGTTGCATTCATCAGAGCAATTTGATAGGATGAGTATTTGAGAAAAAAGTTATTTGTGATTTATTAATATATTATATGAATAATATATTAATTGAGAAATCATATTATTTAATTAATATTGATCGAGAATTAATTTGGAATTAATTTAGTGATCAAAAGAGACTAAATAAATATACAAGACTGATTAGGTAAATCAGTAATATTTATAGTTTGGGCTAATGATCCATGATTGATTATGGATGGGCTAAATCTATGTGAGAGTCCATAAAGAGTTAGCCCAAAGAGACTATCATATGGATCACTGGAATGCCAAAGGTTTTAGGGTTTTATGTATGAAAACCTACAGATTCCACACTATAAATTGAACCCCTAGCTCCCTAAAATCGACACCCCATTTCTATAAAGAAACCCTAGCTGATTTTGGTGCTTCCTAACCTCTCTCTCTCATAAGACTCCTCTTGCTTTTGGTGTTTTGTGACAAATTAGAGGTATCACACTTGAGGTACTAAGCTCTTGAAAGGCCAAGAACTACAAGCTACAACTAAGAGGTATTCATCTAACTAGTTTTAATGTTGTATATCTCCAATTGCATGCTAGCTAGGGTATATGCTTTGGATAAAATGAAATTACGTGTATAACTTGAGAAAACTTAGATCCAAAACATTAGGGTTGTATGTGCAGAATAGGAATATTATAGTGCTGAAAACCCATCAACTGTATTACTACAACACAAAATATCAGAGTAAATCTCAAAATGTAGAATAAAGTGGGGGTTGCTATGCAATCATTCTGTGCTCTTCCCTTTCGAACTTGTAGTGCCTGAAACATAAACTGAAAAACATAAGCTCAAATCTTAGTGATTCCCCAAACTACCACATACCATACATAATAAACACATACTGTCCCCCACATCAGTCCTTGCCCGACATCAAGTCTCATTCGGCCTCGGGCCCCGTCCGACATCGAGCCCAGCTATGGTTACAGATCTGCCACTCATTAGGCCCCGCATGACATCGGGCCCTACCCAGTACACATATAAACATATAAACATATAAACATATAATCATGCTAACAAATATGATAATCACGAAGTCAATAGCATACGATACAGTCATCGGGCCTCGCCTGGCATCGAGCCCCGCTCGGTATACATACCAACACATAACACATGCAAGAGTCACGCACAGATCCAACATCCAAACATAAAAATCATGGGTCGGCATTGGCGCATTGACCCACTAAACCCGGTGAGGAAACTCACCTCAGACTGCTGAATCTCACAGATAAATCTCTAGTTGCTGGTCCGCTAAAATCCTCGTGCTATTAACATAAAATAACATCCAATTAATAATTGGATCCCAACTCACACTAAGATCCCACACTAGGGTAAAAGACCTTTTTACCCTTTTCCTAACTTGGCCCAAGGCCAAGGCCCAAGCTAACTATCCAAAGGCTCAAATTAAAAAAATGATCACCCAAAGCCCAAATATGGCCCAATATTCCAAATTGGGCTCAGTCCCTTCATGGGCCTTCAACCAAAAGAGTCCAATAAATTAGCATCAGCTTAAAAATAGAATTCTGATGGGCTAACAAAGCCCTAGACTCCTAAGATCCAACATGGCCCAAAACCGAGAAGCGCAAAATTCAAAAGCCCACTGCTGAGTACGTTGGGCGTACTCAGCTCGTACGTTTAGGGTACATGATCTGGAGCTAATATGCACATTATACCAGCTTGTACGCCCTGCGTACTCCCCAGTTGGCCATCCCACATCGTTAAGCACTTAATCCGCTCAACTCTTACTCCATACTCTCTGATCTGACTTCCTTAAGGTGACCTATCATGTAAAGTTGCCAACTTTACAAGTATGCATGGCTTAATGAGGCTCTAAAGCTCAAAAGAGCTTAAAAAAGGTCTCAACACATGCATGAGTCCATAAACACCTCAACACTCGCATTTTTATGGACAAAGGGACCAAAAGAAACCTAGATCTACCATCAATCACTTCTGGAGTGAATCAATAAGCTCATCAATCACTCCAAGGATTCAAAAAGCATAAAGCAACAATATAAATAGATCTAGAATCATATATTAGCAAGTTGTGAGATTTTTACCTCAAAAGGCTAGAAAATAATGAGCCAATCCCGGATCCTCAAGCTCTAAGCACAACTCCAAGTGGTCCACTTCTTCTTCTCCTTGACAAAGCACCAAGAAACACACTTTATTGCCCAAAACTCTCAAGAAAACACTATGGTTTCGATTTATGGATAAGGGAGGGTGGAGGCTGTCTAAACATGACCAAATGAGGCTATCATATGGCTTAAATAGGGTGTAATACCCTAGAAATTAGGGTTTCATAATCCACACGTACGCCATGGATACTTCACATACACCTAATGTATGTGGACTGAATGTGCGATCAAATTCAGGCTAGTACGCCAAGCATACCACCCTGTACGCCCCGCGTACTAGCTTAAGGACCAAAAATTCAAACTTTTTAGAATAAAGTGGTTAAACTCAGAACTTACCAAATTCAAGTGTTACACTTCAATCTAAACTTTTAGACTTATAACGAAGTATGAGTCCCCTCTCCCTTAAGTTTATCATAGAGAAACAATTCCTAAAGTTTTCAATTTGCAAATTAAAATCTTTGTTCCCTATGAATAGTATTACCAACACACACAATACTATCATAATAATTATGGTCCAACTAGTATAACAATAATGCTCCCACTTAGACTTGGCAAAACATGACATGACACAAAAACCCGACATGAACCCGGCACGAAATTAGCGAGTTTGGGTCAGAGATTTCGACACGTTTATGTAAACAGGTTGACACACACACGACACTATAATTGAACGGGTAGGGTTAGGCTCAAGACTTTCAACTCGAATATGACCCGTTTAATTATATATTATCTATTATAAATTTCATATTTTTATAAATATAGTATATGTTATAGACTTTTAGTGGGCCAAACTCAAGAATTTAGAGCAATATTCTAATTTTCAAAGATACTTAATTTTACTCATCCTTACCACCAATCCCCTTTGCTCCCTAACTTTAACTCTTTTCATATTGCCTTCTAAATGTATTGTAATTTTTTTCATTTCATCTCCTAACTCCAGTGTTTAACTTTTACATTTTTTGCCTCCATAACTCCTATTTTCCAACCTTTAAAATGTTTCAAGCCGACATGATAAAACATATTTACAAGGTCTAAACCTTAACTCGAAACCCGACACAAAACCGATATGAAAATAAAGGGGTTGACACAACACAACATGATAATTAAACAGATTGGGTTAGGTTCAAGTTCTTTCAACCCGTTTAATGTATTGACATGACCCAAACCTGACACGCCACGGCCCGTTTCCACTAGCTTAACTATTACCTAGAAATCAATTGCACTTCTAGAAATTATTACTTTTGACTTCCTTACTAAAGTGCAGATTTCTGATATGTGATGATTCGATAAGTCCTTGACTAGACTTCTTAAGCTTTTACACCATTATTGGATAACATATGTGTGTATAAACATTTTCAAAGCTTATAGATATATGTCTGGAAAGTAAAAGTAACTCATTGCCATTTCTTACATTTCAAAATATGAAGTGGGATGTCGTGATCATATTTTGAATTTGAGAATGAAATTAAAACAATCACTAACCATAATGATGTTTATCAGATTTTTAAAATATACTAGCGAAAGTGTTTCCTTATAATTATTCTCATGAATTAGAGCAAAACTTTTTGCCACCTAGATTTTATAGTGTATACGTTCCCATCCATGTGAATCTATCATTTCCAACATACAACCCTAAAAAAAGGTTTAGGACAAAACCAAACTCAAATTTAGCTTTCTTTTCATGGACTGAACTTCGCTTATTCTAAATTTCTTGCCCTCTGGTAGCACAAGGGCGTACCGATGCTTCCGTTTTGTTAAGCAACTCACCCATATTCATCAATGTACTTTTACTGATCAATGTGCTTTGCTTTTTACAATCAAATGAGAAACATAGAGATCATAAGCATTACCTATCATATTAGGTGTCTAAGCCCATAACTATAATTGGTATGTACTTGACCCGATAGTAGCATGGTCCATTTTGGGTTGCCTTCACCATAACAATTTGATAGGGTGGATATTTGAGAAAAAGGTTATTTGTGATTTATTAATATATTATAAGAATAATATATTAATTGAGAAATCATATTATTTAATTGGTATTGATCAAGAATTGATTTGGAATTAATTTAGAGATCAAAAGAGACTGATTAAATTTGCAGGGACTGATTAGGTAAATCAGTAATATTTATAGTTTGGGCTAATGATCCATGTTGATTAGGATTGGCCTAAATCTTTGTGAGAGTCCATGAAGAGTTATTCCAAAAGGCTAATGAGTTATTAGATTAAAAGCCCAAGTGAATTAGGGTTTACAAGTTGAAACCCTAGGAACTCCAAACTATAAATTGAACCCTTGCACTCCAAAATTCAGCACTATGTGTTCCTTTGTGAAACCCTAGCCGTTTTGGTGACCTCCTAGCCTCTATCTCATATTCATCTCTTGTTCATGGTGTTTGTGACTCATTTGAGGCATCACACTTGAGGCGCTAAGCTCTTGAAAGACCAAGAACTACAAGCTGCAACTAAGAAGTATTCTTATAACTAGTTTTTATGTTGTATATCTACAATTGGATGCTAACTAGGGTATATGGTTTGGATAAAATGAAATTGCATGTATAACTAGAGAAAAGTTAGATCTAAAGCTTTAGGGTTGTATGTGCACCATAGGAGTGTTATAGTACTTAAAACCCAACCGTAGTATCAGAGCCATGGGTGTTTTCTGTTATATAGATGCATTGGATAATTGTTCAAAGTTGAAAAAATTGGAAAATTGTTGTCTGAACAGTGGACTCGACGAGTTGGGTCATTTGGTGATGAACTCGACGAGTCCAGTATCCAACTCGACGAGTTTGATCACATGTTTGCAGTTTTTCAGGTTTTTTTTTGCCAGAATTGGATTAGGATCATTGCCTTAAACTGTTTTTGTAACAACCCGATATTTAAGGTCAATATAATGAATTAAATTCAAATATTGTAACCTACTTTTGATAATAAAAATAGCGTAAAAAATGAAATGTTCAAAAATATCAATTTGAATGTACTAAGTGGTAGATATCGTAACATGGTTTTCAAAAATATAGATAACACTAAAATCCGAGTTATAACGAAGAAGTTATGACCAATCGAAGATCCACAAAAAAACATGTAAAACATTGTTAAGCATAAAACGCGAAATTTCAATAAAATACTTTTTAGCTATAGCTATCTAAATGAAAGTCGTAGATATCGTTAAACCGTAAACGTACATAAAAAGAACGTCCAAATCTGACTTCGTATGAGGAAGTTATGATTTTCCTAAGTTTCGGATATAACAGTAGACAGCTAAAAACTCGAAATAGAGATAGAGCGACTTTTAGCCAAACAACCTAAACGAGAATCGAACACCTCAACAATAGTAATGTAACGGTAAAAAGACAGACGAAATTGGACGTCAGATGAAGAAGTGATGGATTTTTAACGGACCTTTGCAGTCCTGGCCTGTTAAAAATATAATATTCAAAATAAAGTCAAACTTAGCCGACGGAGTCTAAACGAAAGTTGTAGAGCATAATCTCACCTACGCATGGATATAAAGAAAGTCAAAATCAGAACTCGTATGCGAGAGATATGAATTTCTGAAGTTCGGGACACGAAACCCCACACTGCCAGACTCACAATGTGAGCCAAAAGTTCACGACGTGAGTTAGTGACTGATGTGTGCCAGAGTCGGGCTATTAGATGTCGAGTCTACGGGAGGGATAAGATCAAAACTCACGACGTGAACCTCCCCAAGTTCACCCTCTCTCCCACTTATACTTTGTGTTAAGCATCCCGAGACTACCTTAAAGCCCCAGTTACATATCAAAACCCGGACGGAAGCTCGAAGTCCCGAAGTTCCCGAGAAACTTGCTTCTTTCCAGTCGAAGTACTGCCCGAGTTAAACATCGTCTTCTTCAAACCGCCATTCTTACCAAGTGAGTTCATACCCCTACCACTACACTTTCAAATGCTTTTAAACACTTTTAGGGGGGGGGGGGGGGAATACAAGTAAACACACGGTTAAACTCGTGTGAAACCATAAATCTTTTGCTATACTTTTCATATTGTTGTTGTAACTATCATACGAAAACGTTGGCATGCAAAACATCTTACGACACCACTTTCCCCACTCGAGATGAAATGTATTTATGAATAATAACATGCTTTATTTACCTGTTTGCATAACATATCATGACAAGGGTAATCATTTTAGACATAAACATATACATTTCAAAAATATGTGACTTAATTGAGAATATGTGAGTCATTCATCTTCATCGTACCTATCAAGGTATACAAGAAAGCCTTGTTTTATATCCAGAGTCTCCGCCCGGAGAAGGTGATAGGTGTGTAAAGATCTATACGGGACTGATGATCCCGCACCCTGGCTGTTAGCTACAGCCGGACCGGCAGGTTAAGGGTGACAAGTGTCATAACATTTCGACGCCTGAAGAACGTCGCTACAGGCAAATCCATCATAGTACGATTATGAAACTCACAGGATAGATAATTATTATGGTATTATGTTTTTACGGGAAAAGTAATATTACAGTTATTTTTACGTGAAAATACAAACTTCCTATAGTTTTGTTTACTAATAAAACTATACATCATCATTTTAAGTATGGCATATTTACTTACAAGTTACATTCTTGGGCATTTAAGACTGATTCTTACTTTTAGGAAAATATAGGTTTTTCCTCGTTCAATACATTCATTTCATACAAACAACGATTCATAACTCATTTTATAAGAAAATATCGTATTTTCTGGAAAACAAACGTGAACTTTCGAATGGCATACATTTACACAAATATCTACTTATGAACTCACCAATTTAATTGTTGACATTTTTTCTTTGAAATAACTTGTATTCTCAGGAAATCGGTAAACACCAGGTTAGCAACTACTTTTGGGGACTAATGCTCTGGCGTTAGTAACATCTTTTGGAGCATCATATTGTATTTGACTTTTGAAACATATAATACAACAATCATGTAACTTTTCAAATATATATTATGGTGGTGTGTACTTTCTTTATTATTAAATTGTTATGATATTGTACATGACGTCCTCCGTCCCCGAATGTTTCCGCCGTTCGGGTTTGGGGGTGTGACAGTTTTGTATCATAAAATCTATTTTTTCTATATGGTAGTGATTATCCTCATTCAATTAATAGATAATTGTCAAATTTTTAAGATAATTGTTAGTTTATACGATTAGCAAATCATTTGTAATTTTTTGATTTGAAATTATCTTGCTTTATGAGTTAAATTAGGTTAATTTGGTAAATAATAAATTATATGATAATTTTATTAGCTAAAATTTGATCTAAATTTTTCTTGAATAGTTTCATAACTTGTTCTCAAGTTATGGAATATGAAAAGTCATTCATGAAACATTAACTCCTTAAGTTATGGAATTCAAGAGGTTTTGAAGAGTTTCAAAACTTGCCCTCAAGTTTTGGAATTTGAAAAGTTTAATTAAAAGGTTCTAATTTTGAAATATTGAATTCTAAAACTCTAGTAATTTGAAAACGTTTAAAAATGCACCTATTAGTTTTGTAACTTAAAATTTAATTAAAAAGCTTTAATTGTGAAATCTTAAATGTAGAACCTTGATGTTTGAATAGTTTAAATTACACCCCTAGAGTTTATTAAATTAATTAAGTGTTTAATTAAATGAGAGAATTAATAAATCCATAATAATATGGTTTAAATATATTTAAATTAAAAGTCTAATTTATAGTTTAAACCACCTAGTATTTTAAATGTATAAAATACACCTTTATACTATATAAAAGTAAAAGTCTAATATATTATATATGTATAAGTTAAAAGTCAGTCCTACGGTTAGTAGGCCTCATTCACGAAGCTGGTCTATAAGGGATGTTTAAGGAAGCGGCGTGTAAAATGACCGCCATTGGGTATACACTCTTGACCAGTGGAGGTTCGTTAGCCGAACGGGTTTGATAGGACATTTAAATCCTCATTAAAAGTATAATGAAATATAAAGTAACTAAACTTTTTAGAAATTCCCAATCTTAGTTACTTTTGGAAAAATGTGAATTTGATGCTAACCCATGAAATTGCACATTGCATCTTATTGGTCAATTAGTGGAGTGTGTGTGGTTAACCGGCACACTAATGAGACTAATGAAGGATGGCAATGGGTAGCTCGTGAATTATCATTGATCAATGGAGCGTGTGTGGTTAACCGAAACATTGATTAGGTGATTAATGACATCGAGAGTACCAAGATAATTTCCATGGTTATTCACACCTTGTTTGTGATCCTTGGCATCCTAGTCACAAACTTGAAGGGCATAATCGAGATTAAACATGCCATTGAAAAGTTCAATGAGTCTCAAAAGATCTAGGAGTTTCATTTAAAACGTAATTCGTTTAAAAATTTTGTTTTCGTGGTGGAATTGGTAAATCGTCCTTTACCTACGAACAAATAGTTTGCAATTGGATTACGGCACCCCTCTTCCGAATTGTAAATTATTGTGTCGGGTCCTAGCCTTAATATTTCATTTGGGTGTTATATTAAGGATTGAATCAACTAACTTTAATTTCTCCCCTTGTGTATGTCTAGTTCTGATAACTATGGTCTACCTTATCCTTTTGGAAAAGGCTTTCCACATGAAGATGATTTTCCACGTTTCGATCGAGGAACTAGAAATCATTCTTCACTTCTTCTACCTCCTCAAATACTTCTCCCTGACCCACATGTTCATGGACTTGAAAATTTCAAGGTCACTGAAGCCCTATTGTCCAGTGAACACGAAGATGGAAAGTCTGTATGTGCTCACGTGTTGGAGATGAAGTTGCATATTTACAGGCTGGGAATGTTGGGTGTCGTTTTCCCGAGGAAGTTGGTTGTTGACTTGGTTCTTCAATCACTTCCCGAGTCGTATGATCAGTTTGTTACAGACTACTATATGACAGATCATGACGTGACCCTCATTGATCTAACATATTTGCTAATTGCTGCTGAATCAACGATGATTTGGCGCACTGGTAAAGCAAATTTGATTGGAAGATCGAGCTCCCAAACTTCTATGCACATTGCCAATGGCAAAATTGGAAGTCCAGAAAAGATTTCTCTTCCCAAATGAAAAGGATTGGCCAAGGTTAAACCGTTTGACCAAATGGTAAAGAGAAAGGCTAAGTCTGAGATTGTCCCGTGTACCATTCCAAGAGAGTCTATTTGTTTATATTGTCAAGAGAAGGGGCACTGGATGCAAAGCTATCGTATCTACCTGAAAGAACACAATGATGATAAAGTCAAAATGTATGACTCTACTCCAGGTAGTCCACTCTCTAACTCTATTAAGTTCTAATTCATATATTCTTAATACATGATGTGATAAGATTGCATTTTGATGTTTTTTAGGATCGAAGAAAAGAAAGGAAGCTTAAAAGGAAGAGTAAGTTGAGTCTGGTCGCGAAGAGATGAATTTCGATCGCATGGTTCGATGATTAGATTTTTGAGCTGCTGCTTAGGAGTTATGATAGATTGCTTAGGAATATTTAGTAATATGGTTTTCATTTGTATTGCATTGTAAGGACAAGTTTTACGCATTTTATAAATAAATAAAAATTTTGATTTTATCTTATTTATGTTTCTTGCAATGACATTTGTGAAAATTGTTGTTTGTATGTTTCTATTAATAGCAATGTTGAAAATGGTTGGATTCTTAGTTATATCGATTGTGGTAGTGTCGTAATTTTCTAAGTAAGGAAGGATTCTCATCATCCAAGTTTCAATTGGATAGAAACTTGGAATCATGTGATTTGAATTATATGATGTATGAAACTCTTGGTACTTGAGAAAATTGGGACAAATTGCTTGTTCACATATGTATGTGAGTCGAGTGAAGGGATAAAGGATCTAGTACACGTTGATGCGCACTGGTCAGATCCACCACAAAGGACGATAAAGTCTATTTTTCATGATTTACTGAAATTTTAGTAAATATGGTTATGCTTACAAGGTTAAGTATAATTCTAATACCTTGAAAAGTTCCAATGTATTGCAGAACAAATAAGAAGAATCAAATTAGGCAGAAAGATGGAAGTTTCTCCAATCTGAAAGGAAAGGAGAATACTTTAGTATCGTGTTTGATGATCAACCTAATGATTATGGAATGGTTAAAATCAAAAGGATGAGTCATACTTCGTTCCAAAATAGAGTCTTAAAGTTATATTCCGAGATTGTGTCTTGAGTGACATATCCTAAGTAGGTTTTTAACACATCAAGAAATGTGGAGTAGAAAAATGTTCTCTTACTCTTGCACATTTGAGATTGGTAGTTGTGATGTTTTGGATGAAACAAAGACCAACTAAGACCGATTGTATGAAGTGTTTTTATTGATAAGAATCCACACTAACTCTTGAATCTTTGTTCGTCAAAGAATGTTTCTTGACAAAAGAATCTTATATGTCAAGAGGTCAGTGGGAGTCTTAATGATATTGAATAGTTTCAAGAACTAAACAATAACAAACCCATTGTTTATCACTAGCACACGACTTGAGGTTTGTAACATATCGTGTTGACATATTCTTATTTTTGTGCCTATTCTAGTTAGTTCGACTATGCATGTGAGTTCTATGAGTTCTCATTTGAATGCATAAGGCAAAGTACCTTAATCAATGGAAAGTACATTAATCTGTAGAGGTGAGATGCATAATAACTTGGAAGGAATGGTAGGCCCTTGTGCCACCACATGGCAAGAAATTAAGATTGGACAAGTTCAGTCCATATGAGTTCGGATTTGTCACAAACCTTGTCTTGTGATTATGGTTATGACAAACTCACATGGCTAGGAATGTATACACCATAAAATCTAAGTGACATAAGGTTTCTCTCCCCTTCATGAAAATGATTGTGAGGAAACACTTTCACTAAGTAGGTTTAAAGAGATAGCAGTTGTGTTAATTGCATTCTCAAATTCGATTATGATTACGACATCCCTCTTTATAGTTCGAATTATGAGAAACGGAAAATAGTCTGAACATTCGGTACTTACTGATGTAAGTTCTGAAATAGTTTAGACACACATATAAGCTATCTAAGTAAAGGTATATGATTTTGAGAAGCGTAGATAAAGGCTTATCAAAGCATCTTGTATCGGAAATAGGAACTTCGACAAGAAAGTCCATAAGTATTGACTTCTAAAAGTCCAACTGATTTCTGGGTACATGTCAAAGCTAGTGGGAGCATAAGTGTTATGCTTGTAACTGTAAGTATGTAATCATTATGCTAGTGGGAGCATAATTATTACGTTGAGTGTTGCAAATTAGCAATGCTATATATAGGAAACAAAGTTTTAATTTGCAAAGTTACAAAGTTTGAAAAGTTTTCTCGCTATAGTAGGATTTAAGGGAGAAGATACTCGTACTTCCTTTCAAATCTAAAAGCTTAGATTGAAATTTTACTGGAACTTAGTCATGGATATATGTGAATGTCGTGTTGAAATGTTTCAACATTTGAAATTCTATATATGGAACTATTATAGCAAGAGACTGGTCTAGTATCGTGTCTTTATGTGAAACATTATGAATCGTATTCCGTATGCTACGGGTATAGGATCGATTTCATATGCTATGATATTTGCCTGTTCTGATTTTTATAAATGCCTAGCGCATTAAGATGGAAAAAGGACCAGAACTTGAGATGACTAAAGTTGTTAAACAACTGTCAAGGACAATATAAGGTTCACCGAAGATTGGTTGCTTGTGAACAATTGGAGGTATAGTAATTGATGGACCATATTGATATAATTCAGAATAAATAGGATTATATTTAGAGTAGAGTGTTATATGGCAATTATGGAAATGTTTCCATAATGGGAGTTGGATATTAAGAATTTTTGTGATTGTTAGAAAGTTTAATGCAAGAAGGATGTTCAAGGAATGCTCTTTGAATGTGAGACTTCAATTCCAGGGAATTGTCTTGTAACATTCTCAAATGGAATACTTTATAATATCATTGTCCAAGTCTATGTGACTTTTGTGCCTAGACATTACAAAAGGATCATTGCATGTAAGTTTAGACTCGAACAGATTCTAGTAGTGCTAAGAATTTTGTATTCTTACACTTATAATAAGGATTAGGGAATTGTGAAATGAGGATCATTGGAAATGTGTTCAGTTGATTTATTTCACAAGGTAAGGACCATAAGTAACTATAGTGTGCATGCTTGGAGCATAGGATAACTATTGTTTTAATTCAAGTATTAAGTTGATTAGTCGAAACAATTATACAATGAATAATATGTAATCGATTTGGTGATTAAATAATAAGTGTTTTTATTTATATTCAAAATTTTTGAGACCATATTGGATTAAATTATTCTTGTGTTTCACTTTGGATGTTATACTTCATGAATAACTAGGTTATTCAAATATCCACAGTCAATCATACTTTGGGAGTAAGTAATGAGGTAAGACTGTAATGAATCCGACTGTAGATTGTCTAAGCGTTTAGACATAGCACAAGATTGCTACCGTGTTAATGAGTACTCATGTAATAAGATTTGAGCATTGGATTCAACCCATGCTCACATGAATCACTTCATGGATTTTATCACGAAATTGTAAGACAATAATATCTTATATTCTTCAAATGGAGACATATAGTTGTAGTTTACAAGTCGGTTGCACATTGATGATACGTAAACGCACCAGTAACTTGGTGTTATAAAACGTATTGTTGTGTGTGATTTGATGAATAAATAGAGCAAGCATATGAGTCGAATTTTAGTCGTTCCTTTTACCCTAAGAGGGATAAAAGCGTGACGACACACTAAGCGCTTGGCCAAGCCTGGCCTGATTTGATTTTTTCAATTAGTCAGTCATCATAAATCGGAAATCGGGAAACAGAACTTAGATAGAGAGAATGATTATAATCCATGTATCATGTCCATACGATATCTTGTAGAACGGAGGAATATTTGATCCCTTAACTAATGGATGCGTCAGAGTTCGACAACGGCTTTTGAGAGCTACGATTGCTAGTGGGAGACTGTTGGATTAGGTGTCTTAGCCCATAGATATAATTGGTATGTACTTGACCCGATAGTAGCATGGTCCATTTTGGGTTGCCTTTCACCAGAACAATTTGATAGGGTGGATATTTGAGAAATAGGTTATTTGTGATTTATCAATATATTATAAGAAAAATATATTAATTGAGAAATCATAATATTTAATTGATATTGATCAAGAATTAATTTGGAATTAATTTAGTGATCAAAAGAGACTAATTAAATTTGTAGGGACTGATTAGGTAAATCAATAATATTTATAGTTTGGGCTAATGATCCATATTGATTAGGATTGGACTAAATCTTTGTGAGAGTCCATGAAGAGTTAGTCCAAAAGGCTAATGAGTTATTAAATTAAAAGCCAAAGTGAATTAGGGTTAACAAGTTGAAACCCTAGGAATTCCAAACTATAAATTGAACCCTTGCACTCCAGAATTTGGCACTATGTGTTCCTTTGTGAAACCCTAGCCGTTTTGGTGACCTCCTAGCCTCTCTCTCATATTCATCTCTTGTTCATGGTGTTTATGACTCATTTGAGGCATCACACTTGAGGCGCTAAGCTCTTGAAAGGCCAAGAACTACAAGCTACAACCAAGAGGTATTCTTCTAACTAGTTTTTATGTTGTATATCTCCAATTGCATTCTAGATAGGGTATATGATTTGGATAAAATGAAATTGCATATATAACTAGATAAAACTTAGATCCAAAGCTTTAGGGTTGTATGTGCACCATAAGAGTGTTATAGTACTTAAAACCCAACATTACCAACTCAACTAGAAGGTGCACAGAAACAAGAATATGTCAACTTAACACGATAGGTTGTCAGCCTCAGATCATGTGCTAGTGATAACTAAGAGGTTTATTGTCGACCGACTCTTGAAACTCTCAAGATCAATAAGATTACCACAAACTTCTTGACATATAAGTTTCTCTCTCAAGGAATATTCCTTGACGAGCTAAAACAAATATTCAAAAAATACGTGTGGATTCCCAATAAGAAAACACTTCATAGAATTGGCCTTAGTTTATCCTTTGTTTTAACCAAGACATCACAACTTCCAATTCCAAATGGGCTAGAGTAAGAAAACATTATTACTCCACATTTCATGAGGTGTTATAAACCTACATAGTATGAAATAAGTTTTCAAGATACAATTTATAGTAACTAGGGCATGGCTCTAAAACTTTATTAGAAACGAAGTATGGCTCATCTCTCAGTTGAACCATTTCAATAATATTTGATTCCTCTTCTTAGTCATACAATTACACTAAGATGTTCTTCGAGGATCAATTGTGATATAGTTCCACAATCATTAAGATGATCATAAAACATGATGCTAAAGTACTCTCATTTCCTTTTAGATTGGAGAAACTCTTATCTTTTCCTCCTAATAGGTTCTACTTGTTCGTTATGTTACTCTTTGAATCTTTTGAAAGTATCACAATTATGATTAATCATATAAACACAATCATATTTATTGAAACATCATTAAATTGTGACGAATAGATTTTTCATCCTTTGTGGTAGATCTGAATAGTCCATATCAGCATGTACTAGATCCATTAGTCCTCCACTTGACCCACATAAAAATGTGATCAATGAATTAGTCATAATCTTCCAATGATCAAGATTCTCATACATCACACAATTCAAATTACATAACTCCAAGTTTCTATCCAATTGAAACTTAGGCGATGAAAATCCATTTCTACTTAGATTATTATAACACTACCACAGGCGATATAATAAGAATCAAATCCACAACTAATATTTCTAATAATAGAAATGTAACCAACACTTCCATTTATGTCATTGTAAAGAAATAAAAAGTAAGTCAACTAGATAAACAAAAATTTCAGTTTTATTGATAATAAACGAAAAATTGGAACTTGTCCTTCCAATGCATAAATGAAAACTATGTTTCTAGACATCTCCTAAGCAATCTATTGAATTATCCTAAGTCCCAAGCAATAGCTCTAAATTCTGATCATCGAACCAGGCGACCGAAGTCCATCTCTCATGATCAGATTTAGCTTACTCTTCTTAAGCTTCTTTCTTTTTCTTTGATCCTACAATAACATTAAAATGTGATCATTACGTCATGTATTAAGAGTCTATGAATATGAATTTTTTAAGATAATGAAGTTAGATAATGGATGTACCTGAAGTAGAATCACACAACTTAGTTTCACTATCTCTGTGATGATTCAGGTACTTTTGGCAGCTTCACAACTAATGTTCCTTCAATTGACAATAGAAACATATGGACTATTTATGTTTAAAACAAGGAACTATCTCAAAACTAGCCTTTCTCTTTACCATATGATCAAACAGTTTGACCTTAGCAGATCCCTTTCCATTGGGAAGAGAATATGTTTTGGACCACCATTGTCGCAATTGTTAATATCCATGGAAACTTCGGAATTAGACCCTTCAAGCACTTTTGCTTCGCTTGTGATCTTAAGAATTTTTGCTTCAGCAACAATCAAGATTTTGGTCAGATCAATTAGGGTCATGTCGATATTCCTCATATGAAAATTCTCAATGAACTGACCATATGACTTAGGAAGTGAAAGAAGGACCAAATCAATGGTTTGATCCCTTGGGAAAATGACACCCATTCTTTCCAACTTGTTAATGTACGATTTCATTTCCAGAACATGTGTACACATAGAATTTCCATCTTGATGTCTATATGCCAATATGGCATGAGTAGTTTCGTATCTTTCAACTCGAGGAAAACATGACGTGGGGAGAGTTATTGGAGGAGGAAGAAGAGTTGGAGAAGCATGACATCCAGTTCCACCATTTCTTGAAGAAGAGAAAACATTTTCACCTTGATTAGGAAGTTGAAGATCACCTTCAAAAGAAAGAAGAAAACCATTTCCAAAAGAATAAGGAAGACCATTATTGTCTTGACTTGACATCTATAATGTGAGAAAAGAGAATTCAAATTAGTTGATTTTAATCCTTAATTATTAACCCATAAATTTTAAATTAAGGCTAAGATCCATATTTTCGATTCAAACTTTGAAGAGAGATGTCGTAATCAAATTCGAATCTATTTTAGGTAGGTAAGGTTTTACTAGTTTCAATCTTATGAAACTCCTAGATCTTTTGAGATTCATTGAATCTAATCAACGGCATGTTTAATCTCGGATTATGCTCTCACTTTTGTGATTGGGATACCGATGATCATAAACGAGATGTGAATAACCATGCAAAACAACCTCGATGTCATTTATCATCTCACATTGATGTGCCGGTTAACCACACATGCTCCATCAACAACGATAATTTTTAAAGATGTCCATCATATTTCTTTATAATCCCTTTTAGTATGTCGGTTAACCACATGCGCTCCACTAACGATACATAAAGTATGATGTGTGTTTTCATGGATTAGCATACAAATTCATATTTTCCTAAAGTAACTAAGATTGAGATTTTAAATAAAAGGGTTTAGTTACGTTTAATATCATTATACTTTTAATGAGAATTAATTTGTCCTATCAAACACATTCGGCTAACGACCCTCCACCATACAAGAGAGCGGTGGGTAAGAATGGATACCCAATGACGGTCATTTTATAGTTCGCTTCCTAAAACTCCTCTTATAGTATGTCTTCACGAATGAGGCGTACTAGCGGTTCGACTGACTTGGTCTTATACATATAGTAATAATTAAACTTTTAATTTTACATATAGTATAAGGTGTATTTTAAAACTTTTCAAAATAGTAGAGGTTATATTTTAAATTTAGAAAATAATATTCAATTTATTAAATTTAAAATAAATTATTTAATTATTAACAATTATATAAATTAGATCAATTAAGGATTCCAAATTTGTAATTATTCCTTTTAGTAAAAAAATTATCAGATAAGGAAACTCTCAAAACCCTTGCCTCATTCGAAATCTTGGGGAGGAAGGCTTGGGTTTCCAAACCCTAGCCCTTATTTTCGAAAACAAGGGGGTGGAGGCTAGGGTTCTTAAAGCCCTAGCCACTTGACAAAATTTAAGGTAAGACCCAAAATCTATTACTTGGGAGGCAAGGTAAGGGTTTCACCCTTTACCAAAATTTCAAAACTTAAGGTCCAAGAAACCCTAATTTCGAAATTCTTGGCCTAGAGGGTTTAATTTCCATAAACCATAATTTTATCAATTCAACCATTATAGAAAATTAATCATAAAACAAGCCAAGCTCTGATACCATTGATAAGTTTTATGCAAAACAAACAAAAACTTAAACTCTTAAGTGTGCATGCAACCCTAATAAAGATCTATGTTTTCTCTATTGAATCTATAACTATGAACATCAAAAGGAAACCCCAAGAAGGCTATGCTATTTTCGAAAATACAAAATTAGGGTTAAGGATTACATACCTTGATTTTTATTGTAGTAAATAACAATAAACACCTTCTTGTTGATCCCTTGGAAGCAAGCACTACAATTTTCGTGCCTCTAATGAAATCAAACCCAAGCTACCAAGAGGATGACTATAGAGAGAGGAGAAGGGATAACCAAATTCGTCCATGGCTTCTTGAGGGAAGGAGTTCATGAAATTGTGAAGGGTTATGGCCATTATATAGCTAATGTAGCTTGGTGTCAAAGCTAGGGTTGAAGGAGGAAACCTAAATTCCCTAGCTTGGTGACCAAGCATCCTATTCCCCTTATCCAAGGGGATTGGACGAAAACTATTGGGTTTGCCCAAGTTATTTTCATCCACCTCATCCAATGAGGTCCTTGGGCCTTCCTTCTTCAACTTTCAATAAATAATCAAACAGTCTCTGCACTTTTAGTTAATCCAATCAATCCCAAAATTAATTCCAATTAATTTATGATTAATTATTAATTAAATAATATGATTTTTAATTAATATATTATTTTCATAATACATTAATAAACCATTTATTTAATTTATTATTCTCTTAATAAATTAATCTCTCTCTCTCTCTCTCTAAAAGTCATCATATCCAATTGCTAAGTTTGAGGGAAACCCAAAAGGACCGTGCTACTATCAATTCAAGTTTATACTAATTATAATTATGAGATTAGACACCTAATCCAACAACTTTAAGTTCTTAGGTTTAAAAAAACTAAACTAAGAGTGCTTAAGCCAATTCATTTGTAAATCTAATGCCTCTTGACTTTGTCTGACTGTCAGACTTGGTCAGTGACATTGGATTATGGAATGGATCAACAAAATTATCTTTCGATATGACTCATTGAATATGATGTCTTTACATTTGACTCAATATCAAATATGTTGGTAGTTACGGAGTATGTGTCTTGTGATCTTGTGAGACTTGAGATCCATACTCGAGGTAAGTCCACCCTTATAGTCACAAGAACCTCCAAAAGGACCATCAATGATTGAACTTCAACAAATATGTCACTAATGAATCTTATTTAGTCACATTGTCTTCTTTGCAATTTAACTATTTGGAATATACTTTGAGTTTATTGTTAAATCCACTATGGTGTATTACTTGGTACTCTTCGAAGCTAGTACTTTATCATTCATTAAAAACATGAATTCCGACTCTGAATAGAATCGTCTCTATCAGTATGGAACTTAGCATCAATGTAATCTTTACAATGATCTCTTACATACTAACAAGATCCTTTCTTATATCCTCCTAGGACACTTAAGAAGGTTCTTGATCTTGATTCGTTGATTCTTGCCAAATTGATCTGATCCAACTTGTCATGCTCAAGGCATACGAATCATCAAATTTGGTACATGTCATGGCATATATGATCGATCCCATTGCAGAAGCATGTGGGACATGACTAATAACCTCTATTTCAATAGTAGGAGTAGGACATTAGCATTGCTTAATGTTATGCCATATTAAGCACATACTCCTTTTTAAGTTCTGGATGTCGAGTTTCCTCAAGAGTCCATGTACTCTTTCTTAATCCAACGAATCACATTGATCTATCTCCATAGATCCTTATTATGTACGTGTTCTGTATCTCCCATGTATATCATAATAAAAAAATTCCAATGCCAGGCCAAGCTTTTACACTTGCTAAGTTAGAACATAGTTTTCTATGAATTGTACATTATCTATGTATAATACAAGGGTGACTACAATGCTCCCACTAGCATTGACATATATATTGCTCATCAATGTTTCTCGAAATTCTAACTCCTTGAACTTTCTCATTGAAACAAAGGTTCCAATTACTCCCACTAGCTTTGACATATGTATGACTCATCTTTATTTCTCGAAATTCAGTCTCCTTGAACTTTCTGATTGAAACAAAGATTACAATTGTGAGATGCTTGTTTTGGTCTATAAGGAACTTCTCAAGCTTACACATCCTTCATAACCTAACTTGGTTTGATTATGTGTTTGTTCCTATCCATGCTTGTTTCTTCTTGAAGATCCAATTATACCTAATGGTTAAGGCTAAGTGCTTGATCTACCAAGTTTTCACATGCATGGACTAAATCTCGCTCTCCATGTCCTCCTTCCATGTTGTAGCCTTTAGGGCCTACCATAGCTTCCGATAGCATTATTACATTCTTTCTTTATTTATTCTACTCTATTAGGTTGCATGTACCTTTAAGAGTATAAATATTTTTCCACATTATTACATGTAAAACCCATCAAGTACAATACAAACAAACGGGCGATTTAATATTGAGAATTAAACGTCAAGTTGTGTCAAATAGTAAATCTGATTACTATTACTTAATTATCAAGTTTCATCTATACATTAGATTAATCTTTTGTTACCAGATCTACTTATAAGATCTACTTATAAGGAAATGTAGAAGAAGATTGTTCGTTATCGGATAAATTAAAAAGACAAGGAATATAATTGAAATCACATATTACAGATATCGATTAGTAAAAATTCATAACTTTGAAGGTTTTTACGCAATCCAATGACTATAAGTCACTTCATAGAACCATAGTTTAATGTGGTTATTGTTCGTTCCAACATTGACGGACCGATTATACGTGTTTGTGTGCTTTGTCTATCATTTAACCATCACTAAAGTTTTTAAGGCATAAGGTTATAACGGTGGAAGGTATTCACATTTCCCACCTCTTTCAAACCATTTATCACATCAATTTTTCTTTTTCTTTTTCACTTCTACCTTCCATCCCACAATAAATGGAAAATCATATTTCTCTTTCATCCCAACTCACTCCTTTTTTTATTTTAAAATAATTAATTAAAAACATACAAAATTAATTCACAAAAATTTAATAAAATATAAAACTAATTCATAAACTAATTAAAAACATACAAACATATTTTATACAAGTTTTTGATGAATGATGTATGACTAACCCATAGCTTAAAAGAACGCAAGAGTCTATAGAGAGAGAAAGGTTACGGGTTAGTACATCTCACTAGGGGTGAACGTGGTGTGGTTACTGGCCAAAACCTCACCACTAATCGCAAATGCGGTTAATCCATTTTCAAAACTGCTTGGTGCAGTTATTTTTGTGATGCGGTTAAAAGGTTATTTTTGCGGTGCGACTTTGTTTTTTGTGTTTCAGTTATTAACCGCATTGATTTGGTGCGGTTATTTTGTGTGGTTTTTAACCAAACTTTACAGTTTAAACCGTTTTAAGAATTTAAACACATTACTTCTAATAATAAAAAACCATAATGTATAAGATAATTAACTGAAATTACAAACAACTAATATCTTAAAAACGTTAAATGACCAGTAATTAACAATAAATATTTTAAAATTGTCAAATTTCAAAAACCAACACTTTTGTCTTTTAAAATTTTATCTTTCTTTCAACCATGAAACTTGTCTTATTTTTAATATTTAATCTATTATTAATTAATAAAAAAAATTGTATATAATATATGCGGTGCAGTGCAGTTTTTTTGCAGTTTTTGAAAACTAATAACCGCACCACACCGCAAATTTGCGGTTTTTGAAAAACAGAAAACCTCACAATCGGTTTTTATTACGGTTGTGGTTAATCGGTTGCGGTTTATGGTGTTAATTTTAATTGTGGTGCGGTTTTTGCTCACTTCTACATCTTATCATGTATCTTGGCAACCTTTCGGTTCCGGCTAACCTAAAATCCTTTTAAACTCACAAATTTTTTTTATTTCTTACTCCCACCTATGTGAGACAAATGTAATTTAACAACTTGTAAATTTAACCTCTAAAATTTCCAACATTAACTTGGAGAGTAAGCGGAGAAGATTTTGGATCTCATCAGACAAATCAATCTCGTGGGTTTTTGATATTGTTTTTGCGGTATTTGTGGTGATTTGACTAATGTACGGAATTTTTTTGATTATCTTGAAATATGAGTTCCCTTACTGTTATCATTTTCTACTAATTAATCATAAGTTTTACATTTTGTTCACGCTTTGTTAGTTGTGTTCAATTTCATTGTAAACGTTAAGTGGTGTTGAGTTCATGATTTTAAGTTTTAACTAAGTTTTGCTTGCAAACATAGTCTGTGTCATTAGATCGTTGTCAACCTTTAAAAAAAAAAAGATAGTAATGACATTTTTTCTTTTAAAAATGTATTTTTAAAATTCAATGAATCCATCTATACAAATGCTTATGTCACTTGATAATATAAAAATCTATAAACTAGAATTTATTTATAGTGTCAATGTCTTATTATTCATGCCTATTTCATTGCAAACAGTAGGTTGTTAAATTTGGGCGGTCATGATGGATGGTATATGTTTAGATAAACTTATTTTAAATAATTTAACTAATTAATTGAATAAATACAGTATTAAATATATTGATAGAACTTATATAAAAAATAAATAGAAAGGGAATATAAACACATTCATGGTATGTATAGCTAAAAAACATTAGATACGTGTGCCTAGGTTGCATCATTGCAAAATAGACTTCGCTCCATTAAACCTTTAAATAAAACCCAAGTCAACTTCCAATTCTAACTTTCTCCTTTATAAAAAATTAAAAACATCTGCTAATCAAATACGATCATCACACCTATAACCGCTTCATTCACATATAATATAAAAAACATATTTTTGAATCTAAAGCCTTAAACTATTTATGAGTTAGAATTATTTTTAAAGAACCGATTCGTATATAATAATTTATATTTCAAAAAGATTGCCCTTTAAATAAAACACAAGTCAACTTCCAATTCTAACTTTCTCCTTCATAAAAAATTAAAAACATCTACTACTTAATCAAATACGATCATCACACATATAACTAAGGATGTCAATAGGGGATAACGGGACAGGGAGTGCATCCCCCCGCCCCCGAATTTCCCCGTTCCTGCCCCCGAAATGTTCAGCCTTCCTACCTCCGCCCCCGAATCCCTTTTATTACCCCCACCCCCGTTCCCCCGCCCCCGATTGATTTTCCGTTGTCTTTTTTTGGGTTAAAAGAAGTTGTTATTTATGTTAAAAACATTATACTAACAACTTAAAAACATGTTTTTTGATGAATTTTGGAAACTTAAAATCATGTTATTATTTATTATATTTATATAATTAATTTACATAAATATATGTGTAATTTATTAACGGGGTCTCCATGGGGGTTTCGTGACGAGATTGTCTACACCCGTCCGCACCCCCAAAATTAAAACGGGGGTTAATCTTGCCCCCGCCCCCCATTTTTTTTTTAAAAATCCCCCAAACGGGACAGGGCTCCCACGGGACTTTTTGACATCTCTACATATAACCGCTTCATTCACATCTATCTTAAAAATAAAGATTTTTTTTTTGTCACATGTCATATTCTTATTCATTTTGTCACATGTAATTTTATGGTTATTTCAAATTAATTTTTATTCCACATGTCATTTTATGGTTATTTCTATTTTATTAAATTTCACATATTATTTAAATCTAATAATAAATGCATATCAATTTCATTAATAGATACATCCTCATTTTCACGGCCAGAAAAGACCGATTTTGTTTATGCTTTATAAAAAGCAGAATACTTCTTTTAATAAAAATGTAGCGGAATTTGTTCCCAGAAAAACATGATAAATACGTTATCAAAGCATTTTCGAATAAATGTATTTTTATTCATTTAAAACATTTGGGATGTTATCGTCAATACAGAAACATAAGCATAAACAGAACTTACATTCATTTACACTAGTGATCTACATCTCTTTTAAATTTCTCAGTGCAAAGTAGTTTCGTATCGACACGTGTGATACAAATAAGTTGGAGTGGGTCAGGTTGGGAAACCTGGTGATTACATAGGTTTTTTCAACTCAAAATAATATAATTATTAAATTTAAACATCAAACAATCAACCCGATTACCCATCCCCGTTATCTTCTTTGATATTCCTTAAAGAATTATCATAAGGGTCATCTCCTAAATCATATTTACCTCTCATCTTTTTACCTCACATTTCCTTATATGCTCGTTCCTAAGGCATGAATACGTAGTTACAACATCGCCTGAACTCGTAATTCATAGTAAGGGTTAGAGTATCATCACATGAATATACAGTCACAACATCACATGGACTCGTAATTCATCACCTACAGATTATAAGTCTATCGGTGTTTCCGCGAGTTGTATAGAATAGTTCGTGGTCGCCATCTATACTCTAGTAGATGACTACATCTCCAAATTGCCGGACAAAGTTATAGTATCTTTCATCCTACATCATCGATTCATCATCACCTATCCATCACCTAATTATCATCACCTATCTCTCATCATTTTATTTCATTACATACCAACTATTTTATCTACCCATGTTTTATCCCAACGTATTTGTAGATATAAAATAAATATATATTTAAATCATTTAAAACATGTATTGTAACAGCCCGGATTCCAATGTATTATTCATTTATTTATTTTGGTAATTTGTGAGGAGACTCGGCGAGTTGGAACCTAGACTCGCCGAGTATGATCGCGGATTTGGACGCGGGTTCGCGTCCGGACTCGGCAAGTCCAAGAGTGGACTCGGCGAGTCCACGTTGTTTAATGAAACCCTAATTTATCGGGTTTGAGGCATATTTAAAGGGCCTTATGGCCGTCATTTGCACTCATCAGTCCCCAGAGTGAAACCCTAGAACAATTGAGTGATTCAAGTGAGGGAAGGAGCCATTATTGATCTTAGAGTTGTTGTCTAGCGAGGAAAGAGGAGATCTAGCCAAGAGGAAGCAAGAGAGGGGTGGATTCTTGAAGATTTGAGGTCCAGAACATCACATCTGAGGTACAATCCCGAATCATTCTCTGTTATTGTGATGTTCATGTAGATTTAGGGCTTTTGAACCCATTTGTGGCTAGATCTAGTGTCCTCATGGCCCCTTAGCGAGTTAAGGTCCTGGATTTGGACCCATAGAGGTCCAGAGCACCTCATTACCAAAGCTTTATATGCATCCATGGAGGTTTTGGCTTGGGATCATTGTATTTGAGGCTAAAACACCATTCATGAGCTATTCAATGCTTGATGAGCATCAAGACTTGGACTTTACGTGGTCAATAAGCTTAAGGAGACTGGATCTATGAGTTAGTGAAGCGGATCTGACCTCAGAAGGTCGTTTGGGGTTGTGCATGGTATGCACTCGCCGAGTCCATTCCCCAGACTCGGCGAGTTGGTGTGGGTTGTTCACGATTACGAACCAGGGGTTGAGTAACTAAGTCGGTGAGTGACTCGGTGATTCGGAAGAGATTCAGATGGATCGGGTTCCCGTAGGAACTCGGCGAGTCCATGCCAGACTCGGCGAGTCGGGTTGACCGTTGACCGTTGACCAGTGTTGACTGGTTTCACTTCGTGGTATTAGTCAGCCAGAGTCAAGTAGTATTAAGTAGAAATACGCTTGTGTTGTAGGAGGACGATAGCTCGGGAGATCGAGCACTAGTGGTTAAGAGATTCACAAGTTACCGAGACACGCGAGGTGAGTCTTCTCACTATACATTACCTTGAGTGGTATTTTGAGTTGACCAGAGGGTCTTATGTGCTATGAGATTATGTGTTGTCTTAGAGATTTTGTGCTATGTGTTATTTGTATGTTGTATGGTTATTTTGACCGGGCCGGAGGGCCCAACGATTCTGACCGGGCCAGAGGGCCCAATGAGCTGTGACTGGACCGGAGGGTCCGACGAGCTGCGGGACTGGAGGGTCCCGCCGAGACATTTAGACCAGAGGGTCGGGTTTAGCCTTGAGTGGCGTATTTGTGGTAGGTGGTATTTTAGGGAACTCACTAAGCATTTATGCTTACAGTTGTTGTGTTTGATGTCTCAGGTACCAGCGAGGACCGTGCGAAGGCGACGACTTGACACGTACACACACACCGATGGAGTTTATTATGTGTAGAGATCTTGGGATTTGTTTTTGAAAACAGTATTGATTATGGATCTTGATTTGTGATGTGATACATTATGTGATTTTGAAAAATAAAAATTATTTTGAAAATTTACGGTGTTACAAGTTGGTATCAGAGCCTTGGTTTGAGGGATTCGGATGCACCTTCGGGCGTATTTGAACTCAAACCGAGGATTTGAGGAATTTTCAAATAAAACTAAAATTTTCTAAACAGAAAAAGAGGTTTTGGAAACGAGCAAAGTGGAAGGTGTGTACGGTCAGCCAGCGCCCGAACGGTGAATCCCCAAAATACCCTTACATTATATGTTATGAGTTATGAGATATTATGTTGTGCATGTTAGAGAGGCTAGGTATTCGTATTAGGACTAGAGTGGGCCTGATTTGTGATGTCTTAGCTTAGGAGATCGCTGCTGCTATGAGATACTTTGAGAGTGAGTAGGTAGCAGTGAGGAGCTGAGGAGAGGGCTATTGAGGGTAGCCAGTGCATAGCGAGAGTAGAGTATTTGCGATTTGGGATCCTAGGAGGAGGACTTGGGTTGTATATCGATTCGGTGTGGACGATAGTATTGGGCCCGTACTATTAAAGACACCGGATTGGTGCGCAGTCCAAGTAAGAATCCTTGGGGGTACCAGAAGAGAGGATGTTTGAGTTATCGAGTGTGAGTATACTCGAGAGTATCCCTGATATTTCTTATGTTGTATTTCAGAGGTTGATCATGGTCGGGACACGCCATAACCCCGAGAGCAGTGGGGTGAGCGATGAGGAGATCCGTCGGATCATCCATGAGGAGGTGGCTACTGCCATCAGAGCCGAGATTCCGGAGATGTTCGGGTCTATTAAGACCACACTGATCGAGACGTTTGACGAGCGTTACGCTGCTTTGACTGATGCTGTTGTTGCTGCAGCCACCGCAGCTATTGCTGCTGTGAGACCCCAGGGTGGTGATTCGTTGCTGTACCGAGAGTTCAGCAACACGAAACCACCGGAGTTCGATGGTACACAGGATCTGATCTCCTCTATGAGGTGGATCTCATACATGGAGGTGTGTTTCTATACGTGCTCGTGTCCGGAGCATTTGAGGGTGCAATTCGCACTCAACCAGCTTCGCTTGGGGGCGAAGGACTGGTGGAAATTCGTGACCGCGAGCTATTCTACAGCTGAGCTGACTGCAGTGACCTGGGAGAGGTTTACTGCGATGTTTCGTGACGAGTATGTTCCCCAGGTGGAGAGGGAACGTTTAGCTCAGGAGTTTCTGACCCTCAAGCAGGGGACAGAGTCGGTGTCAGTGATTACAAGGATGTTTCATGAGCGGGCGCTGTTTTGCCCGGAGTTGGTGTCCACTGAGCAGGCTCGCATGAGCCGTTATCTGAGTATTTTGAGGAGGGACATTCGTGAGTTCGTGGCGAACTCGACTTACCAGACATTTTCCGAGCTCCAGGCAAATGCCAGGAAGAGGGAGATTGAGCTTGAGACACAGGCGAGGGAGGAGACTGAGTTGCAGAGGGGTGATCGACGACCGGCGCAGTCGCAGCCGGCCACCAAGCGGGCAAAGCCCGCTGATTTGAGGACGGGCAGTTCGAGGGGCCGCACTTGTGGGAAGTGCGGCAAGAGCCATGATGGGCCGTGCAAGACTAGGGTATGCTACAAATGCGGGAAGGAAGGACATTTTGCGAGGGACTGTCCGAAGGGGTTCTCGGTTTGCTTCCATTGCAACCAGACCGGCCATCGGAAGGCCGAGTGCCCCCAGCTTCAGAGGTCAGCGCAGGTATCTGCACCTGCGGTTCGAGCTGCTGAGACCCGGCCAGTGAAGGCCGAAGCACCGATGGCTAGGGGGAGAGCCTTCCAGCTGACTGCGGAGGAGGTCCGCGCAGCACCTGACGTCGTGGCGGGTATGTAATCTTTATCTATTTTATGTTGAGTTTTTGCTATTGTAATTGCTATATGTTATGCGTAGGTACTTTTCTTGTGAGTTCTGTACCTGCATTAGTGTTGTTCGATTCGGGTGCGAGTCGATCATTCGTATCTGTGACTTTTAGTCGGCACATTAGTATTCCGAGGGAGGCGTTGAGTCGGCCTCTACAGGTTTCTATAGCCGATGAGCGTGAGGTGTGTGCTACCGAGGTGATACGTGGGTGCGTACTGGAGATCTTCGGGGTGGAGTTCCCGATTGATTTGGTACCGATTGCCATGAGGGATGTTTGTGTTATAGTAGGCTTGGATTGGTTGAGCCGTTTTGGGGCTGTCATAGATTGCGAGTGTCAATTGGTGATGATCCAAGATCCTAGTGGGGGAGCGCTGACGGTTTACAGCGAGGGGACTCGTGGTGGTTCGGTTTTCTGTTCGGCCGCTAGAGCGAGGCGGAGTTTGCAGCAGGGCTGTAAGGGGTTCATAGCCTATGTGACAGATGTGCGAGAGGCCGCTGGGAGGCCAAGTTCAGTGGATGAGGTGCCGATAGTGCATGAGTTCCCGGACGTGTTTCCCGAGGAGTTGTCGGGTGTGCCTCCCGAGAGGCAGGTGGAGTTTCGTATCGATCTGGTTCCCGGAGCTGCGCCTATCGCCAAGGCGCCGTATCGGCTAGCATCGCCAGAGATGCAGGAATTATCCTCACAGCTACAAGAGCTGTTGGGGAAAGGGTTCATCCGTCCCAGTAGCTCTCCCTGGGGAGCGCCGATCCTTTTTGTCAAGAAAAAGGATGGTTCACACCGGATGTGCATTGATTACCAGGAGTTGAACAAGTTGACGGTCAAGAACCATTACCCATTACCAAGGATCGACGATCTATTCGATCAGTTGCAGGGGGCGTCATGGTTCTCCAAGATAGACCTGAGGTCGGGGTATCATCAGATGAGAGTTCGAGATGAGGATATCCCAAAGACGGCGTTTAGAACTCGTTACGGGCATTACGAGTTCGTGGTGATGCCATTCGGGCTCACCAATGCACCAGCGGCATTCATAGATCTCATGAACAGGGTGTGTAGGCCGATGTTGGATCGTTCAGTCATTGTATTCATTGATGACATCCTGGTGTATTCGAGGACCAGAGAGCAGCATGAGGAACATTTGAGGGAGCTCCTCAGAGTTCTGAGAGCGGAGAGGCTTTTCGCCAAATTCTCCTAGTGCGATTTTTGGTTACGGGAGGTCCAGTTCTTAGGGCATCTCGTTAACCAGGATGGGATTTTGGTTGACCCGGCCAAGATCGAGGATGTGATGAGTTGGGAGGTGCCGAGGTCACCTACGGAGATCAGGAGCTTCTTAGGGCTGGTAGGCTACTATTAGAGATTTATCAGAGATTTCTCCAAGATCGCCGTGCCACTTACCAAGTTGACCCGGAAGGGTGTTACTTTCTCATGGGGTCCAGAGCAGCAGACCTCATTTGAGACCCTTCGCCAGAGATTGTGCGAAGCTCCTGTACTCGCACTACCGGAAGGGATGGAGGATTTCGTGGTGTATTGTGATGCTTCAATATTGGGGATGGGAGCGGTGTTGATGCATAGAGGGCATGTGATCGCGTATGCATCGAGGCAGTTGAAGCCTCATGAGACGAGATATCCCACCCACAATTTGGAGTTGGGGGCTGTAGTGTTTTCCCTCAAGATCTAGCGTCACCATCTGTATGGGGTTCGGTGTACGATACACACTGACCACAAGAGCTTAAAGTACTTGATGGATCAGCCAAACCTGAATATGCGCCAGAGGAGATGGTTGGATGTGGTGAAGGATTATGATTGTGAGATCCTATACCACCCGGGCAAGGCTAATGTCGTAGCCGACGCTCTGAGCCGTAGGTCGGAGAGCGCCCCGATACGAGACATTTGTATGAGGTTGATGGTGATGACTCCGGTATTGGACACCATCCGAGGGGCCCAGGCTGAGGCTGCGAGACCAGAGAACTGAAAGCGGGAGCGGGTCGTTGGGCAGGTGTCGGAGTTCGTTACCGAGAGTCGGGGGCTTATGACGTTTCAGTGTCGGATTTGGGTACCGTTTGTGGGCGGGACGCGTACCATTTTGATGGAGGAGGCGCATCGATCGAAGTTCTCGATCCATCCCGGGGCTACCAAGATGTATTTGGACCTAAAGAAGGAGTATTGGTGGCCCTGTATGAAGAAGGATGTTGCTTGGTTCGTCGAGAGGTGCCTAACTTGTCGCCAAGTTAAGGCCGAGCACCAGCGTCCGCATGGTAAGCTGCAGCCGTTGGAGATTCCCGAGTGGAAGTGGGAACAGATTACCATGGATTTTATCACCAAATTGCCAAGGACTGCGAGAGGAGTCGATGCAATTTGGGTGATTATGGACAGGTTGACGAAGAGCGCTCATTTTCTTGCTATCAGTGAGAGCTCTTCTGCTGAGAGGTTGGCAGAGTTGTATGTGAGGGAGGTGGTATCGCGACATGGGGTTCTGTTGTCGATCGTTTCAGATCAAGACGTGCGATTTACTTCCAGATTTTGGAAGAAGTTCCACGAGGAGTTAGGTACGAGGCTGCATTTCAGTACCGCATACCACCCACAGACGGACGGACAGAGCGAACGGACGATTCAGACGCTTAAGGATATGCTCCGAGCATGTGTTTTGGATTTTGTAGGGAGTTGGGACACCTATCTACCCTTGGCAAAGTTTTCGTACAACAACAACCATCATTCGAGCATTGGTATGCCACCTTTTGAGCTGTTGTATGGGAGGAGGTGTCGCACCCCCATCTGCTGGGGAGAGGTGGGGCAGCGGGTAATGGGTAGCACAGAGATTGTACTCCAGACGACCGAGCAGATACAACAATTCAGGCAGAGATTGTTGACCGCGCAGAGTCGCCAGAAGAGTTATGCGGACAGGCGTCGGTCCGAGCTCGAGTTTCAGGTTGGTGACCTTGTGCTCCTAAAGGTCTCTCCTTGGAAAGGAGTGATCCGATTCAGGAAGAGGGACAAGCTAGGACCCCGGTATATTGGACCGTTTCAGGTGATCGCGAAGGTGGGCAGGGTAGCATATCGCTTGGAGCTACCTGCGGAATTGGCGCGGATTCATAATACCTTCCATGTGTCTCAGTTGAGGAAGTGTATAGCCGACGAGTCGGCGGTAGTGCCGTTAGAGAACATTCAGGTGGATGCGAGCCTGAACTACGCGGAGAGACCAGTTGCGATTGTGGATCGAAAGATCAAGGTTCTGCGGAACAAGGAGGTGCCCTTGGTTTTGGTTCAGTGGCAACATCGGAAGGGGTACGAGATGACTTGGGAACCGGAGCGTGAGATGCGTGAGCAGCATCCGAAGTTATTTGCAGAGCGAGACTTCGAGGGCGAAGTCTATTTCTAGTGGGGGAGAATTGTAACAGCCCGGATTCCCAGGTATTATTCATTTATTTATTTTGGTAATTTGTGAGGAGACTCGGCGAGTTGGAACCTAGACTCGTCGAGTATGATCGCGGATTTGGACGCGGGTTCGCGTCCGGACTCGGCGAGTCCACGCTGTTTAATGAAACCCTAATTTCTTGGGTTTGAGGCATATTTAAAGGGCCTTATGGCCGTCAGTTGCACTCATCAGTCCCCAGAGTGAAACCCTAGAGCAATTGAGTGATTCAAGTGAGGGAAGGAGCCATTATTGATCTTGGAGTTGTTGTCTAGCGAGGAAAGAGGAGATCTAGCCAAGAGGAAGCAAGAGAGGGGTGGATTCTTGAAGATTTGAGGTCCAGAACATCACATCTGAGGTACAATCCCGAATCATTCTCTGTTTTTGTGATGTTCATGTAGATTTAGGGCTTTTGAACCCATTTGTGGCTAGATCTAGTGTCCTCATGGCCCCTTAGCGAGTTAAGGTCCTGGATCTGGACCCATAGAGGTCCAGAGCACCTCATTACCAAAGCTTTATAAGCATCCATGGAGGTTTTGGCTTGGGATCATTGTATTTGAGGCTAAAACACCATTCATGAGCTATTCAATGCTTGATGAGCATCAAGACTTGGACTTTACGTGGTCAATAAGCTTAAGGAGACTGGATCTATGAGTTAGTGAAGCGGATCTGACCTCAGAAGGTCGTTTGGGGTTGTGCATGGTATGCACTCGCCGAGTCCATTCCCCGGACTCGGCGAGTTGGTGTGGGTTGTTCACGATTACGAACCAGGGGTTGAGTAACTGAGTCGGTGAGTGACTCGGTGATTCGGAAGAGATTCAGATGGATCGGGTTCCCGTAGGAACTCGGCGAGTCCATGCCAGACTCGGCGAGTCGGGTTGACCGTTGACCGTTGACCAGTGTTGACTGGTTTCACTTCGTGGTATTAGTCAGCCAGAGTCAAGTAGTATTAAGTAGAAATACGCTTGTGTTGTAGGACGATAGCTCGGGAGATCGAGCACTAGTGGTTAAGAGATTCACGAGTTACCGAGACACGCGAGGTGAGTCTTCTCACTATACATTACATTGAGTGGTATTTTGAGTTGACCAGAGGGTCTTATGTGCTATGAGATTATGTGTTGTCTTAGAGATTTTGTGCTATGTGTTATTTGTATGCTGTATGGTTATTTTGACCGGGCCGGAGGGCCCAACGATTCTGACCGGGCCAGAGGGCCCAATGAGCTGTGACTGGACCGGAGGGTCCGACGAGCTGCGGGACTGGAGGGTCTCGCCGAGACATTTAGACCAGAGGGTCGGGTTTAGCCTTGAGTGACGTATTTGTGGTAGGTGGTATTTTGGGGAACTCACTAAGCATTTATGCTTACAGTTGTTGTGTTTGATGTCTCACGTACCAGCGAGGACCGTGGGAAGGCGACGGCTTGACACGTACACACACACACCGATGGAGTTTATTAGGTGTAGAGATCTTGGGATTTGTTTTTGAAAACAGTATTGTTTATGGATCTTGATTTGTGATGTGATACATTATGTGATTTTGAAAAAGAAAAATTATTTTGAAAATTTACGGTGTTACATGTATAAAATCATTCATCCATCATAGACAGCAAGTATTCAGATAATATGCACACGTAGCATGTAATTTATACAAAATACTTCATATCTATGTGTAAGATGAAAGGGACCATGCACTCACTTGAAAAGGTGGTGAATCCGAACTCAGACAGCGCTTCGCTTCTTAAAAATAATTTCCTTCGACGAAACCTAGTATTATTACCACTAGAGTTTACTCTATTATTCACCGAGACTAATTAATAGTCTACTATTATTACTATTATATAAGTGTTAAACAATACTTATATAAATCGTAATAATAGCCCAAGTACTTATTATAAGTTCCTAATAACGTTACTATAATTAAATAAACGATATATTAAAAATAGCATAGGCGTAGCTCACTTACAGATGATTTTATAGAAAACCAGGCTTTTCTTGAAGCAGCGTTCCCGAGCTGAAAAGCTCTTCTTCTCGGAGCTGTCGAGCACTCCGGGGCTTTTGCCTCGTGCTAGGGAGATTCCCTAGGCTTTTCGGGGGGTTTCGGGGCTAGAGAGATGTTCTAGAGAGAGAGTAAAGAGAAGAAAGAATGAGAAATATGTGAAGAAAATGAGGGTGGGAGAGGTTCTATTTTTAGGGTGAAAATAGCTGAACTTGGTGTCACATGTCACCATCTAGTGGCAAGACTTGGGGAGAAAGCAATGACCAAGATTATGCCACATCACTCATTTTCGCACAACACACTTCCGACTTCTAAAATTCGTAACTTTTACATACGAGCTCCGTTCTTGACGTTCTTTATATCCACGTGTAGGTAAAAATAAGATCCACAACTTTCATTTTGACTCCGTCAGCTAATTCTCGACCGATCTTAAATTTAACAGTACGAGGAGATTATACTGTTAAATGTTCGTGTAAAATTCACAACTTCTACATACGGACTTTGTTTTCGTCTGTTTTTTTACCGTTGAGTTCCTATTAATGAGATCTACAATTCTCATTTAGTTCGCGTAGACCAAAAACCAATCGAACTAAAATTCGAGTTTCGGGTCGTGCACTGCTATGCCAAATTTAGAAAATTCATAACTTCCTCATACGAAGTCAGATTTGGGCGTTCTTTTTTTGTATGTTCTCGGTTTAATGTATACTACAACAAGGCTAAAAAGTCCTTTATCAAAAATTCACTATTTACGTCTCCCGTGTTGTGTCGGTTTTGCCGTAAAACTTTGACGGGTCATAACTTCTTCGCTATAACTCGGATTTCGGCGTTCTTTATATGTACGAAACCCTTGAGAGATATTCTACAACTTGGTTAAGATTATTTATTCTAAATAATCTTTTGTATTGTGTCTAAATTAACTAGCCCGGATCTACGGGCGTTACAGATTTTCCTTATAATTTAAAATTACTAAATTAAAGTTTTATTAATTTCCTTTATTTATTTATGTAAATTATTTGTTTAAATTGAAAAGAGAAAAAAAACACTTTAATTTTTATAATTCAATATTTTTCTTACTTTTCTTAAAAATTCAATCTTCTCAAATATTTTGAATTTTATATTTAAATTTTCTATTAAATTGAACCATACATGGATCTCACACGTAGTATAATATAAAAAATATAATTTTGAATCTAAAGCCTTAAACTTGTTAAAGGTAGAATAATTTCATCAAACAAAATTTTCTAATATTGATTTGGAGGTATAAATACATACAGGAATACAATGCATACAATAATTTCATCAGATAAATTTTTATGATATTGATTTGGAGGTATAAATACATACAGGAATACAATGGTGATAAAGAAAAAAATATAACCATATTTATTTATAGAGATTATCGACAAAAATAAAAGATACTGAATATATATTATACAATATATTCGTTTACCCCCCCCCCCCCTCTCAAGCGAAACAGGTGGCGGACCTACATGAAGGATTTCTCAAAACATGGAAAATAAGGGTCTTGGTAGTGGTTTGGTAAAGATGGTTGCCACTTGAAGCTTGGTTGGAACGAATTGAATATGAAGTTTTCCAACGGCTAAAAGTTCTTGACCAAAAGGATAATCGATGTCAATATGTTTTGCTCGCCGATGACCAATTGGATTTTGACTAAGAAAAATTGCACTTAAATTGTCACATAAAATAGTCGGTCAACCGGTAAGTAAAGCATTTAGGTCCCGAAGATGATGGATAATCCAGATTAATTCGGCAGTTGTATTTTCCATGGTTCTATATTCGGACTCACAACTGGACCGTGACACAATAGGCTGCTTCTTTGCACTCCGTGAAACGAGAGTACCACCAAAAAAGATAAAATAGACATAGGTCAATCAACGTGTCTCTATACATCGGACCTAATCTGCATCAGAATATCCTATTAAAGAAGACTTTGTAGGATATGAAAAATGAAGAGCATCAGAGAGAGTGCCCTTTACATATCTTAGAATCCGTTTAACCATTTGGGAGTGTTGAACGGTCAGTGAGTATAGAACTGACTTGCTTGATTTACCGCATAAGACAAATCGGGTCGAGTAATGGAGAGATATTAAAGTGCTCCAACCAGAGACCGATAACAAGTAAGATCTTAGTAAGGAACATCGATGCTTAAGAAAACATCATTAGTGGCAAAAGGCGTACCAATAAGTTTAGAATCCAAGAGATTTGCTCGCAAGAGAACATCATGAGCATATTTTGTTTGATTTAAAAACAAACCACTGGAAGTGTATGTTACTGAAGGATTGTATTGATCGGATATACTTCAAGTATTAAGAACAAAAGTAAACTAATCTAAGAAAAATAAAGAACAGAAAGTAAATAACACAAAAAGTTCTTCAAATTGTTCTTTCACCAAGAAAGGGTTTTATCTTCACCAAGAAGACGAGTTTTCACAAAGACAGTCACCAAGACGAACTCTCTACATTAGGGTTTACCTTAATGTAGATTATATACTAATCTATACATGTATATCCCTTGATTGAAGGGATTGTATCTAATCTATACTAAGAACCGATCTTATCATAAAGATATTAGATCTGTGATCTATTATATACTTATCGATATCATTACCTAATATACAAAGATTACAATAGAATAACTACGTTGTACTAAGCGCTGATGCTGATATGCTAACGCTGGTTGTTGAGTACACGTTGACGCTAACAAATGTGTAGATTTTTTGACTCATCAGATCATAAAGTGTGACCTTACAATCTCCCCCTATCTGATGATGTCAAAAATAATCTTCAATGAATTATTTAGCTTGTGCTCCCCTTGATAATAAGAATGAATTTTTAAGTCTTCGGATTTAACGAATGCTCCCTCCTGAGAAGATGAATGATTTATCAATCAGTTGAGGCAACATTTATGAAACGCAGCGGACGACAGATGAATAGGTGAATGTGACAAGTTAGGCTGAAAGTGTGGCTGAAAATGTGGATCAGCTTGACTCAACTAGCTGAGAATCTTGGTGTTAGCTTGACTCGACTCCCCTTAGATTGTTCTTTTCTGTATAGATTATCTACCTCTTTTTGACATCAGTAGTAAACATGTGAATAAAGTTGTTGTAGCTTGTAGTTTAGTAAGGTTGTGATGTCTCCTGATAGTATTGGGTTAAACTGTCATTCATTGACATAATATTGCGAGATTTCATCTATGTGTGGTTTCATATGCTGACTCATTAATCACTTTTATTAGAAGAAAAGGGGAAGAGTGGTATGTTGCATGTAATACATTTCGGAATGAAATGTACCCATTCGCAAATAATGTCAAAGTTTTATCAATGCATGGTTAATACAATGAACCATTAACTTCTTAATAGAAGTATTGTTGAAAAGAGTAGATAGGTACATGTAATATATCACGAACAATGATATACTCATCAGCACATATTTTTTCGAATTCTCATCAGTGTATGGTATCATACGCCGAATCATAAACTTCTAAAGAAGAATTTGTGGAAAGAATGGTTTGATGTGTGTGATAAGTTGTGGTGTTTTAGCTTAACCATCGGCATAGATTTGTCAAGCTCTCATCAGCATATGGTACATTACGCTGAATCATAAAACTTTAAATAAGAATATAAGGGCAAGAATGGGTTTGTGCGTGTGATAGCCTACGGTACATAGACTAACCATCGACACAACGTTTCAAACTTTTATCAGTGTGTGGTATATTTTAGTGAATCGAAAAGTTTTATTAAGAAGAAGTTAAGGAAAGGATGGATTTTTATAATCACGCTGAGGTGAAATCACATTGAATCATAAACATGTTAACTCATCAACAAGAATTGGTTTAAAATTTCGTATCATAGAGTTAAGTTGCAGTCTAGAACTATAAAGTCCACCATCAATTCTTTAGAATGGTACAGAAATAATAATAAATAATATAAGAATACAACAAATGAGTTAGTCAAAAAAGGAAAGGAATATACAGCCCTTTTCAGAGGCTCTCTATATGGCCTTCTTCAGATGATCTTTTGCGTTGTATCTTCAAAAAGAAATCTTTTGAAGTAATTACTCATTTATAAAACTTCTTTGTTCAAGATAACTACCCTTCGATACCGGCTACAAAAGAGAACCCAAGTAAAGATAAATATACATTACATCTCATTATAAATCAAGAATGGTGAAGCCACTAATCATTGAAACAATCCAGATCGACTCCAAGCTTCATATTTATCAATAGAAAAAGAGAAGTAGAGATCAGTCATTGTAACCAACGAGTTAACTGACTCAAATCCATGAAACCATTATGTCCTCAAGATCAAAATAAGGGAATACAAGGTTTTATCAGATTATGAGTCAGTAGATGAAAACAAGACTTACCGCATTGATGGTTGCTCTTTGCATCCTTAAAAGTGAGTGAGGAGGTAGAGGGTATCCTCAAGAAGAAGAGTACATGATGCTACTCTTATTCTCAGCACCAAGAGCATTGAGATATTTCAGCTCTTGCAAACTTTGAAGAAGAAGACATAAATAAATCTTAGATAGGCACGCAAGATGAATAGGAGAGAAAAGAGAATACTTGTAAATACTAGAATCGAAGCTTAAACAAATTATGTAAAAATCCGTAAACATAGTAAAAGCAACTTTTGATTATTGTGTTTTTTAGACAGCAATCAGAAGCAATCAAAAGATTTAGAAAGCAGTTAAATTATTGAAACCATGCCAAGATCTGCAATTAATTTGTTTAAAGATTTCTCGTCCAACGCCTTAGTGAAAAGGTCAACCAGCCGATCAGTGGATGGAATGTAAAACAACTCCACTTTTCCCTTTTAAACTCTATCCCTAATGAAATGATGACGGATGTCGATGTGCTTGGTCTTGAAATGTTGCACTAGATTTTGCATCATCTAAATGGAGTTGGTGTTGTCACAACATTCCCTCAGCCCATGGATCGTTGACTTGAATTCTCCATGTGCAACAGGAGGATCCGCCAGTACAATAGCCAGATTGTGCATGTTAGCGAATTTCAGGTTTGCCATTTGATCTACACTAAAACAAGCCAAAAAAAGACATTTGAACAATTAAGATTTATGTTTTTCTAGATTGAGCAATTTTAACTTTGGCCCGAAAAAATAATTTTGACCAAATGGAGTTTACAGTCAAACTAGGGTTTACGGCCGTAAACTCATGGCTGGAAATGGAGTTTATGGTCGTAAGCTATGGCCGTAAGCTCCAAAAACTGTTGTTCTTCGATTGAAGCCCCAAAATCCGTCGATTTGTTGAACTAAACACATATTCATGGTCGATTTTTGCATACCTTCGAGATGCAACAAGAAATTTCACAAAAACTGAGAAAAAAATTTCGAGAGGAGAGAGAGAGTTGGAGGGGTTTACGGCCGGAAACTTTGAGAATGAGGAGTGCAGAGTTTTCGGTTGTAAATCCTCCTCTTTTATACTTTGTTCAATTTTCGCAGTTTTCCACACAGTGTAAGGCGCAGTCTAAATCCCCAAAAAATTTCAAAAACAAAACCTTTTGAGGATTAAAAAAATTAAAATTAAAATTAACATAAACTAAAAATAAAATAAAAATAATTTCTAAAATTTAAGAATTAAAAAAATTTTAATTTTGACAATTATAAAAATTAAAATTAAAATTAAAAAAAAAATAAAATCAAAAATAAAATCAAATCAAATAAGAGAAAGCGGACTAGACTTATCTCAATAAACACTGAATATAATTTTGTGACACTGTGATCAAAGTTGTTAGACAACCTAAATCCACTTGTCGGTACCTCTACCTACATGTCTATGTCTGGTCGATCGCCGGTATTGTGGTCCATTTAAACACGGAAAATTTGGATAAATTTGGACAAGCTAAGAATGACAAGACATTTTGATCCTATAATCCTAAATATACTTCCTAAAGACCATTCATCTGACTACGACCAGGGATATTGTTGTCCACCTAAATTGAGAAGTGAGGTCTACAAACAACCTGTAAGTGTTCAATTTTTTTTAATTGTACTAGAACATGTTTCCCGCTTCCTGATATGCTCCAATAATCAAGGACTTCCAGAATACTCCTTACATCGAGTGAGCAGACAATTATGCAGAGGGTGAAACATATGACTAACTGAAGTTTTAGAAGGATTGAGAAAAAGAATGATGCATATACTGTGTACCAGGTCGGATTTTCAGTCACGTAAATGACACAGTATATGGCTAGCAGATATAAAGAATTGTATAGATAAAATATGCGGAGAGATAGAGTTACATAAGTTACAGTCCAGGTCGGATCTCTCGATCGCGCAGAGGAGGCAACATATGACTAACAGACAGAAAGAAAGAAAATAATGTTCTACATACCTAATTTATCGGAATTCCCCGGTCACCCCATCAATACCGGAATTAATGACAAAATCCGCACATCGAGGAAAAGTTAATCCACAGTTCTAGATACGGGTTCTTTTAATGTGACTAGTAGATTCCCACGTATATCTCCCTGCTCAACCTATCCAAGCGTCGTATTGTCAGGCTAAACGGATCTAACTAGGTCAATATTTGTCAAGTCTTTGAATTCCTTAAGTTCAACTTTGTCTAGTTAAGTCCATTTAGAATCTTTCGTGCCTACCAGCGCATCGAACACGAAGCGTAGACAATTCAGCTTTGGTATGTTACGCTGATTCAGATTGCCTATTATCACTCGATAATAGCACTTCCCAGTAAACAAAACTAACAAAAAAAACATACATTTTTTTATTTTCTGATTTTCTAATGTTTTTGGATTTTTAAGTATTTTCTGGAAAAAAAATAAAACAAAAATAACAATATTTTTTGGGTTTTTGATTTTCTAATTTTTTGTTTGGTTTTTGTTTATTTCTCCCCCTAAATTTGTGCATGGGTGAGAATGAAATTAGAATGCGCAAATTTAAACTAACCTAAAACAAAAATTAATCCTCAAAACGAATCATTTTCAAAAAGCTCACAAGCACATCGAATTTAGCTTTGTTAATAGGCTTTATGAAGAGATCCGCCACATTATCGGTAGTGGGGACCTATTCCAGCCGAATGAGCAAACGTTCATAGAAGTCTCTGATAAAATGAATTTGGATATTAATGTGCTTGGTTTTGGAATGTTGGACATGATTTTTAGTTATCTGAATGGCAGCCTCATTATCATAAAAGATAGGGGTTTCTAGATAGTTCAAACCGTAATCCAACAGGTGATGTTGGATCCAGATAACTTGAGAACAACAGGCAGAGGCAGCAACATATTCCGGTTCTGCTTTTGAGATTAAGACAGTGTGCTATTTCTTGCACTGCCATGAGACCAGCTGATCACCAAGGAATTGACACCCTCCTGATGTAGATTTCCTGTCAAGCTCACAACCTCCATAATTACTGTTAGCAAATGCATATAAATCGAATTCAAAAAAATTCAGGTACCAAAGACCCAATTTTGGGCTGCCTTTGATATACCGAAAGATTCTTTTGACAACAATAAGATGTGAAAGTTTAGTATTAGCCTGATAATGTGCGCATTGACAAACTGCAAACATGATGTCTGGGTGGCTAGCAATTAGATACATCAACGATCCGATCATCGATCTGTAGAGAGGCTGATCTACGGATTCGCCATCAGTATCCGGATTGAGCATGGGTCTTTCGGCCATTGGTGTCGATGCATTTTTGGCGTCTTGAAACCCGAACTTCTCAATATATCCTCCACATACTTTGCTTGATGGATCAGGATTCCGGTTGACTTCTATTGGACCCGAAGCCCCAAAAACATGGTCATTTCCCCTAACGAACTCATCTCAAACCTCTTTTTCATCATGCCTTCGAACTCTTTACATAGTTACGGACCGGTAGACCCGAAGATAATGTCGTCAACATAGATCTGGACTAGGATCTGATCATTACCCACATGATTGATGAATAAAGTTTGATCAATAGTGCCACGAGAATATCCATGTTCGAGTAAGTGCTTTGTGAGAGTCACATACCACGCTCGAGGAGCTTGATGTAACCCATACAACGCCTTGTCTAACTTGTAAACATGATTAGGAAACTTCAAGTTAACAAACCCAGGGGGTTGGTCAACATAAATTTCTTCCTTCACCTTGCCATACAAGAAAGTTGTCGTAACATCCATCTGATAAACTGTGAAGTTCATGTATGAAGCATATGCAAGGAAGATACGAATAGCCTCCAAGCGAGCTATTGGAGCATAAACCTCAGTGTAGTCAAGACCCTCGATTTGTCTAAACCCGAGAACCACCAATCTTGCCTTATTACGCAATATGACTCTGAAATCATCCTGCTTATTGCGGTATACCCAACGTGTGTCAAGAGACTTTTTGCCCTTAGGTAATTCAACCAGCGTCCAAACTCTAAGTTTTTCAAATTGATTCAGGTCTTCGTGTATAGGCCATAGCATCTACCCAGTTGGGCTCATTCAAATCCATTTGAATGTTCTTTGGCGCTATTTGAGAGATAAAGCAAGAATAGAGACATGTCTTTACATCTTCACTCTGACTTCTATTTTTAACACCATCACCCAGCTGGCCAATGACGTTTTCGATCAGATGATTGCGTTGAAGGCGTGAGGGCATCTCCTGGCTGATGTCATTGAGGGAGACGGGAAGAGTGTGAATGTTGATAACTCCATCATTTGCTGAATGTTCCACATCAGATGAACCTGTCTCATTAGATGGATCTGCTACAAACTTATTAGCAATTTGTTTAGGAAAGAGTAGTTCCATGAAAGTTTGAGTAACAGCGGAAGCATCTTTAGACATAAACTCTCTTTCAACAAGAGTAAAAGGAGTAGCATTAGCATCTGGAGCATCATGTTGAATGCGATATTCTAGACTAGTAAGCGGAACAGATGACTCCCCCTGAGGTATTGAAGAGGATACCGGTGGAGGTCTGTAAACAACTTCTTCGTCTTCATCTTCAGAACAATCTTCGAGCCAGAGGAAGAACCAGACGAACCATCTAAAGACACATTGAAGGATATGAATAACAATGTGTAATCAAATAGCCAATCAGGACCCACTCGAGCATCCGTTTCATTTTCCTCCAACCAGCGCACGTCGAAAGATTCAACAATCTGCTTCATCTTCTTATTATAAAACCTATAAGCCGTACGTGTAGCATACCCCACGAAGTAACAATCATCGGCTTTAGCATTAAATTTTGGGTTGGACTCCAGGTGAAGAAGGGTGCAAGGATAGCAAATACACGGAAGTGGCTGACAGAAGGCTTATGACCATAAAGAATTTCGTATGGAGTCTTCATCTAGGCTTTGTTGATCAAAAAACGATTCTGAACGTAGCAAGCAGTGTTAATCGCCTCAGCCCAAAAGAAAACAGGTAACTTAGAGTCACAAAGCATCGTCCTTGCAGCGTCTTTTAATGTTCGATTTCTCCGCTCAGCCACACCATTTTGTTGAGGTGTGCGAACAGAACTATATTGATACACAATTTCCTTTTCCGCGCAAAATGATCAAGAACCGTATTCTTGAATTCTGTTCCATTATCAGTGCGAAGCGCCTTCACCCGGTTGTTAGTTTGGTTCTCAATCAACACAATGAATTTCTTTATCAGATCAGCAACCCCAACTTTGTCGGATAAGAAGAAAACCCATGTAAAACGAGAGAAATCATCGATCACAACCAGACAATATGAGTTTCTATTGATGCTTAGGACGTTGAATGGACCAAATAAGTCCATGTGCAATAATTAGAGCACCTGGCTGATTGAATTAACCTGTTTTGGCAGGTGTGGTTTTCTATGATGCTTTCCCTGGGCACATGACACGCACTTCTCAAATGTTATAAAGTCTCTGACGGGTAAGCCATGTACCATCTCATTTTTCGTAAGACGATTTAGATTCTTAGCGTTAGCATGACCGAGTCGTCGATGCCACAACATTGCATTTTGTTCTGAGACCTTCGAAAAGAGGCAGGTGACTTGTTCTGGAATGTGACTGTTCATATCTATGATATATGCATTGCCATCCCGCTTTGATTTGACAAGGATCCACTCTTCCGGGATGACAATGCCTGGCTTAAGGATCATACATTCTTTATCAGTAAAATGCGTTGAGTATCCTTTGTCACAAATCTGATAAACACTCAACAAGCTATGCTTTAACTTGGGAGCAAAGTTAACGTTCTCGAAACTTAGCACTCCATTTGTTACGGTTCCTCTCTGAGTGATCTTACCACCTTCTCCACCCACAAAAGAAACATATCCCCCATTAAAGGATTGAATGTTACTCAATTGGGAGATGTGTCCTGTCATATGTCCGGAGCAGCCGCTGTTGACATACCAAGGTTTGACGACATTCCTCCGCAGCTGTCCCTGCAAAATGAGCGAGATCAGTTAGATTTGGGAACCCAGGTCATTATTTTTCTGGGTTCACACCTTCCTAAATCAGATGCGTCCTTTGAAACTTTTAATATTGAATTATCATTTACTCCCTTTTCAGAGGATGACGACGATTGATTGGGAGTTAATTTGGGCATCCACATATATTTAGGTTTCTTAACAGTCACAGGTGGTTTTGAAACATATTTCTTTTCAGTTTGCATTGAGCATCTGGATTTTCTACCATAAGAGGTTGAAGACCCAGATCCACTCTTTGACAAAACCGATCTTGGCGGATCCTAGTTCTATTTTGGCAGACTGTTTGTGACTTTGTTATTAAAAACTTGTTTATTCTTTTGAAAAATTCCCCTTTTCTTGCTTTTATCATCCTTCCAATCATCATCTCGAGAGCGAGTTCTTGAGGACTTTCTAGTTAAAGACCTTCCTCTAGACTCATTCTCTCTTCTTGGTGACATAAAATGTACAAAGGCTCGATTGGGACAATTTCTAGCAATATGACCACCAGTACCACAATTGAAACAGATCTGTTTGTTGTTATTGAAACTGGTACTGCGTTTTTCAGATTTCTTTTCCTTAATGGCACCCTAACTTTTCCCACAAGAACAAGTGCAAGAACTAGATTGTGCGATAAGTGAGGGTGCATCAGGTTGTGTAACTTGTGGAGTGGGTGTGTTTGTAACAGACTTATCAGAAGTATCAAGACTATCAAAAAAATCATCAAATATGTCAAAAAAATTCAACTCAACAGGATCTGATGCAGTATCATCAATTTTAACATTACAAACATTAAAGTTTTCATTCAAAACAAATACATCAGGTTCAGACACAGTTTTATTTTCAATTCCATACATTAGTACATTTAGTATTAATAAATCCTCCTGAAACAAAACCAGTTGGTTTGCCATAAACCATGAATGGTTCGGTGGCAATCTCCTCATCACTTACAGGGTGATACTGATAATTATGATTGAAAGGAGGAGGCACTTTGTCATATCCTAAATGTTGGATTAGTGTCTAAGTCCATAACTATTTTGGTATATACTTGACCCGATTATGAGCATGGTCCTTTTGGGTTGCCTTCACCATAGCAACTTGTTGGATGAATTAAGTAGAGAAAGGTTTAATTATGATTTATTAATATATTATGAGAATAATATATTAAAGGAGAAATCATATTGTTTAATTAATATTAGTCAAGAATTAATAAAGAATTAATTTTGTGGCTAAAAGAGATTAATTAAACTTACGGGACTGGAATTGTAATTACAAGATAATTGCAATTGGGCTATGGATCACCTTGGAATAATAGGTTGGACGAATTGTATGGGGAAGCCCTTTAGAAATCATCCAAGGCATGTTCCAGAAGGGGTCCATGGGTTGCTTAGGGCTTAAGCAGTCAAATTAGGGTTTCCTTGTTAGATAACCCTAATTGCCTACCTATTTAAGGAGCCCCTAAGCCCCAAAAACGTGGTGACTGAATCCTTAGGGTTTCCTGGACGTTTTGGAGCCTCCTTTCTCTTCTCTTCTTCATCTTGTTGCTTAGTGGTGTTTATGACTCCATTAGAAGTGCAACACTTGAGGCACTAAGCTTTCTGAAGCCAAGGATTAGATTGTTATTGCTATATAACAATCAAAGGTAATTATTAAGCCCTTATTTAAGTTCTTATATGATATATATAGGGTTTATAGCTTTGTATATTCAATTGCATGTTAATTAGACAAACTAGATCCAAAAGCTATTCGGGTTTGCATGTACACCATAGGAATGATGTATTGCTCGAAACCCAACAGTGCCTAGGGTGTTTTCTATTGTATTTGATGCAAAATTATGTTTTCAAAGCTAAAAAATTATGAATTTCAAATCTGGCCTGATTCACGTCGTGAACACAGTGTGTTCACCTCGTGAATTCAGTCTGTCAGCAGATTTTCGAATTAAACCAGACTCATGTCGTGAACATAGTGTGTTCACCTCGTTAATTCAGTCTGACAACACAATTTTGAGTTTTTTTGCCTTAATTTGCTTAGGATAATTACCATTAATTGCTTTATTCAAATAAAAATAAGATTTTTTGTTATGATAATAGATATCCTAATCAAATTAATGGATAATTGTCAGAATTAAGATAATTATTTGTTTTATTATATAAAGATTGATTATTTGTAATTTTGATTTGAAATATCTTGTGAAAAAATAAATTATGTCAAATTTAGATAATTCAAATTATTTGATTAATTTAATTATTTGTAATTTGATCTAGATAGTTTTGAAAAGTTTCAAAACTTGCCTTCAAGATTTGAAATTTAAATTTTGATTAAAAGTTTAATTTCAGAATATTTAAATTCTAATCCCTAATGTTTTGAAAAGTTCAAAACTTGCCCTCAAGTTTTGGAATTTAAAAATTGATTAAAAGTTTAATTTTGAAATGTTAAATTCTAAAACCCTAGTATTTTGAAAAGTTCAAATTACACCCTTATGGTTTTGTTAATTAATTAAAGTGTATAATTAAAAGAGAGTTAATAAATCCGTAAAGTTTTGGTTTACATTTAATTAAAGTAAAAGTATAATTAATTAAATTAGACCATTTAGTATTTTAAAAGTATAAAATAGACTCTATACTATATACATGTAACATTAAAAGTCTAATATTATATATATATATATATATATATATATATATATATATATATATATATATATATATATATATATATATATATAAAGAGTCAGGCTTGCCGTTAGTAGGCGTCATTCACGAAACTGGTCTATGAGGGGTGTTTAAGGAAATTGCATATAAAATGGCGATTGAATGGGTATCCACTCTTACCCACCACACTCTTGACTAGTGGAGGGTCGTTAGCCGAACCGGTAGGATATGACAGAAACCTTCCATTATAAGTATAATGATGTACAAAGTAACTAAATGTTTTTACAAATTCCTAAATCATAGTTACTTTAAGTAAAATGTGAAATTATATGCTAATCCATTGAATTACACTTCGTACCCTTGTCAAACGTTAATGGAGCGTGTGTGGTTAACCGACACACTAATTTGGGGATGACATTGGTAGCGAAGGGTGACTTGATGTTTTACATAGATCAATGGAGCGTATGTGGTTAACCGTCACATTGATTAGGTGATAGTAACACTGGGTGCACCACATACATTCGCATGGTTATTCACACCTTATTTGTGATCCTCGGCATCCAAGTCACACATGAAGGGCATAATCGAGATTAAACATGTCATTGAAAGGTTCAATGAATCTCAAAAGATCTAGGAGTTTCAATTCATTTAAAACTTAGATTTCTTTTTCGTTTTTCATGGTGGAAATTGGTAAATCGTCATTTACCTACCTTCAAATATTCTGCAACTAGATTACGGCATCCCTCTTCTAGGTTGTAGAGTATTGTGTTGGATCCTAGCCTTGATGTTTCATTTGGGTGTTACATCAAGGATTCTAATCAACTTAACTTGAATTTTCTCCCGTTTTGTATATGTCTAATTATGACAATCATGGTCTTCCCAAATCCCATGGAACAGGCTTTCCAAATGAAGATGATATTCCACGATATGATCGAGGAACAAGAAATCATGCTTCACTTCCTCCACCTCCTCCAGTTGTTCTCCCTAATCCACAAGTTCAAAGGCTTGAAAAGTTCAAGCTCACTCAAGCCATTTTGGCAAGTAAACACGAAGATGGGAAACCTATGTGTGCACACGTCTTAGAGATGAAGTCACACATTGACAGGTTAAGCATGTTAGGTGTCAAGATTTCAGGTGAGTTGGCTGTTGACTGGGTTCTTCAGTCACTTCCTGAATCATATAGTGAGTTCGTTAAGAAGTACTATATGATGGATCATGACGTGACCCTCATTGATCTCTCCTATTTGCTTATAGCTGTTGAATCAGCAATGAGTTGGCGAGCTAGTCAGGCAAATTTCTCTGGTGAATCAAACTCCCAAATTTCAATGGACACTGAAAATGGTGACATTCGATATCCAGAAAAGGTAAATTATGAGAAAGTTCATTGTGTCATTCCAAAAGAGTCCATTTGCTTTTATTGCCAAGAGGAGGGGCACTGGAGACGAAGCTGCCTTATTTACCTGAGAGATCTAAGAGATGGGAGAGTCAAAACGTATGGCTCTACTTTAGGTAAAATCCAGTAACTAACTCTATAAGTTCCTATTCTTTGATTTTCAATACATGATGTGATAAGATTACATTTTGATGTTTTGTAGGATCGAAGAAAAGAAAGGAAGCTTAAGGTAAGAAGTAAGCTGAATCCGATCGTGAAGAAATGGATTTTGATCACATTGCTTAAAGATTGGATTTTTGAGCTGCTACTTTAGAGTTAGAATAGATTGCTTAGAAATTGAAATATAATAGTTTTCATTTGAATTGCATTGTACAGACAAGTTTTTCCGCAATAAAATGAATTTTGATTTCGTCTTATTTATTTATCCTTGCAATGGCATATGTGAAAATGGATGTTTATGTATTTCTAATTTTAGCAATGTTGAATTGCATGTGATTCTTGATTATGTTATTTGAGAAATGTCGAGAATTTACCAAATAGGGAGAGTTTCTCATTGCCAAAGTTTCAATTGGACAGAAACTTGGAATCATGCAACCTACATCGTATGATGAATGAAAAACTTTCATATTTGGAAATTAGACTAATTCCTTGACAAAGAGTCAAGTGAAGGGCTAGGGATCAGGTACACTTGGTTGTGCGCTGGTCAAGCCCGCCACAAAGAGAGATAGAATATTCGTCAAGATTTACTAAAGTTTAGTAAATATGATTATACTTATAAGATTAAGTGTAAGTCTGAGTTGGTTGAAAGAGTTTCAATAAATAGTAGAACGAATAAAGAAGAATCAATTAGGCAGAAAGATAAAAGTTTCTCCATTCTAAGAAGAAGGGATAATACCTTTTATTGTGTTTTATGATAAAGTCTTAATGATTAAGAACCATATCTCAATTGATCCTCTAAGTGAGTCTTAGTACATTTGTATGTCTAAGAAGAGGAATCGAGAATTGTGGAAATGGTTAAATCAAGAAGCCAATCATACTTCGTTCCAATATCAAGTCTTAGATTCATACTCCAAGATTGTGACATTGAGTGACACATCTTCAGTAGGTTTATAACACTCAACAAATGTGGAATTTGGAAAAGTTTTCATATTCTTGCACATTTGAAATTGGTAAGTTGTGATGTCTTGGATAAGACAAAGACCAATTAGGACCAATTATCTGAAGAGTTTTTGTCTTGATAAGAACTACAGTAACTCTTGAATATTTGTTTTGTCTATGAAAGTTTCCTGACAAGAGAATCATATATGTCAAGAGGTCAGTGGGAGTTTTAATGATCTTGAAAAAGTTTCAAGAACAAGTCAAGAATAAACCTTATCGATCATCACTAGCACACGCCTTGAGGTTTACAACCTATTATGTTGACATAATCTTGTTTCTGTGCCCTTCCAATTTGGTTAATCGTGCATGTGAGTTATATGAGTTCTCATTTAAATACATAAAGGCAAAGCACCTTGATTAATGGAAAGTACATTGATATGTAGGGGTGAGTTGTTGAACAACTTGGAAGACATGGTGGGCATTTGTGCTACCATGAGGCAAGAAATGAAAATTAAAAAAGTTCGGTCCATATAATTTTGGATTTGTTGCAAACCTTGTCTTACGATAATGGTTATGGAAGATTCACATGGATAGGAACACATACACTTTAAAATCTACGTGTCATAAGGTTTCTCTCCTTCATGAAAATGATTGTGAGGAAACGCTTTCACTAAGAGAGATTTTAAGGAGATAGCGATTATGTAAATTGCATTCTCAAATTCTATTATGATTACGGCATCCCTCTTCATAGTTCGAATTGTGAGATTTGGCAATTAGTCTGAACATTTGGGACTTAGTAACATAAGTTCTGAATTTATTTAGACACACATGTGAGCTTTCTAAGGCAAAGGTGTATGAGGTTAAGAAGCTTAGATAAAGGCTTATCAAAGCATAAGGTATTTAGAAATATGAAGTTAAGGAATTCAATAAACATTGTTTTCTGGAAGTTTAGATGTTTTCTAAATATATGTCAAAGCTAGTGGGAGCATATGTGTTATGCTTGTATGGTAATAATCATCGTGTTAGTGGGAGCATGATTATTATTTCAAGTATTGCAAGTTAGCAATATTAATTATAGAAAACAAAGATTCACTTTGCCAATTTGTAGGGGTTGAAAAGTTGTTTTGCTATAATTAAGGGATAGAAAATTATACTTCATTTCAAATCTAAAGGCTTAGATTGTGTAATTTTAATTAAATTTAGTCAATATATATATATATATATATATATATATATATATATATATATATATGAGTGTTGTGTTGCAATGGTTCAACATAACGAAATTCTATATATGGAAAGGATAATTGCATTCTCAAAATTTGGTTATGATTACGACATCCCTTTTTATAATCAAAATTGTGAGAACATGGCAATTAGAAATATTATAGTAGAAAACTGGTAAAGTATCACGTCTTCATGTGAGACATTATGAATCGTGTTCCATAGGCTTCGGGTATAGGATCGATTGCATATGCTATAATGTTTGATCATTCTAAAATTTTCCAAATGCTTAGCGCATTAAGAGGGAAAAGGACTAGAACTGTTTTGGCTAAAATAATTAAACAACTATCAAAGGACGATCTAAGGTTCGCCAAGGATTTGTTGCTTGTGAGTAGTTGGAAGTATAATATTGTATGGACCATGTTGACATTATTTTGAATAAATAAGATTCTATTTACAATGAGTTTTCATATGGCAAATATAGAAATGTTTCCATATTGGGAGTTGGATATTGAAAGTCTAGGTCTAGATTAGAAACTTCTATGCAAGAAGGATGTTTAAAGGAATGTACTTTGAATATGAGACTTCGCGTCTATGGAATTGTCTTGTAACAATTTCCGATAGAATACCTTGGAATTTCATTAGCCGAGTCTTGGTGACTTTTATGCTATGACATTACGAAAGGATCATTGCATAAAATGTCAGAATCTAACATATTCTATTAGTGGCAAGAATGTTGTGATCTTACACTAATGATGACGATAGGGAATTGTGAAATGAGTTTCATTGGAAAGGTTTTCAATTGATCTATTTCACAAAGTAAGGATCACAGGTAACATAGTGTGCATGCTCGGCTTTGCATCTTGCTTTGTCATCAAGTACTTGAGAGCCGCATGATCCGAATACACTATGACTTTGGTGCCAAGTAGATATTGCCGAAACTTATCCAAAGCAAACACTATGGCTAATAGCTCCTTCTCCGTGGTAGAGTAGTTGCTTTGAGCATTGTCTAGTGTCCTTGATGCATAATAGATCATGTAGGAGGCCCTCATATTCTTTTGACCCAAAACGGCGCCTATCGGATAGTTGCTTGATCTCAAAGGGAAGATCCCAAATTGGTGCTTGCATGATGGGATCGGATGTAAGCAACTCTTTGAGCTTGTCAAAATCTTCTTTGCACGCCTCATTGAACTCGAAATCAACCTCCTTTTGCAAGAGTTGGCACATTGGTCTTGTTATCTTTGAAAAATCCATGATGAACCTTCGGTAGAAACCTGCATGGCCCAAAAAATAACGAACTTCCCGAACACAAGTCGCGTAAGGTAAGCTTTGAATAACATCAATTTTGGCCTTATCTACCTCAATTCCTTTTTTAGACACAATGTGACCCAAAATGAGACATTGACTCACCATGAAATGATATTTCTCAAAATTCAAAACCAAGTTTGCTTCAATGCATCTCTTTAAAATTTTTGTGAGATTGGTCAAACATTCTTGAAAAGAGTTGCCATATACCGTGAAATCATCCATAAAAACCTCAATTATGTTTTCAACATATTCCGAAAATATACTAACCATACAACGTTGGAAAGTGGTTGTGGCGTTACACAATCCAAATGACATTCTCCGGTATGCAAAAGTACCAAATGGACATGTAAATCTCGTCTTTTCTTGGTCTTCCGGTGCCACCGGGATTTGGTGAAAACCGGAATACCCGTCTAGACAACAATAATGGGATTTCCCTGCCAACCTTTCTAACATTTGGTCGATGAAAGGCAATGGAAAATGATCTTTTCGTGTGCTTGCATTGAGTTTGCGGTAGTCAATACATACTCTCCACCCGTTTTGCACACGTATGGGGACCATCATACCTTTGTTGTTCTCGACCACCGTGATTCTCGTCTTCTTTGGAACGACTTGCACCGGGCTCACCCACTTGCTATCCGAGATTGGATACATCATCCCCGCATCTAGGAGCTTCAAAATCTCTTTCTTGACCACTTCCATCATTGGCGGATTCAACCTTCTTTGTGCGTCCCAGTTTGGCTTGCATTCATCCTCCATCAAGATCTTGTGCATATAAGTTGAGGGGCTCAATCCCTTGATATCCGCAATCGTCCAACCCATGGCTTCTTTATTCTCCTTCAACACCTTGATGAGTTGTTCTTCTTCAAATTCGGTTAAGTGAGTTGAAATGATAACCGGAAGGGTTTCATTCTTTCCCAAGTAGGCATACTTCAAGTGTTGAGGTAAGACCTTCAATTCCAATTCGGGTGGTTGAACAAGGGATGGAGACAATTTTGTATGAGTTGGGGGCAATTCAATTTGCTTGACATCTAATCTTGTGGATTTCTTCATCTCCATTTTATTTACCAACTTCTCAACTTCCTCATCCAAAGAATAAAGCTTTAATTGCTCGGCTAGCTTCCCACAATCGAATCATTTGCTTAAGATCATCTCCAACATATCACCGTTAGATAACTCAAACAGTTCTTGAGTAATTGGCTCAACAACATCAACAAAGTACAAAGATGAAACATCACTAGGATATCTCATGGCATCATAGATATTAAAACTTATTGTTTCGCCATCAAACTCCATTGTCAAACTTCCCGCATACACATCGATCTTCATCCTAGCCGTCTTCAAAAACGGTCTCCCAAGCAAGATTAGAGCCGATTTGGAGGACACTTGCTCGTCTAGATCAATCACATAGAAATCTGCCACGAAGACCAATTGGTTCACTTGTACTAAGACATCTTCCAAAACACCTCTAGGAAAGACACTTGATTTATCCGCAAGAGAGATTATGACACCGGTTTCACTTAAGGGTTCGACATTTAATGATTCATACACCGAATAGGGCATGACATTGATAAAGGCACCAAGATCAAGCATAGCACTACTAAAAGTGACATCTCCAATCTTGCAAGGAACCGTGAACATTCCGGGATCTTTGCATTTGGGTGGAAGTTTCCTTTGTAAAACCGCGGATGCGTTTTCATTCATCAAAATTTTCTCATTTCCCCTCAACTTCCTCTTATTGGTACAAAGTTCTTTCAAGAACTTTGCATATCTTGGAATTTGCTTGATTGCATCAAGTAGAGGGATGTTTACTTCCACCTTTCGGAAGGTGTCCAAAATCTCTTTCTCCTCCATATTCTTCTTTGAAGTTGCAAGTCGGGAGGGGAACGGTGGTTGAGTGGCTATTGGTGTTACTAGAGCGGTAGTCTTCTTTGGGGTTCCGACTTGTGCATCGTTCTTGACTATAGGTTCTTCAATGGGAATGATCTCTATTTCTTCCTCTTCTTCCCTTGGCTTCTTCTTTGAACTACTTTCTCCGGCTTGTTTGCCACTTCTCAAGGTCACCACATTGACATTTGGGTTCTTTTCGGTTTGAGAAGGGAGTTTACCACGGGATTACAACTTGCTTATGGATGTTACTATATCTCCCATTTGTGCTTCAAGGTTGGAGATACTAGTCCTTGTCTCTTTTTAGAATTGTTGGGTACTAGTGGCTAACGATTTGAAAATGTCTTCAAGAGACATTCCGGAGCTACTTGGTTGAGATTGAGGAGGTTGTTGATGATGATGTGGAGGGTGCGGTTTGGGTTGGTAGTGTGGTTGTTGATGTTGGTAATGAGGTTGTGGTGGTGGATAGGATGGTCTAACCAATGCATTTTGAGGCAATGGTCTTGGGTTGTAGCTCATGTTGGGATTTCGATTCCAACTTGAATTATATGCATTTTGTTAACCGGATGATTTGTTGTGGTAGTTTTGGAACTCTCCCGTGGCATTCACATGCTCCGCATCTTCTTGAAGAATGGGACACATATCCATAGGATGTCCCATTGTTGCACATATTCCACAAACCATCACTTGTGGAGTTTATCCCATGGCTAGCTTTTGGACAACGGATGTTAGATCTATTATTTGAGACTCAATATTTGATGTTCCCACTTCATTGACTTTGTGTTGTGTGTCTCTTTTCATATCTTGGCGAGGGCCAAAATGTTGTGAATTTGCGGCTATGGTGTTGAAAAGTTGTCTTGTTTGTTGTGGGGTTTTACTAAAGACATCTCCACCACTTGAGGCATCAACTAGTCTTCTCCTCCGTCCGCCATTGCAATTGGTTTAATAATGGGTGGATTTTGTTGTAGGGGTGGTGTTTCGGGAATTTCTTAACGAGGGTCGGGACTAAAATCGGGTTCTATATCACTTAATGAAGCGGTTTCAACCTCCGAGTCCCCGTGGGGGTTAGAAGTTTGACCACGTTCAACTTGTTTTTCCTTCGCCAAACGCCTTGCTTCTTTTTCGATTTCTGGGTTGTAAATCAAGTCACCTGTACGCTGAGATCTGGGCATAGAGAAACAAATTGATTAAAAATAAACAAATCCCCGACAACGGCGCCAAAAATTTGGTGGTTGTCGAGGCCAAAAAAATAATAACCCTATATATTACACACTAAAATAGTGTATAATGGTAAAGGGGTCGAATCCACGGGAGATTGGTTCAATTTATAACTCTATGAAAATTCTCTTTGTAAAAATACTTGTAAAATAACAATAAAAATAAAATGGGGGGTTTTGGTGTTTTGAAATACTTGAAAGAAACTAGAATTAACTATGATTTAAATAGACAATTTCAACAAAAATTAGGGTTTGATGTAAAATCAATAAGGGAGAGAGGGTTGACTTAAAGTTTCCTCACTTTGACTTTTGATGAACATATCATTAGAATCCAAATGTGCAATACTTAGATTTAAATCCTTAATTTGGCTATAGTAATCCAAGGAGCTTGAGATTACCTAGACATTTCTTAATTGTTGAAATGGCTAGAGAAGCTCATAACAATTTTCTTAGTCAAAGTCACTAATTCCAAATAGCATGTAATTAGTGAAAGTCAACTAGCATTAAAAACCAAAAAAGTCACCAAATCCAAGAGGGGTCAAATGCTTTCACCACCATGTTGGAGGAAATGTTTTTATGATTGTGTGAAGCAAAAACAACACAAAAATCATTTGTTGCTTGCTAATTTGAGGATCATTTACTTAATCAAGAAATTAGCCAACTAATCACCAAAAACACATTTAAACTCGTGAATAAAAACATACTAGTAGTGATAATATGATAAAACGCAAAACATTTCCATAAAGATTTAAGAACAAGTTCATGGATTCTTCAACACCCAACAAAAGTTCAAAGGATTCAACAAAAAGTCAACCAAGATTAGTTTAGCCAAGCATGACTAAACCTAAAGAAACAAAGTTAGTTAAGATTGTACCAAACATTTGACAAGAATCAAGAGATGAAAAGAAGATATTCTTCAAGTGTTCTTGGCCTCCAAAAGTGCTCCAAACTCCAAAGAGAAAGTATCAAAATCGGACCTCCAAGATAAGGCTGAAGATGCACACCAACCTTCCCAATATAGAGCTCTAAGTAAAATCCCGAAAATGCCCTTGTCAGGAATCCACGCGGGCCGCAGGTAATCTTACGCGGGCCGCGGGCTTCGATGGGATTTTTGGGCTTCTTCAAGTCTTGGGCCTCCATAGTTAATCCATTGGCCCAGTTCGAATCCAATTAGCTCCCAACCCATTTTTCTTCAATATTTCTTCAATTAAACCCCAATTTGTCTTTCCACATCACTTAGAACTTCCGCAAACTCTTAAACATCGATCTTGCACACTCAATAATTCTCTCGCGCTCTTTCAAATTTAAAGTTCAACACTTCTGGGCCTTCAAGAAATCGACAAGCCTACTCCCTGGATCTCTTACAAAGCTATCAAGCATGACATCCCTACTGCTCTTCTAGTCTTATCGCCTTCCAAAAGATCCCGCACACTCCCGCTCCTATAGTTTCCTTAAAATCTGCAATAATGCTCAAGAAACTAGAAAGTACCCGAAATGGTCATAAAAATAACAAAAAGGAAAATATGCATGGAAATTAACTAAAATGTGAATGGAATGTGCTAAAAAAACTATAAAAAGAAGTAAATAAAATGAAGCTATCAGCTTATGAAAGCTACGATTGTTGATCAGGTTCTAAAGTTATGAAAAATACTTATTAGACTTATCCAAGTGGGAGACTGTTGGATTAGTGTCTAAGTCCATAACTATTTTGGTATGTACTTGACCCGATTATGAGCATGGTCCTTTTGGGTTGCCTTCACCATAGAAACTTGTAGGATGAATTAAGGAGAGAAAGGTTTAATTATGATTTATTAATATATTATAAGAATAATATATTAAAGGAGAAATCATATTGTTTAATTAATATTAGTCAAGAATTAATTTTGTGGCTCAAAGAGATTAATTAAACTTAAGGGGCTGGAATTGTAATTATAAGATAATTGCAATTGGGCTATGGATCACCTTGGAATAATAGGTTGGACGAATTCTATGGGGAAGCCCATTAGAAATCGTCCAAGGCATGTTCCAGAAGGGGTCCATGGGCTGCTTAGGGCTTAAGCAGTCAAATTAGGGTTTCCTTGTTAGATAACCCTAATTGCCTACCTATTTAAGGAGCCCCTAAGCCCCAAAAACGTGGTGACTGAATCCTTAGGGTTTCCTGGACGTTTTAGAACCTCTGTTATCTTCTCTTCTTCATCTTTTTGCTTAGTGGTGTTTGTTACTCCATTAGAGGTGCAACACTTGAGGCACTAAGCTTTTTGAAGCCAAGGATTAGATTGTTATTGCTATATAACAATTAAAGGTAATTACTAAACCCTTATTTCAGTTCTTATATGATAGATCTAGGGTTTATAGCTTTGGATGTTCAATTGCATGTTCATTAGACAAATTAGATCCAAAAGCTATTAGGGTTTGCATGTACACCATAGAAATGATGTATTGCTCGAAACCCAACACTAAACCCTTTTGTTGGTTATGTTTAAATTGCAAGCAGTTATCTATCATGTTGGCAACTGCTTCGCTTGACACATCAAATTTTCTAAAATCAAAATTTGCAGTTTCAAATTTGTCTTTTAATGTGTCAAGCTCAGCAGTCAATTCAGTAAGTTGTCTCTTGACATAGTCATAATTTTCACATTTGTTGCTATAGTCTTCCTGAAGTTTCCTAAAGTCTTTGTTTTTTGCTTCTAATTGGGCCTTTAGGGGTTTCTGTCCTTTTCTGAGTTGATAGCCTTCATATTTTAGGTCCTCAACTTCACTACGTAATGATTCTATTTCCTCAAGAAGAGTTTTAACATAGTCAATGCATGCTTGAGAACAAGAAGATAAACTTACCTCATTCTTGTTGGATTCTGAGGTAGAAGATACCATTAGGGCAAACTGCAGATCCATCATCTTCTCTTCTGGATCAGCCTCAGCATTCTGCACCGAAGCATTATCATTTATTTGGGCCAACTGAGCATTTTCAGGTCCTGAAATATTCAGAGCCTGAATTTGGTCCTCCCAATCAAATGACTGAGCAACCATTGCAGTCTCATTGTGGACCACAACACCTCCACGATTATTTCCAACAGCTACTTGCCATGTTATATCCATCTCTTCCACATCTTCTGGCTCGTGACAGTTGAAACAATGCAACTTTCCATTGTTAAACCCTACTTTCTTGTCAGCGTTCATTCCCCAGTTGTTCTTTCCAGTTTTCTTTGCGAACTGCTTTTCCCTGAACACTGCCATAGCTATTTGCCATGTTATATCCATCTCTTCCACATCTTCTGGATGAATTTGATCCAGGTCAACAAATGATAGTTGAGGTGGGAGCTCTCCGGCTAAAAGGGCATTGTAACAGTTGACAAGTCCAGTGGTAAGAACAAGATTCTCATCATTTTCTTTTGAATTTGAGGAAGAAGCCACCACTGGTATATTGGAGGAGGGAACAGCTTGACGAACAACAGATGGAGACACAGATGACGCAGCAGGAAGAGATGTTGCTGATGGAGTAGCAAAAGTCTGAATCTGAGGTTGTTGTACAGCAAACGCTTGGCTTGGAGAGGAGATGAGTGATGAAAGAGCATTGTTTAGAGAAATCCCGAGATTTGCAGTCGAATAAGAATTCAAATGATTAATCTCTCATTGCATATCATCAAGATCACAAGCTTTGATAATCGCCTTTTGTTCATCCAGCATATATATATATATATATATATATATATATATATATATATATATATATATATATATATATATATATATATATATATATATAGGGATAGTTCAAATAAAAACAGTAAATAGTGTGAGAACGTAAAAACACTTTTTTATGTTATTATTCTGTAATGAATTTTGCATCAACAACTTTATGTCATTATTCAGCAAAGAATAAATAAATAGTCAAAGGTTAAAATTAAAATTAGAATTTACGACAAAAATGCACATACATAAGTTTATAATAGAATAATAATATTGTAATCAATATATGACTAATCGAAAGTTAATATTTGTATTAGAATTACTATAACAATAAACATATACAAAATTCATTACAGAATAATAAGATAAACATAGTATTTTTATGTTCTCACACTATTTATTGTTTTTATTTGAACTTACTTCTATATATATATATATATATATATATATATATATATATATATATATATATATATATATATATATATATATATATATATATATATATCAAGAACACAGATAATATGCACACATAGCACATAATTTATATTAAATACTTCATATCTATGTGTAAGATGAAAGTAACTATGTACTCACTTGTTAAAGTGATGACTCGTAATTTGGGCAGCGCTTCGCTTCTAGTAATTTTCTTTTTCTTTGATGAAACCTAGTATCATTATTACTATATTTTAGTATAATATTTATTGTGACTAATTATTAGTCTATATTTATCATTCACTCATAGTCTAATTTCATGATCTATCAAGTAAGGATCAGCCAGACAGGACAGTTAGGAGGTAGGACCATTTCGTCATATAGCTTTTCTGAAATCCAACAACCAAGCCCAATGTGACCATTCTAGACACCTCTCTCGTAAGTACTTCAATCAGTATAATGACTTTGAATCACTGATAAATCTTGTTTATAGGTTGATAATAACGTTAATGAACTTAAACATAAGTTATACTTAAAGTAAGATAAACATAACTCGCTTACAAGGGGGTTTAGGTAGGAGCTGGGCTCTGCTCGGGCAGAATTTAGAAGCCGAAAGATCTTCTTCTCGGAGACTTTTGGCGCTCTGGGACTTACTACTAACTCCTAAGAAGGATTAAAGAAAATCCTTGAGGCTTTGCGTGGATTTGGGAGAGAAGAGTTAGAAAGGCGTGAAGAAATGGGGTGATTTGCGCCTCTATTTATAGGTTGGGAGCTGACGAACATGGCATGTTCTAAGACCCAACACATTGCGTTAAGGTGCCAAGTGTCACCATCTGGTCGTAAGGCGTGGAGAAGAAGCAGTGGCTCAGATCGCGCCACATGTCACTCACTGGTAACTCCAAAAACTAATTATCTTCTAAAATCCGTAATTTTCGCATACGAGCTCCGTTTTTGACGTACTTTATATCCACGCGTAGGTATTGACGGGATCTACCACTTTCGTCTAGACTTTGTTGGTTAATTTTGATTTTATTTTTAAATTTATATTTTAACAGACTTAGACAGTTAAAGTTCGTTAAAAATTCATAATATTGTCATCTGACATCCATTTTGGACGTTCTCTATATGCGCGATTTCAGTTTAACGTATACTATGACTTTCGTTTAGATCTCTAAGGCTAAAAAGTAATTTATCAAAAATTCACTTTTTACATTACGCGGTGTTGTGTCGGTTTAGTTGTAAAACTTCGACGGGTCATAACTTCTTCGTTATAAGTCGGATTTCAGCGTTCCTTATATCCTCGAAATCTTTGTTATGACTACTTCAACTTTCTTCATAGATATTGGGTCAAATATTCGTTCTATTTTTGATGCATATTTTTATTATTATTATATTATATCGTCTTAAGCACGTATATTGCACATAAATCACATAATGCTCAAATAATTCCTCTTCATTACTTCAAAATAGGTTACAATTGTTGACCCTAACTATTACATCATAATATTAATGCTTAGCCACAAACGCAGGCGTTACACTAATTAACTATAAATTCTCTTACGAATCATGTGACAATTAATAAAGTTAAAAAAAGAGAGAAAAATGATTATTTTGTTGTCTCGAAAAATAAATAAAGATTGTCATCTTATACATAAGCAACTCCTTCCATACAAATATATATAATATTTTATGGAGTCAAAACCTGTAGAACTCACCAACAATTTTGTTGACATATTTTAAAATGTATTCTTAGGAAATTAAGGTAGGAACTCTATGCAGGGGGTATGGGATCCTCAACTTATGTTTCTGTTATCAATTATGTCTTATATCCTCTTTTTGCGTCTATGAAGATTCATAGTGAATCATGCAATAATGTAAGATATAATTATGAGTATGTGGTGTAAAACTTTAAGTGGATGCTATAATGTTTAATAAATGCTATGTATTTGATGTTCGATCTAAGTCACCCTCCGGGAATTTCCTCCGTCGGCTGAGGGTGTGACATCTCTACATTAGGATTTACCCTAATGTTAATTATATACTAATATATACATGTATATCCCTTGATTGAAGGGATTATTTCTAATCTATATTAAGAACCGATCTTGTCACAAAGATACCGGATTTGTGATCTATTCAATACATATCTATATCATTACCTAACATTCAAAGATTACAATATAATAACTACGCTATACTAAGTGTTGATGCTGATATACTTGATACACTGATGCTAACAAATGTGTAGAGTGTTTGACTCATCAGATCATAAGGTATGACCTTACAATTACCTCAAGTCCCAAAAAATAACTCAATTTACCCAGATCTTTGATTGCAAACTCATAATGTAAGCGGTCGATGAAGCGTCGTATAGATGGCTCGTGACTCCCGGTAAGTATGATATCGTCAACATAGACAAGTAAATATAAAAGATAAGAACCATGGTGGAAAAAAACAAGGATGTATCAACTTCACTGCACCGAAAACCTTGTTATGTCAAAAAACTACTCAACCATGAAACCATGCTCGTGGAGCTTGCTTAAGACCGTATAAAGCTTTGTTAGGACAACAAACATAATTAGGATGCTTTGAGTCAATGAATCCTGGAGATTGTTCCACAAAGACAGTCTCCGATAAATTTCCATTTAAGAATGCATTATTGACATCTATTTGGTGAAGAACCCAATGATTTGCAATGGTAATAGATAAGACAAGTCTAACTATTGATCCTTGATGACAGGACTAAACGTATGAAAGAAATCAAAACTAGGAATCTAGGTAAAGCCTTGCGTGACTAGACATGCTTTATACATGTCGATTGTACCATCACACTTGTATTTGGTACGAAAAACCTATTTAGAACCAACCACATTTGACGATTTTGGATGAGGAACAAGAGTCCACCTGTGATTCTGATGAAGCGCCATGAATTCATCATTTATAACATCCTTCCAGTGTTGGTGTTTGAGTGCAGTCTTTATACCCTTAGGATTAGTTTCTTCAAACAAAGATTTGTGCAAAACTGATTAAGCAAAGGGAAGTAGGTCAAAGATATGGCTAGGTTTAACTATATCTACTTTTCCCCGTGTAAGCATTTGATGCGTAGAAGAATCTTTAGGAGTGGAAGTTGAAGTAATAGAAGGGACGATGGGTGCATAGGAGCTGTATTTTCTGAAGGTTCAACAATAATAGTTGGCGGAGTTGTGGAAACCACCGTTTCAGGTCCTAAAACAGCCCCTGTTAGTGTGACTGGAGGAATATAAGTTGGATCTAATCACATACCACAAGGAGCATGAGAATCCGAAATTGAATGCACAAAAGAGGGAACTGATGTGGAACCAAGAGGGTGATTTGGAGACTCTGTGACAGCCTCATTTGTATCATCATTATAAGAATCCAATGATAAGGTGGAAAGATTAATATGTGATGAAGTACCAAAGAATGGAAAAATTGATTCATCAAAACGAACATGTCGAGTGATATACACACGATTAGTTATCGGGTACAAGCATTTGAAACCTTTATATTTAGTTTGATACCCTATAAAGATACATTCAACACTTCTTGGTTCCAATTTGTGAGAAGAACATGGCCTCAAGTACGGGAAAGCTCAACAACCAAAAACTTTGAAATTGTTATAAGTTGGTGTTGAGTGGTATAAAAGTTAAAAAGGAGACCTATCTTGGAGCACAGAACTTGGTACACAGTTGATAATATGAACAGTTGATGAGAAAGCATCTACCCATAAGGTTGTTGGTGCATTAGCACCAAATAACATCGCCAAACCGGTTTCAGTAATCTGTTTATGTTTCCTTTCAGCACGACCATTTTGTTGTAGGAGTGTAAGGACATGACAGTTGGTGGTAAGTATTGTTATCAGAAAAAAGTTTGAACACATGATGATTAATAAATTCTGAGCCACCATCACTTTGAAAGACCTTCATCTTGCAAGAAAAAGTGTTTGAACAAAGGCAAGAAAGGTTTTTAACACACCAAAAAATTTATATTTGACCTTAAATGGATAAATCCACACAAAACGTGAAAAATCATCTATACATATGGCATAGTATCAATAGCCATCAGTTGAAGTGATGGGAGATGGACCCCAAAAGTCACAGTGAACTAACTTAAGCACAGACAAAGCACGTTTATCATTTAAAATAAAAGGTAAACGATGTTGGTTAGAAAGTTGACATGAAGAGAAAATTGTAGGTTTTGGCAAAATAGAAGTAACACCTAAACAACCCTTTCTATTTAAAGTAGAAATAACATCAAAGGCAACATGCCCCCAATGTTTATGCCCATGTTTCAAAGGATGCCTTCAATGGAGAAGCAAAAGAAGTAAAAAGTGCTTGATGTCCCTAACTTAGTATGTAGAGCCCATCTCTAAGTTCCCCTTTGGCTAGAATTTACTTGGTAGCCCTGTCCTAAATAGCAAAATATTCATGAGAAAAAAGAAAATCAACCAAAAAGTCATTTGTAAGTTTACTCACAGAGAGTAATATTTTCCCGATGTGAGGTACAATAAGAATATCATGTAATGACAATCTATATGAAAGAGCTGAAGTACTAATTTGGGATATATGAAGAACATTACCATTACCAAAAATAACTCGATCTTTGCCATGGTAGGGTTTATATGAATCAACATATGCAGAAGATGGAGCCATATGCGTTGTAGTGCCTGAATCAACATACCAGTCTGGGGTTGGTTTACTTAAATGTAAATCTGAATGAAAAGCCTAAGCTAAATTGGCAATCGAATAGGAGGATTGCTTAGCATATGTAGGCAACTGAGGACACATATTAGCATAAAGACCATCAGTTCTACATAATTGACAGTGGGGAGATCGACGACCTTGACCAACATGAGCTCCAGAATAATCATTACTACCTCCTCGACCTGACTTGCCCCAACCACATGAAGAGTTGTGAGAGGCGGCAGGGAATTGATGAGATGCAGAAAAGGCGACTTGAGGTGTGGAGGAGCCATGAAGGGAATGAACAACAAGTTCTTGTCCTTCTGCTTGAGCTAGTAAATCATGATAAGGAGGTCTAGACCGGATTGTATGATAAGCAGTGGAGAAGGATTCGAAAGCAGGACCCAAACCACAGAGAAACCAATGGGAGTTGTCATCATTTAAAATGAGATGACCAATGGCAACTAGATGATCACATACAAACTTTAATTTTCTGCCAAACTTAGAAACAGATAAATCACCTCTCTTTAATTGCCTTAGAGAATCTTTAAGATTATGGGCTCGTTCTAAAGGAGCATGTGTGTAAGCAGACTCTAATGCACACCAAAGAGAACGAGAGGTAGTGTGACATAGAGCCTCAACCATAGATTTGTCACTAAGAGAATATTGAAGAAGAATAATTACCCTTTGATTAGTTTCAACCCATATGGCATCGTCTGGATTTGGTATTGTTTTTCCTTATGTTGTGAGTGTAGTTGTTGGTATTTTAGATGAGCCATCAACAAAGGAAAACCACTTATGATGAGTTAAGATGGGAACAACCTAATTTCGCCAAAGAAGGTAGCTAGATGAGGTTAATTTGATAGTAATCATGTGTAAAAGGGTGGCCATAGGTAGGGTAGAATCATTGGAAGGAGAGGGAGGCGACATGATCAGATCGATTGCTGAAGAATTGTTGAGAAGGAAGATGATGACAAGATTAGGGTTGAAGAGAAGGGATCATATTAGACCGATACCATGTTAAGATAGAATAATTTCACCAAACAACTTTTTATGATATTGATTTGGGGGGATAAATACATACATTAATACAATGGTGAAAAAGGAAAAAAGATAACCACAATTATTTAAAGAGATTATCTTCTAAAATTAAAAGATACGAAATATATCCTACCTAATAAATGAAGAGTTTTTTTGCCACATGTCATCACCTAATTCAATATGCCACATGTCATTTTTAAAATTTTTAAATTTCATTGAAATCCACTTGGCAATTGTGATTTTTTTGGCTTTGTTATTAAATTATAAAAGAATCTAATCTAAAAATATAATAAAGAAAATAACGAAACTTAAATATCTCCATAAATTCTCACGTAATTTGTCAATTGAAAGAGTCTAAAATTCAATTTAAATTCAAATCAACTTTCTTAATTGAAAAACATAATTTTCGGCCAATCCCTTTTAAATTTTTGATAATTTACAGAAACCTTGCAAAAATTGATTCATTGACGGCTAATATTGATATTTTTCCAAATTTAGTTTTGTAAATTATTAAACATTTAATGCTTAATAAAATTTATTAATTTTTTTAAAAAAATTATGTATTATATGGGTCTCACACCTGATTATATAATATATTCGTTTAAAACTATTTATGAGTTTAAATTATTTTTTAAATAACTAAGTTGTATATAATAGTTTATATTTAAAGAGGTTGTACAGTATAAAAAAATATCATTATTGTGTATTACAAAAACTATTATATACGAATTTAACTCTTTTTAAAACAGTAGTTGATGATTCCTTGGGGTTGATATCCTTCGAATTAGGAGCAGCTGGCCAGATGCTTAGTTAGTTGCACTAATTACAATTTAATGATAATCCATCCCCTTAATTAATTAGATTAGTCATACATTAATATATGAGAGAGAGAGAGAGAGAGAGAGAGAGAGAGAGAGAGAGAGAGAGAGAGAGAGAGAGAGAGAGAGAGAGAGAGAGAGAGAGAGATGTCAACCGATCGATTCACATGTTTATTAAGTTGAAATGTTTATAATAACTTTATATACCATAATACAGTATTCGATAGATATAAAATTATACAAACTTTGAATAACTATTTAGGAAAATAAACATGGCACTAATAAGCAACAATTACTCAGTTAGTGATATTATACGCTATAACAAGAAACATGAAACATTGAATTCGCTTTCTTGTCTTTTTGTTTGTTAGCCTCACGTTATAACGATGGGGACCCATGAAGCATGCAATGGCTTCGATGTGGGATGAATCAACCACTTTATGAGATACCCAAATATTTAAAATTATAACATCAATCAAGCCATGGGTTCAACCGTGTCTTGGCCCCAATGACTCAAACCCACCATCAAAACCTTCTCTTCTTTGACTTTATCTATTTATCAAATGAATGATGTGATTTGAAGGCATTACTTTATAAATTGAATGTTGCATAGTAATAATATTTTAAATAATATAAGTCTTAAAGAGACTTTTCTTTTCTTTGATGATACCTTTAAAAATTACAATATTTTGATTTTCTTAATTCTTGTTTAAATATGATTTTTTTTATTAACCGTTGTTAATAATATGAGTTTTTTGCTATAACTTTTATATATCATTGCCGAGTTATGATCTCAACTTCTAGACAGATTAATTATTATGATATTCTTAACTTTTTTTCTCTTTCATTTGAATCTTTTATATATATATATATATATATATATATATATATATATATATATATATATATATATATTAGGTTATAACTCATGAAAACCATGATCAATATGTTTACAATTATTATATATAAATAACATTTAAACCAAGTCATGTTGAAAAATTAAAATAAAATAGATGATAATAAAAAAACATACACAAATTGATTATTGGTAGTTTAACTAATTCATATTGTGATGTTAATTATAACATCTTACTTTAACTTCTTCATATTAGAATATTGTGCTATAACAATGCTATCCATTTGAAAATGCAATATCATAGTTAAAACAAATGAGAGTGAGATGCTATAAACCTAATAAATGAGTTGAATTTTTCAAAATAAAATTCCTTCAAAAGAAAGGACTAAGTTACACAAATGGTTCCTATGGTTTAAGGTAATTCGTACCTTTAGTCCCTAACTATATTTTTAACTCGGATGATCCCTTATAGTTTGGTTTTGTTGCATTTATGGTCCTTACTAATCTGAAAATGACTATGTTGCCATTCATAATATTTTTTTACTTTTTTTTATTATTTATTAAAGAAAATTAATATTAGATATGAAGGTCCCACATCCCCCCCCCCCCCCCCCCCCCGCACTTGCACCCTTGCCCATTACCCTCTTCTTCCTGTCCTCCTCTAGGGAACCACCACCACGAAACCGGTCAAGCGAAAAAATAGCAACATATTTTTCATTTATTTGTTACTATAGCATCCTAATTTAATTTCTTCTTACATACATTTTAAGTGGTAAATAGTGGAAATTAAAAGTCAAACCTCTTGTTTTCTTTATAAGCATCAGACCTTTAATTTAAAATCCAAAACTTGCAAATGATGCATAACATTTGAATAAAAAATCATCAATCATCAAACCTTTAAGAAACATCCTTGAAAATAAAAATAAAAATAAAAACTAAAACTGAGGTGTAGAAATTACAAAACTGGCAAACGAGGCTAAGCATCAGATCTTGTATTTCCCTTATAACCACCCGACCTTTAATGATCTCTTTGAAAAAATAGTACATGAAAAACATCAACTTTTTAATCTCTAATGATTACAATGTTCAAAATGAACACATTTCACATTGGAAGTCAAAATACAACCCATGTTTACTAAAATTTACAATCCATTTATGCCAATAAAATTATATTTGTTCAATCAAAATGATAATGCCAACATGTTAGTTTTCAAATAATGACCTTAATGCATTAGCATATGGTGAAGCTTCGTCTAAAATAACTTTACATGAAATCAATTTGATGCCAGATACATCTATGATTCCAAAGCTTTCATATTAAGCAGTAAATAAGTTAAAGCAATATTAACAAAAAAAGTTAAGCCATCCAAATAATAAAAAATTAGCTCTTACACTAACAAAACTCAATTGATCTTCTTGGCTCCATTTAGGGTATCGACTCAATAGACTGTTCGAGAACAAAGAGCTAACCATCAGGAATAACTCAGGCTGATGGGCCCTTTTGTTGTTTCACAAAAAAACATGTCCTTTTTTATGCAATGGTAAAATTGAAAACACAGATAAAGATCAATAGTTTTAACTTAGTAGTATATATCGATTATTATCTTCAACATTAAAAGTGAAATGTATAAATCAATATACTATGATATTAAATGCAATGATTTCCTTTTACAAATAAAGAGTTGAATCATTTTGCAATAATATGAAGTATTACCATAGGAACGCAATGGTGGTTAGTTTTGATTTATGAGTGCATCACACAAGCAGCCAAAGCAAGAACCCAAGAGCGGGATCTAAAAACCATATTTAACTACTGAAAAAGCTACATTTAGATCATTAAACTAAGTATAAGAAACGAAAATATAACAAAATTTTAATAATTGGTTCAAAGTTTGAACTTTGAAGGCAAGGTTAAAAAATTCTTCAATGTTAAATATTTACTTTTTGAATAAAAAAATATCTATCCAATTATAGCAATGTCAATAAAAAAAATTAAAAGAAATATAAGAACTCACAATATAAAGGGGGCTCACTCCGGAACATATTTGATATTACACTGCACAAAACATAAGTATCCACTTTTATATTTTAAGTGAGATGTTGTAATAGAAATATTTTTCCGCACTTCATTTATATTTAAATATTAAAAAGAGAAAAAAAAAAAACATCATATTTACTCACTTGGAAGGAAGTGATCATTGGCTTATGTTGTTAAATAAGGTCCTTTGATATGAGATTCATTACCACATGAGTGTCCATTAAAATAAGCATCCTCAAAATATATATGAAACATGATTTGATTTTTTTTCATTAAACATCTATTTTTACAAAAAGATTTTATATTGAACACACCCGCTTTCTATTTAGTATCATTACAAAACAAGTCAATGTTCTTGATTAGAGATACAATATTTCTTTAACATTTTTTCCGTTTTTTCTTGAAGGGTATTTTAGACATTTGACAAAAGTTCAAACTTTTTTATAAATTTACAACTAAAAAAAACATGTGAGAAGAGATTACCACTCCATGATTCATTAACATTTGTAGCATAAGATTGTTTCCTTTTGCTTGTGTTTGATTCAAACTTTGATTGTAGAAAAGTGGATGAAATCCACTAGCAATGTGTAACGCCCGTAAATCTGGGCTAGTCAAGTTAGAGACGATAAGCATCAAAAATGATTTTTTGATGGAATATTATTTAAAAGGATTAATCTTAACTAAGTTGTGGTATATGTTACAACGATTTCGTACATATAAAGAATGCTGAAATCCGAGTTATAACGAAGAAGTTATGACTTGTCGAAGTTTCGCGACAGAACTGACACGACACTGTGCGACGTAAATAGTGAATTTATGATAGGGCGATATATAGCCTTACTAATCTAAACGAAAGTCGTAGAATACGTTAAACCGAGAGCGTCCATATAAAGAACGTCTAAATCTGACTTCGTATGAGGAAGCTATGATTTTTCTAAGTTTCGACTTAGCAATATGCAGACCGAAACTCGAATTTTAGATCGAGTGATTGTTAGCTAAAACAATCTAAACGAGAATTGAATATCTCGTCGATAGTAGTCCAACAGTGAAAAGACAGACGAAAACGGACGTCAGATTAAGAAGTTATGAATTTTTAACGGACTTTTCCTGTCTCGGCATGTTAAAAGTATAATAATAAAAAAATCAAAATTAGCCGACGGAGTCTAATGAAAGTTGTAGAGCATAGTCTCACATATGCTTGGATATAAAGAACGTCAAAAACGGAGCTCGTATGCGAAAGATATGAATTTTAGAAGTTTGGAAATGCGGAGTACACCCAGCGTACAGGAGTACGCCTAGCGTACAGGAGTACACCCAGCATACTCATGGTTCATGGTCTGGGTTGGGCCACGTCGCCCTAATCCACCACTCGAGTGCCCCGGGTCCGTAAGCAGTGACGCTTTCGGTCTGATCCACTTAGTACGCCCAGCGTACTGCTTGTAGAGGGAGTACGCCCAACGTACTCTGAAGTTACGCCCAACGTAATCGCAAGGATCAGCCCCTATAAATAGATGTCGTGGGCTGTCGAGTTTTAGTGCTCAAATTCTTCTCTCTCACTTGTTATTGCCTCGTTTTGCGTGCAAGTTATACACCGAAACCCTGGTATCATTCCTGAGGCCCGAAGCAAGTCCCGAATCCCCGTGGATCCCGAGAAGTAAAGTTTCTGAGCCAAAACTCTGCCCGTGAGAAACCCGGTTTTCAAGAAAACATCTCGGTTTTATCAGAAACGATAGTTTTAAGAGACGAGGTTGTCCGATCATCGTCTTATCATGTGAGTGTATAGTCACTTTCATAAACATGATTTTAATACAAGTATTGTTTGAATGTATTAGGATTACCATAACAAAGCAGACAGACCTGGATACAAAGAGTTGCATGGAAGTTAAGCACCATGTCTTCACGACATCACTATATGTGAAACATTTTCACAAACACATGGTGTGTAACGACCCAATTTTCACGTCAAAAAATTTCATTTTTAAATCAATACTTTGGAAAACATTTGCGAATAAACATCATTTGATCCTATCATTTCATAAACATATTTCGTGTCTGAAAACCAAAACATAAAAGCAACAATAATGTCAGAGTACAAAATCCCATAATAACTCATCGTGCGGAAAACAATGTGCGTGTATGATGTGCCGCTACCGCGCCAGCTCCTTCCCCTTCGAAGAAGAGGTACCTGAAAACAAAACGGTAAACTGTAAGCACGAAGCTTAGTAAGTTCCCCCATCGTACCACATACCATACAATCACATAACATACAAATACTGTCAGGCATATCTGGGTGCCTGACCTACCCCTTCGGTCCTTTCGACTGGATACTGTCTAGCATATCTGGGTGCTGGCCTCCCCTTCGGTCCTTTCGACCGGCTACTACCTAGCATATCTGGGTGCTGGCCTCTCCTTCGGTCCTTTCGACCGGATACTGCCTAGCATATCTGGGTGCTGGCCTCCCCTTTGGTCCTTTCGACCGGTAACCGAGGACTATTTCACCCCTATTACTACCACATAATATCATATCACACAAATCATAATCTGGCTAGCATGGCTGGGTACTAAACTACTCCTTCGGTCCTATCGACCGGGGACCGGGGACTATATCATCCCTACTACCACTATCACATAACATCATAACATACTAGCACATAAGCATATCAAGTAGTAGCAGACCTATGAATATCACAAAGACAATCATCTAACCTACAACTCCTATTGGTGGGCCGACATTGTGGCCGTAGACCCACCGCTACTGGAAGGTAACTTACCTCGAAAGGTAGCTGCTGAAAGTCTGCTTGCTAGACGTCTGACTGCTGCACCGGTAATCCTCCTGCTATAAATCCATAAACATATATTAGTCGCTCATAAATACTCTTAGGTCAAATGACTGACCTACCCCTGGTCCAAGGTCAACTCCTTTGTCAAAGTCAACTTCCAGTTGACTGGACTTGCCGAGTCCCTCTCCTACTATCCTAGTACTAACTCATCAAGTCCCTCTTCCCACTCACTGAGTCACCCTTAACTCACTTCTTGGGACGATTAGAGTGACTTGCGATCCGACTTGCCGAGTCCGAGAACAACTCGCCGACTCCCACAAGCAGATCTCCTAATCGCTTCCAAATCCTCACCAGAGCATCCATCTGGAGGATTTGGGTTTCTAGGACTATTGCTACACGTTAAATTGCTAAATTCGCGTGCATCTACGAAGGGTTGGACGTTCTACCCTTAAACCCTTCTTAACTCAGTAACAGTTCAGATGACTCGCCGAGTTTGAAGAACAACTCGTCGAGTTCCAGGCAATCCTCATAGGCCTCGCCGAGTCGTTCATCCAACTCGTCGAGTCTAAGACCATCTTCATAGAACTCGCCGAGTCCCTTCAACTCTCCTCCCATACAGGCCAAATCTGAGACATGCAACGGTTCCAAACCATAGATCTAAGCTCCTATGGAATGCTTATCACGTAAAGTTGCAAACTTTACGTGCATGCATGGCCCTATGAGCTCCAAAAGGCAATTCCAAGCTCTTTATGAGGTCATACACTCAATAGGAACCTCAATCACTTCAACCACAGAGACTTTACACTTCTAAGATGTCCATAAGGTCCAGATCTGAAGTCCTTTCAGAACAAAGAGCATAAACACATGGAGTTTGAGGTTTTAGGGCTTGAAAACCACCAATTAGCTAGGGACAAAAGGGGATCTAATGAACTAGTGATCAAGGTAGGAACTTTTCTACCTGAATGGAAGCCTCTCACAGTGTAGATTTCAGATCTACTTCCCCTACTTGCACTCCTCAACCTCCTCCTTCTTCTTCTAAGCTCCAAACTTCCTTCACAAAGCCAAGAATCACACACAAGAACAATATGGGGGCTAGGGTTTCGCTCTACAGCTCCCTGGGAGTGTTAGGGACAAGGGAGGCCAAGTTAGAGTGTTTAAATAGGTTGAAAACCCTCGAATTAGGGTTTTTCCCAAACAGGGTCTACTCGCCGAGTCCGGGACCCGACTTGCCGAGTTCACCGTTTAAGTCCCGTGTCTCTCCTCGCTTCTACTTGGCGAGTTGGACCTTCAACTCGCCGAGTCCAAGACCAAAATGCAAGGGTATACAACAAGAGGATACGTACCAGGAACCAGGAGCTACATGGTGTGCCTACCAATTACTCGCCATTTTATTAAAGAACTTCCATAAATACTAATTATAAAACAAAAAACATACAAAAATAATGAGAGAGAGGGGGGATTATAGTTCCTAAGAGACAGGACCCATTCTATCTCTAATTCCCCTCGATATTACTCTCTTTGGCACCATACTCTTTTTTTTGGAACATTTTGAAAAAAATTAAAAGAAAAGAAAGAACGATTCACAATCCAAAGGGCCATTAGGAGTTAGAAACATAGACACCTTACCTTCAAACCCATTGATTTGTTGTTTATGTTCTATCTTTTTCAGTAGTCGTTAGAAGTCTGAGAAGGAAATCAAGTTGGAAGTAAGAAAGATTGAGAAGGAAGTGGCACATAATACAACATAGCAGAAAGTTGCGTAGTGATGGAAGTCATGCGATGGTGGAAGAGACGTGGTGGGTTTGGCTATCGTGTTTTGGGTATTGGTTTAGATTAGCATAAGCGGTGGTGGGATGTAGCAGTGGAGGTAAGGTTGTTCAGTCAAATTTCAAGGGTTTTCATGGAGACGGGGAAAGAGTAAAATCGATGGGTGAACCAGGGGAGTCGGGGGTGTATTGGAAGACGAAAACAAAGATAATAAGGATATGGTTGCAGATTTTAACCGTAATTTGTTAAGATTGGGTTGAAGATCAATGAAGATAAATCATTCCTGATCTTGCATATTTTAAAATTTGAACCAATGATTTTGTTTCCAAAATGTATATGCGAAATTGGAGAAGATACAATTGTGATTTGGTGGCTGATTTAAAGGGATAAATTTCAAATGTTTTTCTACATTTCTTAATTTTGACGTTGATATAGAAGTTGGGCGGGAAAAATCAAAGGTTAGACTCTAAAAAACAGACACGTGTAAGAAAGCTAGTCTAAAAGATGGACATGCAGCATGTAGGAGAGGTTATTGTTGTTGTTGTTGTTGTTGTTATTATTATTATATATAGGGTTTGATTCGGTGAGGAGTCAAAAAATGGTGACGACTGTGAGGACAATTCTCCACCACCCACTTCGTCAAGGGCACAAACGCCAAACCCGATACTTTGGCGTGACGCGTTTGCATGTGACTTACGTCTATGGTAATTAATACGGACTCGATGATTTAATCACATGCGACGAACATCCATAAAACGTCATTTAAGTGTGCTTCATTATTTATTTTTGATTTTTTTCCGTTTTTCAATTTTTTAAAAAAAAGAAACTTCAAGAAAAATTAACATATATATATATATATATATATATATATATATATATATATATATATATATATATATATATATAGGGGTGTAAACGAGCCGAACCGAGCCCGAGCCTGGCCAGGCTCGACTCGGGCTCGTTTAAGTTCTAAGAGGCTCGAACTCGAGCTTGGCTCGACTCGAGCTTCTTGTACTGAGCTCGGCTCGAGCTCGTAAATAATTATACAAGCTCGACTTGGGCTCGGGCTCGACTTGTTTTTTGTCTGACTTCCCTAAACAAGCTTAATCTCGACTCGAGCTTGTTAAGAAACTCGTTACTAATAACCTAAATTCCTAATCCACAAATATGTTTTTTATTTTAATATATAAAAAAATAAGAATTTATATTATATAAAGACTCGTTTATGATCGCGAGCCTAATCGAGCTTAGTGACATAGGCTCGAGCTCGAGCTCGTTTAATACACGAGCTTAATATTAAGCTCGAGCTCGGCTCGGGCTCGTCTAAAATCTGTTTTGCGTCGAGTAGCTTGGCTCGTTTGCACCCCTATGTGTGTGTGTGTGTATATATATATATATATATATATATATATATATATATATATACACACACACACACACTTGGTTTTAAGGTTTCTTATTTTTTTTTCATTTTATTCAAAATAAAATTAATTTTTTTTAAATTCTTTTAGTTTTTTATTTTTTAATGTGTTCACTACATACTTGAAGATACTTCTATTTTTTGTTTATTTATTTAGTTATTATTTATTTGGTTTTTTATTATATTTTTATTTTTTAAACTAAATATCGGTTCGAGTTCTTAATGTTTAACAATTATGAAAGTTTTGAATAATAAAAATATCAGGCATCATAATATTTTTTGTTCATACAATTTTTTAATCAAATTATTTTTGGATCATAAAATTTTGAATCATAGTATTTTGGATCATATCATTTTTAAGTCATATGATTTTGGATCAATAATATATTCAATTAAATCAAGTTTTTGTTCAAAAAATAAAATTTGGATCATTATATATTTCAAATAATTTAATTTTGAATCATAAATGATAATATGATATAATTAAAGATAATAAAATATTTGAATAAAAATATTTTTAGATCATAATAATTTAAGGATCATAAATATGTTAAATCATAACATTTTTTTAAATCATAAATTAACTTTTTTTTGGAAAATACCAAAATCTCGTACGTAATTACAAAAACTTTGTATCATCTCGCGTGATTTTGATGATAAATAAAATTAAACCTTAACCTTTTTATTATTCAATCATGCGACAAAGATTTGTCCTCGCAGTTCTCATTTTTGAGTTGTCACTCCATCCAACTTCGTATATATAGGAATTTAGTAAAATTATATTATTATTTAATTAAATAATGATAGATATTACATAGTTTCCATAATTGTATGTATATTAAATGATATCCATAATTATAATTTTCTCTTTATGGAAATTAATTAAATTCGTCATTAATGTCAGCAATAACATTCTTTCAGAATGAATTCGTATCTAGGTTTTTATGTCAGCAATAACATTATTTCAGGACTCCCTCACTTAAAATACAATAAAGTTGTATGGAATATGAAGAATGAAGGTGTATTCTAGTAGAATATACTATGGTTCTCCTAGAATACACTCTTATTATCTTATATATGAATTCATTCTGAAAGAATATTATTATTGACATTAATGTCGAATTAAATTAGTTTCCATAAAAAAGAATTATAAATATGGATATCATTTAATATTTACTCAATTCTTATTGGTGCATTCTAGCACACAATAGATGTGAGAAACATTTGAACCTATTTATATATATATATATATATATATATATATATATATATATATATATATATATATAGAGAGAGAGAGAGAGAGAGAGAGAGAGGGTGTGTGTGTGTGTGTGTTTAGAACCAGATGGAATATTATTAGCCACAACTTAAACGGAACAAATTTGGGCAATAAAACAAACAAAATTAAAAGATGTTAAAGGGATTACAACAACAATCAACCCATCTACACCAAAATTACCCCTAAATTTAACCCAAGTAAACACCATAGTCAGAATGTTATCCGCCAAGTTCATCAAGGACATTTGTGTCTTATTGAATAATTTTTCGTTTGGGTTTGGGTCTTGCTCAAAGCTTTCTATCTTGCTTTTGTCCTTTGATGATGTACTCGACTCTCCCATTTTCTTTCCTGACTTCTTTCCAAAGACTGATTTGAGGTCCTTGAAAGTTGATCTTTTTGGTGTTTCTTTCACTCCTGAGTTCTTATCTGTCTTCTTGTGAAGGGCTGACTCTAGATCTTCAAGTGATGGCACCAAAGCTATATTAGAGCCTCTAGTCATGAACTTCTGCAAAATAAACAAAATTAAAAACGTAAAACTGAACTAAAACAGAAAACAAAGAAAACTGAAATTCCTGGATTCACGTCGTGAGCCTAAAAAGCTCACGTCGTGAATTCAGTACTGGAAGAAAAATAAACTAAACTGAAAAATAACTTTTTGCAGGTTTTACCCTACAAAAGGGATTGATTAATTTAAAGCAAATAAATCAACTATTAAATAAGTCGTTCCCCGACAACGGCGCCAAAAACTTGATGCGTGCAAATAGCTACACCTAATTTTATATTTATAACCTAACGAACTTAACTAACTAAATTTCACCTAGGGAGTATACCTAATTAAATTATAGAATAGTCGGGTAAGTCGGGTGTCGATCACAGGGAACGGTTTTAACTAATTAATCTATCTACTAGTAAATTAACCTAATTTTCTAGCAAAGTGGGGGTTTTATCTAATTTTGCAAGTTTAGATGAACTTAACTCTTAACACGAAATTCAATCAATTAACAAACACTTCTGTTAGTTCGAATCCACTTTCCCTCAATGGTTTATAAATTAGCTATGCCAGTTACTATTGGTTACCAATTCAGATAGTATTAGCAATTTTGTTCTAAATCTACTAACATTAATCAATTCATGTAAATCTATGTATGGTCACACAATAGCTAGCACATAATCAATTATTAAATATAATTGGAGCTATGTAAGATTGATTTGACAAACACACTTATGTCATAATATGAGTTATCTAGCACAGCCTAATTTTAATAATTCAATTGCTTATCTAAGATTCGATTGATCTTAGCTCTGATAATCTAATGCTCACTAAATTACTAGGTACTCTAATTCATGCAGATCAGTGGTCATTAACTACACAGAATAACAAATCAAAGCAATCAAATATCAAATCAAACATGCTAGGTAAAATCAATCAACACAAGTCTTAACCAATAAGTAAATCAAAGCTAGAGTATTAAAACCATGAGTTCCAGCTTCATCTAGCTAACAGAAGCATCTAGATTTAGCTGGACATACTAGCAAACAAACTCAAATAACTCATACTCAAAAACATAATTAAAGTACCAAAAAAAGAATCCAGTTATGAACTTCTCTTCTCCTTGGTGTTGAAAGCCAATTCCAGACCTTTTCTCCCTCTGAATTTCGTCTCCAGGAATCCTCCAAGTTGGCCAAAAGTCCCTCAAGTCGTAATGATCAAGAGAATATATAGTTATCATAAAATTTGCTCTCACGTCGTGAATGAATGACTCAGGACGTGAATTCAGTAGTTATCCGTGTTCTACAAGGATTCTTCCTCCGCGATGTTTATCTTCTAGAAAAAATATAACTCACGTCGTGAGTATGTGAATTCGTTGGATTTTTATTTTTTTAAGTCTTCATCTTCCAAAGTTCCATCTTTTGACGTTTTTAGTCCCTTTTCTTCAAAATGTCTTCTATTTGGCTACAATATATATTTTAACCTTATAAGTACCATTATTCAACGCATATAACCAAAATATTAACAAAAATACAAGTAAATATTACCTAAAAACATGTATAAATATGACAATATCAACCTCTCAGAGATGAAATACTTTTTCCTTTTCTCCAGCCCAAAGGAAGAGGAAATTTTGAAGCCATTGGTCAATCCCCATACCATTCATAATACCATAATAGAGTGTTAGAGCAAGAACCAATACGAAAAACAGAGATAAAATAAAGCAAAATACCTAATTCCTCTCGTTTAAGACGGGTCTTCACGATGTCATACCAGACACCGGAAAGACTCTTCAAGCCCAACAAGTCAGTCGGCTTCCTCATTAGGTTACGAGTGCCACAGATGACATGAAAACAAAGAGTAGCATGTTGAGTTTTATATCTCTACATCCACTTAACGAGAAGAGCCATATTCCAAGAAAATAAGGAACCAATACCGAGGCCTCTTGAATCTTTGTCACCGAGGACGACATCCCATGCAACCCAACATAATTTCCCTTTTTCTTCACAACGACCCTGGAGAAATCTTCTTCTAAGTTTTTCTCAGCAATCCAAATTAGATTTACGGGCCTTGAATAAAGAGAGGTAAAAATTGGAAGACTACCGGGCAGTGATTTTGTTAAAGTTAACCTGCCTCCAAAAGAAAGCATGTTTTCCTTCCGAACGGACAACCTTTTTGGACACGCTCAATAATTGGCTGTCAATTCTGCCTAAGAGTCATATTGGCACCAACCGGAACTCCCACATATTTTAAAGGAAATGAGGCGACGTCACATCCAAGGATACGAGCACAACTAGTAATCTCATTTTCGGAGACACTGATTCCATAAACCTTAGACTTGAGGAAGTTAACTTTTAAACCGAAAGAGGCATGGAAGCATCTAAGGACCCGAGCCAGGTTAGTAAAGTTAGAGCAAATCCACTCCCCCAAAAAAGTGCATCATCAACATACAATAAATGGGATAACACAAGACCTTACTTTGGAATCTTGATACCTTGAAAAAGTTATAATTGACAAGCGGTTTGCATCGCCACATTGAGACCCTTCGTTGCGATAATAAATAGAAAAGGTGAGAGCGGTCTCCTTGTCTAACACCTTTGGTAATAGGGAATTCCTTAGTCGCAGAGCCATTAATCAGAACCAAGGCTCTAGAAGATGATAGGAAACCTTTGATCCAGCAAATCCATTTATCTCCAAATCTCATTTGAGACATAACCGAAAACAATTAGTTTCGGTCGATTGAGCCGACAGCCTTGTCGAAGTCGACCTTGAACAAGAAAGTCTTAGTCTTATTTTTCTTAGCCCAAGTGCATATTTCATTTAAGATCATGGGACCGTCAAGGATATTTCGACCTTAAATGAAGGCGGTTGAACTTCATCCATCACCAAGCCAATGACCTTATTTATTCTACAAGAAAGAGTTTTGGCGATGATTTTATAGACACGCACGATGAGGCTAATAGGACAATATTCAATTCGAGAAAGAAGATCCTTAACCTTAGGCACGAGACTGATGAAAGAGGAGTTACTTCCCCTAGATAAACAAGCTAATTCTTCACACATCTCATAATGTCGTCTTGGATAATGGGCCAAAAATGTTTGATGAATTTAAAGGAGAATCCGTATGGACCGGGGGCTTTCTCATTTCCGCAATTTCCAGATGGAATTTTTAATTTTGGATAAGTTAAAAGGTGCCTTCAAGAAGCTTCAATCAACTTCATTAAGTTGTTTGAAGTTTGGATTTTGAAAAATAGGTCGAACAAGACAATCTTCAAGAAATTTTGTTTTAAAGAAATTCAAAGTTTCATGTTTAAATTGTTAACATTAGTAACCCATCTGTCATTCACCATAAGGCTATGAAGATTATTCGGTATGTTTTTAGTTTTGAGGGAGTTATGAAAGAATCTCGAAATCTCGTCCCCATCGCTGATCCATTTGACTATAGATTTCTGAAATAGATCATATTGCACCATCTTCTCAATTTCAATAACCTGTTGCTTGCTTTCTTTCCAAATCGTTATCTCCAAGTCAGATAACAACCTGTCCTTGGTGGCCAAATCAAGATCGTTCAATTTCTTTTTTAAATCAAGCAATTCCTTGTTTTCATTTTCGAATTCAACACGCCTCCAATCTTTGATAGAATCTTTAACAAACTGAATCTTATCTGAGAGGTACCGATCATCAGACCCCCACATTATTGAAATCACCCTTGCATAACCAAGAATTAAAGAACCTAAATGGAGGAGCACATCCATATAGGAATTCAGAAGGACAATCAGGGAATGATCGGAAAATTCTCTTGGGAGAGCAATGACGGAAGCTAAAGGGAATGCCACCATGAAATTCGGACAAACCAAAAAGCGATCGAGTTTACTAAGTTTGCAGCCATCTTCACAAAAGTAAGTGAATCTTTTTCCTCCCATATTGAGATCCGATAAACTCGCACCCCTAATGAATATTGAACTCGACAGCAATGTTCGGATAAAAGGTTGAACTAAAGCGTTCATCAGGTCTTCTAACTACATTAAAATCACCAAATAATACCCAATTTCCAGGTCTAAAGTTTATCAGGTTGAGAAGATTTTCCCAAAGTGTCTTTTATCTTAAGGGGTTTGTGGAGCATACACGTTTACAAAGATAGTCTTACCAACAATATTGTTCCAATAACCAACAATAGTGAAGAAGTACCTAGACTTGATGATTGCGATGTCCTGGAAGAGGCTTTTATCCAAGAAGCAGACAATTCCACCTGATCTCCCATTTGATTCATTAAAAGTGATACCCATACAAGTGGAACTCCACCAATTAACAATGCCAGGAGGAAGAAAGGAAAGCCTAGATTTTTGAATACCGCAATACGACTTTTTGTTTCCTATTTTTTGTCTTCTGAGCCAATTGATCTTATGAGATTTACCCATACCCCTTATATTTAGAGAGAGCAAGTTCATGAGGATACCTTTTTATCACCTCCAACATTTACATGTAACATCAAAAATTCTGGTATGTCTTAAAACCCTAAGGAATGATAATTTTTACATAAATGGTCGCTTAAGTACGTTGGGCGTACTTAAGTGTACGCTTAGCGTATTGCATGGAAGTGGTCGTGGAGGAATCAAGGTACGCTGGGCGTACCTTGAGTTACGCGGGGCGTACGCGCCACGGACGCAAAACCCTAAATTTCTGGACGTGAGGCCTATTTAAACAACTTTAATTCCATTGGACTAAACCCTAGAGAGCCTCCATAGCCTTAGAACGTTAATATACTCCTGGACACCTTGTGAGATCATTCTTGAGCCTTAAAGAGTGCATTTATGGCCTTTTAGTGTGTATTTAAAGAAGAAGGGGTGGTCAAGCAAGCTTGGATCAAGTGGGTGCTTCAAGATCTTGCACCAAAATCATCTTGCAAAGCTTCTGGAGGTAAAAAGCTTGCATCTTTCCTTTCTAATATTTAGATCTAGCTAGGGTTTTGGTGGTTTGTCCCTTTGATGAACTTTGGACCTCTTTTGTTGAGCTAAGCCTCTCTATTTGATATGAAAGGGAGATTTAAGGTCCCACAGTCATTTAGAAGTATAAAAATGGAAGCTTGATGAGAGATTTGACCTCATGCATGGGTAAAAGACCTTGGAAAGGTCTTAATGGAGTAGTTGGGTGTGTATGAGACAAGCAAGGGCATAAAGTTGCCAACTTTATGCCTTAGGACATCTTTTCAGCCTTAGATCTAGCTTTTGGACGTGAAGGATTCGAGCATTAAGCACTTAATGGAAAGAGTGCTTAAAATGGTTGTATGCTGGGTTGAACTGGTTGTACGTGGCACTTAGTCCCTAAACCTTCAGTACGTTGCGCGTGTTGGATTAGTGTCTAAGTCCATAACTATTTTGGTATGTACTTGACCCGATTATGAGCATGGTCCTTTTGGGTTACCTTCACCATAAAAATATGTAGGATGAATTAAGGAGAGAAAGGTTTAATTATGATTTATTAATATATTATGAGAATAATATATTAAAGGAGAAATCATATTGTTAAATTAATATTAATCAAGAATTAATTAAGAATTAATTTTGTGGCTAAAAGAGATTAATTAAACTTAAGGGACTTATTGTGTAATTATAAGATAATTACATAGATGGGCTTATGGACTCCATAGATGGTGGAATGGATGAATTCTATGGGGGAAACCCATTAGAAGTCGTCTAAGGCTTCTAAAAAAGGAGTCCATGGGCTGCTTAGGGCTTAAGCAGTCAAATTAGGGTTTCCTTGTTAGATAAACCTAATTACCTAAGTATATAAGGAGCCCTTAGGCACTAAAAACGTGGTTAACACTTAGATTAGGGTTTCCAGACGTTTTTGAGTGCCTCTTCTCTTCTCCTAATCATTCTTGTTGCTTAGTGGTGTTTGTGACTCCATTAGAGGTGCAACACTTGAGTCTTGAGGCACTAAGCTTTCTGAAGCTAAGGACTAATTGTTATTGCTATATAAGAATTAAAGGTCAAATCTAAACCCTATTTTATGTTAATATGATTAATTGTATGCTAGATCTAGGGTTTATAGTTTTGGATATTCAATTGCATGTTCATTAGACAAACTAGATCCAAAAGCTATTAGGGTTTACATGTACACCATAGGATTGATGTATTACTCGAAACCCATCAGTGGTATCAAAGCCTAGGGCTATTTGTTAGTGAATTTGATGCTTGATTGATCGATTTTTGCATGAAAAATGAAGTTTTTTGCCCTCTGCCTTTCTGACTCGGTGAGTCAGGTCGACTCGGCGAGTCCTTGGATCTGGCAGCCTATTTTTGTGATTTTCTTGCCTATTTTGCTGTGGGATAATTACCAAAACAGTTTTAATTGATAAAATTCAATTTTTTTTATTGATTTTGGGTGAATATCCTTACCAAAATAGAAGATAATTGTCAAAATTTAGATAATCTTTTGTTTTATTAGATAAAGATTGATTATTTGTAATTAGATTTGAATTATCTTGTGAAAAAGTTTCAATTTTCCCCTTTAGATTTTATAGTTTAAATTTGAACTTAAAAGTTTTGTTTTTGAAATTTAAATAAGTTAAACCTTAATGTTTTGAAAAGTTTCAAAACTTGCCCTCAAGTTTTGAATTTTAAAATTAATTAAAAGTCTTAATTTGAAAATTTTAAATTCTAAAACCCTAGTAATTTGAAAAATTCAAATCACACCCTTGTGGTTTTATTAATTAATTAAAGTGTATAATTAAAAGAGATTTAATAAACCCATAAAGTTTTTGTTTACATTTAATTAAATTAAAAGTATAATTTACTATATTAAACCACCTAGTATTTTAAAAGTGTAAAATACACCCTATACTATATATAACATTAAAAGTCTAATATTATATATATATGTGTATGAGTATATAGTCAGTCTTACCATTAGTAGGCCTCATTCACGAAACTGATCTATAAGGGGTGTTTAAGGAAATTGCCTATAAAATGGCAATTGAATGGGTATCCACTCTTACCCACCACAATCTTGACTAGTGGAGGGTCGTTAGCCGAACGAGTAGGATAGGACAGAAACCTTCCATTATAAGTATAATGAAGTAGAAAGTAACACATGCTTTTACAAATTCCCAAATCATAGTTACTTTAGGAAAAATATGAAATTGTATGCTAATCCATGGAATTACACTTCGTACCCTTGTCAAACGTTAGTGGAGCGTGTGTGGTTAACCGGCTCACTAATTTGGGGATGACATTGGTAGAAAAGGGTGGCTCGATGCTTATCATAGATCAATGGAGCGTGTGTGGCTAAACGGCACATTGATTAAGTGATGGTAGCATTGGGTGCACCACGTGATTCGTATGGTTATTCACACCTTATTTGTGATCCTCGGCATCCCAGACACAAATAAAAGGGCATAATCGAGATTAAACATGCCATTAAAAAGTTCAATGAATCTCAAAAGATCTAGGAGTTTCAATTCATTTAAAACTTAAATTTTTTTGTTTCGTTTTTCGTGGTGGAAATTGGTAAATCGTCATTTACCTACCTTCAAATATTCTGCAACTAGATTACGGCATCCCTCTTTTAGGTTGTAGAGTATTGTGTTGGATCCTAGCCTTGATGTTTCATTTGGGTGTTACATCAAGGATTCTAATCAACTTAACTTGAATTTTCTCTTGTTTTTTTTTTGTAGATGTCTGAATCTTACAATGGTCTTCCCAAATCCTTTGGAACAAGTTTTCCAAATGAAGATGACGTTCCGAGATACGATCAAGGAAATGAGATTCATGCTTCACTTCCTCCACCTCCTCCAATTGTTCTCCCTGACCCACAAGTTCAAAGGCTTGAAAAGTTCAAGCTCACTCAAGCCATTTTGGCAAGTAAACACGAAGATGGGAAACCTGTGTGTGCACACATCTTAGAGATGAAGTCACACATTGAGAGGTTGGGTATGCTAGGTGTTGTCATCCCCAAGGAATTGACTGTTGATTGGGTTCTTCAATCACTTCCTGAATCATATAGTGATTTCATTAGAGAGTACTATATGATGAATCACGACGTGACCCTCATTGATCTCACCTACTTGCTTATAGCTGTTGAATCAGCAATGATTTGGCGAGCTGGTCAGGAAAATTTGTCTGGTGAATCAAACTCCCAAATTTCAATAGACACTGAAAATAGTGACATTCGATATCCAGAAAAGGTAAATTATGAGAAAGTTCATTGTGCCATTCCAAAAGAGTCCATTTGCATTTATTGCCAATAGAAGGGCATTGGAGACGAAGCTGCCCTATTTACCTGAGAGATCTAAGAGATGGGAGAGTCAAGACGTATGGCTCTATTTCAGGTAAAATCCATTATCTAACTCTTTTAAGTTCCTATCCTAGATTCTTAATACATGATGTGATAAGATTACATTTTGATGTTTTGTAGGATCGAAAAAAAGAGAGGAAGCTTAAGGGAAGAAGTGAGCTGAATCTAATCATGAATAAATGGATTTCGATCGCATTGCTTGAAGATCGGATTCTTGAGCTACTACTTGGAGTTAGAATAGATTGCTGATAAATATGTAATAACATAGTTTTTCAATTGAATTGCATTGTAAGGACAAATTTTTCCGCAATAAAATGAACTTTTGATTTTATCTTATTTATTTATCCTTGCAATGGCTTGTATGAAAAATTGATGTTTGAAAGTTTCTATTGTTAGCAATAATGGATTTGATTCTTAATTATGTTATTTGTGGAAATGTCGAGAATTTACCAAATAGGGAGAGTTTCTCATTGCCCAAGTTTCAATTGGACAGAAACTGGGAATCATACAACTTTGTTGCGTGATGAATGAGAAATTTCATAAATTCGTTGACAAAGAGTCAAGTGAAGGACTAGGAGATCGAGTTCGCAATGTTGTGCATCAATCAAGTCCACCACAATAGTGACAAAGATATTCGTCATGATATACTAAAGTTTAGTAAATATGATTCTATTTATAAGATTAAGTGTAATTCTGAGTTGATTGGAAAGGTTTCAATAAATAGCAGAACGAATAAGAAGAATCAAGTAGGCAGAAAGATAAAAGTTTCTCTATTCTAAGAAGAAGGGAAAGTACCTTTTATTGTGTTTTATGATAAAGTCTTAATGATTAAGAACCGTATCTCAATTGGTCCTCTAAGTGAGACTTAGTACATTTGTATGTCTAAGAAGAGGAATCAGGAATTGTGGAAATGGTTAAGTCAAGAAGTTAATCATACTTCGTTCCAATATCGAATCTTAGAGTCATACTCCAAGATTGCGAATTGAGTGACACGTCTTTAGTAGGTTTATAACACTCAACAAATGTGGAATTTGGAAAAGTTTTCGTATTCTAGCACATTTGAAATTGGTAAGTTGTGTTGTCTTGGACAAGACAAAGACCAACTAGAACCAATTATGTGAAGTGTTTTGTCTTGATAAGAACTACACTAACTCTTGAATATTTGTTTTGTCTAGGAAAGTTTCCTAACAAGAGAATCATATATGACAAGAGGTCAGTGGGAGTTTTAATGATCTTGAAAAAGATTTCAAGAACAAATCAAGAATAAACTTTATCAATCATCACTAGCACATGACTTGAGGTTTACAATATATCGTGTTGACATTATTTTGTTTCTATGTCATTCCAATTGAGTTAATTATGTATGTGAGTTCTATGAGTTCTCATTTGAATGCATAAAGACAAAGCGCATTGATCGATGGAAAGTACATTGATATGTAAGGATAAGTTGCTAAACTACTTGGATGACATGGTGGGCACTCGTGTTACCATAAGGCAAGAAATCAAGATTAAGAAAGTTCAGTCCATATGAGATTGGATTTGTCGCAAACTTTGGTTTTGGCAAATTCACATGGATAGGAACTCATACACCATAAATTCTAAGTGTCATAAGATTCCATCCTTCATGAAAATGATTGTGAGGAAATGCTTTCACTAAGAGAGATTTTAAGAAGATAGCGTTTGTGAAAATTGTATTCTCAAATTCGATTATGGTTACCGCATCCCTTTCCATAGTTCGAATTGTTAGATTTGGCAACTAGTCTAACATTTGGTACTTATTGATATAAGTTCTGAATTGTTTAGACACACATATGAGCTATCTAAGGAAAATGTGCATACGTTTAAAAAGCTTAGATAAAGGCTTATCGAAGCATCTGGTATTATAAATATGAACTTCAGAAATTCAATAGGCATTGTTTTCTGGAAGTTCAGTTGTTTTCTGAATACATGTCAAAGCTAGTGGGAGCATAAGTGTTATGCTTGTATGATTATTACGGCAAGTATTGCAAGTTAGCAATATTAATTATAGAAAACAAAGATTCAATTTGCAAAGTTGCATGGGTTGAAAAGTTGTTTTACTATAATTTAGGGAGAGAATTTTATACTTCGTTTCAAAATCTAAAGCTTAGATTGAGAAATTTTAATAAATTTAGTCAAAGGATACATAGTGTGTTCTTAAATTTCGATTATGATTACGGCATCCCACTTCATAGTTCGAATTCTGAGAACGTGACACATAAAATATTATGGCAGAAGATTGATAAAGTATCATATCATTATATAAGACATTATGCATCGTGTCCCATACGCTTCGGATATAGGATCAATTGCAAATTCTATAATATTTGACCATTCTAAAATTTTCCAAATGTCTAGCGCATTAAGTGGGAAAAAGAACTAGAATCGGTTTTGACTAAAATAATTAAACAACTATCAAAGGACGATCCAAAGTTCGCTGAGGATTGGTCGCTTGTGAGTAGTTGGAAGTATGGTATTGAATGGACCATATCGACATTATTATGAATAGATAAGATTCTATTAAGAATGAGTTGTCATATGGCAAATATGGAAATGTTTCCATATTGGGAGTTGGATATTGAGAGTCTATGTCTAGATTAGAAACTTTTATACAAGAAGGATGTTCAAAGGAATGTACTTTGAATGTGAAACTCCGCGTCTATGGAACTGTCTTGTAACAATTTCCGATGGAGTACTTTGTAATTTCATTGGCCAAGTCTTGGTGACTTTTGTGCTATGACTTTGCGAAAGGATCGTTGCATAAAATGTTAGACTCTAGCATATTCTAGTAGTGGCAAGAACATTGTGTTCTAATGATAAGGATTGAGAATTGTGAAATGAGCATCATTGGAAAAGTTTTTCAATTGATCTATTTCAAAAAGTAAGGACCATAGGAAACATAGTGTGCATGCTTTGTGCATGGGACAACTATTGTTGTAATTTGACTAATAAGTTGATTTTTTTAAACAGTAAATGATGAATAATGAGTAATAAATATGGTGTTTAAACAAAAGTGTTTTATTTAATCCCACAAGTTTGGGGCCATATATGATTAAGTATTATTGTTGTGTTTTAGTTTGCATGTTTTGACTTCCACAATAACTGGTTTATTCGAACCTCCACAGTCGATCATACTCTGGAAGTAGGTATGAAGCAAGACTGTCACAAAAAGTCTGTAGATTGTCTGAAGAGTTTAGACATAGCACAAGTTTGCTGCAGAGTTCATGAGTGCTTTAATAAGATTAGAGTATTGGATGAAACCCACGCTCACTTGGATCACTTCATGGATTTATCACGTGTGACTAGTGAGATGATAATATTGTGTATTCTTGAAACCGAGACGCGTGAGTTGTTATTTGCTGGTCGGTTGCACATTGATGATAAGTAAACGCACTAGTAACTTGGTGTTATAAAACTTATTGTTGTGTATGATTCGATGAGTGAGTACAAACGAGCATTTGAGTCGAAGTTTATCCATTCCTTTTACCCAAAGTGGGATAAAAGCGATATATGTGGGCCCCTCGATGATTTAGTGATGACACCTAAGCGCTTGGCCAAGCCGGGACTAAGTTGATGTGTTCAATTATAGTCTATTGTCAGTCGTCATAAATTGGAATTCAGGAAACAGTATAGAGAGAATGATTAAAATTCATGTCTTATGTCTATATAATATCTTGAGAATGGAGGAATATATGATCCCTTATCTAAAGGACACGCGTATCTGATAATATCAGAGTTGACAACGACTTTTGAAAGCTACAATTGTTGATCATGCTCTGAAGTCATACGGAAAATAGTTATTAGACTTATCCAAGTGGGAGACTGTTGGATTAGTGTCTAAGTCCATAACTATTTTGGTATGTACCTGACCCGATTATGAGCATGGTCCTTTTGGGTTGCCTTCACCATAGCAATATGTAGGATGCATTAAGGAGAGAAAGGTTTAATTATGATTTATTAACATATTATGAGAATAATATATTAAAGGAGAAATCATATTGTTTAATTAATATTAGTCAAGAATTAATTTTGTGGCTAAAAGAGATTAATTAAACTTAAGGGACTTATTGTGTAATTATAAGATAATTACATAGATAGACTTATGGACTCCATAGAAGGTGGAATGGACGAATTCTATGGGGGGAAACCCATTAGAAGTCGTCCAAGGCTTCTAAAGAAGGAGTTCATGGGCTGCTTAGGGCTTAAGCAGTCAAATTAGGGTTTCCTTGTTAGATAAACCTAATTACCTAAGTATATAAGGAGCCCTTAGGCACTAAAAACGTGGTTAACACTTAGATTAGGGTTTCCAGACGTTTTTGAGTGCCTCTTCTCTTCTCCTAATCATTCTTGTTGCTTAGTGGTGTTTGTGACTCCATTAGAGGTGCAACACTTGAGTCTTGAGGCACTAAGCTTTCTGAAGCTAAGGACTAATTGTTATTGCTATATAAGAATTAAAGGTCAAATCTAAACCCTATTTTATGTTAATATGATTAATTGTATGCTAGATCTAGGGTTTATAGTTTTGGATATTCAATTGCATGTTCATTAGAGAAACTAGATCCAAAAGCTATTAGGGTTTGCCTATACACCATACGATTGATGTATTGCTCGAAACGCATCAGCGCGTACCAGGGTGGTATGTTGGGCGTACGCATCTCAGTTGGGCCCTAAGTTGTTTTGGGCCTTATTTGGTTGTTGGGCTCCATTGGATCCTGTGACTTAGAGGCCTTTTCATCTGTTTGGGTCGTGGACTTATGGGTTGGGCCTTATTGGGCCAAGGGCCCCATTAAGGATATTGGACTTGGACTTTTGGGCCCATTTGCAAGAAAAGGGTAATTGGGCCTTGGGGGTAGAGTTTGAAGGTTGGGCCTTTCCTTGGGTAATTTAAGGTCTTATCATTGATTATATTATTATTGTTATTATTCAGCTCGAGACGTTGCATATTATTAGGAGGACAGTATTCGTATTCATCGGACGGAGGTGAGTCTTCTCACCATTACCTATGGGTTTACGGCACCAAGGCCGACCCATTATGTGAACATGTTATGTGTGTGTTATTCATTTATGAATTGATATGTTATATGATATTATGTTGGTATGGAAGACCCCGGGGGGAGCCCGTGGCATTGGATATAAGACTGTGTGGGGTAGCCCATGACATTCCTAGGTAAAGACCATGTGGGGTAGCCCATGGCATTGGATGTAAGGCCATGTGGGGTAGCCCATGGCAGTCCTAGGTAAAGACCATGTGGGGTAGCCCATGGAATTCTTGCTGAATCATATTGCATGGTTTTCGTGGCATGATTATAGCTTTATTAGCTATCAGGATATGTGTATGTGAATGTGTGTGGTATGCTCTGGGAAACTCACTAAGCATTTCGCTTACAAGTTGTTGATTTGTTTCAGGTACTTCTGAGCCCAAGGGCAATGGCAAGGCGTGATGACATGGCATGCACTCTATCTCTCTTTTTAGTGTTTGGGACCCTCTGATGTTTTAAAAAAAAGGAAAACAATGATGTAATGAATGGTGATTTGAAAAAAAAAATGTTTTGGGGATTTATGGTTTATGAGATTGGTTTTGATTAACTAAAAAAGAAAATTTTCTTTGTAAAAATTGGGTCGTTACATTACAACTTTCAACAAATCAGTGCAACCTTTGTCAATTTGGAACCCAATATTATTATTGTCTTCAATCTCATGGTTCAACTCAACAAAAGAGGCGGGAGAGGAATAAGATGGGGAGTCTGATCCTGCCATCCCCAAATCTGATTGTTGAGAACAAAATCGCCTATTAAGATCAATAGGGTTTGAAGGAAAAAACATAGTATAATTTTCAAGGTTCTGAGGAACAGGTTCCAATGAAAGCGAGTTATGAGTTTGTTGTAAATTTTATTTACCCTCTTCTTTTGTTTTATTTGATGCCTCTTTACAGCCGAATCACCTCACTCAAAATCTAGGTTGCTTGCATTTACATTTGAAACTGGGCTAAAAAATGGTTTAACACTACAAGGTCTAACTTTACACGATCCATCATTTATGAGACATGTATCATTTGGAATATTCGAGGCAGATACAAACTCAGTGGGGCCACCACACCAGGGAAAGCTCCATCATCAATATTTCCTTCCTTGGAACCATCTACAACCGAAATCCCAATACCACATGTACCCAAATTCCGATGCGTCCATTCATAGTTTTTTGCATGTTGCAACGCCTCTTCCTCTTCTGCCGGTCCTTAGGAGATGACCGAAGAAAATTGGCCCATCTTTGTTCTGCCGGCCTGAAAGTTTAAGGGTGGCCCGATTTCGCCTTCTTCTAAACATATGTTGTCTTGGTCCCATGTATCCAATATTCCATCTTCATCCTCGTCATCATCTTCTGAATCAGCATGCGACCCAGTCGAGAAAGGTTTGAACGACACCAATTCGTCATCAATCTCAAAGATGTTGACCATATAAATTGCCCCATCGAAGCAGACATTTAGCTCCTCATTTAATTATTTTTTCTGATTTGCAGTGAGAACGTATAATTTCCCGAATGTTTAATTATTAGACAAAAATACAAAAATGGTCCATGTGGTTTACCAAAAGTCATAAAGTCAGTCCATGCTAATTTTTTTTTATGCAAATGGTCCTTGTGGTTTGCAAAACTTGCAAAGTTGGCCCTTTTTACTAACACCGTTAGTAAAACGCCATTAGGGACTTAATCTGTATGGGTATTTTCGTCTTTTCACTTTTCAAGTATAAAAAGACTGAATTCGTGACATTTGATAAACCACAAGGATCATTTTTGAAATTTGTTTGAAAAAAGTGAATTAATTTGCTGAAGGAAGGGGAGAAGGCTCGAACTCGTGACGTCCACCCCCTTATATTACAGCAAAAGCCTTAACCATTTGAGCTGATTGTTCGCTTGGTTATAACTTCCTAAAACAAATCCATATAATAACTAAAACGTTAATACGTAAATAATAAATAAATTACAAAAACATTTTTTTACATAATTTTTTTTAAATAAAACAAAATGTATTTTAGTTGTATTACAAAAAAATAGTTTTTTACAAACAATTTGTATGTATTTTCATGTATTTATTTTATGTAAAAATATGTTTTCATATAAAAAATATGCTTTTGTAAAATATATTTTTTTATGTTTGTGAAATAATAATGATTAAAACTACTTATAACATAAAAAAATGTATAAATTTTTTTGGGTCGTTAGTTCTAAAACTGTTTTTTCGGTTATTTACCAAAAATTAGCAGGGACCATTTTTGACTGACTTTGTGACTTTTGGTAAAAAATTAGCAGTGGGAAAATAGTCAAATACCCTTATAGTGAGATGTTGACAATATAAAAAAAATTAGCAGAGACTCACTTTGTGACTTTTGGTAAAATAAGATATATAAACAAGTAGGTTTTTTATGTTTTTTTAAATGCATATAACCGAAAACCGATTGGTCCAATTGGTTTTCTGAAAATCGTTTTACGGCTATATGTATTTAAAAAGGATGAAATACATATTTTAAATAAAATGAAATATGTATTTCAAATAAGATGAAATACGTATTTTAGAACTAGTGACCCAAAAGAATTAATATATTTTTTTTATCTCATGAGAAGTGTTAATTATTATTATCTCAAAGGCATAAAAAAAATATTTTACAAAAACATATTTTTTATACGAAAACGTATTTTTTAAAGAAATAAAAAAAATATATTTTACGTCAAATAAATACATAAAAATACATACAAATTGTTTGTAAAAAACTACTATTTTTTTTAATACGACTAAAATACATTTTTTTTATTTAAAAAAATTATATAAAAGAAATGTTTTTTGTAATTTATTTATTATTTAATTATTAACGTTTTCGTTATTATATAAATTAGTTTTAGGAAGTTATAATGAAGTGAGCAATCAGCTCAATTGGTTAGGGCTTTTGTTGTAATACAATGGGGGTGTAGGTAGCGAGTTCGAGTCTTCCCCTTTAGCAATTCAGTCTTTTTATACTTGAAAAGACGAAAATGCTCTTACAGATTCAGTCCCTAACCGCGTTTTACTAACACCATTTGCATCAAAAAAATTAGTAAGGACTAACTTTGTGACTTTTGATAAACTACAGAGACCATTTTTGTAATTTTGTCTCACTATTAGTATTATGAAAAAAAAAAAGAATGTTATAGATTGGTTAAAATCTAGTTTAAAAAAAATAAAATATATGTATTTTATAATTCAAAATTCAAAACATTTCTAGTTTTAAAAATTATTTGATTTTCTTACATTCATTAATATACTGTACTGGATAAGGCTTGAGAAAATAATAAAACTTTTATAGTGTAAATTGAGTAAATAAAATTTTAAAATTTGTATTCAGCTGCTGATTGATGTGATTCACAAAATGCAATGCATTGAACTTGCTTGCAACTAGATGATCAGAAATAAATATCTTAAATTTTATGATATTCAAAATGTTATTATATCTATAATCTATATAATATTTAATTATTAGAATATATCCTTAAGAATAGTATAGTAGTTTTTTATATAATTTTAAACACAACTACACAAATTTTGTACAAGACAATTTCGATCGCACTATCTTATAATATATATATTCTTAAGTTGAAATAATTGAAAACAAGAGATGTTTTTTTAATTGGTGTTTCGATCAAACTATAAAACCCTAGCTCTACTCTAAATTAATCACTTTCTTTTACAAATTATGTATTTGAATGGTCATCGACCTTAGCGAAAAACTTATCAAGAGCAGGGACGTTATACAAAAGTTTCAAATTATATTCCTAAAATGTAATCAAAACTTGACGGTTAAGCTTTGACAACAAACCCAACTCCACATAAACCGAAAAAATATAAATAAATATTAAGTTGTGTGGAAACTGATTACTTTTGATCTATAGCCCTTAGTCATATACAAAAAATGATAGGTCAAATTGACCTAGTATTTATATTCATTGAATTCGTGTAAGTTAATGTATCATACAACCATTCGGAAGAAAACAATAAAATTTCTTTATCTTTTTTTCGTAGACGTAGTCGATCATTCTGATTTTGTGAACCAAATAAATTGATCTTATGAACCAAGTAAATTGATTTTATCTTTGTTTTTATTTATATTACTAGTTTATAACCCGTGAGAACCACGGTTACAAAATTATTTAAAATTTCATTGTAAAAATTCAAAATTATTAATCAATTATTTTAAATAAAATATTAATTAAGAGATATTTTTATTAGTTATGTAAAATTATATTCGTTGATTCAAATAAATATGTGAAATTAATTTTTAATTTATATCGGATAACTTTTATTTGTGAATTAATGTAAACAATAATATAAAATTTAAAATGGAAAATGGAAAATAAATAGATTGACAAGTAACATCACATTAATTAAGAGATCTAATAAATTTGAAATGAAGAATTAATTGATTGACAAGTGACATCATATTAATTATGATGTCTAATATGGTGACACATATCAAAACAACTACTCTTTCATTAGTATAGAGATTACTCTATATAAAATCATTTATCTGGCTGTTGAAATGCCTAAACCCTAACAATAAGCACATTCGAAATCATGTTACAAAAGTATAGCGTCATGCTTGGAAAGACATTGTTTTGGAACAAGTATGGCACAAAATTAATGTCAAAATATTTACGCTATTCTAACACAAACATAATCTAAAATATAATAACCTTATTACATTATTATATAATAACCTTATTACATTATTATATTTCCCGTTCTGTATATTTGTTGGAAAATTAGTGTTAACCAATTTATAAAAATGAGGTTTTTCTTATTTTTTTAACATGTCCAAAATGGATTTATATGAATGACAAATTAATCCTTAAAGTAAGGGTGTTGGAAGAAATAAATAAAAAAGTTTAATGGTTGGGAGAAATAAAAGAAAAGTTTAGGGACCTTTCTTGCAAATATTTCTTTATTTTGTAACTAAAATTGTAATTAATATTACAATTTAATTACATATTAACACACATTAATTAATTTTTTTGATTAATAGAGGTGTTTAAATGAGTGGTTATAAAATGTGTAGTATAAATACTATTACTATACAACCATTTGAGAACACCAAGAAGAATACAAAAACTATCTTCTTCTCCTATTCATGTGTTTAGTTTTCTTGTTGAATTAAAGGTAAAATCTAGGCCTAATGAGGGTTCGAGTGGTTTAGAAGAACCACTTCTAATTGTTGTATGCTGGGAAACAAACACCCGATAGCGGGCGAATTTGTTTTAAGGACAGTGTGTTAAACACATGCCTCAACTTTTTCCTATTTCTTGTTTGTTTTCTTACATTACCGGAATATTATTCCTATAATGTTTTCCGTAGCAATAAACAGATACGAATCTCTCTCTCTCTCTCTCTCTCTCTCTCTCTCTCTCTCTCTCTCTCTCTCTATATATATATATATATATATATATATATATATATATATATATATATATATATATATATATATATATATATATATATATATTCAAATAAGAATATTATAATTTACGTTTAGAGCTCATGAAAGCGATCAATGTGAGCATCGAAAAATGATGTTTATCTTGTAACTGTTTTATTTCCCATTATTCAAGACAGTGTTTTCAAATTTGATTTTGACTACTTGGATGCCATGCACTGAGCCATGTAAATTTCAATCTCAAGCTATAAATGGATACCATGCATGTATTTCGATAACTTGAACACCTTTAATGTGTTATCCACCTCACCACAAATAGATTAATGCTCAAAAATTGGTAGTTTGCTACAACTGCATTGTTGTGTTTAGTTAGACTACTCGAAATATATAAATATATTATTATTATATCAAGTAACTAACAATAAAAAGCAGATAACAGTAATATATAATTTGTTCAAACAAATATTATATTGAAGTATTATATATTGTTCCAATGCTTATGACAATTGACAAAGATTAAAAACGTGAGACATTTTTTGAAAAATACTTTTGTTCATGTATTCAATAAAGACGATAAATTAATTCAAAATGTGTGAGCGCACCAGGCAACAACCTAAAATCCAAACTTCTTGTGTTCTTAATTAAAGCATAAAAATATCAGGTCATTGATTATAGATAAACCACCACATCAATAGTCGACATCAGACCAATGCATGCCCATTGTGGTCGTCCAGTATTTAAATGTATTGGGATTCCTCAAAAAAAAAATTCACAACCGTGGCTGATCTTCTAGATTTTGGTGGGCGGCTGGGCAATTGCCAAAGAAAACGATAAATTGCTATTAGTTATATTTGATGGTTCTATTTGTCAAATTTGAAAGACGGGAAATATGAATAGGCTTTTAGTTTAGTGGTATCCGGTGTTTGTTCTTTATTTTTGAAATTAAAGAATAGATTTTACCGTTTAAAAAAAAAACAAGAATCAACAAGATATTCAATAACTTATCTCAATCTCTACCTCGGCTGCGGATGATGTAATCTCGATGGTTTGCTTGTGCCACAAACATAGGAAAAATCATTATGATTAATTGTAAATGGACTGACGGGTCTTGTTCTCTGTTATTTTGTTGTACTCTATAACCGTAAACTATATTTCTTGCCCGGCTAGCTTCTTGTTAGTTGTGTGGCCTTTTTATAATATTCATCATTTCCAAAAAGAAGTTGTCCCGTATTTAAAATTTAAGTAAATAAACCTAATATAATTTTATTTTATCTTTTTCTAGGAAGGATTAAATGTTATACATACAATTGTTTTTTTTTTGAACTCAGTGCGTGTTTTGCAAAAATAATTGGTAACCAGGGGCAATTTTAGTACGTGTCTCAGTGTGACATCGACAACACCTACTTTTTCTGTCTCATACTGGAAAAATTTTGTTTTTATCTATTTTTCCTGCATTGGCAACACCTATTTCAACTCATCAACACCTATTATGTATTCATGCGTCCGCCTCTATTGGTAACTATTAATGAAAAATTGGAACTTATAGATTTTATTTATGCGGAACATCTAAAGTTCCGAACAAAAATAGTTGTTAGCTTTTAAAAATGTATCATTACATAAAAAAATAAAACAAAAGATTAAAACTCTCAAAAACTACTTCAATTAGGTTTGGATTAAGAAATTTTAGTTGAAATAAAAACTAAAATATCATATTGTTGAACAAATTTGTTTCCTTAATTCGATTCTCTTTTAAAAAAATAAAAAATAAATGTTCATAAAAGATCTTAAGAGCTCGTTGTCGAACCTTCGAAAAATGATAATAACCATCAAGGTTTGGATTTAGCTTTTAAGATTAACAATTTAACATAACCTATTGTTGTCATTTTCGGTTATAGTTTTCGATTTGACATATCGTGTACAAAAGATACAAAAGGGTATCAAACTTTTAGAGTAAATTACAAAAATAATCCATGGTTTGATCAACTTTGCGAGTTTGGTCCAATCTTCGAAATTTTGACAAATATCATCCTTATGGTCTTGAGAAATTACAACAATGGTTCTGAGTGATAACTCCGTTAAAAATCAGATGTTAAACCTAGTGATATGACAAATATACTCTTTATCTTTTAGTTTATGATTTTTATTTTAATTTGTAGAACTATAAAGACTAAAAATAAAACTACAAACAAAATAAAACAATAAACCCTAACATAAAAATCCCTCATCCTTCATTTCACACATACTCTTCGTCTCTCCCCTCTCACTCTCATTGTCTCCGACACCATTTTCAGCCACAATCGTCGACCACCACCAAGGCTACATCACCACTTGCATCTCCTTTGACAACTCCCACTTCGTATCCCATTTATCTACCACAATCAGTATGCTCTCCCCACCACAACTATCGTCACCTCCATCCATTCCCCCCCCCCCCCTTCTTCCTATCCGACAACTTTAACCAACAACATCAAAAGAAACTAAAGCGATCCCCCGCTCTTTCCCCCATCAGTTTTTACTCAATCATGACAACGGATTATCAAGCTCTTTCGACCAAATTCACAAGCAACAACTTGTTTAACCTCTTAAAACCTAAAAACATGTTAAAAAAAGGCTCAATCAAGCTCAAACTTAACTCGAAATATATGAAAATTAGATGTTGATTTTGTTTATTTTTGTTTGGGTTTATAAATTCCAGAAGTTGGATTTGTAGTTTGTTGATCTCCCCTTTGTTGTTATCACTACCAAGGAATCAAGTGTTTGTTGTGTTGGTTTGATCTAATTGCAGGCTGTGGATATGAATCTGGAATGAACTTGGAAAGAAAATGAAGCTGATGGTTGTCGTTTTAATGAACTGGAACAAAAATGGTGGTTGTAGGTTTAATGAAACATGGGACGAAAATGAAAGATGATATGCTTACTACATTTATTTTTTGGGTTTTCTTTGCTTTTAATTTTGTGAATCTATGATGAAAAATCAAGATAAATCACGGTGCTCTTATTTTTATTTTCCATTGGTGTTTGTGGTTGATTATTTTTATTCAAAGTTTTGATTATGTAAATATGGTTGAGAAGATGATCAAACGGAAGAAGAGTGACGGTGGTTGGGTGGAGGTTTGTGGTTGATTGATGTTCACGGGAGATGTGTTTGAGAAGATAATCGGATGGAAGGGAGGAACGATGGTGAGGTGGTGGTTTGTGGTGAGGTGTTGGTAGCCATTAATACATATAAATGATAAATGATTAAAAAAAATTAAAAATAATGATAATATGATAAAATAATAAAATGGGGGTAGTTTGGTTATTTTATACATATTTAACGAGCTTTTCTAACGGATTTAGACAGAAGGACCGTTTGTGTAATTTTTTGAAACCATAAGGATGTTAGTTATCAACTTTTCAAAAATTAGACCAACCCTACCAATCACCCCAAAACCATAGGGACTAAAACTGTAATTTACTCAAACTTTTATTATAAAAAAAACAGATTTATAAAACCATCAAGATATTCTTATATATCCTCCTACCTTTTGATCCTACCAATCCTCCTACTCATTTAAATGATGACATGTGTCATATTAGTATCCTAAAATATCATTAAACCTCATTAAATGAACAATAAATGTTACACATGTCACCATTTCATTGGGTAGGAGGATATGTAGGAATAAAAAGTAGGAGGATATTTAATTTCTCTTTCTTATATGATGAGTTTAAATGACTAGTATATTTGGTTTTATTCAAGTAATGTTTACAAATTCATTAAGGAAACATACACGTGTATGTATGTATACTTATGTAGTTATATGTGCATATGCATTGTGTGTATCATACATACTTATAAAGCTAGCATTTTTTCTTGAATCTCATGCATTTGAAACCCCCATTCTTTTTCCTTTCACCACATTCATTTGAAACTCTCATGACTTTTCAATTTCTTTATAATAATAATTATAATTTGGTAATTAGGTTAAATAAATATCAAATCTAAAGTATATTCATATATAAACTAAATTTCTATATTAAAATAATATCTTTAATTCTACTTATAAAATTATGTTTTTTAACTTTTAACATATTATACTTAATTTATTAGTTTTAATATATTGTTGGATGTAAACCATTATCATTTTAAAGGTATAATTTTTGAACAATTTGTATAAAATACTTAAATTATTAATTAAAATATAACATTATAGGCTCAACTTAAATATAAATTTTATTTAACTTAAACAACCCAAAGATTATTTTATAAATAGTTAAAAGTGATAAATTATAGTGTTTTTCTAATAATGATTGTAAGTTGGTTAATAAGGTTAAATAAATATCAAACCTAAAGTGTAATCATAAATAGACTAAATTTCAATTTTAAAATAATATATTTACTTCTATTTATAAAGTTATGTTTTTAAATTTTAACATATTATAATTAATTTATTAGATTTAAAATGTTGCATGTAAATCATTATCAGTTTAAAGCTATAATTTTTGAACAGTTTGGACAAAATACTTAAATTGTTAATTTAAATATAACATTACAGTGTCAACTTAAATATAAATTTCAGTTCCACTAAAAAAACCAAATAATATTTTGTAAATAGTTAAAAGTGATAAATTATAGTGATAAATGCAAAAACTAAATTGTAATATCAGTTTAACTAAAATATTTCCTAAATATATTTATATAATTGTTAAAAATTTTGAAATAAGTAGCTTAAAATAACTTATAATAAAAATAGTTAAAAATAACTCTATATAAATGATTATATTGTTACCTTTAAAATAAAAAAATAATGTTTGATGTTTTAAATAATTATAATAATAGAAATTAAAACATTAAGCAAATAAATTTTAAAAAATTAGTTAAAAATAACAACTATAAATAATATTAAACCATATATAATATTTAATTTTATTGATTTGTAACTCGCGAGTAGAAATCATTCAAACGATTGAGATTATGACGTTATAATTGATTTATATATTATCATATAATTCAAAATAATCAATATATTATATCAAATTAATATACGAATTATTATATCAAATTTAACAACAACGTTAGTGTTATATTTTAAAAAATATATATTCATAAAGACTTCAACTATATAGGTGTTTCTGTGCATTACAATGTCAACTCAAATATAAATTTCAGTTCCATTTAAAAAAACTAAAGAATATTTTGTAAATAGTTAAAAGTGATAAATTGTAGTGATAAAAGCAAAAACTAAATTGTAATTTCAATTTAAATAAAATATTTCTTAAATATATTTTTATAATCGTTAAAAGTTTCCAAATAAATAACTTAAAATAACTTACAATAACAATAGTTAAAAACAACTCTATATAAATGATTATATTGTTAGCTTTAAAATAAAAAACAATGTTTGATGTTTTAAATAATATTATAATGATATAAATTAAAACATTAAGCAAATAAATTTTAAAAAATTAATTAACAACAAAAACAACTATGAATAACATCAAATCATATATTATATTTAATTTTATTCATGTGTAACTTACGGGTAGAAGTCATTCAAACGATTGAGATTATGAAGTTATAATAAATGTATATATTATCATATAATTCAAAATAATCAATATATTATATCAATTTAGTATATACAAATTATTATATCAAATTTAACAATAACGTTATTGTTATATTTAAAAAATCATATATTTGTAAAGACTTCAACTATATATGTGTTTCTGCGCATCACGCGAACATTCGCCTAATGTATTAATAAAATGTGTATTAATAGGAAAGTCTAGGTGTCTAAATAATCGTAGGAGTCACATATCACGCGTTGTCCCAATGTAGATATTTTTCCCCTTATAATATACGTCGTGTACAATATTTAATATTTAAGTAAGCCCAATAGGCCCAACTACAAACTCTATTCTAAAATTTTGATGATCTATAGTTGGATATTCCCTAACTTAACCCAACAAACTGCTCACAAATTTATACACTTCCCTTTTAAGTTTATAAGCTTGATTTCATATCATAATGATATACTTCCAGATTTTGGCAAAATACAATCACATATCATTCTTACACTGTGATCCTAGCAAAATACAATCGCATATCATTCATATATTGTATTCCCGAGTTTGATAAATGAAAGAAACCGAGGAGGAAATAAGTAGAGAAAAGAAAAAGGAAGGGAACTAGAAAAAATATATTCTATTTTTAATTTTTGTGATCCCGAATACCAAAGAAAATGAGAGGAATGTCAAGATAGTCTTATTTGGTAATCTAAGTTTGTACTTCCAATATATCATCAACTCTTAATTTTCATTTGGAAATCAGTTGAACCTTAGTGATTTTTTTCTTCTAAAAACTCCCTAGTTCCAATGATAGCATCATAATTAATTTTGTAACTGAATCCATGATGATATTTTGAGAAAACGTTAAGTTATTTTCAGTCACATAATTCCAAATATACAATACATATCTTTCCATGTCAGCTACTTTAACTTGTTATTGAATGCATTAATACTTATCAAAAATAAATAAATAAAAACTATATATATTGTTTTGATGAATTTGTTCATATATTATCGGATTTTATGAATCTCTTCAAAGAATGAAACATTATTTAATTCTAAATTTACAAACAATAAATTGCTACACATTTCATTGAAAATACAAGAGATTGTTTAACCGGTACTCATATATATATATATATATATATATATATATATATATATATATATATATATATATATATATATATATATATATATATATATATATATATATATATATATATATATATATATATATAGGGTTAGGTTCATGTGAGACGACCTAATTTTGTGAGACCGTGAGACGCATTTTTTATTTTTTTTAGTTAATTCAAGTTCTGAAAATAATATTTAAAAAAAGAATTTTTGGATTTTTCCATTTATTTTGTATTTTAAAATTATTTTTTAGAATATGTATAGTGTAATATTCTATTAGAATATTTCACGTATTTTTCAAAAAAAAAACGGGATTTTTTTAATTTTTTTAGTTAATTCAAGTTCCGAAAATAATATTTAAAAAAAGAATTTTTAGATTTTTCCATTTATTTTGCATTTTAAAATTATTTTTTAGAATATGTCAGTGTAATACGTATTTTTCAAAAAAAAAACGGGATTCTTTTTTTTTAGTTAATGCAAGTTCCGAAAATAATATTTATTTTTTTTTTGGATTTTTCCATTTATTTTGCATTTTAAAATTATTTTTATATTTAGTCTTACGGTCTCACAAAATTAGATTGGTCTCAAATGAACCTGAAACTATATATATATATATATATATATATATATATATATATATATATATATATATATATATATGTATGCGTAAAAATTCAACACATATGTCATACACTTAATTTGTTTATTCATAAAAATGTGGGGATGTCTTTTATATATATATATATATATATATATATATATATATATATATATATATATATATATATATATAAGACATCCCCACATTTTTATGAATAAACAAATTAAGTGTATGACATATGTGTTGAACCTCGAGTAACCACCATACTGAAATACACAAAGAAAATGTCAAAACCGGCTAAAGCACAAACAGACACTATACATATCCCAAATAATTCCTCAATACACTCGAGATTCTTTTTAAGTCACATACATATCCTATGCTTTCAGTAATACGTCCCATACTAGTATACTACCTTTCACACCTATCTGTAGTTGACTTAGACTTTCTGTCGAGGTTCTAAGTCACAAAATCACTCCGCTCTCATTGTAGCGACACACACACACACACACACACACTTATGTGCTCAAAGGTGCCACCTCTAAACTCCTAGGTACTTATCCTAGGTCCTTCCTCAACCACAACTCAGCTCCACAAGAAGTCTCCGCTAATCTCGCCAATGGCTCCACATATACCAATTGGACATAACCCAGCCTCGATAGACATTCGAATAAAAGATTCTATCCAAAATCCATAACCAGACAAGGAACAGGAAGTAAGGTTAAAACCAAACATTCTAAGGCTAAAAAACATTTAATTCACAACTATAAGCACAAAGCTTAGCGAGTTTCCCAAAACATCACATACGACACAACATAATATACAATTATGGGTTATCAGCAATCCCAGTGGGCTGAAACCATGCCATGTGGATTAACAGAATGTTTCAAGGTTATAAACAACCTGGGGATTTTCAACAATCCCGTGGATTCACAACAATCCAGGAGTTATCAGAAATTCAATTACACATATAATAACAATCAACAATTAGGACCCAAATGGTCAACACACATAACTACCACATATGTAAATATAGTGAGAAGACTCACCTCGCATATAGCAGCTAAACGTCATAGCTTACACATACAGTAGATAGGTACGAGACACCTAACATCAATAAAGAAGTACCCTCTCAGTCTACACCCTAAAACCTTAATTTGAGTAAAAGTCAACCATGGTTAAAAGTCAACAGTCAAAGTCATCCCCAGCTAACCGTCATGTTGTGACTACCCATTGGTCACGTCGTGACTAAGTTAGGACAAAACAGTCGCGAAATGGTCATACGTCACGACGTAACACTCAACTCGTCATGTCGTAGGAAGCGCTCTAGACAGTTTAAGGCATTAAGCTCTTAATCCTTCAAGAAAAAACTTCAAACTTTCCAAAAGGCTTCCTCCAACCCAAAGGACCTTAAAATCATTTCTTTATAGACATGCATGTCCAATGCATGTCTTGAACACAAACTATTCCAAAATGAAGGGAAAATGAGACCAAATTTCATGCATGGAATCCATAACTCACTAATCTTCCAGATCTAGAGTAAGGGGGTCACAAAGGAGTCTCAAGGACTCATAAAGTTGCCAACTTTATGAGATCCCATCAATCAAACTTCGTCAACATTGAGAAAAGTGGACAAAACTCTAGATCTAACATGCTTGAGCTAAAAATGTAGAAACTTAAGGACTTACAAGAGTCTTAAGGTAGCTCAAGGTGATGAGGAAGAGGCGTGCTAGCTGGAATTATACACCAAAATGCCTTCTCTCCTTCTTTAAGGCTAAAAACCACCAAAAAAGGAGCTCACAATCAACAATGGAGGATTATGGTTCTCTTGAAGGTCAAAGGAGGTGACGGAAGCCGAGTGTGTGCAAACCCTAACCCTCACTTCCCTTAAATAGGGCACAAACCCGAGATTAGGTTAACACTCTGGCAGCTGTCACGACGTTACAACATGCTCATCAAGTTATAATACCTAAAATGAATGCGCGTCTTAAGCATTGATGGCCACATCATGATGCATCCATCATGACGTCGTGACCATATAATCCTTAATTTTGATATTTTAATTGAACCAAAAACATAAATAAATCATTACCTGGAAGAGATGTTACACATTCTGCTTCGAAAATATGTCTCTCTTTGGTGGGATCATGTAAAGAAACAACGATCACATGACGGGAAGCCTACAGTTGAGACATGGGCGTATGGGCAAAGTACCTCCTGATCAATCACCCACAAGAAGCTTTTCTTGATACCAAAATCTTAACCAACAAAACTCCTCTGTCGAATAATCATTGTTGATCTTCGTTCTGATAGTGCCAATGTGGTGCACCTCCGACGATATTGGGCATATGTCGATGTTTATCGCTTGGCTCTCAAGGTCGAAAAACAACTCAAAAATCGAAACAGACCCTCAACCAATCGGTTTACAGCCCCTTCTTGGCTTCCCTCAGCAACAAGCAATAAATTTTCCCCCCTTTAAAAATGACACCCATACCAACAATGCAAGTACTACACCCGCTCCATGTGTTATTCGTCCTTTCAAGTGCCAAGGAATAGGCCATCTTGCAAGAGAATGTCCTAACAAACAGTTAGTAAAGTTAGTGGAAGACCCAACACTTATCTATGATACTGATAATGAGGAAGAGATAGTTGAAAATGATAGTGAAGTGGTGTATGTTGATCATGGTGAAGCTTTGGTGATCTAACATGTTCTCAATGTAATGTTGTCTAAAATTTAGATGATACATTGTGGCGATGTAATAACATCTTTCGTATCAAATGCACCGCAATGGGAAAGGTTAGTAGCGTCATTGTCGACGGGGTAGCTCTGAAAACATGGTGGCGACAAGATTGGTGGATAAGTTAGGACTTGAAGTAGAAAACCATCCCAAATCGTACCAACTCACATGGTTAAAAAAAGGCAAAGTTGTTAAGGTTAGTAAGTGGTGCTTAGTTCAATTTTCAATCGGCCATAAATACACCGATGAGGTATGGTGTGAGGTGATTCCAATGGATGAATGTCACATTTTGTTGCAGCGACCATAACATGAATACGATCGAAAAATCAATCATGATGGTTTTAAAAATACATATAGTTTTAAAAATGATGGTATCTATATTACATTAGCACTCCTAGATTTATATGAAACACCCATCGATGCATTAATTCTTAGCAAAAATGAGTCAACGGGACTTACAAAGATCACACCTAAAAGAGGTTACCCAAGTTCACGTATTTAAAGAACTCAAAAAGAGGGTCACCTAAATGTATTTTTAAAATGTGGAAAAATCAAATGAATCAAATCAACAATTAATGTATTTGAAGAACTCAAAAAGAGGGTCGCCCAAGCACACATTTTGCATTCCCAAATTTTGACAAAGTGTTTCAAGTTGATTGTGACGCTTTCGGGCTTGGCATTATTAGAGTATTAAGTCAAAAACAACGACCAATCACTTTCTTTAGTGAGAAGTTCAGTGAGGCCCATCGCAAATACACTACATACGAAAAATAATTTTATGCGGTTATACGTAGTTTGGAATATTGGCAACATTACTTTTTACCAAACGGGTTCATTGTTTTCTGGATCACTAGGCCCTTAAATATATTAATGGACAACATTAAATCAATCTTCGTCATGCCAAATGGGTTGAGTTTCTTCAAGTTTATTCTTTTGTCATACAACACAAAGATGGTTTGTCAAACACCACAACGGATGACCTAAGTCGTCGTAATGCATTGGTGTCACCAATGAAAATTTTAGGTGTATGGTTTTGATAATTTTCGTGCTTTATATCAAGATGAACCCGACTTTCAAGACATTTAGCATCAATGTCAACGTCAACTGTTGCATGATTTCTCCATGAATGATGGGTACGTTTTCAATGTTGGTCGGTTATGTGTTCCTAAATGCTCTCTACCTAACTCCATAATTTTAGAAAGCCACTAAGGCAGATTTTAGTTGAGATAAGAAACTTATCTTGATTTGTGGTAAATTTTATTGGCCTAAGATGGAAACGGATGTTTCGCACATCATTATGAGATGTAGGAAATGCCATATTGCCAAAACTCACAATACTAACGCATGATTATATACCCCACTATCGGTTCTTGAATCTCCTTGGGAGGACGGGAGCATTGATTTTTGTGGGTTTACCGCATACCCATCAATAAAAATATTTCATTATTGTCATTGTTAACCATTTCTCTAAAATGGATCATTTTGTTCCTTGTTCCAAAACGCAAGACGTAAGTCAAATCGCACAGTTATATTTTGTTGAAATTGTCAAGCTTCATGGCATCCCGAAGATGATAACTTTTGACTACGATCAGTTCGTGAGTTATTTTTAGCACACTTTGGAAACCTTTGGGCTCACATTTTCAATTTAGTAGCTCCCACCATCCGCAAACGGACGGTCAAACTGATGTTACAAATCGCAGTTTAGGCAACCTCCTACGCAGTCTCGTTGGTGATAACCCCAAACAGTGGGATCTAATCCTTTCTCAAGTTGAGTTTGCATATAACCACTCCAATCATCGAACAGTGAGAAAAAGTTCCTTATGGTTGTCTATGGATGCAACCCTTTTACTCCAGTAACACCTGTTTTCCAAGATGAATTGATTTTGTGTCTTAAGGAGTCAAAATGTTGATTTTTGGAGAAAATAGAGTGCCACGACGTGGCCATTGGGTGCTCACGACGTGGCAAGCAAAATACGAGAAATGTGTTTCAGAACCATTCTTACGACGTGAGACATAAGGCGTCACGACATGATACATGTTGCAGCCCAAGTCCATGATCATTTAGGGTTTCCTTCATATTTAAGCCCCTCTAAGTCGATTTTAGGGTTCATTTTCAGCCTCCAACACCCTTTTACCTTTGAAACACCTTAAACCTAATTTACTTGATGATTCTTGACCTTTTGGGGAATTTGTTGGCTTGAAGAAGAAGAGAATAAGGTGAAGAAAGTGTTCTATTGGTGGAGCTTGCAAGGAAACATCAACATCGTCATCTCATATTCTTTTTGGACCTTTGTAAGTGTCAAAGGCTCAAACTTTATTGCTTAAAGTGGTTAGATCTAAGTTGTTGTCACATGTCTTTCATGTTTAAGCAAGTTTGAACGGAAGGAATACATAAAGTTGGCAACTTTATGCATTCTAAAGGTCCACTGAGTATGATAATGTTCAAATCTAGGAGTTAGTTGATTATTGGATCCATGTATGAGAATTTGGTATAATCTCTTTATTTTTTTACCTAGAATGGATGGAGGACATGCATGAGGCATGCATGTCCATCAAGTAATCATTTTTATGGACCTTTGGAGTCCCTTTTAGCTTCTGGAAAAGTTAGAGTGAAAGTCTTAATGGATTAAGGACTCAAATCTTTGGATTTTTGCTTCAGACTATAGTCACGACGTGACACTAAGGGTGTCACGATGTGACCAAGGGCTAGTCACGACGTGACACTAAGGGTGTCACGATGTGACCAAGGGCTAGTCACGACGTGAGGATCATTGGTTGACATTATGGGTTGTTGACTTTGACTTTGACCGTTGACTTTTGGCATCTTTTTGGTCAAATTTCTATTTTTAGGAAGGAAGGCTAAGGGTTTACCTTGTATGGTTGATTATCAACTGAGAGGTGAGTCTTCTCACTATACTTGCCTATGTGGTAGTATATGCATGTCGACCAGTTGGGTCTTATTTGTTGATTTCTGTTACATATGAAATGAGTTGTTGATAACTTATGGACTGTTGTAAGTTCATGAGACTGTTGATAGTCCCCAGGGTGGTTGATAACCCGAGAGGTGTGTTGTTAAGCCAAAGGACATGTTTTCGCCCATTAGCGATCACTGATAGTCTCCAGAGTTTGTTGTTAACCTTAGTTGATTATTATGTTGTGTTGTATGTGGTATTTTGGGGAACTCACTAAGCTTTGTGCTTACGACTTTATGTTTATGGTTTCAGGTACTTCAAGTTCCAAGGGGAAGAGTTCGACATGATTGTATCGCATCCACTAGTGTTCTACATGACTTGATTTGTTTTGTACTCTAATGATTGAATGACATGCTTTTATACCCTGATGGGATTTCAAGTTGAATGAATGATTGTTTTGATTGATTTAAGGAAAAAAAATTCACTTATAATTTTTGAGACGTTTTAACTCCACTTGATTTATCCCCATTTCTAGTTGTTGAGCATTATAGCATTGAGGGAGAAGACCATTCCACACAGATCAAACAACTTCATCAACAAGTGTGTAATCAAATCATCAAAACACAATGAACAATATCATAGTCGGGCAAATCAGCACGAGAAACAAATTCTTTACGAAGAAGGTGACCTCGTTTGGATTCATTTAGGACACGAAAGTTTTCCAGCAAGGCGTTTCGGGAAATTGAAGCCAAGGGGAGATGATCCTTTTAGGGTTCTTCAACGAATTAATGATAATACTTATAAGATTAAACTCCCTGGTCACTATAATGTTTATACCGTCTTCAATGTTGCTGATTTATTTCAATATTTACACGAGTTGTGACAATTAATTTGACTCGATGACGAGTCATTTCCAAGACAAGGAGGATAATGTAGGAGATAACAGAATAAATAACGAAGTTGAGCCCAATATGGAAGAGATTTGATTGTTATGTTTCTATTGGTGATCATTATCTTTTCTTAAACATGGAACTATATCCCCATAGTTTACGGCATTATTTTTGGAATAACATTAATTCTTATTTGGGTTGATTTAAAACTACTTATAGGTATTATTTTTCTTGATTGTTTTAGAGATGTGTATTATGCAATTAAAAAAACCCTACTGAGCGTATTCTTGGAATTTCAATTCACTGTTTTGTTTTGTTTCATTGGCGAGCCTACATCAACTTCATATTTTGATCTCTCAACATGGAGTTTTGTTATTTTACAAGTTCGTATCTATGATTTATAGTTTTTGGTTAAACATAACAAAAAACAATTGCTTCACTTTACCATTGTGATATTTCGTACATATATTTTGTTTCAATAATCGAAAATACAAACTGAAATCCAAATAAGTTAGTACAAACTCAAAATCGTCAACTTAGTAGTTAGTACAAAAATCAAAATCATCAACTTGGAATATATGCGGATCCAAAATCATAAACTAAATGTAACATTTTAGTAACCACACACATCAAGCATTTTACATCATATAATTTGGGTAAATGATCTAAATTTATTATTAATTAAATTAAATATTACACTAAAACACCATTACAACATATAACAAGTATAGCATATCAATATTTGGTATACAATCTACTTTAAATGTTCTTTATGTTTATCTTTTGATGCAAATGATAAGTTTATGTATTTTCGGTATCACACACTCGAATCAATAGATTGATACAATTAATTTTCATGAATCATCACACTTCATAACTAAATTTTATTTTATGCAAAAACTATACATATAATTAAGTGTTAATCCGGTCAAATTTACGACAATGTCTTATATAATTTATACTACCTCCGTTTCCTATTTATTTTTCACTTTTGATTTTTAAAATATTTATTCTTCAACTTTAACCATAAATATTTTTGTCTTTTGATATATAATATTTGATGCAAAATATATGAATAGATTGTGTTTTAAATATCTTTTTATTGTTATAAGTTTCATCAAGTAAATTATAACACAAATAAAATATTTAAGATTATATATTAAAATCAAGAATAAAGAATAAATATTTCAAAAATATGTGACAGAGGGAGTAATAAATCCATATAATACCAAATTGATTCGATTCAAAAGTCCGTATAAAACTGACACCTAAATCAATTCAAAAGGTTACACATCCAAATCACGTTCTAACATAAGCTAATTCGTTTTGTAAACAACTAAGTGACACTATTTTTTGAAAAACAATATAAAATCCATACATTATTGTAATGATCTTATCCAAAATTTTGTAGAACTTAATAGATATATAACTTTCATGTTTTACATTTCAAAAATTCGAAAAATGGGCCTAGCCGAAAATAGGTTCCAATAGGAAATTGTTTGTTTTTTAAACAATTAAACCACACATCTCTTCTAACCTCGTCTTCTTATTCCTTATCTTTATTAACCTTCTTTACCTTCTTTCGTTCACCGTCTTCTTAACTCCCATGTTTCCAAATAACATCGATGACGCAGGTATGGCTTCACCGCCTCTTGTTCTCCTTCATCCTTATACTTTTCTTCTTCCTTTAGACTGCTTATTGTGTCTTTTATGGTTTTGTGGTTTTGTTGTTTCCAACTTGCTTCTACGACCAAGGCTTCAACACCTCCTTTATTTTATATAGCACCATACTCAATAATCGACATAGAGAAAGTAGGTTGTTCATATGTGGATGCATTTTGCCCACCAACTGTTTGTTAATTTGCATATGCTAAGAAATACATTTACATACAGTATTCTGAATTGAAAACCTGTTCAGTCCCAAAATAAACATATGCGTTTTTTTTTTATTTTACTATTGTATTTTCTAGCAATTTTTATGATTTGACTGTTGTATTTTCTCGCACTGTTGTTAGTTGTTAGTCTTTTGACACAAAATTTGGAATTTTTACAAACCCATGAAGATGATTACCAGGTTACCCCTCAAGAAGTAATTAATGTTGGTACTACAACCATTAGAATATTTTAAGATAGCAGTCGACGGATTGGATCGTTAATGCATGTTTTAGCAGGAGGTGGAGGATCAATCATGGGTGATTTATGGGCTTTAAAAGGTCTCATTGATGAAGATTATTTTTTGATCATTATGTGTTTACTTTTTTGTGTGCCATCTGTTCACTAAAATGCTTGAGCGGCTGTTTGATGCTTCAATTTCTACTCTTCTTTACCACTAATTGCACCGTGTTATCTGATGTTTGCTACAACACAAGCTCTTACTGTTTGATGTTTCGATTTATCATTTAGTGATTAAGGAAGTTGGAGAAAAAACCAATTATTGACAATGGGTGCTTCTTTCATATTACCAGGTACTTTTTTTTCTAAAACGAAAATAATATGGTACACATGTTTCTAAAACAAGAATAACATGCTACTTTGATCTTTGCCTACACTAAGTAAATATAATTTACCTAATTGCCCTTGTACTAACTTTTTGTTTTTTATCACATCTTTCATCTGATCAACAAGTGGGAATACTCAAGGAACACTCAAGACAAATGATTCTACAGGTTGGTTGTGGGCCCCGTTTTAAACATTTTAATTTTTTCAATGTTTAAAAAAATTTGAGAAAATTACAACACAATTTGGGAAAATATATCAACACCTATATTAAGTCAATTATTTGACTTTATGTGTCATCTGTAACAGATTTAAGAACTTCATGTTGAGTTATGCTTCAATTTTAGGTTTTTTTTTTTTTTTTTTTTTTTTTGCAGGCACTTCAAATTTTAATATTTTCTGTTTTCTTATGAAGTTGGTAAATAATTGATGTTGGTTCGGGTATCCACTGCAACATCAGCCAACTTATGGACAAGGATCACAAGAAAGTTCATTCTCTAACTGATAGCCATGAACAGGACTACCATAAGGAAAATTTTCTCTTTCACTTTTCGTTTTTTCAAAATCTTAATAAAAGCTTGACTTAATCAAGTAAGCTATATATACGAGTATTATCAGCTTAGTCTTAGTTTATTCATAATTGAGTAAGTTATACGAACGCTCCCTATGGTTTGGGATAATTTGCACGTTTGGTCACTAACTTATTTTTTTAACTCGGAAGGTTCCTATTGTTTGTTTTACTTCCTTTGATTTGTTCATTGTTTATAACACTTGCTTTCATTTCATAATACAATGCCTTCAACAAAATAATGTGACAGTAGAATGTTATAATGACATAAAGTACAATGCTATGAATAACAATATACTTTCATTGTGTTGTTTGTACTTTGAAAAAAACGGTTAATCTAAAAAAATACTTTTAAATGCTTCCAAATAAACCCTCAATTTTTTTAGTTTTCCTCAAAAAAACCCATCACATTTTTACAGTAATTTTTTGGCTAAAAAAGATTAAGAGGGCCAGATTGCAAAAAATTAATAAATACAATATCTTTTTCCGGAAATGGTTCCAAAATACAGTAATTTTCAATGCCATAATTGGGTAGAGTTTTAAAAATATGTTCTGATAAAGAAAAAATTTAGAAGTACGATGTTGTAATCGTACTTACTTACTTTTGGTTAATGGCAGTTTTTTTGGGAATGATTAAGGAAAGGTAGCATAAGAGGGTGGACATGAATTTTCAAAAGGGTAAAGGGTTGTTGATTCGATTGGAGAACAAAGAGGTTGTGGGGTTACATGCGTATTATCAAATCAATGGTTTTATTTGCTCATTCATGAACTGCTAAGAGACTACAGTTTTTCTATGTTTTTCATTACTATTTGTGGATGGTATATCGTTGAAATGGTATGCTAGGATTTGAATTTGGTTTCTGGTTTCTTTTGAAAAGAAATTGAGTTTCCCTTTATAAAATTTTGTTGGTTTGATTTGTAATAAGAACACGGGCTTACTCTACAATTGATACAAACGCGGTAATCAAGCTAATGAATATTAAACGCAATTCCATTTAACTATAAAAAAAACGACATTGAAGGCTTCTGACCCCCGCAAAGCAGGGGACACTTCTCTAGTTATTCTATAAAAATCATATAAAATTTATAAAGGGCGAGTTGGTCACAAAGTGTTTAGGAGCTTCTAACTTCTAACGTTTGACAAAACGCCCCGTTTTGAACAGAAAGACTCATTCGGCACTACAAGCTTCTAGCGTTTAGTTTAAACAAAACACTCCAAATCTAAATGCTACTTCATGTAACGTTTAACAAAACGCTACAAGCTACCAACTAATTTGTCAAACACGCCCGAAGTGTAGGAATTAAGAGAAACCTAAAATATGGATCTACAACTTTCAACAACAAAGCAATTCTTTGACTTCTCGATATCATATTAGTTAGGAAAGCAACGATACAAAGGTTGTGTCATTTTATATTTTTCAATAACTTTTCAGCCAGTTTTATCAAACGATATTTTTTTATCAGTTAGCTATTTAGCTATCAGCTAACTTTTTATTTATCAGTTAGCTTTTAAGCTAACAGTTAGCTTTTAAGCTAACAGTTAGCTTTTAAGCTAACAGTTAGCTTTTAAGCTAACAGTTAGCTTTTAATCTAGTACGCCAAACATAACCTTAGTCCCAAAGCCCATTTGCATCATAAAGTTGTCAAGGTCATTCTAATTAATGGAATGAATGCTTTGTTAAACTTGAACAGAAACCAATATTAAGCCATAGTTATTTCTAATTTGACCAAGTAAAAACCAATGAATTTATCCAATGTTAGGTTTTTTTTATGGTTCTTATTCTCGGTTTAACTCTTTAGAATTCAATTTTTGAATGAACAATCAATCAAATAAATGACAACCTATGGCCTATCAAATGAATGAGTTCATAAAATTTCATGAAAGGATAATGACCATACAATAAACAACTATGAATGAGAAACGATAAACAAGACTGAATAAACAATTAACAAGCCCAAGCAAAACAGCAATGATTCGCCAACAAAGCTGGTCACATAAAGAACGCACAAATAGAGATTTACAAATCAATCCTGCTTCAAGAGGAACAAAGTGGATTTATGAACCAGAAATGATGTCAAATTGCTTCTCATGTTTCACAACTTCTAATAACTTCAATTACATATACACAAACATAAAAACCATAATGATATAGCTGAAGATTTACCTCATTAATGGATAAAGCTTTAAGCGAGAGTCCAAACCACTCTGGTGACTAAATCAATAATCAACACGCCGATAGTTATTGTAATCATCAAGTTCCCTTGCATTCAAATCACTCTCAGCTTTCTCCACAACCTTTTCCTCTTCATACCTCAATCCCTCATCAATTGCAAGTCCTCCTAATCCCCCTGCCACTGCTCCCACAGCTAATCCCGTCCCAAATCCTGGCCCCGATGCTACCTTCGCTGGCCTCTGTTTCTGCTCATATTGAGCATAATCGACTGGGGCGCTAGGCCCGCTGCTACCACCGCCGAAGCTGGAGGGCCTATCAATAAATGGTCGTGGAGTCTGCGGAGGCGGTGGTTGAGAGTAGTATCCTCCCTGATAATAACCAGAATATGGATCCGAATACGATCCGTAGTGGTATGGGTGTGGCGGCGGTGGTGAGGGTGCCGGAGGAGCTACCGCCGATGGCGGTGGCGGTGGGGGTGGGAGAGAAGGAGAAGGATTGTATTGAGACTGGGAAGATGGATACCTACCGTAAGAGGGGGGAGGGGCAGTGGAATAATAATATGCAGGTTGAGGGGCAATTTGGTAATCGGGTAAAGGGCGTTCACGGAGAGCAAGTTTCAGCCGGATCTTACCGTTGGGACGACCAGAAGGACGACGGAGCTCGAAAGTTCTGATGATGGTGGAGTCTTCGAGATTAGGTAAGTCGTCGATTGGGACGCGTAGGGTTCCAACTAAGGGTTTCGGTGTGTCGGAAGGTTTGGAGTGGAAGATCTCCAGAGTTAGGACGGCGGTGGACGGGGAGGAGGGGAGAGGGATGATGAACCGTTCGTTCCAGACAGGTTTGGTGGAGTTGGAGTCATCGGATTTTGTGGCAAGGCGGCGATCGGGGTCGAGCCAGAAGATGGCGTAGGGGTTTAGATCTCCGTTTCTCCAGTTGACGTTCTTGAGGTGTTTCGCGGATACGATTGTGATTTCGAGATCGAGTGGTTTTGGAGGTGGTCGGTGGGAGGTTGTGGTTGCCATGGTTGGGTTGAGTGATGGCGAAGACTGAGATCGGAGAGATGTGTTATGTCTATGCTTTTGGTCTATGGTTTCTTGGAGGGTGAATAATGAAATAGGATAAGTTTGAAGGAGGCAGGTGAGAAATATTTAGAAAAAGCGGCCTCTTTTAGATAACTTTTCTTTTCCCGAGGCCAGAGCTCTTTATATTTGATAAGACTGGAAGGAGCAGGAGGATAATTTCCTTGTGGGTCATACGTTATATTCTTTTTTTCTCACCGAAACTCTTCCTTTACTTTTTTTTTATATATTAAATAAAATAAATTTTTTTTTGCTTTATAATTATTAAATTAATATCAAACATAAAATTTAATTAAGAATAAAAAAACATTTCATTAAGTAAAATAAAAATTATATTAACCTAATATTTAAATAAGTAGAAAAAAAAACCTCAAAAAAAAAAACAACCTACAACATAGTAAACATTATTAATTAATATCCTAATTTTATCTAAACTTAGATACGTCACTCGGAATCATCGTCTTCGTCCTCGCCTTGATCATCTGCATCATTTTTCCTAGCGTCACTCTCATCGTCGGAATCTTCACTCTCGACGAATATATCAGAATCCTCGTCTGATTCGTCAAACAAATCATCGTGAGATAACTCGTGCGGGGGCTGAATATGAGCCCTATAAATGTGATCCACCAAATCAGCACGAAGGGCCTGATGAATGTCGCGATTGTGTACTTCTCTTCTATTCACCCTATACTTTTGTGTACCAACGGCTACTCCTTCAACATTTGGCAAAACTTCATTTTCGTTGTATCGGCATATCGCTATTCTTTCGTCTTCAATAATCATATTATGCAATATGATACATGCATACATTACGTGTTGTAACATTTTCACCTCATATGACCTTGCCCCGGCCGTTAGTACTTGTCAACGTCTCTTAAGTACACCAAATGCTCGCTCCACATCCTTTCTAGCTGACTCTTGCACCTCTTTAAACTTTTTCCTTTTCGGGTCGTTAGAACATGTAAACGATTTCACAAAAACAGACAAGGGAGGATATATACCGTCAGTAAGGTAGTATCCACGCTTATATGCTACCCCATTTGCTTGAAAAGGTACATCGTGTGACTTTCCAAGGTAGATATCGTTGAATACAGGCGACTGGTCTAGCACGTTGATGTCATTGTTTGCACCAGCTGGACCAAAGAATGCATGTCATATCCAAAGATTATGTGATGCGATAGCCTCTAGAATGATCGTCAGCTCTTTGTGGTCGCCTCTCATGTACTGACCACGCCATGCGTTAGGGCATAATGACCAACTCCAATGCATGCAATCGATACTAAGTAGCATTCTAGGGAATCCATGTTTGCCTTCATGCACCGTATACAATTGGTGGATATCGTTGATAGTTGGTTTGCGCAAATATCGTTGCCCGTAAACCAAACAGATCGTTTTGCAGAACTTGTACACAGAGTCCCTCACGGTACGCTCTAACATCCTAAAATACTCATCCCATTTGTCTGCGCCCATGCCGTATGCTAGCTGACGAATTTAAGCCGTGCATTTTTGAATGGGAGAGAAACCTTTTTTCCCCTTGCATCCATTTTCCATTGGAAATATGGAAAGCGGCCTTCCAAATCGCCAACAATACGTAAAAATAGTTTCTTCCTCATCCGGAACCGACGTCGAAACTTTACAACATAGACGGCGTCATCTGCAAAATAATCTTCTATAAGACGATTGTGTCCGGCTTCGTGATTTCTACGTAACGGCGGCTTTCTTAGGTTAGGTTGTGCACGTGATGTTTCACCAAATCGGTTTTGATAGTATGCAACTGTTTTCGCCATGACGGAACCGATAAACTTAGCCTCCTCTATTGCCGTCGAATCGGATGATGAAGATGATGACATTTTGAGTAATATTTTTTTAGAGAGAAATATAGAGAAATATAGATTATGGTTTAAAAAATGATAAAATGTTTGGGTATTTATAGATTAAGAAAAGGGAAGGAAAAAAGAAAAAAAAATAAAAATAAATATATATATATATATATATATATATATATATATATATATATATATATATATATATATATATGTTAACGGCTATATAGCCGTTTGAGTAAAAAAGAAAAAAAATCATCGGCCAATGGTTAGAAGAGAGAGAGAGCGGGACTCTCTCTCCCCCCCCCCCTCCCCAAGGTTCTAAAAGGCGTGAGGCGTGGCATGGCGGCAAGGCCAAGCCTCAAGCGTAACGAGTTATGGCGAGCCATGAAGTTTTTCAAGGCGTGATGTAAGGCGGCGATTTTGTATTAATTTATAATTATATTACCGCATAAATATAAATTTATATCAAATATACCTAGTTTTTAGAAATGTTATATTAACAACTAATAATAGAAAGTTAATAAAAAACACAATACTTGTATGTCCGATTAGAAAAGGTATAAAAAAGAGCAAAAAAACGTGTCTCAAACGAAAAAACACGTGCCATAACACGCCATAACGTGCCATGGTACGTCATATCACGTCTTGCCACGCGCCACGCCTAACAGCAACGTTATGAAGTTTTTTGTAACGGCGACGCCGCGCCTCACGCCATGGCGCGCCTTGGCGCCCACCATGACGTGCCTTTTAGAACATTGCTCTCCCCACTTGCTTCATGCGGTTCCTTTCCTGCACCCACGGTGCGGTGTGCACAGGTGCGGGATCGGTTCCCGCTCCTTTCCCTCATCCCACTCCGTCCGGCCTAAGAGTAACGCCGACCTGAGCGTTTTTATGAAATGGCAGCCGGATAATGACGTTACCACGGTAAAAACACCTTCATTTTCACCGTTTTGTCGCGTTATTGGTTTGTCGTTGCTTCCTGTTACCACCACAATCTCCCTTAAACCATGTTTCCTTCTTTCAAATGCTAAAATCGCCGGTGGACATTGCTCACATCTAACAACCTAACAACAGCGTTTTAAAATCAGGGTTGATCTAGTGGGTGAAACCGATGAAGAAACAGTTCAATAATGGATTTTTGTCTATTTATGAACCGGATTAACTGGTCGGGTTTACCGAAAAACTAGATGGACCGTTGACGCAAAACCAGAATTACCCAGTGGTTGAACATATTTATGAATCAGTATTGTTGTTTATGTTTACTTTTAGATATATTTTGATCAATCTTCAACTTGTGCATTTATAAATTGTAAAATGTAAAAGTTAATCACTATTAAAAGTAAAAATAATCAAAATTAATATAATTTTTTTACAAATTGATGTCAAAAGTTATGTGTAAATGATTTTAATGACCAATATATATATATATATATATATATATATATATATATATATATATATATATATATATATATATATATAACCAATGATAACTATATATGAAAGTCTGCTAATATCATATATTTTAGAATAAAATTCTAAAAATTTGGTAGACTCAATGGTTCAATCGGTTGACCAATGACCTCTTCACGCTATCGGGTCAACTAGAAATCTAGGTTTTAATAGATTGTATAATAGCATGTTAGAGGGGTCTTTGGGATTTGTTATATAACACTTTTATAAAAGTGTTTATTACCTTACTAGGTTTAAACCCGTGGAAACCACAATTGATAAAGAAAAATTTTATTTCTAATTTGCAATTGCTATAATAGAAAATAAAAGAAATGACTTGTTGTAATGGAAGGAAATGAAAGACAAATGCTATAATAAGAAACAACAACATACTTTCAATTTCTTTATTATAAAAATATCGTACTTTCATTTCGATCTATAATACTCATTGCTAATAAAAAATGTATGAGCATCAAGTAGAAGAAGATATTACACGAATGGTCAATTTACAAATTATAATATTCCTAAATTTAAAAAGACATAAACGAAGTAAGTTGATATTAACCTACATATTAATCAAAAGTATGTTAATATTACTTGTAATTTCTTCCTTATCGTATACCTTGAAAAAAATTCAGTGGGCGAAGAAGATCATCCTTGTCAAAAGATTTACATGATTTTCAAATTACCAATTATACCCTTGTTAAATACAAAAAGAGAGAAATAAATTAAGATGCTAATGACTTGCATATTAAAAAAAACAGGTTGCTATTAATAAACAGTATTGTTATCTTTACATTAACAAATAGAAAAAACTCGGTAGAAATATGTTAAAATACTTCAAATTCATCTTGGATTACAAACCTTAATTTGAGGTCAGGAGGGAAGGAGGGAATGTCTGACAAATTGAAGACAAACAACCATCTGTTGCAACTAAAAAATCACCAAAATTTTCAACTATTTTTCCCGTTTGAGGTTCTTTTCATTGAACTTTAATAGATTTCTTGTCATCATATACATGTAATAATAGAAACAGATGACTCCAGAGGAATATATCTGGAGGGAATGCCTTGTATAAGTGACCATGAAGATCAAACCAATATGCAACCATGCAATTGAAGCTCTCATCTCTTGTCAACATTCGACTGATTTTCTTTTCTACATCGGTAGCTGGGTTCTGTAATAAAATAGTATAAAGGGAGGTAGAAATTACCAACTTTTTCTTACACAAAATCAAAGATTGATGTTGATTTTGAAGCTACATATTTGTATATTTCACTTCAATGGTAACTCATGTGTGCAATATACCAGAGAAAGATAAATCTTGAAGGCAAGTTATAAGGAGCATCTGACCTATCAAAGAAAGATAAATCTTAGAATAAATTCCATTTTTGATCTATGTGTATAGTTGATTCCTTCTATTTTGGTCTTAGTGTTTTACATTGCAGATTGGGAGTATGATTTAACTAATCTTTGAGGCTTAGCACCATCTTTTTCTTCAAAAGGATCTGATGGAGGCTTAGCAAACTGATCAGCCATTCTTCCTGCCTGTTTAATTTAAAACCAATACTCTGAGGTCATTCCTATACTCCATTTCCACTCTAGTCTATAAATCGAGTAATACTGGTCAAACGACGATTGCAATTGTGCAAATCCTTCTAAACAGGAAAACTAACTTACACAACCCTTCTTAGTTGAGGTAATAAGTATTTTATCCATTTACCATTAATTAACCAAAAAATTGCTAAGAACAAGATATACTTTGATAACATTAGCAATTTCGTATTGGAGTAATAACTTACTTGGTACATATCAAAGGGCAGGAAAATTGGTGGTTGATCATTCTCAATAGTAGATGGATGTTTCTTCTTCTTTTCCTTATTGGGTAAGGGATTCTAATCCATAAGCTAGAAGTTAGACCTCTTGAGGTGTCCAAATTGCTCATCCTAGGAAGCCCATATGAACGGAGAAAGAATGATATAGGAGGAGCGGTTCGAGAGACATAGACATAGACAACAAGGGAGAAGGAGAGGGGATTTACCTGAAATCGAAGTACTCACTTGTTAGGTCAACTTATTTAAAAGGAAATGCAGTTCCCTGATTCTTCTTAACCATGTCTGCAATCATTTTTAAGAAATCAAAAAACCAAAATTGAAGCTTACTTGTACACTCATTTGTTGTCGAAGAAGAAGGATGCAAAGAAAAAGAGAAGACTGAGAAAGAGAAATAAACCAGATGAAAAGGTGGAGGCGGTGGAGCTTGGTGGTGGTCGATTCAATATTGTAAAGCCTAAATCCAGAAAAAGTTTGTGAGGATTAGGGTTTATATCAAAATATATGGAGTGGTCTTTTCATGATTTAATGGGATTACACTTGATCATCACTTAAATATTATATGATTTGCGGATTTATGGGTTTGATTACAATGGGAATTGAAGAATACATCGAGTTCTAAAACATTTGAGCGGGATCGACTGCATAATGCAAAGCAGGAATTTCACATTGATGATTTGAGTGAGAAAATTAGATGGGAGTGTGCTTAGCTATTGTCACGTGGCAATTGTGTAGTCTTTTATTAAGATAGAAGATTTGACAACAAAAATAGTTAAAATATTTGGATTAGATTATGTTGTGGTAATAAGATATAAGTTGACAAGTCATTTTTAAAAACTGTTATGTTTAACTTATATATGTATTATAGTCATTTTTTATGAAAATGTCATGAACTATTTTTAAAAAATCTGAGGGTGGCACTTTCTAAAAATTATTTTTGAAGGTAGTCAAAAGTTGTTTTCAGATACATTTTTTATTTCTCGAATATTTTTTTAAGTTTATTGAGTTTTTGAAAACTAATAATTTTTAAATACAATCTCACGCATCCCTAAATAATTAATTTTTGGAGTTGATCACAAAAATATCAAAATTATAATATATATATATATATATATATATATATATATATATATATATATATATATATATATATAGTATCATAAAATAATGATAAAATCATATCACCATTATTCTAACTAAAGAAATAGTTGCAAGCTTTGTTCTCAATCTAACTAAATTAATTATCATGGTTGGTATCTGATACCTGGTATCGTCTACTTCTTCTCGTTAACATCCTTCATTTGCACGACTCATGAATGCATTTTAGTCTTTTTACCACACTTTATAACACTCTTGTTAAGGTAATTTAATATAACATTTTAAAATTGTAAGTTCAAACTTTATAATCTGATGAGGCAAACCGATTTCACGTTGATACTTGTCAGCGTATCAACCGTTGACCTAAGCTTCTCACAACAACATGAATGTTACTTTTGCAACACGGTTCCAAATATGTTATCTTAGTGATAAGATATTTTATGTGTATAGTTTATATTATCTTTGTAAAGTTATATTTACCTCTGATTTGTAGGAATTTCATTTCTAAAATAGTTTGTAAAGCCCACAGATTCGGGCCAGACAATTAAAATATAAGAAATGATGAAAATGACTTTTAGATAGAAGATTGTTTATTTATGATAAATAATCTTAACTAAAGATATAATATATGTTATAAACATTATGTACATATAAATAACTCTGAAATATAACTTCGTATGAAGAAGTTATGCTTCTTCGAAGTTCCACGATTAAACCGATACGACTCTACGGATCATAAAAAGTGAATCTTTGATAAATTGCTTATTTGCCTAAGTGATCTAAACAAAAGTCATAGTAGTCGTAAAACCAAGAACCTGCATATAGATAACGTCCAAATCAGACTTCGTGAGAGGAAGTTATATTTTTTGAAGTTTCAGCGCAGTAGTTTACGGCTCAGAGACCGAAATTGAAATCGGTAGATTGTTAGGAAAAACAATCTAAACGAGAGTTGAATATCTTGTTAATAGCAGTCTATCGATATAAATACAGTCAATAACGGACGTCGGACGAGAGAGTTATGGATTTTTAACGGACTTTAACAGTCTAAGCCTATTAAAAATATAACTTTAAAATAAAGTCAAAATTAGCCGATGGAATCTAAATGAACATTGTAGATCTCGTCGATAGCTACTGGTGAATATAAAGTACGTCAAAAATGAAGCTTGTATGAAGAAGATATGAATTTTTACAGAAAATATAATTTTTCGCGCACAGACAAGATGCGTGGCATGCATCTGACGCCCCACCCAAATTGCGACATGCCTCACTGCTCAGGAATCGCCATGTCACACGGTCCAACCATGTGTGTGGCGTGCAAATAAATTTTTTGCGCTATAAATTGCAATCAGTCTCTCATTCGATCTCCTCACCCCTATAACCTTTCTCTCTCGAGTTTTCTCCGCCTTAGCCCTATTTTCCCTTAGTTTTTTGTATTTTGGTGAAGCCCTGAGGTCCCTGAGTCCCGACAGTTGTAGCTTTCGAGTAGAATCTCTGCCAGTGCAATTTCCGGACTTCTAACAGGAGAATCTTTGTAAGTTAAGCTACACTTATATCGCTTTCAGTGTAGCTTATGATTATAGTCATAGTCGTTATTATGAAACTTATAATTAATATTTGTCAGTGATTCCATGTCATATTACTAATTGATCTACTTACGGGATTGATGTCTAGGTTGAATTTAGTGAGGTGTTTAAAGTGAGATTTCTAAACAGTATACTTTGTATACCATACAGACCTTACCTCCGATATGATCCTACCTGGTTATTCCTTACATGATATATCTTGATGTAGACATTGAGATTGTTGAGGAATCTAGACTATCATTAAGGAATTTCAAAGTAAGACTTAGTAATAATCATATCTAGGTCACGTCAAGGGAAACGTCAAAGTGCTAACGCAAAACGATGCCCAAATCACTAGTCATCCCCCTAAGTCGGGTGAGTGCATAATTACTTTCAACTTACATATAGATACAAGTATTCTAAATGGTTAAATGTTATGCGCATTGTTTTTGTTGTGTTTAATATATTTGTACAATATGATATGATTGTTAGGGGCTGTTTGGCAGTATCTGAATTTTTAAGATGTATGAATTTATAAGAGGGTCTAAATTTTTAAGATTTGAATTTTTTTACATGCTCTTTGGTTGGAACCTCTGAACTGTTGTCCTGAATTATAAAAATAACCATTTTACCTTTCTTTTTTTTATTATTATTTTTTTAAATTCAATACTTTTGTTACAAAATTATCAAAATAATTGAGCCAATAACTTCTAAAATAATTATAAAAATTAATAATATAAACAATCTATACGAATCTAAAGAATCATCAAAACGAATCTAAACAATCATCGACTATCCTTCAACTTCTCGAAAACACTCAAAACCTGCCATTTACCATCGAAACATAATAAATGATCTTTCCTCGAAAGTAAGATGCTAAAAATGAACATCAAACCCTTGAAAAAAAATCCATCAAAAAAGGATGCTAGAAATGAACATCAAACCCTTGAGAAAAAATATCTATAATGATCTTTTAGCATATTTGTACTTGAAGGTTTTCCATATTCAACTACTCAATCTCAGATTCCCAAGCCACAAAATAATCAATCATAAGTTTAAATTTATAAATTCACAACAAACAAAAGAGGAAAAAGAAGCAAACACATTTCATGCAACCAATCTTGCATAAAATAGCACCAAAAGAGCAAATTTTTCCCAGAGCAGGTGTTCATAAAATAACAGAAAAAAGAACATTTGTCACACCTCTTAAAATGGTAAAACCTAAGCTCCTAATTGCTTCATATTCAGAGCAGATGTTCATCAATTTTGTCAATAGCTTTGATTGCAAAGCATCTGATGGAATTTATGATGAAATTAACAACATTATGTTATTAATGTTATTTACATAATTAATTTTATCAAAGAAAGTACCAAAAAAATCAGAAACTTTGAATCCAAAATAAAAATTATGATGTTCTTCACATAATCAATAACGCAAGATATCAAAATTTAAATCAAAGCATCTAATTTATAGAGAATCGGACGTCAAACCTGGAAATTGATTGTAGATGTCAAAACTAGAAATCAATTTCTCCAGGGCGGTGGTTGTGGGGAAGACGGAAGCGAAGGCAACTATGGTGGAACAGGCATCGACTATGGGAGGAGGTTATGGTTATGGTTCTGGTGTCACCGACGAAGGGAGGAAGAAATAGAGTTCTTAAATCGATTACATAAAATCAATTTAAGGAAAAACCTTACCTGATGTTGTTGTCTTCGAGTTTTAACGGAGCTGGAGGCAAAGGGTATGACGGTGGTGATTGGACCGGAGGGCAGACTGTGGAGGCGGAAGGTGTGCACGTCGAGAGAAGAAGGTTGAGGCGAAGGTGTAAAAGTGAATAGCAGGAGCAGTGGGTAAAAAAGGAACATACGTCTGTTATTTCTTTTCAGACTCCATTCCATATCTGAAATATTAAGTGGTTTTAAAAAAAATTAAGAGGCAAAAATAAGAAGCTGCCAAACAATCTATATATGAAATTTTAAGAGGTTACCTCTGATTTTTTTCAATTAAGAGGTAAACAAACAGGGTCTTACTTGATCAAACTGTATATTATACTTAATAATATAATTGGGTAATAAAAGAGTTGTGTGAAATAATGAATGAGAGGCTGTGATAGGGCTGTGTGAAATAATGGTTGTGAAAAGTTAGTGACAGATATGCGAAATAAACTTGTCGTGCGTATCCAAAGTATTATTGTACTGACGTGCCTATCCAAAGTACTATTGTAATGTCGTGCATATCCAAAGTACTATTGTACTATCGTGTTGTGTCCAAAGTACTATTGTACTGTGGTGCTATGTCTAAAGTGTTGTCATACTATTGTGCATTTAGGGAAGTATAGATGAGTGTTGTCAAAGATCCTTTTGAAAATATCTCTCGGGATCATCATTTTAGTATTTGCAAGCGAGAATAATGGGAATGGGGTAACCAAGTTATTTAAATGTTGAAGATTTCATTAAATACTACTCCCTCCGTCCCAAAATTATTGTTCATGGACAAAAAAGCACACGGATTAAGAAAACATTAATTACCATTAACTTTATCCAATAAAATGACAGTTTAGCCCTTTCTTGAATTTAGTTCCATCATTAAATGTTTTGGCTGGTTAAGTAATAATGATTGACATTTTGGTAAAAATGATACTTATTTTAAGAAGTAGGCAATTATTTTGGGGATACTTTCATATATGTCGTTTTTAAACATCAAAATATCATATTTGTCCAACTTAACTTCTAAATATCATATATACCCTTTATAAGTTTCAAAATATCATATTTGCCCAAATATCGTTTTTTAAACATTTTTACAATCATTTATTATAGTTTAATATAATTATAATTGTAAGAAATATAAAATACCCTTAATACCCTTCCATATTTGTCGTATTAATTACACCATCTTCAACATGTACCTCTAACGTTTTAAAGCTCAGAGCATAAATACAAGTTATCACACTGTTGAGCACAAACTGTCAACAATTGATATTCCATGAAAACATATTTAAATAAGAGATGACAAATACTAGATTCAGAAGGTACAAGAGATTTTAAGCTTTCTAAAGCCTACTTTATGTACTGAGAAAAATAAGCACTTTTAAACGATATCTAAATGGTTGTAATCTTTATAAAGTTTATATTGGTTATCCATTTATGATCCAATTTGTTTAAAAAAATATATCGATTACGGAGCTTGACAAGCAAACACTTTGAACCTTAAGTCAAAGGGGAGTTATATCTATCGAGCGTGCATGTATTAAATCAAATTAAATTAAACACCATGGAAAGCCTAACAAGGGGAATAATCCGATTAGACAGAGACCTGGAGTCGGAAAATTAATGGTAGAACAGTTTCTCCTAGAACTTTTATTAGAATAAACAAAGATTTTAGTAACTGGGATTTTGTATTTCGATTATAGGGATAAGAAAGACAATGATTTGGAAATAAGGGTTTTTTGGGGATTTGATAAGATTGAAAGCGAAATTGATAGTTTGGAGATTTTGGGCAAAGTTGTTAATGTGAGTCGTCATTCTCTTTAATTGTGTTTTTACACCAAGAACATGCTGTAAGTATAATGGATTAATTAGATTTTGGAGGTAGAGAACCTGATATTGAAACCTAAACCCGAAGATAGAGAGTAAGTGAGAGTTCGACTACCAATTCCCCAACGTCAATTATGTCTACAATATAGATACATGGGCAATATGGGTATTTCATTTCTTATTATAACTATAAAGATTTTAAATTATTAAAAGTGATTATAAAAATGTTCAAAATAATATTTGGGCAAATATGATATTTGGAAAGCTTATAAAGGTTATATTGTTCTCATTGAAAATCGTCACAATGATATCTATATCCTGGACATGTTTTCTATAGATAACTATCTTAAGCTTTGATTTTTCTCTCGTTCATAATCTAGCCTAAATTGGTTGTGGCACAAGAGAATCTCTCATATTAACTTCAAAGCTATATATAAGATATCAAATGACTAGCTTGTGAGAGGGTTGCCTAAGATGAGATTTGCAAAGGATAAGCTATATCCAACATGTGGAAAGGGAAAGCAAACTAATTATTTGTTCAACCTAAGAAATGTTCTATTACTGCTTCGTTTCATCTCCTGTATATGGATTTGTTTGGCCTTGTTCCCATTGAATATCATGTTGGTAAAAGATACTCATTGGTCATTGTTGATGAGTTCTCCCAGTTCACTTAGGTAATGTTTCTACATAACAAGAATGATGCAGCCGATGAGATAATCTCCCTGATAAAATGGTGTAAAGTGTTATATAATCGTAAAGTCAAGAAACGTTGAAGTGATCATGACACTGAATTTCGTAATCACACACTTGAAAGTTTTTGTGATGAAAAAAGGATAACTCATAACTTCTCTACAGTTCATACTCCTGAGCAAAATGGTGCTGCTGAATGAAGGAACATGGCGCTTATTGATGCTAGTCGGACAATGGTTGTACATGTTGGTCTTCCTCTTTTCTTCTAGGATGAAGTTGTTAACACTTCTTGTTATACTCAGAACCGATCCATAATTGTGAAGCGTCACGGAAAGACTTCATATGGGTTAATTAAAGGTAGAAAGCCTGCCATTTCTTACTTTCATGTTTTTGGTTGTGTTTGTTTTATTTTGAATCGGAAGGACCAACTTTCAAATTTCCAAGTAAAAGCTGATGAAGGGATATTCCTGGGTTACTCATCTATCTCCAAAGCATTCAGGGTGTTTAATCTAAAAAAAATGTTGTTGAAGAATATATACACATAAAGTTTGATGAAGATACTTACTTTAAAGACTCAATTGGTCATTCAACATATATTTTGGATGATCTTATATCATTTTCATCATCCAATGTAACTCTTGCAGATTCGGGCTAGTTAATTAAGATATAATAAGCGTTAAAATGAATTTTTAATAGAATATTATTTAGGACAAATAATCTTAAACAAAGTTATAATATATGTGACAAGGATTTTGTACATATAAAGAATGCAGAAATCCGACTTCGTATGAAGAATATATGCTTCTTCGAAGTTTCACGATTAAACCGGCATGGCTTTGCGTATCGTAAAAAGTGAAATTTTGATAAATTACTTTTTAGCCTAAGAGATCTAAAAAAAAGTCGTAGTAATCATTAAACTGAGAACGTGTGTACAGAGAATGTCCAAATCTGACTTCGTAAGAGGAAGTTATGATTTTTCAAAGTTTTGGTGTAGCGGTGCAGGCACAGAAATCGAAATTCTAATTGGTTTATTATTAGCCAAAACAATCTAAATGAGAATTGAAGATCTCGTGAATATGAAATCATCGATAAAAAGATAGTCGAGAACGAAGTTCATATGAAGATTTTGCATGTACTTTAACAGTTTAAACCGGTCTAAATATGAATTTTTGTTAGAGCAAGAATTAGGTGTTGAGACCTTAATGAAGGTTTTAGAGCTCGTCGAGAGGAATCTGGTGATATAAAGAACGTCGAAAACTGAGCTAGTATGTGAAAGTTATGGTATCCGAAGATTTGAGGAAAATACCTATGTTGATGACATGGCAGCATCTGAGTGCGCCACGTGGACTGGTCGGCAACCCCCTGTCTTCCGAGACATGGTGTCGTGGAACCATGAAAAGCTGACACGTGGCATGTGGCAATTTCTAGAAATGAGTGATACTGTGAATCCGGATGATGACATGTGTCAAACATCCATAGGAGCCAACAAGGATAATGTGCACGACGCGCACCATACGTTGCGCGTCACACCTCTGTTGGATGGCTATAATTACCTTCAAATTTTGCTCTACTTCCTCACAACTTACCTCAATCTCTCTAGATTTCAAGATAGGTATCCTTCCTAACCTTTAGAATATTTTAGTATAGTCTCGGGGACTCTAGGAGTTCGACAAGAAGGAGTATTCGAGTTGAGATTCTATCTGCATGTTTTCCCGATTTTCACTAAAACATATGTAAGTTAAGCTACACTTTTTTTCTTTCAGTGTAACTCATATTTATAGTCAAAAGTCATTATTATGAACATATAAATAAGATTTATCAGTAATTCCAAGTCATTATACTAATTGATCTACTTACAGGAGAGGTGTTTAGAATGGTCATGTTGGCTTGGTTGTTAGATTTCAGAAAGGCTACATGCCGAAATGATTCAGCCTCCCAACTGTCATGCCTGACTGATCCTTACTTGATAGACCTTGATGTAGATATTGGGATTAGCGAGGAATCTAGACTATAACTATCATAGTCACCAGGATTACAAAACGAGACAAGGGCTTAATACTCTATATGTCTAGGTCTTTTCAAAAGCATGAAGCAAAGCATTGCCGAAATCATTAGTCACCCACTTTTTTATCAGGTGAGTGCATAGTTACTTTTATCTTACCCATAGATATAAGGTATTTAAATAATTTAATGTTATATGTTCTTATGTGAAAAGATGCTACGTGTTGTATGAAATATTATAAAGATAGATCTTATATATACCGTATATGTATTTTATAAATATAATACAGTGGGTAACGAAGGGTAGTGAAAGATGCCATAATACGATGAAAAATAAGATGTCATTTTATCATGAAAGATATAGGCAAAGATAGGATGCTACAACTTTATAAATGGTATTGGTGTGCCAATGATGTAGAAATGGTACTGGTGTGCCAACGATGTAGGAATGGTACTAGTGTGCCAACGATTTAGAAATGTTACTAGTGTACCAACGATGTAGTCACTTAGCATAGTACAAGTGACAACCACCAGACTATTCATGACCATCCCATGGAACGCATGCAGCAATGAACTTCGTGTCTATTTGATCATCTTAATCATCAATGATGATTAAGATGATCCTTAGGAATGAAAATAGAAAGAAACTTACTAACATTTATTATGAGGAAATCCCTGTAACAATACTGTCAACAACAACGACTACGATGACCCTTAGGATAAACCCTTATGGAAAAATAAATAAGAAAATGGGGATGGATAATCGGGTACTTTTTTGATAATTAAACATATTAGATACATTATTGTGGGTTGAAAACCCTATGTACTCACCAGGTTATTGGATTAAGGTGTCTAAGCTCATAACTAAATTGGTATATTTTATGATTAGAAGCAAAGTCTTTTTTGGGTTGCCTTCATAACTATAACTTGATTAGAATGACATTTATATAGAGAGAGAGAGAGAATGATTTATTTGATTATTATATGATTAATAAACTAACTGGAAATTATGAGGAAATGATTTTTTAATATATTATATGATTAATATATTAATTGGAAATAGATAATTGATTTGATAAATTATTATGTGATTAATAAATTAATATGAGATCAATTGTTAAAATAATAGATTTGTTAATTTATATGGTTAATAAATTAATATTATATAAATTAAATTTATTAATTATTAATCAGAATTAATATGGAATTAATTTAGGATTAATTGGAATAAATTAAAGGTGAAGGGGTGAATTTTGTAATTGTTCAACAGTTGAACAAAAAAGGCAATTCTAGAACCACCCTAGGGTGGACTGTTTTGGGAGCCTTTCTAGGGTTTCGAGAAGCCTCCTCAATGATAATAAGGAAATGATTTGAATTTGAATTAAATTCATTATTTAATATTCAAATCTTGTTTTGTCCCTAAGTTACCTAAACTATAAATATGACTCCTTGTCCTTGGAACCTCAAATTCATGGTTCTCTCTTCCAAGAGGGTTATGAATAAAAATTTACACTCTCTTCATATCTCTTCAGGTGTCTTCTAGGTCCAGGGTTTGGGTGTGAGCCATTAGAGGCATCCAAGCTTTTAGTGCTTGCTTTCCAAGGAACTTCAAGTGTAACGATCAGCCTTGGAGGTATTAATTTAATTAATTTCTTGAATTGTATTTAGGATATGAGTAGGAGTTTGCACCTTGGATTGGTTTGGGCTCCCTTTTATTTGGGCCAAGGTGTAAGCAGCCCATAAGTCGTATGCGGGGTGTAACCCCTTATACGCTGGGCATGATGCTTAAATGAAACGCGGAGAGGAAGAGCGTACGCGCAGCGTACCTTATGGTACGCCCAGCGTACGCGACCAGGCGGCAAACCCTAATTTTAAGGGTTGAGACGTATTTAAACCCCATTATAGCCTCCCACTTGGCCTCCTCGCTTATCATTCACCCTAGAGAAACCCTAGTTCGTCCCATTTGATCTTTGCTTGTGTGTGTTTGATCTTTGAGCTTATTTTGTGAAGAATGAGAATAAGAGGAGTGGTAGAAGAAGAACTTGAGTATCTTGAGCTCAAGGATCTGGGATTATCTCTTCATTTGGCATCCAAAAGAGGTATAAAGCACTGAACTTTCTTCTTCATATGCTAGATCTAGAGTTATGGAAGTTTTGCTACATTTTGGTCCCAAAGGTTGGACCTTTATCATAGAGATCCGTTTTTAAGCTTGGGATGTCCATCCTCTAGGCTCAAAGCACCTCTTTAGCAATAAAGTTTTGATCTTGGAGGTTTGCATGTGGCCATGCAAGAGATCTAGCCATTTATATGGAGTTAGGACATTACTTTTTGAGATTTGATCCTTTGTGAGTTATCCAAGCCATCAAGTAAGAAACTTTATGGCATAGGACAGAGAATAAGTCGTGGATCTGAAATTATAGCTTCTGAATCGATGGAATAAGCTCTTAATGGAAAGTTGGCTTTTCAAGGCTGTACGTTGGGCGTACGAGGAGGTACGCACGGCTTACCAGCCAGCAGCCAGTACGCTCAGCATACCTAGAGGTACGCCCCGCATCCTGATCAGTTTGGGCTTCGAGCATTTAGGCCTCGGTGTGGGCTGTGCTTTGGACTTAGAGCCTTTTGGGCCGATGAGGCCATCTGAAGTCAGTGTTTATAGGCCAAGTATGGGTGTGGGCCTAGTGTAAGGCCCAATAAAGAGAATTGGGCCCAATGTGGAAAATTGTGCCATTAGTGGACCTTTAATGTGCCATTGAAGGAATTAAGGGTTTGGCCCATGTTTGTGACCCACACCATAGTAGGGGTAAAATGGTCATTTTACCCATAGAGGAATCCCTATTCTGATTAAGTGTTTTTATATGTATGTGATAGCCGGGAAGCAGCCGGAGCAGTAGTCAGGGGTTCCCTCTTCAGGTGTTTAGCAGTTAGCATTGCGAGGTGAGTTTCCTTCCAGTAGGAACGGGTCTAAGGCCACAATGCCGGCCCGTTTAGCTAGCAGTAGTTTCCGGACTTCGGTCCGATGTAGTATTAGTATGTTTGATGCCTTCGTGGCTCAGATAGGATTTATGTGTTATGTGTTATGGGCTACTGCCCGATGCAGTATACAGTTTATGTGTTCATGCTAGTTGATATGTTTATGCTATGTTATGTTATGCTCAGTCAGTTTTCAGACTTCGGTCTGATGCAGGGGAAAAGGTCTCAGTCAGTTCCGGACTTCGGTCCGATGCAGTTCCCGGACTGCGGTCCGATGCAGAGGGCAAGGCCCTGGTTAGTTCCGGACTTCGGTCCGATGCAGTGGGCAAGGCCTAGTATGTGTTTACATGTTGTTGTATGGTATGCGGTAGTTTGGGGGAGCTCACTAAGCTTCGTGCTTACAGTTTCAGTTTTGGTTTCAGGTACTTCCGCAAGTAAGGGAAGAGCACGGGATGATGGCATCGCACACACCACAGCTTCAGTCTTTGTCCTAGGAGGTTGTTTGATTTTTAGTTTGATTTGATATAGTTGTTTCACGACATTTTATTATGATTTGAGATATTTGACGTATGGTTTTGTGATATGTCGTTCAGTACATGATTTTTATTATTATTAAAACAAAAAAAATTTGGGTCGTATTTTTGGGCTGTTACAAGTTGGTATCAGAGCCTTGGTTTGAGGGATTCAGATACACTCTTGGGTGCGTCTAAACTCAAACTAAGGAAATGGTAAAAAGGTTTTTAAAAGAAAAACATTTTTGAAAAAGAACTTAGAAAGAAAAGAGTTTTGATAAGGAGAAAAGGGTGTGGTGCATGCAGTGTTCTAAAAGGCGCGCCATGGCGTGAGGCGTGGCTTCGCCGTTACGAAAAGCTTCATAACGTTGCTGTTAGGCGTGGCGCGTGGCAAGGCATGATATGACGCGTTATGGCGTGTTATGGCGCGTGTTTTTTTCGTTTGAGACACAATTTTTTGCTATTTGTTATGTCTTTTCAAATCGGAGATACAAGTATTGTGGTTTTTGTTAACTTTTTGTTATTAGTTATTGATCTAACACTTCTAAAAAGTAGTTATATTTAATATAAATTTATATTTATGTGGTAATATAATTTTAAATTAATACAAAATCGCCGCCTTACATCACGCCTTCAAAAACGTCGTGGCTCGCTATGGCTCGTTAAGCTTGAGGCTTGGCCTTGCCGCCACGTCACGCCTCACGCCATTTAGAACCTTGGGTGCATGCGATCAGCCGAGCTCAAGTAAGTACTCCCAAATTACCCATACAAGTTTATGTTATGAATATCAGTTTTAGTTTCAGTAGAACAACATGCTAGAATAGGACTAAGGATCTAGGAGGATGCCTTATGTGCCTGCTATATGTGTTTCAGCTTTATGAGAATTGCATGCTAGTATTGAGTAGACAGTAGTAGTATAGCCTGTTTAGGTTATGCCTGATAGTATGAGCTTAGCATTGTATGCTAGTACAATTTCTCGTTATGAGAATGGATTTGCTTAAGTAGTTTCATGTGTCCGAATTTTGCTTTCTTTGTGCTTTGTAGGACTCTGAGTGATGGGAGTTAGCCATTAGGTGAATACGTGACGTCACATGTGATCAGGGTTGAATATTCTCATAGTGCTGGATTTGGCCCTATTGCGCAGCTCTTGTCTGAGTCTAACCGTTATGGGGATGAGTCTTCTACTCGAAGGATTATCTGAGCCTCGTCACATATGATGGTATTCAGGTGATGGTTAATTGGCATTACAAGGAGGCCTTCAGCAGCTGAGGACTGGTCGGGTGGAGTCAGAAGCTCCCTAGGGCAAGCCTAGGATGAGAGCAGTAGAGATCAGCAACATTAGTAATGGCTAGGTGGAGTCGAGGCAATTCTTGAGGAAAGTACGGATAGATGTGGAAGGTAGTAGGGGCCCATACTACTGGAAGCAGAGGATCCGTACTTGAATCGAGGAAGGCTGAGACGAGACCGAAAAGCCGGTAGTAGTAATGATCCCTCGGGTCATATCAGTGTTCTGACGTTTATCGTAATGTATTTTGAAAATGGTGGTTTTGCGCCCTAGACCAGCAGTCAGCAGTTCAGGTGCCGGAGAGGGATCAGGACCTGGCCTGGAGGCCGGGCAGTCGGATGAGCAGACTAGGGAGTTTCTCTCTTCATAGATTACACGCATCATACTTGAACAGACTCCTGTGATCTTTGGTTTGATCAAGGAGGGTATACTAGAGTTGATGGAGGAGAGACTAGGAACATTTCGTGCTGAGGTGGCGGCCATGATGGGGTCACGCACACTTACATTTAGGGAGTTCCGGGCATGCGGAGCTCCAGATTATCACGGGGTGCGGGACCCCATAGCGAGTAGTAGATGGTTGGCGGATGTGGTCAACGCTTTCCGCACGAGCAGATGTCCCGAGGGGGACAAGGTCAGATTGGCGTCCTGTCTTCTGAAGGACAGGGCATGGGATTAGTGGGAGGAGGTCGGGCATGTCATTGGAGATGACGCAACTTTGGATGCTATGACCTAGGCTGACTTTACTACCAGGTTCAGGGCTTAGTTTGCACCGGTTATTGAGGTGCAGCAGTTGGCCATAGAGTTTCAGGACCTTACCCAGACGACAGAGACAGTGGCGGAGATCACCGCCAAGTTCAGGGAGAGGGCACTTCTCGTTCCTCAATACGCAGTTGATGAGGAAATGAAGAAGGCTCGGTATCATGAGATGTTGCGGAGTGATATCCGCTAGTTTGTGAGCCGATCCAGCTGTAAAACGTTGTATGACATGATTGCTAGGGCGAGAGAGAGAGAGAGAGAGAGAGAGAGAGAGAGAGAGATTGACCTTGAGATGAAGAGAAAGAGGAAGTCGGAGGCGACTCCAGGTTCAGGGAGTTCGGGAAAAAAGCCCAAGGGTTCAGATCACGGAGCTAGGAGTCAGCAGAGCCACGGTCGGTGTGGCAAGTGTAGGAGATTGCACGATGGGGCGTGCAAGGCAGGGAGTGCCGGCTGCTATAAGTGCAGCCGGACTGGGCATATAAGCAGAGATTGTACAGCCACTACTACCGCCATTGCGGCATCAGATCTGATTTGCTTTCAGTGCAATCAGAGGGGACATAAAAAGTCCTAGTGTCTGAGTTTAGCTGCTGCGGGGAAGGTGTCAGCACCTACTCCTGCTACTTTGAGGATTACAGATGGCCGTCATGGCCGAGTTGAGACATCGGCGACGAAGAGTAGGGCTTTTCAGCTGACAGCAGAGGAGGCGCGAGCGACTCCTGACGTGGTGATGGGTATGTATTTTTCCCTTATCTGTGCATTTATTATTGATTGTTTCTTATGGTTATATGTTTTGTATAGGGTCGTTCTCAGTGAACGGCATTTCAGCTACAATATTGTTTGATTCGGGGGCTACCTGATCATTCGTCTCTCTTGCGCTTAGCAAGAGGTTTAGCAGAGCTCCAGGGGAGCTAGATTGTCCACTTGAGGTTGAGATAGCAGCTGATAGGACCCTTAGGGTTGCAAGGGTACACAGAGGATGTTCTCTACAGTTATTCGATGAGCAGTTTCCGGTGGACTTGGTCCCTATTCCCCTGCGAGGGAATAAGTGTTGGGTTTAGAGCATTCTAACACTCCTAAGTGTACATGCAATCCCAAATACCTTGGATCTGTGTTTTCTCTATTATACATGCAAATATGAACATCCAATGTATTATCCTAATCTAGCATATAAAACAATGAATATAACAAGATAGAATACATACCTCTTTGATGTAGAATGTCTTCATGAAGCTTGAGTGCCAAGTGCCTCAAGTGTGACACCTCAAATGGTTCACACAGCACCAAATACACATGGAATAACTTGAGAGAAATCTACACTTCATGAAATCGGCTAGCCCTTCTATTACCCACACTAGTGGCCGATTTTGGTCAAGAATAAGATGCATATATAGTTAGGGTTACACCATGTAAACCCTAATTGACATGACCTTTCATTTCCATGATCCATGGGTACAAAAACACCATGGAGCATCCATGAAGCATCATATGGGTTTTAGCCCAACTAGATAATCCATGGAGCAATAGCCCACTATATAAGTATGGATGATTTACACAATCAACCCATATATTTAATTAGTCTTCTTTTGATCACTTAATTAATCCTAGATTAATTCTTGATCAATACTAATTAAATAATCTTATTATTCTTATTATTAATAAACTATAACTTATAATATATTAATAACCATAAGTGTCTTATTTCTCTCATTTAGTCTATCCAAGTGCATGATGCCATGCAACCAAATGGACCATGCCGGGTCGGGTCAAGTCTTACCAATTATAGTTATGGACTTAGACATTAATCAAACAATCTCCCACTTGGATAAGTCTAAAACTATTATTGCATATGACTTCAAGAACCTACTGGCAATCGTAGCTCTCAAAAGCTTCTGTCGAACTCTGACCTTGTAGATGAACTCTGACCTTTGTCAATGACTTGTCCATTAGATAATGGATCATATATTCCTCCATTATAGATATCATATGGACTGAGACATGGATTATAATCATTCTCTCTGTCCATCTGTTGTTTCCCGATTTCCGATTTATGACGACTGACTAATTGAACAAATCAAATCAGTCCTGGCCCGGCCGAGCACTTCCATTTGTCATCATCAAATCATCGAGGGGCCCACAAATATCGCTTTTATCCCGAAGGTAAAAGGAATGGATAAACTTCAACTCATATGGCTTGTTCTACTACTTGTTGAATCATACACAAAGACACGTTTTATAGCACCGAGTTACCAAATGCGTTTTCGTGCAATCAATGTACAACCAACTCATAGTCACAACTCATATCTCTAGGTTTGAAGAATATAAGATATTATCGTCTCATGATCACTCGTGATAAAATCCATGAAGTGATTCCAATGAGTGCGGGTTGAATCCAATACCCAGAACTTATGAGCACTCATGAGTGTTGTAGCCCTTTGTCCAACATCTTAGACCTCTACAAGCCAACCCATGACAGTCTTAATTCATATCTACTTCCAACATATGACCGACTGTGGATGGTTTGAATAACTTAGTCATTCCGGAAGAATAACCTAGTTTATTCTGGAAGTCAAAACATGCAAAATGAAACACAAGAATAATTATATCCAATACGGTATCGAAACCTATGAACATAAATAAAACTCCTTTTATTTATCAACATATGATTACACATTATTCATAGTATACTATTTCAGCTATCAACTTTATTCTTGAATTTAAAACAAAAGTTGTCCCATGCTCCAAGCATGTACATTATGTTTTCTAAACACTAGTCATGCCACACACCAAGTATGCATACTATGTTTGTCTATGATCTTTACTTTGTGAATTAGATCAATTGAGCATAACTCCAATGATCCTCTTTTCATAGTCCCAAATCCTTACTGCAAATGCAAGAATTCCAAATTCATGTCATTTACTGAAATTTGTTAGATTCTAAACTTATATGCATTGATCTTCTTGTAATGATTATGCACAAAGTCAGAAAGAGTTGACAACAACCATTACAGAGCATTCCAAAGAACATCCGCTCCTTGGAAACATCCTTCTAGCATTAAGTTTCCTAATCTTACACAGATTGAATAATTTCTAACTTTGAAACATTTCTAGACTCCATTTTGACTATCACTTCTGAACAAGAGTTGCCTCCTTACAGATTATGTCAATATGGTCCTTCCAGAATTATCACTATACTTCCAACTATCCTTGAGCAACCAATCTTTGGTAAACCTTAGATTGTCCTCGACAATTGTTTAATCCTTTTAGTCATATCCAATTCTAGACCTTTTTCCCTTCTTAATGCCCCAGGCATTTGGAAAATTTTAGAAAGGATGAATATAGCACATGTAATCGATCCTATATCCGAAGCATATGGGACACGATTCATGATGTCTCACATAAAGACTAAACCAGTCTTTTGCTATAACATTTCCATTTCTATTTGCCAAGTTCTCATAATTCAGATTATGAAAAGGGATGCCGTAATCATAATCGAATTTTAGAACGCAAATAATGGACCAATATACAGAATTTCCTTATGTTGAGCCATTCCAACATGAAATTCATATATATATATATATATATATATATATATATATATATATATATATATCCTTGACTAAATGATTAAAACCTCATGATCTAAGCTTATAGATTTGAGATGAAGTATAATTTCCTCTCCCTTAATTATAGCAAAACAACTTTTCCCCAATTAAAACCTTTTGTTTTCTATAATTAACATTGCTAACTTGCAACCTTTATCATAATTATCATGCTCCCACTAACATGATGATTATTAGCATAACACTTATGATCCCACTAGCTTTGACATGTACTCAGAAATTAGCTGACTTTCTTACCAAAGTTCAGATTTCTGATACTAGATTGTTTTGATAAAACTTTATCAAAATCATACACCCCCCTTAGATAGCACACTTGTGTGTCTAAACAATTATGAAGAGGGATGCCGTAATCATAATGGTTAGACCTTTTTGCCACTTCTCACAAGTCCAGGTTAGTGTGCCGGTAAACCACACACACTCCACTAACGAATTTGAGAATGCAAATATTACAATTGCTATCTAGCTAAAATCTACTTAGTGAAAGTGTTTCCTCACCATCATTTTCATGAATCGGAGAGAAACCTTATGACACTTAGATTTACTGGTGTATGTGTTCTTATCCATGTGAGTTGTCAAAACCATAGTCACATGACAAGGATGATGACAAAACGCATATGGACTGAACTCAATCTAATTTCTTGCCATCTGGCAGCTCAAGGGCCTGCCATTGCTTCCAAGTTGTTATGCAACCAATTGAGAACCCTAAGAACTCATATGAAAAGCCAACTTTAACTGGAATGGGCATAGAATATGTCAACACGATAGGTTATAAACCTCAAGTCGTGTGCTAGTGAAGAACTTCAGGTTTTATTCTTGATTAGTTCTTGAGACTTTCAAGACCTTTAAGACTCCCACTGTCCTCTCGACATATAAGACTTTCTTGTCAGATATTCAAGAGATAGTGTGGATTCTAATCAAGACAAACACTTCACACAATTGGCCTTAGTTGGTCTTTGTTTTATCCAAAACATCACAACTTACCAATTTCAAATGTACACGAGTAGAAAACTTTTACTCTTACATTTGACAAGTGTTTTAAACCTTCTTTAAGACATGTCACTCAAATTACAATCTTGGAGTATGACTCTAAGACTTGTATTGGAACGAAGTATGACTCATCTTCTAGATTTAACCATTTCAACAATTCAAGATTCCTCTTCTTAGTCATAAGAATGCACTAAGATTTCCTTAGAGAACTAATTGTGCTATGGATTCTTAATCATTAAGATGATCACGAAAACTAATACTAAAGTACTCCCCCATCTTTTCAGATTTGAGAAACTTTTATCTTTCTGCCTAAGTTGATTCTTGTTATTCGCTCTGTCATACATTGAAACCTTTTCCAATGTCTCAAAATTATACTTAAACTTGTAAGTATAACCATATTTACTGAACTTAAGTAAATCATGACGAATAGTCTTATCGATCTTTTGTGGTGGACTTAATCAGTGCACAAGAATGTGTACTCGATCCCTTAGTCCAGTACTAGACTCACACATCCATGTGAACAAGTAATTAGTCTTAATTTTCCAAAGATGAAAAATTCTCATCCATCATGCTATACAACTTGCATGATTCCAAGTTCCGGTCCAATTCAAAGTTGGGTGATGAGGATCTTTCCTTATTTGGTAAATTTAGACATTACCACAAATGAATGAATCAATTTCATATTTCCACTCTTGCTATTAATGGTATCTTATAAGCAACAAAAATTTCCACAAATGCCATTGTAAGGATATTTTTAAAATAAATAAAATCAAAATTTTTCTTTTATTTTAAAACTTTGCAGAAAAACTATCCTTACAGTGCAAAATCACATGAAAACTTTGTTGCTATGCATTCCTAAGCAATATATCATAACTCCTAAGAAGTAGCTCAAGAATCCGATCTTCAAACTATGCGATAGAAATCCATCTACGCGATCAGATTCAGCATATTCTTTCTTTAAGTTTCTTCACTTTTTCTTTGATTCTTAAAACATCAACATGTGACCCAGTCACATCATGTATCAAGAATCTCAGAATGGAAACTTAGCAGAGTTAGATAGTGGACTTTACCTGGAGTAGAGTCAAACTTATTGACTTTTAACATCCTTAGATGAATTTGGCAGCTTCGCAACCAATGCCCATTCCTATGGCAACTTAACATATGGACCCTTTGGTAATGGTACATAGGACTATCACAGACTTAGCCTTTCTCTTTACCATTTGGTCAATCGAGTTGACTAGGGTCGATCCCTTTCCACTGGGAAGAGAGAGCTTTACTAGATATCCAATGTCATCATTGTCAATGTCCACAAAGTTTTAGGAAGTTGATCTTAGCAAATAGATAAGATCATTAAGGGTCTTGTCATAATCTATTTCATAGGTGTTCTAAAGGAACTCACTATGTGACTTAGAAATTGATTGAACCACCAACTTTCTCAATACTTTGACACCCAACTCTCCCGGCTTGTCAATATGTGACTTCATCTCCAAGATGTGATCACACCTAGACCTTGCCTTGCCACTAAGGCTTGAGTGAACTTAAACTTTTCAGGAACTTGTGGGTTAGGGAGAATAATTGGAGGAGGTGAAAGAAGTATGATTTCCATGGGACATCATCTTCATTTAGGAAAACTTGTTTCAAGAGATTTGGGAAGATCATAGATGTCTAAACCAGACATCTTTTGGGAGATATTCAAGATAGTTGATTTAAAGTCCTTAATATAACACCCAATATGAAATATTAAGGCTGGGACCCTACAAACTATTTTATAACTTAGAAGAGGGATGTCGTAATCCGGGCTATAAAATATTTGAAGGTAGGTGAATGACGATTCACCAATTTCCACCAAGATAAACGAAATGTATTATTAGGTTTTAATTGGATTTGAAACTCCTAGATCTTTTGAGATTCATTGAACTGTTCAATGACATGTTTCAATCTCGAGTGTGCCCTTCAGGTTTTGTGACTGGGATGCCGAGGATCACAAAACAAGGTGTGAAGTAACCATGCAAATTACTCGGTACCTTTAAGTGTTTACCCCTCAATCGATGTGCCAGTTAACCACACACGCTCCATCGATACTATGATAAACATTAAGTTACCCTTTGCCTACCTTGTTAAATACGAGTTAGTGTGCCGGTTAACCACACACGCTCCACTAACCGACTTAAACAAAGTGCAAAGTGTAATTTCATGGATTAGCACCTTATTCACATTTTCCTAAGTAACTAAGATTGGGTATTATTAAGAGTTTAGTTACTTAGTATTTATCATTAATACTTTTAATGAAGGAAGAATTACAGTCCTGTCAAACCCGTTTGGCTAACGACCCTCCACCGGTCAAGGAAGCGGTGGGTGAGAGTGGACACCCATTAAACTGCCATTTTATAGGCAGTAACCTTATACCCCCTTATAGACCGGCTTAGTGAATGAGGCCTACTAACAGTAAGACTGACTTGCTCTTATACATATATATAAATATTATTAACTTATAATATTATAAAGTATAAGGGTTGAATTTTAACTTTTAAAATTTTAAGGGCTAACTTGGAATTAAAGTATTCATAAGAGAAAACTTTTCAAATTCCAAAACTTGAGGGCAAGTTTTGAAACTATTCAAAACTAATTAATTCCATAACTTATGTGTTGAAAGTAGTTTTAGTCCAAAAACTCTTCAAGTTCCATAACTTGAGGACAAGTTATGGAAGACTTTAAACTAATAAAAGAATTAACTTATCTTTATTTTATAACTTATGAAATTAATTAAGGTTACATATTTTATTACTTAATGAAGTGACTCTTGAACATCCATAACTTGAGGACAAGTTATGGAGTCATAAAACTATTCAATGAGACAAGACTCTTCATTTTTGTAACCTTTGCCAACTTTTATGAGTTTTATGAATCTTAAATGTGACTTTTTGTGACAACCCGATATTTCGAGTCAATGTAATGTAAAACCAATCAAATTTAGGTCAAAATGTAACCTTCCTAAAATCTTATGCGGGTTAAATAAAGTAGTAGGAATCATATCAAGGTTTGCGTGCATGAAAAGAACGTCCAAATCTGACTTCGGATGAGGAAGTTATGAATTTTTGAAGAAATTCCTTAATCACGTCATTTTAATAAATAAATAATAAAAATAATTTCGGAATTTGCCAACGGAATCTAAACGAAAGTTGTAGATCCTGGTCTCACCTTCGCGTGGATATAAAGAACGTCAAAAACGGAGTTCGTATGAGGGAGATATGAATTTTTGAAGTTTATTTAAAATAAATATAAATTTAATTATAAACTCCCGGTATTATCCGAAGGGGAGTCATCGGATAGGACCGAAGTACGCCCCGCGTACTGAGATCAAGGGCCTCAGATCGTCCACGTCGCCCTATCCGAGGTGTCTGACCCGTCCGACCCGCCGTCCCATCCGACCCGCTGTCCCGTCCGACCCGCCTCCCCAGCGACCCGTCCCATCCGAAGCTGAGGCAGTCGAGGCTTCGGTCATGCATGACGTACGCGTACGCGCTGCGTACGAGCGTACGCCCCGCGTACCGAGGCGGTTCAGCCTTCCTATAAATAGAATGCGAGGCTTTCCGAAAATTTTGCTCACTTCTCTCTTTTCTCTCACGATCTTGCCTCGATTTCCGTGCCCGTTAAAACCCGAAGCTCTGGTCTTTTTGCTCAAGTCCCGAGGGTCGATTTTACTCCCGAGAATCCCGAGAAAAATCCGTTTTCCGAGACGAAACTCTGCCCGGTTTTCCATCTCGCTTTCTTCAATCAATCAAGTGAGTTCATACCCCTTAATTTACCTTTTAAATACTTTATAAATTCTTTTATATGCTTTCAAGGGGGGAATACAAGTTAAATACTTATAGTTATTGCTTCAATCACACGTGATTGCATTAATCACATGTGATTAATAAATAGGGAAACAGTGATTTTATCACTATTCAAACTGTCTATCAAACTGTTTTACTTCAAAATGTTTTCCAAACCCATTTACTTTTCAAATTATGCTACAGCTGTGATTTAAACAAATGTTACTTATACCTAAACTGTTTTAATCAAATCTATGCCTTCAAATTGTTTTATAGATTGACATCAAGTTGATCTTTCTTTAAAAATAATACTTATGTTTCAAATGTCTTATAAATACTTATTTATGCTTTTATATTATAAATTGCATGCCCATATATGTATAGATGTATAAATAATGTTTAAAGGGCTTAGGAAGGCCATCCACCCTATTTCCTTTTCCTCGATTTGGATGTGGTCTGGTGGGATTTCGGGTGACCATCCGAAGGTCGTTTCCATATTAATTATATATCAAATATACATATATAGACATAAAAGTACTTCCATAATCATACGTACTAGATGCACCGTTAGCAAGTTACCATCGGGGTAACACAGAATCATACTATTACAACTGCTAGATCAATGAGTCAGTTCATTCATGAGTCTATACTAGGAAGAGAATATATACAACTATACTATGAGAACATATACAACTATACTAGAATGAGAAACATTTCATCACATATGCAAGAATACGATAACAAATGTGATCCACTGTATCGGAGCATGCCTTAAATGTCATGGCCCGAGTTGTAGCCAGAATTCTCTTGGAGGGAGAGCGTTGAGTTTGCGTATAGATCTATACTGGATTGACTATCCTACACCTTGCTGCTAGCTACAGCCGGACCTGCAGGTCTGCGGGTGCCAAACGTCATTCCGTTATTACGACCGTTCTTTATGTCGTTGTTATCAGTCGATAGTATGGTGCAATTATCACATTAAACCTTAATATAAATCCGGTTAAGGTAATTAGTACAGCAGTAGTCACTATAAAACTAAGCTACAGTACTACAATGATTTCCCCATTACACATTTTTTAGTGATAACCTCACTTGAAATTTTAATGTACAAACTATATTTTGTTAAAAGATAGTTGCACTTGGGAATTTACACACTTTTACAACAAGCGAACCTACAAAACAGTTAAAGCCTTGGTAGAAGGCTACTATTTTAGAAAATATAGGTTTTTCTGAGAGATTCAAACTTTTACAAACACTTACATACATGAACTTATACTTGAGACATGTTCAAACGTTTTTGATAACAGACAACTACATTAAAAATACTTATGAACTCACCAGCTTAATGCTGATAAACTCTATCAAAATAACTTGTATTCTCAGGTCATCAGTAGACAGGTACCGATGCCAGCTTTTGAGATGATGGAGCGTACTCAAGACTCGTCATTTTATTATTTTGATTTACGTTATATTTTTGGTGTCTAAAACTGTACAGAACACGCATGTATTAAATTTATATATTTAATGCAATGGATGATGTTGTTTGCTTATTTACATTTACTGTGTTGTGATTACCTTACATGACGTCCTCCGCCCCATAACGTTTCCGCCGTTCTTGGTTTTGGGGTGTGACAGATTGGTATCAGAGCATTGTTTATAGTGAATTGAGTATATCAACCCATAAAAGATATACTAAACTATAAACCCATTAGGGATTAAACTCTGACCAAGAGTCTATACTTTAAATATTAAAATATTTAATTAAGTATAATAGTTTGCATTCATACTAAAACCAGTGTCACAATGACAAGAACAAAAGTATTACGATTGTTAAATATCACAAGTGAGCTCGGGGATGTATGGTCAGTCCTGGGAATGGCATAGCCTGATCAACTATGCTGGTCCTAGGAGTGATTAGCACATACCCTAGAATGGTTGTGATAGGTTAACAAGTCTAAAAACTTACCAACAATACCACAAGAAGATCAGAAAAACTTAAACTTAAAATACTATAGGTGTATTTTGTACTACTAGTTACACGTATACTATATTCGTATACCTCTCTTCTCGCGTAGATCTAATGGCTAGATTCCATCACGGCGACCAGTACTTTCCAAATGAAGGCAATGCCGGGTGGATCGATGAAGAGCCCGATGATGAGCATCCAATCCCTTTGGATGATCACCTCGAAGAAGGCTTTTCTGATGGATCCGACTCCGAGCCTGAAGTCAACAACCTACCGCTAGTAGGTCAAGCCCCGAACAACAACCCTCAACCAGCGTTTCCAGGTCCTACTCCCTTGTGGGCAAACAACTTGAATCGCTGAAGTGATGAACAGGGTCAACCCTTACCATACTTGGGGGACCGAAGCTTTCACAACGTCAGCGATGGTGGCTCTACTGACCGGACTCTGCCTGTCATTATCCACAGAATAGCTTGTGAAGTCGAGCAAGGTCGAGCAGCCATCGACCGGGTCATAGAGTTTGATGCCATCTCAGGTGTCAACACAGTCCGCATCCGCCGTCTTGAAGAAGACATGAAACGGACCCGGAGAACAAATAAAACCCTGCAGTAGCAGTTGGCTGCCTCACGAGCTGAAATTTTGGAACTTCGAGCTCGTCAGAGCACTCAGGATCGACACATTCAGGAGGTGTTTCGTCAAGTGCCCGACCGCAGTACTCGCCCGGGATTTTCCCATCGCCGTTGGTTAATGTCTAGTACATCTCCGTCTTTTAATTAAAGGATAGCCTTTAACATCTGTGCTCCAAGTAGCACTTGTGTGTAAAATATTTCTAACTTTCCGTACTCAAATTTAAAATCTAAGAACTGTCAAACTTTTCTATATGGTATGATGTATGACCTACTGCTAGGTCGATTTTCCCTGAACTTATTACATCAGTAATACCGGTATTTTTTTTGAGATCTATCTATCTGGGGAAAAATCTATACACTTTTGCTTTCTTACTAATATTTCTTATTGTGGTTCTAAGCACACTTTCAACTGTTGGACTATGTTTAGTTAGTCCATGTGTCACTCTCACGTTTCTTACAAATTGATTCTGACCGTTTTCTTATCTTTATTAACTTATAGCTGAAAGATGCCTCCTCGCAAATCTCCCAGGAATAATCCTGCACCACCACCTCCTCCGCCTCTGGTCATCGATACTATAGCCCTGAATGCTGCCGTAGCTGCAGCAGTGGCAACTGCCATGGCTTAGTATCACTCTTCTGATGCCAGCAGAGGTGGAACCCCTGTGGAGTCAACACCGGTTGAAACCCCTGTGCGCTCGAGAGAGTGCTCATACAAGGATTTCACAAATTGCAAACCGAAGCCTTTTTACGGCACCGGCGGAGTCATTGCCCTATCGCAATGGCTCGAGAAGACTGAATCAGTCTTCGAAATCTGTTCATGTCCTGCGGCGAGTAAAGTCAAGTACGCCGCATGCACTTTTGAAGGAAAGGCCCTGACATGGTGGAACAGCCATGTTAAGGCACTAACTCTCGTCGTAGCCAACGACATGGGCTGGGAAACAATTAAAGACCTCATGACTGAGGAATACTGCCCGAGGGGCGAGATACAGAAACTGGAGCAGGAACTCTGGAACCTGACGATGAAGAGCACCAACGTGGTCGCTTATACTGCTCGATTCAGCGAGCTGGTGGCCCTCTGCCCCAATATGGTTCCCACCGAGGGGAAGAAGATCGAGAGGTACATATGGGGGCTAGTGCCTCCGTATCAGGGGAATGTGCTAGCGTCAAACCCCGCTACCTTCGACAGTGCCAAACGATTGGCACAACGACTCATTGACCATGGAGTCAAAACCCCTGCAACCACAACCACCCTAGCCATCCCGGAACCCTCCAAACCCGCCGATACTAAGCGGAAATTCTGGGATGAAAAAAAGAAGCAGCAGGCTGCGAAAAAGCAGAAAATGATAACAATTCATGCCGCAATAACCCCTACTGCTGCTACTACTGCTCCGGTGAGTCGGTATGCTGGAAGTTCGCCCAAATGCAACAAATGCAACTACCACCACAACGGCCCCTGCCGTGAAATGCAGTGCTCTAACTGCAACAGGAAAGGACACACCGTCCGATTCTGTAAGTTCGCGGCACAACCTATCAACCAAGTCCCTGGCTCTGGCGCGAGCCCAACTTGCTATGGATGTGGCGAAGCAGGCCACTTTAAGAGGGACTGCCCCAAAGCGAGGAATGCGGGAGGAACAGGGAGGGTACTAGCTATAAGCCACGGGGAAGCAGTTACTAACCCGACAGTGGTGACCGGTACGTTCCTCCTCGATAACTCCTATGCATGCATTATGTTCGATAGTGGAGCGGAGCGAAGCTTCGTAAACCATAAATTTGCTCGCATGCTTAATCAACCACCGCACGCACTCAAAGAACTATTCACAGTAGAAATGGCTAATGGAAAAACTGAAAATACGAGTAGCATATACTTAGGTTGTACCCTAACTCTAGATAACCATTCATTTCCAATCGACCTCATGCCAGTCTCAATAAAAAGTTTTGACGTTATCATTGGCATGGACTGGTTAAGCCTTCATCGTGCCGACATCATGTGCTTCGAGAAAGCAGTCCGTCTAAACCTTCCGTCTAACGAAACTCTTATAGTCTATGGCGACAAACCCGGTGCAAGTCTTCGCATCATATCAAGTATTCAAGCACAGAAATACCTGCGTAAGGAATACCATGCATTCCTTGCTCACGTCGTCGACACGAGCCTTGAAACGAAAGAACTAAAGAACATCCCTGTAGTGAGCGACTTCCCCGACATTTTCCCAGAAGAACTACCCGGGTTACCTCCGCAGCGACAAGTCGAGTTCAGAATCGACTTAGTCCCAGGAGCTACCCCAGTAGCCAAGTCGCCCTACCGCTTAGCACCAGCTGAGATGCAGGAACTCTCTGGTAAACTTAACGAACTGCTCAGCAAGGGCTTTATAAGACCGAGTTTCTCACCTTGGGGAGCACCGGTCTTGTTCGTTAAGAAGAAGGACGGATCCTTCCGTATGTGTATTGACTACAGAGAACTCAACAAACTGACGGTCAAGAATCGTTACCCTCTGCCTCGCATAGATGACCTATTCGACCAACTGCAAGGGGCGAACTATTTTTCTAAGATTGATCTTAGATCCGGATATCACCAGTTACGAGTGCTAGAGGAGGATGTGCCGAAGACCGCCTTCCGAACTCGTTACGGACATTACGAGTTCATGGTGATGCCATTCGGATTGACCAATGCGCCCGCAGTCTTCATGGATCTGATGAATAGAGTATGCCGACCCTACTTGGATCAGTTTGTCATCGTCTTCATTGACGACATCCTGATCTACTCCCGAAGTAAGAAAGAACATGGCGATCATCTGCGACAAATTCTAGAGACTTTACGAAAAGAGAAGCTTTATGCGAAGTTCTCGAAATGTGAATTTTGGATCCGGAGAGTTGAATTCTTAGGACACGTAGTAAGCGAAGAGGGAATCCACGTGGACCCATCCAAAATTAAAGCCATTGAGAATTGGTCAGCACCGAAGACGCCTACATAAATTCGTCAATTTCTAGGTCTCGCTGGCTACTACCGCAGATTCATTCAGAACTTTTCTCGAATAGCGAAACCTCTTACAACCCTAACCCAGAAAGGCATGGCCTTTGACTGGGAAGAGAAACAAGAAAGAGCGTTCCAAACGCTCAAACGAGCCTTGTGCACCGCACCAATACTATCCCTTCCCGAAGGAATAGAAGACTTCGTAGTTTATTGCGATGCATCGAATCAAGGGCTCGGATGTGTTCTGATGCAGCGAGGTAAGGTCATCGCCTACGCCTCGAGACAATTGAAGACACACGAGGTTAACTACACGACCCACGATCTTGAACTAGGAGCAGTGGTGTTTGCTCTGAAGATCTGGAGACATTACTTGTATGGAACGAAGAGCACCATCTTTACCGACCACAAGAGTTTACAACACATTTTCGATCAAAAGGAGCTCAACATGAGACAACGACGGTGGGTCGAGCTACTCAGTGATTACGAATGCGATATTCGTTATCATCCGGGTAAAGCCAACGTAGTAGCAGACGCCCTAAGTCGGAAGGAATATTCTGGTCGCAAGATCAAGTCGTTGTCAATAACCATCCATTCACACTTGTCTAAGCAAATTCAGGAGGCTCAACTTGAAGCCATGAAACCTGAAAATGTGACGAATGAATCCCTTAGAGGAATGGACAAGAATTTAGAAGCCAAGGGTGACGGAGCCTTATATTTCATGAACCGGATCTGGACACCGAAACACGGTGGTTTCCGAGACTTGGTCATGACCGAGGCGCACAACACTCGGTATTCCGTCCACCCAGGTTCAGATAAGATGTATATGGATCTTAAGAAGCTATACTGGTGGCCTAATATGAAAGCAGAAATTGCTACCTTCGTAAGTAAATGCCTTACTTGCGCAAAGGTTAAGGTCGAGTACCAGAAGCCCTCTGGCTTACTGCAACAACCAGAGATCCCGGAATGGAAGTGGGAGCGGATCACTATGGATTTCATAACCAAGTTGCCCAAGACGACGAGTGGGCTTGACACCATATGGGTCATCGTTGATAGATTGACCAAGTCTGCACACTTCCTGCCTATCAAAGAAACCGACAAGATGGAGAAACTTACGAGAACATACATTAGGGAAATTGTACGGCTACATGGTGTACCTATTTCCATTATCTCCGATAGAGATAGTAGGTTCACCTCGATATTTTGGTAATCACTACAACATTCCCTAGGAACGAGGCTAGACATGAGCACAGCCTACCATCCACAGACCGACGGACAGAGTGAGAGGACCATCCAAACTCTGGAAGATATGTTGCGAGCCTGCGTGATTGACTTTGGGAAGGCATGGGATACTCATTTACCCCTTGTCGAGTTTTCCTATAATAACAGTTATCACACGAGCATCAAGGCTGCTCCATTTGAAGCTCTCTACGGCCGTAAGTGCAAATCCCCTCTGTGCTGGGCTGAGGTGGGTGATACCCAATTAGCCAGGGGGCAAACTTCCGACAGTACTCTCACCGGTCCAGAGATCATTCGGGAAACAACAGAGAAAATCGTTCAGATCCGTGAACGATTGAAAGCCTCTAGAGACCGACAGAAGAGCTACGCTGATAAACGAAGGAAACCTTTGGAATTTCAGGTGGGAGACCGAGTCCTCCTCAAGGTCTCACCCTGGAAGGGCTTGATACGCTTCGGTAAGCGTGGAAAGCTTAATCCGAGGTACATAGGGCCTTTTGAGATTCTTGCGAGAGTCGGCCCCGTAGCTTACAAACTCGAACTACCAGACGCACTTCGTAACGTACATTCTACATTCCACGTATCTAACTTGAAAAAGTGTCTATCCGATGAGACTCTTGTAATCCCACTCGACGAGATCGAAATCAACGAGAGCCTCAACTTCGTGGAAGAACCTGTAGAGATCATGGACCGTGAGGTCAAGCAGACAAAGCAAAGCCGTATCCCTATCGTGAAGGTTCGCTGGAATGCCAAGTGAGGACCAGAATTCACTTGGGAACGTGAGGATCAGATGAAACTGAAATACCCTCACCTTTTTGCTTAGTTATTTGTAATTTCTAACTTGCTTAAAATTCTAATTTCGGGACGAAATTCCTTCTAACGGGGGGATGATGTGACAACCCGATATTTCGAGTCAATGTAATGTAAAACCAATCAAATTTAGGTCAAAATGTAACCTTCCTAAAATCTTATTCGGGTTAAATAAAGTAGTAGGAATCATATCAAGGTTTGCGTGCATGAAAAGAACGTCCAAATCTGACTTCGGATGAGGAAGTTATGAATTTTTGAAGAAATTCTTTAATCACGTCATTTTAATAAATAAATAATAAAAATAAGTTCGGAATTTGCCAACGGAATCTAAACGAAAGTTGTAGATCCTGGTCTCACCTTCGCGTGGATATAAAGAACATCAAAAACGGAGTTCGTATGAGGGAGATATGAATTTTTGAAGTTTATTTAAAATAAATATAAATTTAATTATAAACTCCCGGTATTATCCGAAGGGGAGTCATCAGATAGGACCGAAGTACGCCCTGCGTACCTTTGTACGCCCCGCGTACTGAGATCAAGGGCCTCGGATCGTCCACGTCGCCCTATCCGAGGTGTCCGACCCGTCCGACCCGTCCGAAGCGTCCGACCCGTCCGACCCGCCGTCCCATCCGACCCGCTGTCCCATCCGACCCGCCTCCCCAGCGACCCGTCCCATCCGAAGCCGAGGCAGTCGAGGCTTCGGTCATGCATGACGTACGCGTACGCGCTGCGTACGAGCGTACGCCCCGCGTACCGAGGCGGTTCAGCCTTCCTATAAATAGAATGCGAGGCTTTCCGAAAATTTTGCTCACTTCTCTCTTTTCTCTCACGATCTTGCCTCGATTTCCGTGCCCGTTAAAACCCGAAGCTCTGGTCTTTTTGCTCAAGTCCCGAGGGTCGATTTTACTCCCGAGAATCCCGAGAAAAATCCGTTTTCCGAGACGAAACTCTGCCCGGTTTTCCATCTCGCTTTCTTCAATCAATCAAGTGAGTTCATACCCCTTAATTTACCTTTTAAATACTTTATAAATTCTTTTATATGCTTTCAAGGGGGGAATACAAGTTAAATACTTATAGTTATTGCTTCAATCACACGTGATTGCATTAATCACATGTGATTAATAAATAGGGAAACAATGATTTTATCACTATTCAAACTGTCTATCAAACTGTTTTACTTCAAAATGTTTTCCAAACCCATTTACTTTTCAAATTATGCTACAGCTGTGATTTAAACAAATGTTACTTATACCTAAACTGTTTTAATCAAATCTATGCCTTCAAATTGTTTTATAGATTGACATCAAGTTGATCTTTCTTTAAAAATAATACTTATGTTTCAAATGTCTTATAAATACTTATTTATGCTTTTATATTATAAATTGCATGCCCATATATGTATAGATGTATAAATAATGTTTAAAGGGCTTAGGAAGGCCATCCACCCTATTTCCTTTTCCTCGATTTGGATGTGGTCTGGTGGGATTTCGGGTGACCATCCGAAGGTCGTTTCCATATTAATTATATATCAAATATACATATATAGACATAAAAGTACTTCCATAATCATACGTACTAGATGCACCGTTAGCAAGTTACCATCGGGGTAACACAGAATCATACTATTACAACTGCTAGATCAATGAGTCAGTTCATTCATGAGTCTATACTAGGAAGAGAATATATACAACTATACTATGAGAACATATACAACTATACTAGAATGAGAAACATTTCATCACATATGCAAGAATACGATAACAAATGTGATCCACTGTATCGGAGCATGCCTTAAATGTCATGGCCCGAGTTGTAGCCAGAATTCTCTTGGAGGGAGAGCGTTGAGTTTGCGTATAGATCTATACTGGATTGACTATCCTACACCTTGCTGCTAGCTACAGCCGGACCTGCAGGTCTGCGGGTGCCAAACGTCATTCCGTTATTACGACCGTTCTTTATGTCGTTGTTATCAGTCGATAGTATGGTGCAATTATCACATTAAACCTTAATATAAATCCGGTTAAGGTAATTAGTACAGCAGTAGTCACTATAAAACTAAGCTACAGTACTACAATGATTTCCCCATTACACATTTTTTAGTGATAACCTCACTTGAAATTTTAATGTACAAACTATATTTTGTTAAAAGATAGTTGCACTTGGGAATTTACACACTTTTACAACAAGCGAACCTACAAAACAGTTAAAGCCTTGGTAGAAGGCTACTATTTTAGAAAATATAGGTTTTTCTGAGAGATTCAAACTTTTACAAACACTTACATACATGAACTTATACTTGAGACATGTTCAAACGTTTTTGATAACAGACAACTACATTAAAAATACTTATGAACTCACCAGCTTAATGCTGATAAACTCTATCAAAATAACTTGTATTCTCAGGTCATCAGTAGACAGGTACCGATGCCAGCTTTTGAGATGATGGAGCGTACTCAAGACTCGTCATTTTATTATTTTGATTTACGTTATATTTTTGGTGTCTAAAACTGTACAGAACACGCATGTATTAAATTTATATATTTAATGCAATGGATGATGTTGTTTGCTTATTTACATTTACTGTGTTGTGATTACCTTACATGACGTCCTCCGCCCCAGAACGTTTTCGCCGTTCTTGGTTTTGGGGTGTGACACTTTTCATATAACTTGAGGACAAGTTACAAAAACACATTTTAGAATCAACTCTTAGATTAATTTGGATTGAAAACAATTATTTCACTCAACTTTTCTATTAATCTAAGCAACTCATAAGAACAAGATAATTCAAATCAAACTTTTTCATGTAATTAGCCTAATCACTAAACTAATTCAAAACATGAATCTATTGACAATTATCTTTGAAATGGGATTAGCATGAACATTACCACATCAAAAACAAGTTTATAAGTTCAAAAACAACTTTGGGTAATGTTCCTAGTCCATTTGTAGCCACAAACCTCGAAAATATGCTGTCTGGGGCTCCTACTCGTCGAGTGCATGAACCTACTCGGCGAGTAGGATGATTTTACTCATGGACTCGGCGAGTCCAGTGCCCAGAAAGCCAGAAAATCGAGTTTTTCAGCATTTTTCAGCAATTTGCATCAAGTATAATTGAAAACAAGCCTAGGCTCTGATACCACTATTGCGTTTAGAGCATTCTAACACTCCTAAGTGTACATGCAATCCTAAATACTTTGGATATGTGTTTTCTCTATTATACATGCAAATATGAACATCCAAGGTATTATCCTAATCTAGCATATAAAACAATGAATATAACAAGATAGAATACATACCTCTTTGATGTAGAATGTCTTCATGAAGCATGAGTGCCAAGTGCCTCAAGTGTGACACCTCAAATGGTTCACACAGCACCAAATACACATGGAATAACTTGAGAGAAATCTACACTTCATGAAATCGGCTAGCCCTTCTATTACCCACACTAGTGGCCGATTTTGGTCAAGAATAAGATGCATATATAGTTAGGGTTACACCATGTAAACCCTAATTGACATGGCCTTTCATTTCCATGATCCATGGGTACAAAAACACCATGGAGCATCCATGAAGCATCATATGGGTTTTAGCCCAACTAGATAATCCACGGAGCAATAGCCCACTATAAAAGTATGGATGATTTACACATTCAACCCATATATTTAATTAGTCTTCTTTTGATCACTTAATTAATCCTAGATTAATTCTTGATCAATACTAATTAAATAATCTTATTATTCTTATTATTAATATACTAGAACTTATAATATATTAATAACCATAAGTGTCTTATTTCTCTCATTTAGTCTATCCAAGTGCATGATGCCATGCACCCAAATGGACCATGCCGGTTCGGGTCAAGTCTTACCAATTATAGTTATGGACTTAGAAATTAATCCAACAATATGGTTATAGTAGACATGGATTGGCTGAGCCCCAATGGGGCGGTGATAGATTGTGAGCTGCAGCTAGTGAGGGTTCGCACTCCCAGTGGGGGAGAGTTAGTGATTCAGGGCGAGAGGCCACAGCGCGGACCAGTTCTATGTTCAGCGGCGAGAGCAAGGCGCTATTTTCAGCAGGGTTGCGTCGGTTATGTTGCCTATGGTTTAGATGCCCGGGAGAAGGGCAAGACGACAGTTGATGATGTTCCGGTAGTGCGAGACTACCTAGATGTATTTATAGAGGATTTTCCTGGAATACCTCCCGAGAGACAGGTCGAGTTCAGGATTGACCTAATCCCTGGTGCGGCTCTGATAGCCAAGGCACCGTATCGGTTGGCTCCCCCAGAGATGCAGGAGTTGTCTACGCAGCTGCATGAGCTGCTAGACAAGGGTTTCATCAGGTCGAGCAGTTCACCATGGGGGGCACCGATTTTGTTTGTGAAGAAGAAGGACGGGTCGCACCGTATGTGTATTGATTATCGGGAGTTGAATAAGGTAACGGTGAAGAACCGTTACCCACTCCCAAGGATAGATGATTTGTTTGATCAGCTGTAGGGAGCATCTTGGTTTTCCAAGATCGATTTACGCTCCGGGTATCATCAGATGAGAGTCAAGGATGAGGATGTGCATAAGACTGCTTTCAGGACCCGGTACGGTCATTATGATTTCTCCAAGATAGCAGTACCGCTCACCCGGTTGACTAAGAAATCGGTGGTGTTTCGCTGGGGGCCTGAGCAGCAGGCAGCATTTGAGACCCTCAGGCAGAGATTGTGCGAGGCACCGATTCTTACCCTGCCAGAGAGAGTAGAGGATTTTGTGGTCTACTGTGATGCTTCGATCACAGGTATGGAAGCAGTGTTGATGCAGCGAGGCCGTGTGATAGCTTACGCCTCGAGACAGTTGAAGCCTCACGAAGCTAACTATCCTACGCATGATTTAGAGTTGGGGGCAGTGGTGTTTGCCCTCAAGATTTGGAGACACTGCCTCTATGGGGTCCGTTGTACTATTTACACGGATCACAAGAGCTTGAAGTGCCTCATGGATCAGCCGAATCTAAACATGAGGCAGAGGCGATGGTTAGATGTGTTGAAGGATTACGACCGTGAGATCTTATATCACCCAGAGAAGGCCAATGTAGTGGCCGACACCCTCAGCCGCAAGGCAGCAGCGGCCCCGATCAGAGATATTTGTTTGAGGATGACAGTGATTACCCCGTTGTTAGAGCAGATCAAAGGGGCTCTGGTCGAGGGCACCAAGGAGGAGAGGCAGAAGTGTGAGAGGATTGTAGGCCGAGTAGCTTCCTTCGACTATGATAGTCGAGGATTGTTGACCCTTCATGGGAGAGTTTAGGTACCATACTGGGGCGGTGTGCGGCAGGTATTGATGGACGAGGCCCATAAGTATCGATTTTCCATCCATCTGGGGGCGACGAAGATGTATAGAGATCTTCGACCCTATTATTGGTTGCCTTGCATGAAGCGGGATGTCACCTGGTATGTGGAGAGGTGCCTGACCTGCAGGAAGGTCAAGGCAGAGCACCAGAGGCATCACCGCAAGATGCAACCGTTAGACATTCCAGTGTGGAAATGGGAAGATATCACTATGGATTTCATCACTAAGCTTCCTAGGACCACACGTGAGTGGATTCGATTTGGGTTATTGTGGATAGTTTGACGAAGAGTGCTCATTTTATACCGATCCAGGAGAGCATATCGGCAGAGAAGCTAGCCGATATTTATGTGCGAGAGGTTGTGGCACGGCATGGAGTGCTTGTTTCGGTGGTGTCAGACCGATACGTCCGTTTTACATCTAGATTCTGGAAGCGGTTTCACGACGATATGGGTACTCGTCACCATTTCAGCACCGCCTTCCACCCTCAGATGGACAGGCAGATTGAGAGGACGATTCAGACTCTTGAGGACATGCTCCGGGCATGCGTCCTAGATTTCGGTGGCAGTTGGGATACATATCTTCCATTAGCGGAATTTTCGTATAACAACAGTTATCATGCGAGTATCGACCGCCCTCCCTTCGAGATGCTTTATGGGAGGAAGTGCAAGACCCCGATTTGTTGGAGCGAGGTCGGTCAGTTCGTCATTGGGAGCTCTGAGGTGGTGCTCAAGACGACAGAGCAACCCTAGTTCGTCCCCTTTGCTCTTTGCTTGTGTGTGTTTGATCATTGAGCTTATTTTGTGAAGAATGAGAAGAAGAGGAGTGGTAGAAGAAGAACTTGAGTATCTTGAGCTCAAGGATCTGGGATTATCTCTTCATTTGGCATCCAAAAGACGTATAAAGCACTAAACTTTCTTCTTCATATGCTAGATCTAGAGTTATGGAAGTTTTGCTACATTTTGGGGACCCAAAGGTTGGACCTTTATCATAGAGATCCGTTTTTAAGCTTGGGATCTCCATCCTCTAGGCTCAAATCACCTCTTTAGCAATAAAGTTTTGATCTTGGAGGTTTGTATGTGGCCATGCAATAGATCTAGCCATTTCTATGGAGTCAGGACATTACTATTTGAGATTTGATCCTTTGTGAGTCATCCAAGCCATCAAGAAAGCAACTTTATGGCTTAGGACAGAGAATAAGTCGTGGATCTGAAATTATAGCTTCTGAATCTATGGAATAAGCTCTTAATGGAAAGTTGGCTTTTCAAGGCTGTACGCTGGGCGCACAAGGAGGTACACATGGCATACCAGCCAGCTGCCAGTATGCTCAACGTACCTGGTCAGTTTGGGCTTCGAGCATTTGGGCCTCGGTGTGGGCTGTGCTTTGGACTTAGAGCCTTTTGGGCCGATGGGGCCATCTGAAGTCAGTGTTTATAGGCCAAGTATGGGTGTGGACCTAGTGTAAGGCCCAATAAAGAGAATTGGTCCCAATGTGGAAAATTGGGCCATTAGTGGACCTTTAGTGGGCCATTGAAGGACTTCGAAGGAATTAAGCGTTTGGGCCATGTTTGTGACCCACACCATAGTAGGGGTAAAATGGTCATTTTACCCATAGAGGAATCCCTATTCTGATTAAGTGTTTTTATATGTCTGTGATAGCCGGGAAGCAGTCGGAGCAGCAGTCAGTGGTTCCCTCTTCAGGTGTTCAGCAGTTAGCATTGCGAGGTGAGTTTCCTTCCAGTAGGAACGGGTCTAAGGCCACAATGTCGACCCGTTTAGCTAGCAGTAGTTTCCGGACTTCGGTCCGATGCAGTAGTTAGTATGTTTGATGCCTGTGTGGCTCAAACAGGATTTATGTGTTATGTGTTCTGGGCTACGGCCCGATGCAGTATACAGTTTATGTGTTCATGCTAGTTGATATGTTTATGCTATGCTATGTTATGCTCATTCAGTTTTTGGACTTCGGTCCGATACAGGGGAAAAAGTCCCAGTCAGTTCCGGACTTCGGTCCGATGCAGAGGGCAAGGCCCTGGTTAGTTCCGGACTTCGGTCCGATGCAGTTTCCGGACTTCGGTCCGATGCAGTTTCCGATCTTCGGTCTGATGCAATGGGCAAGGCCCAATATGTGTTTACATGTTGTTGTATGGTATGCGGTATTTTGGGGGAGCTCACTAAGCTTTGTGCTTACAGTTTCAGTTTTGCTTTCAGGTACTTCCGCAAGTAAAGGGAAGAGCTCGGGATGATGGCATCGCACACACCACAGCTTTAGTCTTTGTCTTGGGAGGTTGTTTGATTTTTAGTTTGATTTGATACAGTTGTTTCACGACATTTTATTATGATTTGAGATATTTGACGTATGGTTTTGTGATATGTCGTTCAGTACATGATTTTTATTATTATTAAAACAAAAAAATTTTGGGTCGTATTTTTGGGCTGTTACATCAAGAAGATTTTGATTTGATTATTTACTATAATAATCAAAAGGTATGTAACCCTAATCTTTATGTTAATTTCGATTTGCATAGAAACATATGGACTCTTTGGGTAGATACGTAAGCTTCACAACCAATGCCCCTTCTCTTGGCAATAAAAACATATGGACTCTTTGGGAATGGTACACGGGACCATATCAGGATTAGTCTTTCCCTTTCCATTGGAAAGAGAATTATTTTCTGGACTTCCAATGTTTCCATTGTCAATGTCCATGGAAGTTTGGGAAGTAGATATTTCAATCAAATTTGCTTTACCAGTGCACCAAATCATTGCTGATTCGGCAACAATTAACAAATAGGTAAGATCGATAAGGGACATGTCGCGGCCTGTCATATAGTAGTCTTTAACAAACTGACTATACGACTCGGGAAGTAACCAAAGAACCAAGTTAATAACCAAATTCCTTGACACAACGACTCCTAACATTCCCAGCCTATCAATGTGTAACTTCTTATCCAAGACATGTGCACACACATACCTTCCATCGTGGTGTTTGCTCACCAATAGGGCTTGAGTGACCTTTAACTTTTCAAGTCCTTGAACTTGTGGGTTAGGGAGAATTATTGGAGGTGGTGGAGGAAGTGAAGTTCCACTACAACACAAAGAAAGGATTAATCTTTCACCTTAACTGTCTTGTGGAATATCATCTTCACGAGGAAAGTTTTTTCCATAAGATTCGGGAAGACCATAGCTGTCTGACCTAGACATCTATAATGGGAGATATTCAAGTTAGTTGATTTAAGTCATTAATATAACACCCAACATGAAATATTAAGGCTAGGACCCTACACAATATTCTACAATTCGAAAGAGGGATGTCGTAATCCAATTGTAAAATATTTGAAGGTAGGTAAATGACGATTTACCAATTTCCACCATGAAAAACAAAAATGAATTTTAGGTTTTAAATGAATTGAAGTTCCTAGATCCTTTAAAATTCATTGAACTTTTCAATGGCATGCTTAAATCTCGATTGTGCCCTTCAGGTTTGTGACTGAGATGTCGAGGATCACAAACAAGGTGTGAATAACCATGCAAATTAGTTTGGTACACTCAATGTTACAAATCACCTAATCAATGTGCCGGTTAACCACACACGCTCCATTGATCTATGATTAACATCAAGCTACGATTTGCTACACACTGTCAGTCCCAAATTAGTGTGTCGGTTAACCACACGCGCTCCACTAACGACTTAACAAGGTGAAAAGTGCAATTTCATGAGTTAGCACCAAATTCACATTTTTCCTAAGTAACTAAGATTGGGAATTTATAAATGTTTAGTTACTTGGTATTTTCATTGTATTTTTAATAAGAATTAATGTCCTATCCTACACGTTCAGCTAACGACCCTCCACCGGTCAAGGAAGCGGTGGGTGAGAGTGGATACTCATTAAACCACCATTTTATAGGCAGTAACCTTATACCCCCCTTATATACCAACTTCATGAATGAGGCCTACTAACAATAAGACTGACTTTTAACTTATAGATATATAATATATTGAACTTTTAATTTTATATAGTATAAGGGTGTATTTTAAACAATTAAATTACTAGATGGTTTAATCTATTAATAAATTATACTCTTAATTTAATTAATCTTAAACCATGATATTATGGATTTACTAAACTTCTCTCTTAATTAAACACTTTAATTAATTTAATAAAGTCCATAAGGTGTAATTGAACTATTCGAGGCATCTAGGTTATTAAAAATTCAAAATTAAAGCTATTTAATTAATTTTTAAGTTATAAACCCAAGAGTTGCATCTTTTGAAACCTTTCAGTTACAAGAGTTAATGTTTTCATAATTTGAGACTTTTCAAATAGCAAAACTTGAGGGCAAGTTTTGTAACTCTTGAAAACTTTTCATTTTCATAACTTATGAAAACTTATGAGTTTTAATGTCATTTTAATGGATGAGACTTTTCATGCTCCATAACTTGAGGACGAGTTATGAAAGTCATTAAAAACATTTAGATAAATTTCAACAAATAAACTTATCATATAATTCATGATTGATCTAACTCAACTCATAAAACAAGATAATTCATATCAACAATTTACAAGGAACTTTGTTTATCATATAACCAATAATTAACTTAAAACTTCGACAATTATCTTTTAATTGGAAGATGATCAGCATTACCAAATCAAAAAAATACATTTTTTATGATACAAAACATTTTGTAGTAATGATCATAAACCAATTCTGGCCAAATACTCGAAATTCTGCAACCAGAGGCATCAACTCGTCGAGTGCATGATCATGACTCGTCGAGTTGCCTTTTACTTAGTGGACTCGTCGAGTCAGCCAGTGGACTCGGCGAGTTCAACAGTCAGAGGCCAGAAAATCGATTTTTTCAACTTTGAAAATTAACAAGCATCAAATATAACAGAAAACAAACATAGGCTCTGATACCACTGTTGGGTTTTTAGCACTATACACTGATCCTATGGTGCACATGCAACCTGAAATGCTTTGGATCTATGTTTTCTCTAATTATACATGCAGTAAAATTTCCAAAGCATGAAGCCTACAACTAGCATACAATTTGGTACATGAATCATAAAATCAAGTTAGAAGAATACCTCTTAACTATAGCTTGTAGTTTTGGCCTTTCAAGAGCTTAGCACCTCAAGTGTGATACCTCAAATGGTTCAAAAACACCATGAACAAAGGAGGACTTTGAGAGAGAGTATGGAGCACACAAAATCGATTATGTGAACTCTTAGAATACTTGTGTCAACCGATTTTGGTTAAGGGGTAACATTTATATACTGTAGGATTCCAAGAGTCATGGGTAAACCCTAATCCATACACATGGATTATGATCCATATCTCATGTGGGCTAACTCTTATGGATACTTACATAAACTTAGCCCAACATGGATCAATAGCCCAAACATTATATATATATATATATATATATATATATATATATATATATATATATATATATTACTGATTTACATAATCAGTCCCCGCTAATTTAATTGGTCTCTTTTGATTGCTAAATTAATTATTGATCAATACTAATTAAATAACATGATTTCATATTAATATATTATACTTGTAATATATTAATAAATCATAAATAACCTCTTTCTAAAATATCCATCCTATCAGATTGTTCTAGTGAAGGCAACCCAAATGGACCATGTTACTCTCCAGTCAAGTACTACCAGTTATAGTTATGGGATTAGACACCAAATCTAACATATACTGCCGAGCATATCTGGGTGCTGGCCTCCCCTTCAGTCTATTTCAATCGGATACTACCGAACATATATGGGTGCTGGCCTCCCTTTCGGTCTATTTCAACCAGATACTGGCTCTATTTCACCCCTACCACTACTACATAATAACCTAGAAATTAAGCACATAAATCATAACAGATAGTGGCATACCAGGCAATTATCACAAAGACAATCATCTCTACTGTAAACAAATACTAGTGGGTTGGCATTGGTTCCTTCGACCCACTCATACAGGAAGGTAACCCATTTCAATTGTGTGTGCTGAAATCATACTCCTCGGATGGCTCGGGACTCCTCTCCTTAAACATAGAAAGTTACTTAGTTAGTTATTGGTTCGAAGTACGACCCCATTATGGCCTAACTTCTAATTCATGTCCTAAGGCAAGGTTCCTTAGTCCTTGCCCTAATGGGCCTGTTCCCCCAAGGCACAATCCATAATAAATTGAAGGCCCAAGTTCATTACTTTAAACTTTAAGGCCCAATAAATCCCAAAAGGCCCAACACTATAAATCCAAGTCTTAAGCCCAGAGGCCTTACTCCACAGTGGGCCATGAGGCCCACAAATCCAGGCCCAATCAGCCAAGGCCTAAAAACTCATTTAACCATTTTGACTGCGTACGCACGACGTACCTGGCGCGTACACCCAACATACGCTGGTCTTGACCGCTTCGGGGAGTTAACCTAGTACGCGCAACGTACCTAGGGGTACACCCATCATACTGGTCAGTTTGCTTAAAACTTCCTTCGTGACTTAATCCATTAAGTCTTAATGTCCAAAACATAGATCCAAGTCTTTTAAGACGTCCTAAATCATAAAGCTGTAAACTTTATGTCTTTGCATGCATGGATGAGGGTTAATACATGATTTAAGTCCTTAAACATACTTTGTGACCATCTAGCACTTGCATGTTATGGCTTAACCATCAAGATCCGCTTTTTATGGTTCCAAACACCTTCAAGAGCTAAAAATGACAGCTTATTTAACTTAGATCCAATAGGTTGCATGTGCACTTACGGTTAAGTTTTCTGCCACATATTTTGTTGTAACATATAAAACCTACCAGGTTCGGCCTAAAAACAAGGGTGATCTCGGTATTGGTTGTCTTAGAAGCATGAATATTTCCCTTCTCTCCAAATGGTTGTGGCGTTTAAAGTGCGAAACCAAAAGCCTTTGGTCATTGTGTCTAATTGCTTTCATCGTATTTCCGGCATTAACGGTAAACCTCTTGCAAAATACGAGGGATTCCAGGGACATGGCTTTCTATTTCTAAAATAATTGAGGAGCTTAAAGAGTGGAGTATATTTGTGAATAGCTTATTGGAGAAGAATTGGGTTAGAAATAACACCTGCTTTTGGAATATATATATATATATATATATATATATATATATATATATATATATATATATATATATATATATATATGGATCAGTGACGTGGCTCTTAAAGATGTTTTTCCCCCAAAGATATACATGATCGAGGCTATAAAAACTGCAAACTTGCTAAGTGACTTCATACCTCTGATCTGCAGAGACAATGTGAAACATCCCAAAAATACAGTCCAAAAATTTCATTTTTGATTTATAAATAATACCATGGTAACCCAAATCATCTCATAAAAACATAAGTGATAGCATCTCAAAACATCATATCAAAACACTATATCAAAATCACATGTCCAAATATCAGAGTAAATCATCCCACGCTAAATGTCGTGGTGTGTGCAATACAGTCATCCCGAGCTCTTCCCCTTACAAGCGGAAATACCTGAAACCAAAACTGAAACGGTAAGCACGAAGCTTAGTGAATCTCCCTAAACTAGCACATACCATACACATATCACATAATCACATAACACATAACTTGGGCCTAGCCCACTAAATCGGACCCCGCTCGACATCAAACCGAAATCTGGCATTGAGCAAAGCTCAGTATATAATAGCATATCAATGAATACATATAACATAAACATCTATCATACATATAAACATTCCCCGGGCTTGCCCCGACATCGGACTGAAGTCCGGAAACATTCTAACAGACACATGCAAGAATCACAAAGACATCAAGCATACAAACATTCCTCGGGCTTGCCCCGACATCGGACCGAAGTCTGGAAACATATAAACCTACATCGGGCACAGCCTGACATCAGACCTTATTCCGACATATACTAACATATATAAACGGGTCGGCATTGGTGCCTTCGACCCGTTCCTACTAGAGGAAAACTCACCTCTCAAAGCTGACTGTGAAATCTCGTGGTGAGGAATCTCTAACAACTGCTCCAACGACTCCCCGACTATCATTATCACAATAACACTTACTCAAAATCCAATAATCCTTCTTATGGTAAAATGACCATTTTACCCCTGGTCAAAGTCAACATTCTGGTAAAAGTCAACATTCTGGGTTGACTCAACTCGCCGAGTTGACCCATCAACTCGGCGAGTTCCATAAATCAGAAACCATGAAATCGCGATCCAACTCGTCGAGCCATCCTCCTGACTCGTTGAGTTCCCTTGCTACTCGTAGTCGTGATAAAGTGAGTCAACTCGTCGAGTCCCTCCGCATACTCGTCGAGTTCTACCCTATTCAGAATCGGGACAATTCAACTTAACTCGTTGAGTTCCTCTATGGAATCGATGAGTTCCTCAGTCTGTTTGGGCCATCTTAATAGATTAAGCCCTTACTCTTCAGATCTAAGCTTCATTCTTCTCATATACATTGAAAATGTCCTTTTAAGGGTAAAGTTCCAACTTTACCCGTTAATACCCTCACTTAACGGGTTTAGCTCAAATCCTAACTCTTTAGAACCTAAATCTTGATCCTAAAGCCATCAATACTCTAAACCAAGGCATGTAAACTGAGATTTGGACCCTATACGCTATAATAACACGTAAAGCTTCCACCTTTCTCTCCATGTATGGCCTTTTGGAGCTTAAAAGGCCAAAATGACATCCTATAGCTTGCATAGGGCTTCAATGACCATAAAGTTTGCACCTTTAGGCCATGAAATCCTTCATAATTCTAGATCTGATGGTTTACTCACTTGGGACGTCCATATCCCAAAGATCAAGCTTCTTGGACCAAAAACCCAAGAGTAAATTACACGAATGGTCCCTATGGTTTAGGGTAATTTGCACGTTTGGTCCCTAATTTATTTTTTTAACTCAGAAGGTCCCTACTGTTTGTTTTTGTTATGCGCTTGGTCCCTGTCTTACCTAAAAAAACTATTTTTCCCTTGATTTTTTAATTTATTTAAATAAACACACTCTCAACCCCACCTCTCTCACCTTACCTTACCTACCCTACCATTTTCCCTATTTAAATAATAGTATTTTTAGGTAAGATAGGGACCAAGCGCGTAACAAAAACTTACATTTGGGACTTTCCGAGTAAAAAAAATAAGTTAAGGTCCAAGCTTGCAAATTACTCCAAACCATAGGGACCATTCGTGTAATTTACTCAAAACCCAATAAAATGATAAATAAGAGATCTAAGAAGTTACTAAGCAAGTTTGAGACTTGCTTACCAGAAAATGATGAGAATGAAATGGAGTCTCTGGATCTACTAGCTTCTTCTTCCTTTACACACTTCAAAACACACAAAGTTTTACTCAAAAATGGCTAACAAGCTCACAAATGCATTAGGGTTTCTGAATCTAGGGTTTGGGACTTGGAGGCTGGAAATGAGGCCAGCATGTGGGGATTAGGATGCTTAAATAGGGTGCAAAACCCCGAAATTAGGGCTTCATTCTGGCAGCCCTACTCGTCGAGTAGGTTACTTAAAATCTCGTGTCTCTTCTGATCTTTACTCGACGAGTTTGGGGCTCCCAACTCGTCGAGTTGCTCTACAAAAATGAAAAAAATTATAATTAATTGCGTACTAGGAACCAGACGTTACACAATGACATTGAAAGAGAAATCCCATAAATGGTGCAGAATCCCTACAACTAAACTAAAAGATCTGAATGATTTGGTTGATGATATTAAGCTATCGACAACCACTGACTCGTGGAGATGGAAGGTCGATAACAGTGGTATTTTCTTAGGGAAATCATTACAAGAGCTTACGGATAATGCAAAAATCAATCATCAAACCTTCATTTTCCGGTGGGTTAATTGGGTCCCTCACAAGACCAATGTTTTTGTGTGACGTTCACTTTTAAACATGATCCCAGTCTCTTCTAATCTTGCGATAAGAGGGGTTAAGTTGCCCTCCATCTCTTGCTCATTTTGCTTATCCTGTGATGAGACTGTTGAACATCTTTTTTTTCGATTGTAACTTTTCTGTGTCTGTATGGAGATGGTTAATTTCTTGGTCATGTATTTTACCTTCACCTCCTACGAGTTCTTAGAACTTGCTTTTGAAGATGAATTGTAAGGGGCTTAATAAGTAGTACGAGAAGATGAAGGTTGGCCTAATTTATTCAACCATTTGGTCTATATATAAATCTTGAAATGCTCTTATTTTCAATAAAGTAAGGAGCTCTCCAATAACGACGGCGGATAAGATACAACTTATTTCATACAATTAGTTAAAAAACCATGTTAATCTTAGTCGTTTAAATTGAAATATTTTGTGTTATTCTCCGATTTCAGCTTGTAGTAATACCTAGTAGTTTCATTTGCGTCTTGCTAGATGTTTCTAATAATGTCTGCCGTTCTAAAAAAAAGTTAATAGTTAGAAAGAGGAAAATTTAGGGATTTAGTAGGGCATATAAAAATCGTATAATTACACTTAAATAAAGAAGATTATAATTATCATTCTCATTGTTGGTATCGATACATATATTGTTATTTTTCAATTCTTCCATTTCGATGTCATTTTGCTCCAAAATTTTATTCATTTTCAATCTTCACGTGGCATGTATTGTTAATATATCTTCTTTAAAATTTTGTTACCTTTTTGTTGTTCATCAGTTGATGTCATCTTTTTTGTTGGGCTAGTTGAATGACCTTTCATGTTTTTTTACATATTTAATGACCTTTTGTACCTTCGTATGGATCTTTTATATAGTACATAAAATTAATTACGAAACATTGCATATGCAGGTTGAAGATTCAGGCCCATTTCATTAATTACACTATGGCTGTAGACTCTAGATGGACTTTGTATTTGAGAATTGAGAATGTAAAAATTTATAGTAAAATTATCGGATATGGTTGCATTCTAACTCTGATATATATATATATATATATATATATATATATATATATATATATATATATATATATATATATATATATATATATATATATATATATATATATATATATATATATATATATATATATATATATATATATAGAACAAATAACTAGGGCAATATCTACCGGAACCAATAATCAAATGACACGTGTCCATTTCTTTCTTCACAAGTAATGTATTGTGGAAGTGATGTGTTGTCATGTTTTCATTGGTTCAAATATGTGTTGCCCTAATCATTCATTTTCCATATAACTCTTCCCTATAAATATATATATATATATATATATATATATATATATATATATATATATATATATATATATACATGCGGAATTAAAACTTGCACAATTGAACATGGTGATTTGGGTGTTTAAGAGATATATTGAATGTATATGGTGTTACACAAAAAGAATCTAGATCTAGACTACATAAATAACACACACTTACACACTCACTTTTACATCTCTCAAGCACACATCTACAAGTGATATGAAGTATGAACCCACTATTTATAGAGGTGTTTACATGTCTCTCTCTCACTCTAAGTAACAAATAGGTCTAAAGGCTAAAACACCACATGCAAGTGGGTTTTACAAAAGTCAAACATTTACAAAGTCATGAATGAATAACTTTGCACCCCAACATATATATATATATATATATATATATATATATATATATATATATATATATATGTAGAATCAAGATCAAACAAGAAGGAAATTTTTGGTAAGAAGGTAAAAAGTTTATTTTCTACATATTTTTTTCGCGAACAAACAAAATGAATCATTATATGACTCATTTGTAAGATGATTCACAAGAAAAAAAATTCTCAAAAAAACATCTCGATGATTCATTTATACAATGATTTTGTTGTTATTCACTAAAATTGTCACAAAAGTGAATTTTTTCTTAATTTACTTAAAAATGAATCATAAAGATGTTTTTTTGTGAATTTTTTTTTGTGAATCATCTTACAAATGAATCATCTAGTGATTCATTTCTTTTGTTCGTCAAAAAAATATGTAGAAAAAAACTTCTTACATTCCTACCAAAAAAATTTTCTTACCGGATCTATATCCTATATATATATATATATATATATATATATATATATATATATATATATATATATGGGGATACGAAATATACATTACAGCTTAACCTAAGCTTAGGTACTAATTAAACTTCTAAAATATGTCGTTTTAACTCGCTAAATATACCCGGTTTGGTTTCACTTGGTAAATATATCATTTTCCATAACATTTCTTTCTTTCATTATCGTTTTACCATCTCTGTTTTCTTTCCTCCATTATCGTTTATTACTTCACCTAAGTGAACATTACTAAACCCTAAACATAAACCCTAAACCCTAAACCCTAAACCTAAACCCTAAACACTAAACCCTAAACTCTAAACCTAAAAACTAAACTCTAAACCCTAAAACCTAAACTCTATTGTGTCGATCTTGAATTTACATCTTGAAGTATTAATCGTGAATCTATTAACCGTAATCTTTATATAGGTGGGGCTGTAATGTATATTCCCTTTTCCCTTATATATACCTTAAAATAAATTATTTTTGACATTTTTACTGTTATTTAAAGTTTACAAAAAAAATAATAAAGAGTTATAAATGGATAATATATGCCACCTCTATGTCTATTAAAATATTCAACCAAATGATTCAATGTTTTTTCTTTTTTTTCCCTCAATTTATTGCTTATGAAAATCAAATTTGCGTTTTTATTTATTCATAAAAAAAACTTATTATTCAAATGTCAAGTGAACGTATTTTAGAATATAAAACTCCGTTAGCAATAAAACCATTCACAAATATGCTACGACTTCATTCATATATAAAATTTCTCATTGATATCAAATTATGCAAATGCACTCGTTTTTGATAAGTCGAAGTCGATCAACAGGGCTTTCATGAAACTGTCCATTTGTGTGTCTAATAAAACTTTGAACCACGTCTCTAGTTGGGAATATTATTCTTGGAAATATTGGTCTTTAATTTCCATTTAGTCTTCATTAATCTTTGACCTTGTAGAAACAAATGAATGGACATGTACATATTAATTTTTTAGGCAAATGACCACTAACTCTCTATCATGCAAAACCTAAAACAAAAATTAGGTTATATTACATTTGTTTTATTTTTCATATTGTGAAAAACTTACGATTATGTTGAAAAATTTATGAACCGATAGAAACAAATATAATATGATAAAATGAAATCGGGAATATAATCAACACCTATGAAATACTCTGTTTTCACGGTTCCATCTCAGTACCGGCTACCAGCGAAGGGCACGGAAGCAACGACGACTGGCGAAAGGAGAAGAAACAACAGCCACATGCGAAGAAAAAGGAAAATTCTTGAACAACGATCTGCTAATAGGAAGAGGAATCAACCGATATTTGGAAAGAAGGATCGTGTTCACTTGGTTATTAGGATTTTTATCTTTTTCCATATTTTTTTGGAAATTTTAAATAAGGGTAAAAATGTAAAAGTTGCTTGATTTTAAGTAGAAGTGTCAGAAAGTTAGTCTTAAAATATTGACAAAATTGCAAGAATGGTCCCCGTGGTATGTCAAAACTAGCAACTTTGGTCCAAAATAGGATTCGCTCGCAAGGATGGTCCAATAGTTTCGTTTTGTTGCGAGTTTAGTCCAATTTCCTATGAACTTTTTTATAATGATGGATTTGCCCCTTATTATTTTATTTTCCAATTTTCTTTTATTACAATAATTAAAAACAATTAAAAATAGAACAAACATAAAATATCCTCTCTCTCTCTCTCTCTCTCCACTGTATTCCCCCACATTTTTTTCTTTTTACCCAAGAACAGTTCATTTTCTTCATGTCTTCCATCTTAATTAATATGGGCTTGTGCATACCTGATTCTGGTGTTCCTGGATCTAATATACATGATTCTATCATTGCCTCTCAAAAACCCATAAAGCAATGATGAAAACCTATGAAATCGACTTCGTGGATGTTTCGGAAAATTTCTGAAAAATAACAAGGGGCGAGTTTCTGAAAATCGACTCCATGGATGTTTCCAAGGTGGGGTTTTTTTTAGATATCTAATCCATGTCACCACCGCTCATGGACATCATCAATATATCTCCGTCCGATGGCCTTCATCAGCTGCCTAGCAGCCTCGTGAAGATCTGAAAGAGCACCGCCACAGTTGTCCTTTTCCGATTATCCCTCTCACCGTCGATCTGAAACCCTTATCGGTGTTTCAAGGCCCTTCACCACTACCTGAATCGATTTCTACTATGAAACCTACACCTGCACTTGAATCATTTCACCGCCCCTAAAAATTATTATCAGATTCAAAGACGAAATGATGGAGGACGAAACATATCGGAGATGGTGCGTCGCCAGGGTTTTGTGTGTGCTTGTATTTAGGGTTTCAGCCGCCACCCTTCTAGTTTTTAGGGATTCAGTCGTCGTTTAGGGTTTCAGATGAAAATCCTCATGCCGAAGAAGAAGATTTATCATCCTTAACCATCATCGAGATATGAACATTCAGAGTTTACTTGTTGTCACCCCTTGATGCTCATCAGATATTGAAGACGGTGTCTCCAGATAAGAGACACGATGGACGACTCAACATATCTTGAAAACGGAGAAGGAGAGAATTCACGTGTTCAAATGACGATTTATACTCCGCCTCACATCCCAAATATGCATATCTTTGTATCTTTGTGTGTGTATTTGGATTTGTGTATATTTGGGGTTCCATTCTAAACCACTGAACTCTATCTCTTTCATGGTTACAAGTTTAGGATTTAGGAAATTCGTATTTTTTTATGTGTTCTTATATGCTAGATTTTTTATTATTTTTTGTGTGTTCATATATATATATATATATATATATATATATATATATATATATATATATATATATATATATATAGAGAGAGAGAGAGAGAGAGAGAGAGAGAGAGAAAGATTTTATTTTTAATTGTTTTTTGTTTTTTAATTATTGTAATAAAAGAAAAATGGAAAATAAAATAATAAGGGGACAATTCGTCGTTATAAAAAAGTTCATAGGAAATTGGACTAAACTCGCAACAAAACGAAACTATTGGACCATCCTTGCGAGTCAAACCCATTTTGGACCAAAGTTGCTAGTTTTGACCTACCACATGGACCATTCTTGCAATTTTGTCTAAAATATTACACTAGTAACTATAAATAAGAAGAAAAAACATAGAAGGATTTTTTTTAATCCACGATAGAAGTGGCCAAATCCAGTGTCCTAAGCATGGTTCTAAGTAACGCGCTATGGTGGCGTCAATGTGTGTCATGACGTCGATGCGTGTTGTAGACGTCCCGAAAACAACCTAGGCGGCTGTGTAAAGCTTGGTGCCAAAATAACATGGTAAGGCATGAAAATGCGTATTTTTTTTTTTTTTGCATAACATGTTTATTTATTTATTTATTTTAAGGTCTAGTTTTGACATTATTTCCAAGTAGCCCATAATTATCACGAGTGAACTTCTGTGGTCACAAAAAAGTTTTTGTTTCTCCTTAGATTTGATCTAAGACATGCTTTTGTAATGTTAACCGACTTTTTAAAATGCAAGGTTTTAATATGATTGTAAACCGGTGTCTATATGTAAGATTAAGAGGGTATTTGGATAAATAGTTTTTAGCTTATTAGCTTATTGCTTATTTGCTTATTGTGGTGAGAATAAACATTTTTTTAAAATGTGTTTGAATTAGCTTATTGCGGTGGGAACAAACAATAAACAATAAACATTTAAGTGTTTAGCAAAATAAAACAACTTATATGAGTAAAATACCCAATAAACAATAAACATTTCCCCAATTGCTTATTAAAATCAGCTTATTTTGCTTATTCCTACCGCAATAAGCTGATTTTTAAAAACTTCGATTCACAACTTAAATTTGTTTATTGTGGTGTGATTAAGCAATAAGCAATAAACAGTCTATTTTTTCCCTAGCCAAACACCTTCTAAATGAACATTGACATGTGAAAACATTAGGTTTTCGTTAATATAAAACTTATTATATAATTGGATGATAGTAAATATATATGAGAAATTAAATATTCTCTTACATTTTATTTCTACTATTCTCCTATCCACATTAAATGATGACAAGTGGACTAAAATATTATCAATTTTATTAAATGTGCCACATGTCAACATTTAATTTGATACGAAGATAAGTAGGAATAAAATGTAAGAGGATATTTAATTTTTCAATATATATATATATATATATATATATATATATATATATATATATATATATTATAATAAAAGAATAGTTTTATTCTCCTTTTAACATGTGTCACCATATTAGGTTTTATAATTAATGCATATTTTATTTTTCTTTTGTCATGTGTCACTCTATTATGTCTCCTAATTAATGCATGTCACTTGCTAACCTATTGAATCTCCATTTTAAATTTTAAATTTTTCATTCTAATTACATTAAATTAATAATATTAGAATGAAAATTAAATAAAATTAACACAAATTATAAAGTGATATAATTTTATATATTTATTTAAAGCAATGATTATAATTTTATATAGCTAAAAAATTTCTTAATTAATAATTTATTTAAAATAAGTGATTAATAATTTTAAATTCTTAGTATTAAAATTTAATTAAGTTTGTAAACGTGTTTACACGTATTATAAACTAGTATTTATATATATATCAAAATTTGATTGTCTTGTTACGTTTTGATAAACGCAAAGTCTAACCATTAAAGCATGTATTGCAAGGTTTGAAGCTTGGCTATATTACCTTACCTTATTTACAACCATCGTCCTTTGAGTTTGGTGCGTGCCTGAAGTGTCAATAAGTCAACAGTCATATGGTCATCCATAGAAAACCCAATTCACGATGCTACTCGCACCGGACATCATTTCTTAACAGTTTCTTGCCGTTTTCTCTCTCTAAAAACACGTACAAACACTAAAACACACACAAACACACTCTTTCTCTCTCTAAATCCCCCAATTTTTTTTATCAAACGAGGAGAGAGAGAGGGAGGGAGAGGGTGAGAGAAAGAGAAAGATATGTCCGACGCTTTAATCAATGGACTCGCCGGCGCAGGTGGTGGAATCATCGCTCAGCTCATCACTTATCCTCTCCAAACTGTAAGTAATTTTGATCTTCGTGTAGATTAATTTGTTTGCCGATCGATATTTTATGATTGACTAATCATAGGTAAACACGCGTCAACAAACCGATAGAGATCCGAAGAAAGAGAAGAAAAAGGCGGGGACGGTTGAACAGATGTATCAGGTAATCCTCTTGCTTAGTTTTCAACTTAATTGTATTTAGGAGTTTAACTGTGATTTTAATGGAGTGATTCTGTTGATCATTTTAGGTTGTTCAGCATGAAGGGTGGGGCCGACTATACGGTGGCTTGACGCCCTCGCTGGTAGGCACGGCATGTTCACAGGTGAGCTCAGAATCTCTTCTTCAAAGCAGGAAGGATAATATTGGAATTAGGAATTAGGATTATGGTTTTAGTTTATGCTCACCTCTGTTCTGCTGTCATTGAATTGCGGGAAGAGATAGACGAAAACCTTAACGTGCTATCTGATCTTTCCAAGCAATTGTAAATTGACAATTTTAAAATCGGGTTGTTTTATGTTTACATCATATCTCATCACAATCACTTTCTGTAAAATAAATTCAGTTTATGTACATTTCTATTAGAAAAAAGCCAAATATATCGTGGTCACTTTTTTGAAGGTCAATTTTGTGAATTTTTTACACATTCACATGAAGCAACCTAAATTCTGGAATTGGTATTTATATGTGTGGATATCAAGTGGTCCCACTGCAATGGAAAACGTGCCATCTTAATGCATACTGTGATGTGGGTTTGTTTATCACTAGGCCCATTCTTTTCTTGAAATCTTATGTGGTTATCATTATTGTTTTTGTTTTCATTTGAAGACATATCCATGATTAGACCTTTGATCAGTTTGTTCCATACTTCCTCTTTTTGGATCTTATGTATCATTACAATTGCAATTACAGCTTGTAACTCAGAACTATTTTGGGTTGCAAATAGATACTAAATTGTAGATACACAGGGTGAGTTTATCAACTCATTGAAGAATCTGATTTTAGTCTTGTAAATATCTCTAATTCTTGTGATCCTATTTTGTATGGTTTTACAGGGTGTTTACTATTATTTCTATCAAATATTCAGGAGCAAGGCTGAAGCTACAGCACTTAGACGTAAAAAGGAAGGAGCTGGTGATGGATCAGTTGGGATGCTTTCATCACTCATGGTGGCTGCTATGTCAGGGTATTTGAAACTTGTATATTAAAACATTTTATTTCTCTATTTCTTTCTTTCTTCATGAATCATATTCAATTTATTTGATTTTAATTTTTAAGAAAATGTCTTGTCTTTTAGGTGTGTGAATGTGCTGCTGACAAATCCTATATGGGTAGTAGTTACCCGTATGCAGGTGAGAATCTATATCTTTCTTTCTAGATTTTCTTTAAATGCTACTGCAAAAACCAAGATTTTTTTTCACTCGTTCATATAATAAATCTACTTTTGCAGACTCACACAAAGAAATCTCCATCAAACAAGGTGGAACCAATTGTTGGAGGAAACGAACCACCTCCTTTTGGAACTAGCAATGCGGTATGTATTAATCCTTAATCTTATGAAACTAAGGTAGTTTCTTAGAACAACGGAATCATGGAAAGAATGGAATAGCTCATTCCGAAGTTTGTTTGCTATTCTTGTAGGTTCAAGAAGTTTTTGATGAAGCTGGAGTCTGGGGATTCTGGAAAGGGGTTTTCCCAACATTGGTTATGGTACGTGTCAATTACCTTCTTTCAATGCTGTACGATTGTCACTTTTGCCCCTATCTGCTTCTGCCAGGTCAGCAATCCTTCCATACAGTTTATGCTGTACGAGACCCTACTAAAGAATTTAAAGCAACGTCGCACTTTGAGCAACAGTAACAAAGGCGTAACTGCTTTAGAGGCAAGTAGTTGAATAAACCTCTAGATTTTCTTATAATCATATAAAGATTAATATTAATGTATTGTGATTTACTTTAGGTATTTTTGCTTGGGGCATTGGCAAAACTTGGAGCTACAGTTGTAACGTATCCTCTTTTAGTTGTAAAGGTAAGTACTTTGAAGCTCTATATACAAAAAAAAAAAAATTACATTTCCCATTTAATAAATACTTTTTTTTTTTTTTTTTTTTTGTAGTCGAGACTTCAAGCAAAGCAAGCGATTGGGGTAGACAAAAAGCATCAGTATAAAGGTATGTGAGTTAATCAGAGACAAAAAAAAAAAGAAGGCTGTTAGTTCTTACCTACATGATGTGTTTTCCATTAGGCACACTGGATGCGATATTAAAGATGATACGTTATGAAGGGTTCCATGGTTTTTACAAAGGAATGAGCACTAAGATAGTGCAAAGTGTTCTTGCTGCTGCTGTTTTGTTCATGGTAAAGGAAGAACTTGTGAATGGAGCTCGCTGGTTGCTGTTGAAGGAAGCAGCTAAATCCAAACCCTCATGACCACTGGTGCTTCTCAAATAAAATACACTTCCACAATTGCTCTTTTCATTGAAAGAATTAGTAAGGAAGTAATGATGATTGTTAGTTATATTTGAATGTATGGTGTATCGTTCAGTGGATAATTCATAATTGTATGGTATTGGTGGTGTAAAAGATGATGTTATAAAGTGTCATGAGATTGGTGTTGTGAGGTCAATCTTGTATTTGTATTAGCCCCACCTTTCTTATCCTTTCATATGTTGTTCCAAATCTCTTGAAAACGAGGGTAATAGACTTGGTAGTAATGTAATTTTTCATTTGTTGTTCCAGTTGTGAGGTCAATAATTAAATTGAAATGTTGATGAAAAAAAAGCTATCAAAGACGAATTGTATTTATAGTTAATTGATTCTAATGTAACTTTTTTAGAAGTGCAATGATTTGGTATGTATGGAAAAAATAAATAATGTTGTAAAAATCTCATAGGCTTCAACTATCCAAAGATCCTTTAAAAACAAGATAAATCAAAATATACATCGTCAGTTTATGAACTTACATGAGTAATTGCATTATGTCTTTTTTTCTACTCTTGTTTGATACTTGATCATGCTTTTGTGGTCCATAACCTAAAAGTTATTTTTGGAGGGCTTAATGTGTACTTTTCAATATATGTTGACCGGTTTGTTGTAAATTCTCGTCGGGTTTCCATTTACTACCGGATGCAGCAAATAAATAAACCCCAAATCCAGATTTTTAGACAAACCCTAGACATTCTGAATCGTAAAAACAGGAAAAGGAATCGGAGATGACGACCACCGACGGCACCATCGCCAATCCCCCTACCAAAAACCCTAAGAAGGCCAATCTCTTGGATCATCACTCTATCAAGTACTTACTCGATGAATCTGTATCCGAGGTACAACACAACTTCATTTCCGCACATCTCGAATTCAAAATTCTCTAATTTTTTTTTGTATGCTTAAGGGTTTCATAATCGTTTTTGGATTTATTTGTGTTTTAGATCGTGGCAAGCCGCGGTTACAGTGAAGATGTTAGACTGAGTAATGTTCGATTGTTGATTGGTGCGATCGTTATCATTATCGCCCTATTTGCTCAGTTTTACAACAAGAAATTCCCTGATAATAAAAATTATCTCATCGGGTGCATTGGATTATATCCTTTTTGATCTGTAGTTTTTGGGTGCATTTTGTTTCAAAAATAAGTAACTGAAACTTCCTATGGACTCACATTTGCTTTTTTCCCTTTTTTTTTTTATGCATGATGAATCCATTATACTGTCACTTTTTCAAAATTGAGTGTGTTTAATCCTTGACTATTGCAAGTATGTGATATTCAACGGGATATTGCAGCTGATCATCTACACCAAGGAAAAGAACGCGATTTTGTTTACATATCCTCCAGCAGTAAGTTTCTCTTCTCTTCTCTTTTTCAGTTATAATTGAAACCTTTTGTTCTAACGAGATTATTCATAGACAACAATTCAATCTACTTTTGAATTTTATAGATGCTGTATTACTTCAATTGTTCATTGATTAGTTATATGCTTGCATCAGAATCAAACATCTATAACATCTCTTTCTATAAAGGTTTTATTATCTCATTGTGTAATATTTTGACAGGGGTCTGCTTACAAGAGCACTGGGTTGATGATATCTTCAAAGTTGCCTAGATTCTCTGATATGTATACACTTACCATAGCCAGTGCAGATCCCAAATCTATTTCTGCAAACCCAACAGTGGAGTTCACCAAAAGTGTTACAAAATGGTCTCTCTCTTAATCTCATGTATCTTATGCTAGTGCTGTAGTACAATTACAGTTTTGCCCTCTATCTGTTTCTAAAGGTGGATGGATGTTTTGCAGGTTTACAAAGGATGGAGTGTTGGTGGAGGGTCTTTTCTGGAAAGATGTTGAGGGGCTGGTGAACCAGTATGCCAAAGAACACAAGAAAAGTAAGTAAATTTAAGTTTAGAAACTGAAGAAAAGTAGTAATGGTGAGGCTGATGATACTTGGTTTTTTTTTTATATCTAGAGATGAAAGTTTGAACCTTATGATATTGAAAAATTGTTGGACAAACGCATTTGAGCTTTAACTTTCATATAATTTTAGTGAAATGGGGAATAATATATGACATTTGAGGATGCTTTATATTTCTATGTGGGTTATGGTCACAAAAAATTGGTCCTATCATTATATTCAAAGTTTGATTTCATAAAAGAAAATTGCTCATGTGGTAAGCAACTACAATTCCAATGTCATTGTCATTATCAGTCACTATTTTGTATTGTGGGATTGTATTAGTTGGATCACCTTTTTACGTTTTCTTTTTCTTGTGTAAATTCAACATATTTTCATAAGTTTTTACAGATAAGATTTCGTGAAATTGTTATTAGGTAGTAAGTTTGTTTTCTGTATGCCATTTATGATTTATCCTTTTGGAAAGAGTTAACTCGTGATACAACAAGATGGTGTATTTTTATGCGTAATTCATTGAACACAATAAAGAGGTGATTTGAATTTATCATTTAAGTTATTCTAAGGAGTTTGTCATTTGGATAAAACTCTATTCAGAATTTTGTTATGATTGGTCATAAGTTCTTGGGTGTCGTTCACAACTATATGTTTTTGCAAATTTAAAAAGGACGAAATAAACACTATTTAATAACATATATTTTAAATTTTTGATAAATGTATTTTATTAAAAATAGTAATATTATTTTGTAGTTATTATGAAACAATAGTTCTTAAGTATTATTTTTCGAATGACTTAGATATGCATCCATTATTCCATTTCTAAATTTGTATTTTTCGTTTCAAATGAGACTTGAACTCCCAATATTTAGCTGTAAAACATCTATCCGTTAAATAAATATTAAATCATATCTTAATACTCTTTACTGATGGTTTGTGCAAGATTTTATTTATTTATTATTATCGTTTTAACTATTAAGATATGGATGGAAAAAAAACTTCATACAAGCCGGCAAACCTAAAATCCGTACTTGGTTTGACTAGGGAGTTCCCCACTTGACTTGGGATGGAGAATTCTCAAATAAAAACGCAGGAATGAGGATGGGGATAGAGATACCCTCTAGTGGCCTTGAACCCTATAAATATTAATATGTAAAAGTAATATAAAACATATAGTTATAGTAACATTTAGAATACCTAAATTATGTGTTATGAACTCAATTGATTAACCACAAACACGAATAATCAATAAATGATTGACTCAATATTTCTCAAAGTTCATAACAATTACAAGATGAAAATGAAAATGAAAGACATGATAGGTATAGCTATTCGAGATGCTATGGTCTCCGAAAGAAAAAAAAAAACTTTTATCTGTTTGCCTCTACTAACAACACACTCCCATAAAAAAGGTTGGACATGATAGAGAATCTGCCATAATTCCCAAAATACCACTGCTATCCTCATTCTTTTGTTGCAGTGCCCACGATTAGTCTGTGGTCTCCTCTCTGGTTGGTATCTTTTTGTGCCTCTGCCATTAACAGGGGAATTGTAAGGGTGGGTGCACAACATTACCCCTTCCCTAAATATTGACCTTGTCCTCAAGGTTAAAGTCTGGAAAGGTGTGTTATATCGTCACAAAGTCTTCCCAAGTTGAATCGAACTTCGGTACATCCTTATATTTGATCAAGACCTCCATTCTTGACCCTGTTTGTTCCAGTTGGTTCCTTACTCCCAAGACCATTTCTAGTTCCCACTGGAGCACCCCTTCCTCAGTTAAGTGGGCAGGTAAATCTGGCCTCGCTTCTTGCATTTTTTTAACTGAGACCATGGAACACCGGGTGGATTCGTGTAGAATCGGGCAGTTGGAGCTTGTAGGCTACTTTCCCTATCTTCTGGATGATCAAATATGGCCCATAGTAGTGGGCAACCAACTTATGGAATGGCCTTTTAGCCATTGATTGTTGGCGGTAAGGTTGTAATCTCAGGAAAACCCATTCCCCTTCAGTGAAGGACACTTCTATATGGCTCTTGTCTGCTATTTGTCTCATCTTTTGCTAGGTTTGAATGAGGTGGCCTTTCAAATCATCTAAAATTGCGTCCCTTTCCAGGAGTTGTTCTTCCACATTGGATACAATTGTTTCCCCTGTCTGCAGCCTCAAAACTCTTGGGGGGTCACGACCATATAAAGCCTTGAACACCGTGATCTTTCCAGAGGTGTGATAAGCAGTACTATGCCAAAACTCAGCCCAATGTAGCCATTTAGACCAAGTCCAGGGTTTCCCTTGTATGAAGCATCGAAGGTAGAGCTCCACCGATTTATTGATTATCTCCATTTGCCCATTCGTCTGCAGGTGATAGGCGGTGCTTTGGAGTAGGTTGGTACCCTGCAATTTGAATAACTCTCGCCAAAATAAGCTCATAAAACCTTGTCCCCTGTTAGAGACTATAGTTTTTGGAAACCCATGAAGCCTTACAACTTCCTTAATGAATATGGTTGTCACCGATGTTGCGGTGAACGGGTGCTTCAATGCTATGAAATGTGAGTATTTTGATAGTCGGTCCACGACCACGAGAATGACATTAAACCCATTTGAATTCGGCAGCCCTTCCATGAAATCCATGGAGATATCATCCCAAACTTGCTCTGGGATTGCTAAGGATTGAAGAAGACCAACATGATGGGTATGCAATGATTTCTGAGTTTGGTACACTTGACAACCTTGTATGTATTGTTGAACCGTCTTTCTCGTCCCATCCAAAACCATTCACAAGCCAACCTTTGGTAGGTTCTTAGTTCACCAACATGCCCTCCGATAACTCAGTCGTGAAATTCTTTCAAAAGATTGGGTATTAATTTCGAGTTTTTTTGGAATTACCAACCTCCCCTTGTACAACAACCTTCCTTTCTCCAACGTGTATCCCACATGAGGTTTATCCCCCTCTGACATGTCAAGCTTGACTTGTCGAATGAACGGGTCCTTCTCAATTTCTTCATCCAACTCTTCCACTGGTAGAGACTGGGTGGATTGGAGCATGTGCAACTCAGGGTCTGCAACCATTCGACGGGATAAAGCATTAGCCACCTTATTTGTTGGACCCGATTTATAATGAATTTCAAAATCAAATCCCAATAACTTGTACATCCACTTCTGGTACTCCGGACCAACTTCCCTTTGCTCCATAAGGTACTTAAGACTTCGTTGGTCGTTTTGATGATAAAATGCCTTCCCATCAAATAGTGTCGCCATTTGTGAACTACCAAGACTATCGCTGTTAATTCCTTATTGTAGATGGACTTGAGACGATTTCTTACCCCAAAGATCTGGCTATAGTAGGCTATTGTGTGCCCCTCCTGTGTTAAAACCGCCCTGATCCCTGCCCCAGACGCATTCGTTTCGACAAAAAAAACCTTAGAAAATTTTGCCATCGCCAAGATGGGCGTGTGAGTGAGAGCGAATTTCAACTGGTTGAAAGCTTCAGTGGCCTCCTGATTCCAATTGAAGCAATCCTTCCTTAATTGATCAGTTAAAGGAGTTGCAATTTGAGTATACCCCACGATGAACTTCCGGTAATAACCGGTGAGTCCCAAGAAACCCCTTAATTCCTTGACTGAAGTGGGAACACGCCATGCCTTCATAGCTTTGATCTTTTCAATATCGACTGCCACCCCTTTTTTCGAAACCACATGGCCCAAATATGCAATTTTTGTTTTTCCCACTTCATATTTGCTCGGGTTCGCATATAGCTCGTGCTGGTTGAGCAATCCCAAAACTATCTCCAAATGTGTGACGTGTTGCTCCTCATTTGGGATGTACAGTAGAATATCGCCAAAGAATACTGTAACGCCTGTGTTTCTGGGCTTGCCATTTTTAGCAATGTAATAGTCTAGGTTAACCTTTGTAACCCGTTTTGAAATAATAGAAGTCTATTATTTGTGTATTATGTGTTTTGTGCTTAATTGCTTAATTATGGGATTGGATTAATTAAGAATAAAATGAGCGTCAAAATTTAAGTGTAAAATAAACTCGTTATCTTTGGATAATGTTGTAGTAGTTGAAACAAGGTTTTCGAATATATATAGAACGCCCAAATCTGACTTCGTATGAGGAAGTTATGATTTTCTGAAGTTTCGACTTAGCGGTATGCAGCCCGAAATACTCGATTTGAGATCGAGCGGTTTTTAGCCGAAACAATCTAAACGAGAACAAAAGATCTCGTTGTTGGTATCGAAGCGATGAAAAGTTAGGCGAGAACGGACGTCAAACGAAGAAGTTATGAATTTATAACGAAGTTTTTTTGTCCCGGCCTACTAAAAATAAATAATAAAAATAAAATCAAAATTAGCCGACGGAGTCTAAACGAAAGTTGTAGAGCGTAGTCTCACCTACGCGTGGATATAAAGAACGTCGAAAATAGAGTTCGTATGAAGAAGATATGAATTTCCAAAGTTTATTAAATAATTAATATTTAAATTTAATTATTAAACCCGACATTATCCGAAGGGGAGTCATCGGACTTATCCGAAGTACGCCCAACGTACAACGAAACATGACGCGCCTCACACTCGAGTTCTTCGGATGACGCATGCAGCGACGATTTCAGACGCGTACGCCCCGCGTACGGCTGTACGCCCAACGTACTGTGAGGCCTCAACCTCCTATAAATAGGATGCGAGGGTTCCGAGCTTATTTGCTCATTTCTCCTCCTTTTTGTGCCGAAGCTCTGCGTATAAACCCCCGAAGCCATCCCGACACCCCGGATCTCATATCCAAGTTAAGAAGGAAGTTTTACACTCCCGAAGATCCCGAGAAGTGCGATTCCCGAGCCGAAGCTCTGCCTGCGAGAAGTTTGATTTTTGTGTAGATCTTCCAGATCTACTGAGGATTACTACTTCTGCAAGTCGTAGTGTTGTCCGATCATCTTCTGATCAAGTGAGTGTGTAGTTATTTTCTTCTAACGCATAATTATGAAGTATTTTATACGAAATACGTGTTATGTGTATAATTTTGTTGTTATGTGTGTGGATGTATATTCACTCTCTTCTATCTCATAGATCTGATTTATTTTCTATGAAATACGTGTTATGTGGGTGTGCCTCATCTGTTATGTGTGTATTGAATGAAAATGCTATACAGGTTTTAAACTATGTATAAAAATATATATTTTTATCTACTAATATGTTGGGTAGAACATGGGTAGATAGTTGGTGTGTAATAAACAGATGAGAGGCCTCGATGTTGTTGTTGTTGATCTAGTTATTCAGCGGAGTATGGATAACGACCACATACTCTTTCTAGACAGTCCAGTAGAACGCTAGCAGGTTCATAACCTGTAGGTGTTGTGAACGATGTGTTCACAGGTGTACTCTATCCCCCTCATGGTTGCCTTTAGGATATCTATTGTTGAGGAAACCCCTTAGCAGTAATGTCCGTCCCGATGAAAATCCTAGATTAGGTCCCTTGAGATAGATGTTGTTTTAGGGACGTAAAGTGAGGATAACGGGAATGGGTAATCGGGATAGTGATTGGTTGGTGAAATTAAATATAATTTATTTATTGTAGGTTGAAAACTCTATATGCTCACCAGGCTCCCAAGCCTGACCCACTCAGTTTTATTTGTATTACAGGAAGTGGCGCAAGGGCGTAAGATGAATGAGTCATCGAGTTGTTTTGTTTACAAGTCTGTATATGTATATATTTGTTGAATGACTTGTAATGTTATCATTTATGCTTTATGGTCTGTATCGGAACATGACATCCCGAGTTTTGATTATATAATGAAAATGCATCTCTTGATGAAATGCCTTGATAAATATTATTTTATCATATTTTGTTTTGGGAACAATTTCCGCAACTCTTTTAAATCAAAAGGATTTACTCTGAAATTATTTTAAAAAGCATAAATGAAACCGGTCTTTTCTGGCTGTGATTTTGGGGATGTCACAAATACCAATACAAATCTTCAAAGGAAAGGCTTAAGTATCTTATTTATGACGGACTGAAACGTGGTCGGGGCGTTTGTCAAGCCAAATGGCATGACAGTGAACTTATAATGCCCTCATGAGTTCTAAAAGCAGTTTTAGGCACATCCTCTTCTTTCATCCTAATCTGATGATAATTGGACTTCAAGTCCAATTTTGAGAAAATTTTAGACCCGTGAAGCTCATCCAATAACTCATCAATTACAGGGATCAGATACTTGCCTTTGATGGTCACTTTGTTGAGACTGCGATAATCTACACAGAACCTCCAAGAGTCGTCTTTTTCTTTACCAGAAGCATCAGGCTAGCAAAAGGGCTTCGTGAGGGTTGGATGATTCCCGACTTGAGCATATCCTGAAGCAACTTCTCAATCTCCGCTTTTTGGGTGTAGGAATACCTGTAAGGCCTTACAGTAATGGGTCATGTTCCTTCATTCAATTGAATTGCGTGTTGTTGGGTATGTGCTGGAGGAAGACCCTCTTTCCAAGTAAAAACCTTGGCAAACCTTTGGATCAGTTTGGTCAAGTAGAGGGGAGTTGTTGGAACAACTGGAACTGGAGCCTACATTCTGAGGTGGCGGTATTGGATCAAATATCCACCCCTACTGCCCCTATAGTTCTAACCATGTTTTTCAATGAAATATTCTCGTTCCAAGGAAGGATCCCCCTTTAATGTTACCCACTGTCTATTTACCTGAAATCTCATCAACTGAGTCCTCCAATTTGTAGTTACAACCCTTAATTTTTCCAGCCATTGAATGCCCAAGATTACATCTAAATTTCCCAGAGTAAGAGGGAGGAAATGAAAGACATGATAGGTATAGCTATTCGAGATGCTATGGTCTCCCAAAGAAGAGTAAGAACTTCTAGAATATCTACTTTCCTCTACTAACAACACATTCCCATAAAAAAGGCTGGACATGACAGAGGATCTGCCATGATTCCCAAAATACCCCTACAGTCCCCACTCTTTGTTGCAGTGCCCACGATTAGTCTGTGGTCCCCTCTCTGGATGGTATCTTTTTGTGCCTTTGCCTTTGATAGATGAATTGTAAAGATGGGTGCACAACATTATGATCCAAATATCCTAATTATACAGTTAAAATTATATATTTTTTATTCGTTTATCTAATTTAGTCTCATATATAATTTTGTTCTCTTTGGTTTATCTATTTTTACCTTAAATGTCATTATGATATTCTATTTGATGTTTATTCTTTATTACTTTTTATGTTTATTTTATTATTTTTCATGTTTATTTTATTCATGTTAAAAGTCTGATTTCTATTGATTTGACAAAAATTGTACTCTTTGTAAGAAATATCAAATAGTTTATCTCACATCTGTCATACGTTTTTATTGTAACATATATAATAAAAAATCACTCTACATGTGTTAAAATTCTCATTCAGTATTATGTTCATGCTATAATATATTCAATCAAATCATACAATATGTTATGGCTAAAGTTATTTGATTTTCTACGTATGTATTTAAATTTTGGTAGAAAAATTACTTGTAGTTCTTATGTAATTTATGAATGTTTTATGTTTTGTAAAATCTGAAACTTACATTGGTAAAATTAAAATTTATACTTTTTAGGGTAAATTACATGAATGGTCCCTGTGGTTTGGAGCAATTTGCATGGCTGGTCTTTAAGAAGTGTTTTTAACTTGGAAGGTCTCTATTGTTTATTTTTGTAGTGTCTTTAGTCCCTTGTTGACTTGAAATGACCATATTACCTTTTTTGATATCTTTAATCAGTTTTTATTATCATATTAAATTAAAAAAACATTAATAAAAAAAGAACATCGTCTACCATCCCAATACTCATTATCGACCACCTAACCACCACCTGCAACTCCACCACCACCATTGGTTTCCTCCCCATTACTGACAACTTTCACCGGGAAAATTGAAACCAGAAATCCAGTTGCCAGAAAACCAATATCCTTCCTCTTATTTCGCAAGAACTCCTCCATGCCCCACCTCCTTCATCTCAGTTAGAACACATATTTCTTTATATTACTAAGCGTTCATGAACAATGAAACCAAAAAAGGAAGGAAAAAAATCAATGAACAATTTGATACAATTGCGACAATCACAACATCATCTTTACTCAAACCTAGAAAAAACACAAACTGAAAATCTGATGAAAATAAAATCGATTACACAATCTGATGAAAATGAAACAACACTCGTTGCCTCACTTCCTTCTTTGCCCGCCTGCAACTCCCCTGGTGATTAAATATTATACCAAAAGAACAACAAACACATTTTTCCAATCTTAGGAGATGACGATGGTATAATGTAGTAAGGGGGAGGATCTTCATCGACATCAGAAATCTGGATCGCCGCTGGAACCTATCGACATTGAGATGCAAAAATGACCACCATATGCACTCCGAACTCCATCGATTTGCAACATCTGGTTCAATTTAGGGATTTGAAGCACGTGGCTTTCAATTTTTTTTGTCTTCGAAAAAACACTGGTGGGTTTCCGACCACCACCACTACCACTGTTCGATTGCATATCGGAGAAAATGATATTGTTCCAATCGATTACAAATCAGAGATACACCAGAGTTGAGAAACATATATACACTACAGCAAACCAACCAGAGATGAGATGAGAGAAGCTTGATGGTGCAAAGTTGAGAAAGGGTTGGTTCGTCAGAACCATCCAAGGCAGCGACGGATATTTGAGGGTTCTTTAATTCTTGGTTGAGCTGAGAAACAACGAAACTGTATTGAAAGTATAAGGTAGGTTGGAGGTTGGGGTATCGTGCCAAGGTAAGTCAAACAGGGACTAAAGACGTAACAAAAACAAACAATAAGGACCTTCTGAGTTAAGAAAACTTCTTAGGGACCAACTACACATATTACCCCAAACTAGGTATGAGCAACGGGCCGGAACCAGATCGGACCGACCCGATGACTGAAAACCTGAAGACCAAAGATTGTGAATTAACTAACCCGAAAACCAGATCTATTTAGAGTGTATGGGGTTCGGGTTCAGGTTCGGTCCGGTCCGGTTCCGAGTACCAAACCTGGTTTTGGACCGAATTAGACTTTGGTATTGTTGTTTATAGTTTCGGTCCGATCATGTTTCGGGTTACAAAATGGGTTTCGTATCTTTGTTGTTTACAGCAAAATGCGTGAAATCGTTCAACTTATCTATTGAACATCAATACTTGTATTTGTTACGCATGTATGAGGATCATGTGACAAATATGCACTTTTGTTGAACACGTTTCTAGATGTTGATCAACATCTATAATTTCCCGTAAAATAGTTTGTACCAATGGTTTTCATAAAACCGGCCACATCTCCGATTTTGGTTTGAACTTTTCAAGGAACATTACAACCATTTTTATCACTACGAAATCGTACGTTGCATGACTCTATTTAGATCACGTGCAAATGAGGTGTCTACAAAAAAAAATACAAACATTAAAAAACTACATTAGTTATAAAAAACTACATTATTTATTAAAAAATTGTATTTAACAACTTTTTTAATTATAAAAACAGCAAAAAAAAAAAGTTCATTTTATAAAAAGTGCATTATTTCTTGAAAGAACTGCACAATTTGTTAAAAAATTTGCATTTAACTGCTTTTATTTATAAAAAACAGCAAAAAACAATTCATTTATAAAAAAACTTCACTATTTTGTTAAAAAACTGCATTTTTAACAAGAAAAAACAACATTTTTAATAAAAAAAACTACACTTTTTCAAAAAAAAAAAAAACAATACTTTAAAAAGAAAAAATAATAACCTTTGGTTTTCCAGTCAGGTCTAGGTTAAATCCCTTATATTGGGTTCGGTCTGGGCCAAACCCGAAGCCTGAATATTGATAAAAAGAAAACCCACAAAATCGGCCCGCTAATATGAAAATCTGGTTCGGTCTGGGTCTGGTCCTGGGTTTTTTCCGGTTCGGTTTGGTCCAACTGGTCGTATGCTCATCCCTACCCTAAATCATAGGGACAATTTGTGTAATTTAACCTACTTTTTATTTATACAAAAAGTTTTACATTAAAATAGAAAAAGAAATCTCCGATTTCCCCGCTAGGGATTTCCGGTCCCCATTGAGGTGGGGATGGGGATTCATGTCGCGATGGAGATATGGATTGGAATGAGGATTAGAGAATGGGGATTGGGGTCCCCGATATTCTCTACCTTGTTTCCATCTTTATATTAAGATAATTAATCAATTTGGATATGTATTTTAGAATCACATATCTTAATGGCTTTTATCAATCTGGTTGTTTGTGAATAAAATTAAACATATTTTTTGAATTAATATTATTTAAATATAATTGTTAACTAATAATGTTTTTTTTAATTAATTTATTATCATTGTTTCAAATATATAACATTGTTTTAAGGTGTTGTAATTGTTTAGTTTTTGTTTTTCTGAAGTTACTAATAAATAAAAGCTAAAAACTTTTTCCTTGGAAAATGTTTATCCATATAAAAACTAGTAATTGAGTCTGTGTTTTGCCGTATGTTTTTACGTGTTTTTGTTGCGTATTAGGAATGATAATTGATTAAAAAGTGACATTTTACAAAGTCAAAGTTGGAGGGTCAAAGTAACATTTAAAAAAATAGAGGGGTGGAAAATGTATTTCATAAAGTCGATGAGTAAAGTCCATGCAACGGTCTGAATGTGGTCAAAAGTTCTTATGTGTGGAAATCTCTAATGGATGCGATACAATCGAGCCTTGCCCCTCCTTTAATATAAGAAAACCTGAAAACAATTAAACCACAAACCATAAACATAAAGTTTAGTGAGTTTTCCAAATACCACACCTAATATATATATATATATATATATATATATATATATATATATATATATATATATATATATAACAACACATAGTTGTATCGATATATATTGGACTATATTATGCTTAAAAAGGGCAAAACGATCATTATCATATAAAAAAGTTGTATCGGGTCCATAGCAATCCTGAGTCCATATTGACTCCGAGCCTAGGTCGGCTCAGTCGGGTCCGTATTAACCCTGAGTCTATAATGACTCCGAGCCCAAGTCGACTCTATTGGGTTCGTATCAATCCGAGTCCATAATGACTCTGATCCCTTACTCCATACATGCAACATACAAACTTAAAACATCATTCCTTTATACTCACAATAGTCCCAAAATATAGGGTCTTTGATGGATCCAAACTTGAAACATCATTCATAGCAACCAAAAGAACCTTCTTGATCTTTAAGTTGCATTAAAATATTATACAAAGCATCTAAAAGAGGAGAAATGAGAGGGGTGGAGCTTAAATCTTGAAGATGGAGGCTAAGGTTTCTCCTAAAGGGTTATAGATACAATGGATGCTCATAAAATGGGCAAAATGTCGAAATCTTATACTTAAATACATTGAAAACCCTAAAAATCACGAGTTTGGGCCTGACAGACTGCCACTCCGTGGCAATGTTTGTCCACTCCATGGAAATTGCTACGCCGTGACAACTTACTCATTATTCTGTGGAGATCTGCTCACCACTCTGTGGCAACGGTTTTTCACCAAAATTGATTACAACTTCAAACAAACATAACTTCTTCGTTACAACTCCATTTTCGGCGATTTTTATATGCATGAAAAGATAATGATAAGCTCCACAACCCTATATAATTACTTTTGACTTAAAACATACTGAACTAAAATCATTAATTCATCCAAGAAGTTCGAAGCATCACTTTTCCCATTTTACCCTTGGCTCAAAAACATTAATCAAGGGCTTAGATCACATAACTAATATTATCAATAACCAATAAGGTCTAAACCTTATTTTGTTGAAACCCAAGGCCTTCCCATGATCAAGTTATGTTCCACAATCCCGAAATAAGAAACTTTTCAAAACAGGATGTTACAGGAACCGTGGTACAATCTTGTGAAGAAAGACAAATATAGAGAACGGGACGTCGATGTCAACACCATCATCGACATCATTGGATGTGACAATGGTGCAAATGAAAGAGACGACATAAAATAAGAAACTTTGTTTCCTATTTTTTTAACTTCAAATTATTTAAGAAACGATAACATTTTCAACTCACAAGCATAAACCCTTACTTTATATTAATGTTAGCTGTAAATACATATGGTATAAATTTTTAAAACCACAATGATCATTTGTGTTAAAAAAATTTCCTAGAGACTTATAATGATAATTTTCAAAAACCACAGGTACTATTTTGTATAATTTTGTCTAAAAATAAATATCAATAGCGGCGGGAAGATTATACCATAAAAAACAATAAAATATCTCTATAAAACAAAATAGTCGGCTCATTGAGGACGTGTCACATCTTTTACCACATTCAGACCGCTGCATGGACCTACTTTGCTGATCTGGTCCAAGCGTCAGCATGTCCCCACCGGACTCCAACCCTCCACTTTCAATACCACTTAAATTTCCTTTTCAAGTCCGTATCCTCTTACAACCCCTATATAAATATCTTTATATCATCTCTTATCTCTCTTATTTTGCCTCTGTACCAGTTATTATATACAATTTATCCGATAACAACCTCCGATTAGATCTCTGATCTAGGTTCTTGAATCGTCAATTGTTTTAATTTGTTAGGAATCGTTAATTTTGAATATAGAATTTGTGTTAAAAACCTAAAATCAATCAATATGAATAATCATGATAAATCACAATCATCTGGTGATCGAGATGCCGATGATCAGCAGAAATCACCGGAAGATTCATCATCGTTGTCTCGTGGTCAGGCTTCTACGGATGCGGTTTCCGGAGATTCGTCGACAAGGAGGAACGGAAATAGAATCGGACTTGCGGAACGTTTGACCGATTTGTTTGTTGGTGATGGAGATAACGATGACGAATTGTTGATACAACGGAGCGTTCAAGGGACGGTTATACAGTGGCTACATGCGCTTGATATGCAGGTGATGGGAGCCTGTCGTGCTGATGAGAGGTTGAAGCCCTTGCTAAAGCTTAACGTGTGTAGCGGCGTGACTGAGGATCGATTGCTGTCGCATCTGAGCCAGGTATCTGTTCGATTTAGTTATACACTTAGATCATTCCATGGTGTAAGATAGAAACTATCTTGTGTAGTCTTTGACAAATTGTTACAAGAAACATCAAATTCTCTGAGGTTATAAACGTGAAAATGGAGATAGATTACTGCAATACATAATGTGCATGCTTATCATTGATTACTGCAATATATAATGTAATATGCTGATGATTATACCTAATTTGTTTTTCTTACGCTTCTTACAGCACTTTGAGCCATCAGAAGTTGGTTTGCTTGCAAGGTGCTTGTGTGTTCCGCTCGTGTCCATTCGTGTTGGCAAGATCGACAAGCAAGGGACTCTTCTAATTCCAAACAGTACAAGGTAGTTGCTAGTTGTAATTACTTTGTAACTTCATTACGATGCATGAAAGTATGTTTGATCTATCCATACCTTAAGTAGCATTTGGAATGTTGTTCACTTAGCTACCCGGTCTTAATTGTTAATTTGGATAATCTAGCAGAAGTTAGGATTTTCAAGCCTGGTTAAAATTTGTTTTTGGTCAGTATTATACAGGGGTTTAAGGCTCACCTCTGATAACTTTGGCTTTCCATCCTCATTCCCAGGGTACTAATAGCTGTCACTTTCTCCATTTATTGACACTTAAAGCTTAAAGGAATGTTAGATGCATTTTAATGGGCTTAACGGTTTGGTTCTTGTTAGTAAGATACTAAGAGGTTGTAAGTGTTTATGCATAGGTTTCTAGAGTATGTTGAGTTGTTTCTTTCTTGGTCTACTTAATGTGAATTGGTACTTGGGTAAGGCATTTATTTGATTGAGATTGTTGCTTATTTATTTATTTATTTATTATGTATTATTTGAAGAAATTGGGTGTCATTTGTATGACACAGGCAGGTAACCATGAAAAGATTGGTGGAATGGCATGGTTTATTTTATCAAATTTGTCAAGTCGTTATGAATATGATCTATGGTTTTCACTTTTCAGAGGTGTAAAAATATCTGCTGCAGCTGATTAGTTTCATTGTAGGACATGCCTATATCTGTCATGCCCTAAATCGTCTCACTGTTTTAATCTGTGCATCTTCCAATTTGAGTGCAGAATCCACATACTTCACGTGTGGTATTAGAGTTAAACATATGTTCGCATATAATTACTGGTATCTACATATTATGACATTTAATGAGTAGAAGCTGTAGGCTTGTGCATATCATCTTATTAATGGTGACATGATCATCCTTCCAAATAAATATATCCTTTTCATTGTAGGTAACTGGGCGTGTTCTATTATGATCTCTGAATTAAGAAGAAGTAAAGGTAGAGTCATGCTCTTATATTGTATATCCTTAAAGTTATGCTATGTTTGCTATTTGCATTGAATTCTGTGGTCCTGTATTCTATTAATCGTCTGTATATTGTCATCTGTGTCTTTCTTTGTCCTTGTTTGTTTCTTTGACTTCACATCCATTTTTGCTACATCTAAGTTTATAAAGTTTGTTTGCTTGGTATTATTATTATTGCTATTTTTTGCTTTATAAACTTAAAATTGTCCTCACCAACTATTCTTGTTTCTCTGTGGATTTTGATGTGATTTCTGTGTTCAATACAGTCTATACTCTATACTGTTTATCATCCAGGACATGATAATTAGAGCACCAGAGCCATATTATCTGAAGGAAATACTAAATAGTAATACATATGATCTTGATTACATTGACCAGGTGTCAGTGTATAGTTATGGTTTTGGTAAGTCTAATACGACAATCAATGTGATTGATTGGTTTTGCTAATTAAGTCTGTCATCACTCATCTTTCATAGCTAAACTGCTCCTCTTCGATCTAACATGTCATGCGGAGTGGAGTGACTGAGTGATAGTGATAGGCTGTTATGTAGAGCTTTTGATCATTAAAATAATACAAGTAATGGGTGTGAGGCAGTCTTTAGAATGTTTAAGATAGATATTATCGATCTTGGGAGAAGGGATCTTATATTAGTAACAACTCTTTACTCTTGTCTCCCCAATCCCCTGCTTAAGAACAATAATAATTCAAATAAAATGGTTTGAACAACAGAAGAAGAATCATAAGGCCTTTCGTTTATGTGTATCAACAGTTTTAAAATGCTAAGACGAGCTTAAAATTATTACTTGTATAGTTATGGTGGGTGTGTGGTTATTTTTATCTGAATACTTGATATATATATATGGGTTTGTTGCATTGGAACAGGGGAAACTTAAGTCTCTCACTGTTGCCAACATCCGACCTGTGCATATCCTTTCTTGGAGATGATGGTGACGTGGAGCGTCTTTCAACCTTAAGAAATATCTCTGATTGCTCATCTGTCTTGATTGAGGGAATATCTGCAGATAGTTCAGGGCGATCTTTTATGATCAGGGTTCCTAGTGGTGATCCTTTTTACTTCTGGTGCTCAGAGAAGTCCAGACTTGTTGGTTATGAGTTGCTTGAGAAGGTAGATATCTTATCTAGTCAATGGTGTAAAACAAACAAACAAACAAAAACACATAGAAATGGATACTGATATTTTGTGTATGTGTGTGTATAGATGAGGAATCTGCTTGAGAAGAAGCCTTCCCTTGCTGATTTAACTGGAATTAGTGATTCTCGGCTTAAATGTTTTGTAACTCATCTTCGAACTTATCTTGTTGGGGCAAATACTCAAGTCAGTAATAATACTGCACATGTGTCGATAACCCCTTGTTCCGGTTCCTCCACAACCTCTTTAGGCCAACCTCTAACTCTAAGTGAAGCTGTTACTAGTTCACAATCGGCATCATCAAAGTCTTCACGTGGTAGGAGCAATACTAGTGTACTCCAAGGTAGCCTGAGTCCTAGGCCAAGCTCTTTCAAAGAAGCCCCACCAAGAAACTTGGCTTCCTTGAAAAATGTTGTGAAAGAGAAATTGAGGCGAAAGGTGGAGGCTGGCAATGGCAGTGTTGAAAATTCCGAAAGCCTTTCTGCAAATACATCATCATCATCTCCTTCAAATCAGTCTGTTAAAGATAAGTTTCCTGAGATCCACCTGTTCCCACTGGTAAGTGGGTTAGAGGTTGGTCTGACCGAGAAAACAGTAGACACAGTGCCCCTGTCCCTGAACCCAATTCCTTCCATCTCCATGAGCATGATGACACCATCTCTGTATTCTCCATATTATTGTTGGTGTCCACCTGGACCTTCCACTCTCCAGTACACAGTGGCACCCACACAGATGACGCCCATGTCAATGGCAATGGCAGACTCCTTTACCTTACCTCCCCTTTCTTCACTTCTTGCAGGCTCGTCATCATCGGACCTTTTAGCAGCAGCACCTAAACCAAGTCCTCTTAATCTGGATGAAATCCCACCTTTCCTACCTGAATCAACTTCTCAACAGTTCCCAACTTTCACTCCCTTAATGACCGATTCTATAGTGCACATCCCTGTAATTGACATTTGCTCTTCGGGACAAGCCTACCTGGTGAGTGCTGGTCCTGGTATTCCACCCCTCCACCACCACCACCACCTCCCGTTGATCCAACAAACTGATTCCATGGCAGAGAAGAGCGCAAGGGATACACTACGGCTTCTCATCAGTGGATCAAGTCAGCTGCCCTCTGTTCTAGCCACTGTTGGTGGGAACCAATTCCAAAACGGAAGCCGAGGTCTGTATGGGGGAGCTACAGACGTGAACCATGCCATTGCAAACAGCATCGCGGCTATGGGCATGGTTTCACTGAGTGACAGGAGGAGGTTCATTCACCAAGGTGATCTGGTTGATCTCCTAGGGGAAGACTCAGGTGGTGGAATTTCAACTCGTCCCAATGATGACGACCAATCAAGCTTCTCAGATTCTGGGACAGGGAAAACCCTGTAATATGAAAATATGGCACTGTAGATCCTTGTTTTTGTTGTTAAATTCCAAGATAAAACAACAAGTGTAGATATATATATCTTTTTTTTTTAGTTGTTTTTTGGGGTGCAAATGATTGTGTAACTAAGACTGGAAAGCATATGGCTATACTATGTGTTTTACTATCTACTCCATTCGGTGCAACCTCTCATTCATTCAACCTATGTTATTCCTATCTTTCACCTTTAACCCTTTTTTTTTAATACAAATAATAATTTTCAAATATTCAAACCTTTTTACTTACTAAATAAAATATAACATCAATTTTAATTAAAAAGTTTCATTAATAAAAATGACATGAAATAATAATAAAAATGACATTACATAATATGATATTAATAGAAACATTACTAAGGATTACGTTACATCTCAAAATTATAAGTTTTGAGAAATATAAAAGATTTTGATGATAAAAGTTATATAAATGTTTCAGGGGGGTGTCTGTTACAATTCTCAAAAAATAATACCCGCTCAGTGTAATTTAAATGTTTCCAGAAACAACAAAACTTTAAATGAAAGAGGCAAAACTGAAATTCCTTGGTTTTCTAAAGCTAATAAGAACAATGTGCAACACCTAATGTAGAAGCTACAAAGGGAGAGAGGAATAATAAACTAACTATATAGGTGCAAAAACACCAAATCTGATCCAGTTTGAATGATCCATTCTGGTCAAAATCCGATTTAGTTTGGGGTGGATTTTAAGGTTGATTTAGAATCAGTCTTAATTCGATTTCATACCGGTCTAATCCAATTTGGGATATGTTTGACAGATCTTTTGGATGGATTTGGATCTGTATTTAGGTAAATTTGATTTATGATCGAATATCAAATCCAATTCAAGCCATAGGATATGGATATAGTTATAATTCGGTGGATCGGTTTGCCCTGTCTGGTTTTGATCGGATCTGGATTTTAGGTTGGATCAAATCCTAATAGAATGTTCGATTCTGTTATGCACCTTTAATAAAATGACAATTTTGTATACATCTAATTAACTGTTGTGTACATAATTTTCTATTAAACTCACACTTGTTATTCAAGATACATCATTTTGACCGGATATTATAGGTCTAGTTTGTTTCCGACAACTTTAACATCTCTAGTCATCTTCTCACATCAACATTAGTTTTCTAACACCTATGACATCTCTAGTGATCTTCTCATCTACACCCCTCCCTCCCCCTCCCTCTCTCTCTCTCTCTCTCTCTCTCTCTCTCTCCCCCCCCCCCCCCCCCCCCCCCCCCCCCCCCTTTCTCTAAACCGTGCAACACCACCGGTATCAACCAACCACGTTCAAGGATGCAATTTTATCGTTGCAATACTAATTAAACACATAAACTCCATCTATGTTTCTTTCTTCAATGGAGGTTTAAATCAATTCTTTTTTTTTTTTTAGATTTTAATACATCTTTAAATAAATTTCTAGGTAAGAGTTTGAATTAATTTTTAAGTTGGTTGAATACGATTATATTATTTTCATAAAGTATATGCAAATTATAAAAATCATTTAAAGGATTAAATATGTAATTTTAATCGAACCATAAGGACAATTTTTGTAATTTAAATAACATCTAGTTATTCATTTTTCACACACACACACACACACACACACATATATATATATATATATATATATATATATATATATATATATATATATATTTGACGTAATTAAAACTAAATTAACAAAAACTAACAAAAGAAAGAAGAAGGTTTGAGAGGATCTTGAATACTTAGAAGATTGTAATCAAGATGACGTGCTTTTATCTTTCACATTTGATGTGTATTTATAATACATACTATCCTATTCATACATCCTCAAAATAGCAACTCAATAGGTAAAGAAAATTACTCAAGGGTGAAAAATTGTTCATCCACATGCTTTGTCTACACTTAATAATTTGATGGATTTTATAACTCTCCTCCATTGGATGATAATTTTTCTAATATGCATTCAACCTTGAATTACTGTTTCGTTAAAAACCTTGCTAAAGAAAACCTAGTGGGAAAAACCTTTAGAGAAGGGAAAAAAGTGCAATGTTTAGTGGACCCCTCTTCATATTGACATCTGTAACATTATATGATATGTACAAGTCATATTTCGATGCCATGCATATTTTTCTGAAGATGGAAGTAGGAAGTGCCTTCGTGAAGAGGTCTGTTGCATTGTTGCTGGATGATGTGTACAATCATGACTTTGACTTGCCCCGATCGTCAGTAGTACCTGAAACATTTAAATCCACAAATATAAGCCAAATCTTAGCGAGTTTCCCAAAATACCCCACACAACAATACACATACAATGCATGCACATAAGGCCTACAACACAAGGCTGGACCGCCATGTGGAGCCTACAATGTCTAAGCCAGGTCGTTCCCCTTGGGCTTATAGTATGAACTGGACCGCCCGTGTCTCTTGGCCTAAAACACAAAACACGACCGCCTCAACCCAACCGCAATATGTTAACATATGAAAATAACAATAATAAGCAAAAACAGGTAATCATAATAGATCTACCAATCTAACAGATCACTACAACATATTAATATCCTAACATACAAATGATATATATTGCAATACAAAGTATAGTGTGAAAAATCACATCACCGAGGAAAAAAATTCCCTACAACTCATCACATGTAGTAACCAATACCAAACCCACCTAGACAAATAAGGATAAATCCTCAATCTAGACCTGAACACTAAAGTTTAACCAACTCAAACTTAGTAAAACAGTCAACAGTCAAAAGTCAACAATCAAGTCACCACGTCGTAGACATCACCATGGCTACGTCATGGTGGATATATGCCAAAATAGTCGCGAAAACCCCCACTGCCACGTTATTGCATCAACCTTGCCACGTCGTGGATACGTTCTGTCCAACTTAATTCATTAAGCTCTTAATCCTTATTTTCAGAGCTCCAAAGCTCATATCTGGATCGATTAAGGCCATGCATAGATAAAGTTTCCAACTTTATCCTTTCTCTAGCCTCTAGAAACCTAGATCTAAAACCCTAACTAAAAAGGGGACTAAATGACCTAGAAAGCTCATGCATAGTTGATTTCGACCAAGATACAAACTTTATGGGACCATAAGGTCTAAGTACTAGCATAGATCTTATCCAAGGTCCTGGATTGCTTCAAATTGTGACATCCCCTATTTTTCAGAAACAAAAAAGACTTTTCTCTACGCTTTAAAATCTTGGTATTTTTGGTTGTGGAAAATCCCAATATAATAAAACATTTTGTGGAAACTGTTTCGTTTTATTAAAATATATTTGAGTAAAGATGTTTCAAAGTACAAAAGCTCTAAGGATGTCATAATCAATATATAACATTGTTACAACGTAAATACCTAATGTTTATGAGCACTATTGCAGGCTGTCTCTTAATCACCCGACATCCTAAACAAGTTCCAACAACTTTATCTTTGTTACCTGTGATGCATATAATTTTGAACGGGTTAGGTTGGGAAAATTTGTTAGAAACATAAAGTTTTCAATCCCACAATATTATTATGATAATAATTTATAATTATCAAACCTGCAAAACCAACTGTTACCAAACAATATAGATATATATCCCTTAACTTAGATATTGTAACAGCCCGGATTCCCAGGTATTATCCATTCTTATATTTTGGTGATTTGTGAGGAGACTCGGCGAGTTGGAGCCCAAACTCGCCGAGTATGATCGCGGCTGTGGGCACGGGTTCGCGTATGGACTCGGCGAGTACACGCTGTTTAATGAAACCCTAATTCCCCGGGTTTGGAGCCTATTTAAGGGCACTTATAGCCTCCCATTGCTGCTACCAGTCCCTTGAGAGAACCCTAAAAGAGCTAAATCGTTTTGGGAGGGAGGAAGTCACTTTTGGGCCTTTATATTCCTTGTTTAGCAAGAAGAAGGTGGCAAGAGCAAGGAGGAGGTGAGATTCCAGCAGATCCAGAGTTCAGAGGCTCCATTTTGAGGTAATAGTTCGAACCTCCTTCAGTTTTAGGGTTGATCTTTAGAGTTAGGGTTTTCTAACCCCCTTTGGAGAGTGATTATGTGAAGCAAATGGTCCCTCTTCGAGTTTGTGCCTTGGATCTGGACTCAAAGAGGTCCAGAGACCCTAACCCTTGGAGCTTTTTGGGTTATTATGGAGTTATTGGACCTAGGTTGTCATTTTTGGGACCAAATCTCCTTTTGATGCCTTGTGGGAGTTATACTATTGGAATAGTGTCTAAGGCTGCAACTATATTAGGCAAGTATTTGACCCGGTTGTGCATGGTCCTTTTGGGTTGCCTTCACCATAGCAACTTGATAGGATGATTTATTAAGAGAGAGTAAATATTATTAATATATATTATGAGAATAATATATAAAGAATAATATATTGTTATTTGATTAATATAAGTCATAGAATTAATTGGAATTAATTTGGTGACTTAAAGAGATTAATTAAATAAGAGGGTATATACTGTTAATTGTTTGATAGTTAAACTTTAGACTGTAAATCCATATAGATATGGATTGGACGGATTCTAGAAGCTAAGGATTGCTTCAAATCGTCCAAGACTTATCTAAGGAAAGGATTTGGATGGCCTTAAGAGAAGATTATCCAATTAGGGTTTAGGTTGTAACCCTTAAGGAGTCTACAAGTATAAATAGACCCTATGGCATAAGGAAATCGGCACCTAACCTAAAGTAGAGAAGCCCTAGCCGATTTCCTCCCCTCTCCTCTCTCCCAAATCATCCTCCTTGCTATTTGGTGTTTGTAAGCCATTAGAGGAGTGACAATTGTGACTCTAGAAGCTCCAAGACAACAAGATCAACAAGGAATTCAAAGGTATGATTCTAGATCTGTTTTATCATTGTTCTTATTCCTAAATAGTCATTAGAAGTCTTGGATTCAAAGCATGTTTAATTAGAAAGCCTAGATTCGAGCATTAGGGTTTTGCATGCGCACATAGGAAAGTTCTTATGGCTAAAACCCATCAGTGGTATCAGAGCCTAGCTTGGTTTTCATTAAATTGTTGCTTAATTGTCTGAAACTAAACTGCAAAATTCGAATTTTGTGTTTCTGAGTCATGGACTCGGCGAGTTCCAAAGTGGACTCGGCGAGTCCCTTTGTGCACTCGGCGAGTCCAAGCGTCAGGAATGGCCAGATTCGGGATTTCTTCATGATTATCTTATGGAAACTTACCTTAATCATATTAGATCAACCCTAATCCGATTTTTTGATATATATGACTATAATCTTGATCTAATTAAAGATATTTATTAACTAATAAAATATTTAATTTCCTTATATGATAATTAATTAATTATTTTGATTATTTTGGTAATTATCTTGAAAGAAATCTTGAATTAATCAAATATAGATAATTAGGAAATTAATTGTTATTTGAAATTATTTGTTATTTGATCCTCCATGTTTTAAATGTTTAAAACTTGCCCTCAAGTTTTGAATTTTATATTTTGTGATTAAAAGTTTTAATTTAGACAATTTAAATTTCAAACCCTAGATTTTAAAAGGTTTAAAATACAACCCTATACTAATATGATATTACTAGAATAATATATATATATATATATATATATATATATATATATATATATATATATATATATAAATGCTAGTCTTACCGTTAATAGGCCTCATTCACGAAGCCGATCTATAAGGTGGGTATAAGGTTGCGGCCTATAAAATGGCGCTTAATGGGTGTACACTCACACCCACCGCTTGCTTGATTGGTGGAGGGTCGTTAGCCGAACGGGTAGGATAGGGCAACCTCATCCTCTCATTATAAGTATAATAAGTAATACAAAGTAACTACACATTTTTAAAATTTCCCAATCTTAGTTACTTTAGGAAAAGTGAATTGATGCAATCCCATGAAATTACACTTTGCACCCTTGCTAAGAAGTTAGTGGAGCGTGTGTGGTTTACCAGCACACTAATTGGTTCTAAGCAAAGGTGGCAAAGGGTGATTCATTGTTTATCATAGTTCGATGGAGCGTGTGTGGTTTACCGGCACATCGAATAGGTGATCGTTACAATGAAGGCACCATGTGAATTTGCATGGTAATTCACACCCGCTTTATGATCCTCGGTATCCCAGTCACAAACAAGAGGGGCATATCGAGATTTAAACATGCCATTGAATAGTTTCAATGAATCTCATCCGAACCTAGGAATTCTCAAAACATTTAGGACTAATAGTTAGGTTTTGTGGTGGAGAATTAGTGAATCGTCATTCACTTACCTTCAATTTATTTTCATGTTAGATTACGGCATCCCTTTTCTAGTATGTAAATGTTATTGTTGGATCCTAGCCCTAATTTTTCTTATTGGGTGATAATTAGGGATTCTTATTCTAATCTATCTTTGTCCTTTCTATTTGTAGATGTCGAACGCTAACAACGCTGCTGCTAGTTCTTTCACGTTGATGGGCCTTTGCCAAAAGGTCACCTTCGATGGAACGAACTTTAGCGAATGGATAAGATACATTCGCACCATTGCTCACTATGAGGATAAGGAGTATGTCCTCGATGAGAAGCTCGAGAAGATCAACCCTGAAGTCGCTACTCCGGCTGAAATTACTGCTTTTGAAACTCATGAGCGAGATCCAACGAAGGTACATTGCATCATGATAGCCACCATGAACTCCGAATTCCAAAAGTCCTACGAGGACATGTACCCGTACGAGATGCATCAAGACTTATTGGAGAGATACCACCAGAACGCGAGACAAGAGCCTTATGAGATTTTCACCAACATGATTTCCGCTAAGATGGGTCATGGAGAATCTCTTACTGTGCACCTGAAAAAGATGAAAAGGTATGTCGACCGCCTTCGCAAGTTAAATGTTGACTTTGGGGAAGACTTGGCGATCGACATGGTGCTTCACTCTTTGCCTCCGATGTACAATCAATTTAGGATGACCTACCACATGAACAAAGATGAGGTCACCCTAAGCAAACTCCAAGGTCTCTTGAGGGTCGCTGAGAGCAACTTCAAAGACAAGTTTGTTGCACCAACTCCCAATCCACCTGCTGCTCCTGTCTTGGCTATTGGTCAAGGAAAGGGAAAGAAGAGGAAGGCTTCGTCTAAGAACTATCGCAAGGTTAAAGCCCGAGATGGTGCCTCTTCTAGTGGGACCAAAGTTGATCCCGCTAAGCCCTGCCCTAACCCAAAGGAGGCAGAATGCCACCACTGCCACAAGATAGGACATTGGAAGAGAAGCTGCCCAGAGTACCTGCAAGCAATCAAGGAAGGAAATATGAAGCCATCTTTCGCAGGTATATACACAATTAAATCTAATGATTCTAATCATGCTATTTCTTGGGTTCTTGATACCGGATGTGGTTACCACATTTGTTCTAATGTGCAGGGACTAAGAAGAAGTAGGGATGTGGAGCAAGGAAGAATCAATCTAATCATGGGGAACATAAGATCGTCGCCTGTGACCAAGATTGGAGTGTATTCTTTAGTGCTTAGGATTAATTTGTGTTTAGATTTAAACAATTGTTTCTATTCACCAGAAATGGCTTGAAACATCATTTCATTTCATGGTTTATATAGACAAGGTTTTAGATTTTCTTTTAATAATGAGAATGGTTCTATTTTGGCTTATCTAAATGATGTCTTGTACTTTGAAGCTATACCATGTAATGGAATTTATGAAACTGTTATGATTGTTGATAACTTAGGAAATGATGTTTTGAACATAGATTCTTCCACTAGTATGGATAAAGCATCCTTGTGGCATTGTCGTCTTGGACATGTCAACAAGAAACGCATAGCCCAACTCCAAAAGGATGGAGTGTTGGAGTCATTCAACCTTAAGGAAGATGACACGTGCGAGTCTTGTTTACTTGGAAAGATGACTAAGTCACCCTTCACGAGTACGTGTGAAAGGGGTGAGGGTCTATTGGACCTAATACATACCTATGTATGTGGACCGTTTAGATCAACCACGAAGGATGGGAACCGCTTCTACGTGACTTTTACCGATGATTATAGCAGATATGGGTATATCCATTTAATCAAGCAAAAGTCAGCAACTTTTGAAAAGTTCAAAGAGTTCAAGAATGAAGTGGAGAATCAATTGGGCAGGAAAGTCAAGATGCTTCGATTCGATCGAGGAGGAGAGTACCTAAGTCTTGAATTCCACGATTATCTCAAGGAGTGTGGAATAGTTTCGCAATTGATGCCTCCTAGGACACCGCAGTTGAATGGTGTGGCAGAAAGGCGTAATCAAACTTTATTGGATATGGTTCGCTCTATGATGAGTCGTGCTTCACTACCTATCTATTTTTGGGGGTATGCCTTAGAGACTGCCGCCCATATCCTTAACCGAGTGCCTACTAAGAAGGTTGCCAAAACACCTCACGAGATGTGGACAGGGAAAGCTCCCTCGTTGGCACATATCAAGGTTTGGGGTTGCGAGGCTTTCGTAAGACGAGATACTCACAACAAGCTCGAACCTCGAAGTGAGCGATGTATTTCCACCGGCTACCCGCAGAAATCCTTTGGATATCTCTTCTATAGACCGAAGGACAATGTTGTCTTCGTTGCGAGGAGAGGAGTTTTTCGAGAGCGAGAACTCATAAGCCAAGGAGACAGTAGGAGGCAAATCGATCTTGAAGAGATTCAAGAGTCGATAGATGAAGGAACCTCTACCGCTGGTGCTCAACCCGAGGAGGAAACTCCGGTTGAACCAATTGACGAGTCCTTACCTCTTAGACATTCCAATAGAGTTAGAGTTCATCCCTAGTTTTATGGTTTTCATATTACTACCGAAGGGGACACATATATTAGTGATGGTACACTAATAAATCTTGATGAACCTAATAGCTATAAGGAAGCCATGGCAGGCCCGAAGTCTGCAAAGTGGAAAGAGGCAATGGATAGCGAGATCCAATCCATGTATGACAACTAAGTTTGGAATTTGGTTGATTATGTGCCCGGACGTAAGACCGTTGGGTGCAAATGGATCTTCAAGAAGAAGACCGACGTGGATGGAAAAGTACACACATATAAAGCGCGATTGGTTGCGAAGGGCTTTACTCAAACTCCTGGAGTTGACTATGATGAGACCTTCTCACCAGTTGCGAAGATTAAATCTATTAGAGTGATGCTAGCGATTGCCGCATTTCATGATTATGAGATTTGGCAAATGGATGTCAAGACCGCTTTTCTTAACGGAAAGTTGGCTGAGGATGTTTACATGGCTCAGCCAGAGGGGTTTGTGGATCCGAAGCATCCGAATAGAGTGTGTAAGCTTGAGAAGTCCATTTATGGACTTAAGCAAGCGTCTCGCAGATGGAATCTTTGCTTCGATGAGAAAGTCAAAGAGTTTGGATTTGTACGAAGCGAAGACGAATCATGTGTATATGTCAAAGCCAGTGGGAGTATAGTAAGCTTCCTCGTTCTATATGTCGATGACATATTACTCATAGGAAACGACATCCCGACTCTGCAGAAGGTTAAGTCCTGGCTCGGGAAGTGCTTCGCTATGAAGGACCTCAGAGAGGCTTCTTATATTTTGGGAATAAGGATAGTAAGAGAAAGAAGTAAGAGACTAATTGGACTTAGTCAGAATACTTACTTAGAGAAGGTACTAAAACGTTTTAGTATGGAAAACTCGAAGAAGGGAGAATTACCGATACAAAGTAATGCCAAGTTGAGTAAGACTCAAAGTCCGAGTACCGAAGCTGAGATAGCAGAAATGAGCCGAGTACCATACGCTTCCGCAGTTGGCTCAATCATGTACGCTATAACTTGTACTCGCCCTGATGTAGCCTTTGCTTTGAGCATGGTTAGCAGATATCAAGGGAATCCTGGCAGAGCCCATTGGATTGCGGTGAAGAATATCCTTAAGTACCTTCGGAGGATGAAGGAATGGTTCTTAGTCCTCGGAGGGAGTGATGAATTGAAGGTGCGAGGGTATAGTGACGCCGGTTTTCAGACCGACAGGGACAACTACCGTTCGCAGTCGGGCTGGGTCTTTACCCTGAATGGAGGAGCAGTGACATGGAAGAGTTCCAAGCAGGAAACCGTAGCTGATTCAACGTGCGAATCAGAGTACATTGCAGCGAGCGAAGCGTCGAAGGAGACAATATGGCTGAAGAACTTCATCGATGATCTTGGAGTTGTACCCGCCATAAAGGAGCCCATGGAGATTTTCAGTGATAACGAAGGAGCGGTTGCCTTGACCAAGGAACCGAGGGATCATGGTAGATCACGACATATCGACAGAAAATATCACTTCATCAGACATCGTGTAGAAGAAGGACAACTCGTAGTGAAGAGGATATCATCAGAAGATAACCTAGCAGATCCGCTTACGAAGGGACTGAGTAGGGTTAAGCACTTGCATCATGCTAGGAGTATTGGGCTGAAGGATGATATTAGCATAGATTAGATAATGTTAGAAACGTGTAATAGATAAATGTAATTAACATTTGATGATTAAATAAAGGAGTTTTATTTATGAGTAATGTTGCTATCTTATGTTAATTGTTTAACTATTGTTTCACTTTGCATGTTTTGACTTCCAGAATAATTGAGTTTATTAGGAATAATCGAATTGTTCAAATTGTCCACAATCGTTCATATGTTGGAAGTAGATATGAATGAAGATTGTCATGAATTGGTGTGTAGATTGTCTAAATGGTGTTAGACATAGCAAAGGGTTGCTGCAACGTTCATGAGTGCTTATGAACTAGTTTTGAGCATTAGAACAAACCCACGCTTGCTGGAATCACCTTATGGAATATGATATAAAAGGGTGATCGCAAGACGATAATATCATATAGTCTTAAAACCTAGATATATGGTTTGTTATTTGTTAATTGATTGTACATTGATAATGTGAAAACGCATCAGTAACTCGGTGTTATAAAACACATTGTTGTGTATAGTTGGTTAATGAATAAGTAAATGCATATAAGTCGAAGTTTATCTGTAACTTTTATCTAAGAAGGTAAAAGCGATATCTCGGCCGCTCGATGATTTGATTTGACTTATGTGCCGGGCCCGGTCAGAACTGAATTGATGTGTTCGATTAAGTTCTATGTCGAATAAATCAGAGATCGAGAAACCTAAATGCTTGACTAACCATTCCGTAGGATTGTCAGCATGATATCTAACAGAGGACTGTACGATCCCTTATCTAAAGGACAAGATTGATTAGATCAGAGTTTGACAGCATCTTTGAGAGCTACGATTGCAAACCGAATTGTACTTGTGCATATAGTTTCTAGACTTATCCAAGTGGGAGACTGTTGGAATAGTGTCTAAGGCTGCAACTATATTAGACAAGTATTTGACGCGGTTGTGCATGGTCCTTTTGGGTTGCCTTCACCATAGCAACTTGATAGGATGATTTATTAAGAGAGAGTAAATATTATTAATATATATTATGAGAATAATATATAAAGAATAATATATTGTTATTTGATTAATATAAGTCATAGAATTAATTGGAATTAATTTGGTGACTTAAAGAGATTAATTAAATAAGAGGGTATAAACTGTCAATTGTTTGATAGTTAAACTTTAGACTGTAAATCCATATAGATATGGATTGGACGGATTCTAGAAGCTAAGGATTGCTTCAAATCGTCCAAGACTTATCTAAGGAAAGGATTTGGATAGCCTTAAGAGAAGATTATCCAATTAGGGTTTAGGTTGTAACCCTTAAGGAGTCTACAAGTATAAATAGACCCTATGGCATAAGGAAATCGGCACCTAACCTAAAGTAGAGAAGCACTGGCCGATTTCCTCCCCTCTCCTCTCTCCCAAATCATCCTCCTTGCTAGTTGGTGTTTGTAAGCCATTAGAGGAGTGACAATTGTGACTCTAGAGGCTCCAAGACAACAAGATCAACAAGGAATTCAAAGGTATGATTCTAGATCTGTTTTATCATTGTTCTTATTCCTAAATAGTCATTAGAAGTCTTGGATTCAAAGCATGTTTAATTAGAAAGCCTAGATCCGAGCATTAGGGTTTTGCATGCGCACATAGGAAAGTTCTTATGGCTAAAACCCATCATATACAAGCATCAAGTTTCGAACTTTACACGACATTCATGCTTGGGAGGGCCATATCTATGGTTTGGGGAAGCAGAAGGTCAATAGAGTTTGTGCATGGCATGAACTCGCCGAGTTGTTCTTGAGACTCGGCGAGTAGGATTGGGGTTTCACGTAAATTGTTCAGCGAGTAGACTCGCCAGGTTGGGGGATGACCCAGTGAGTCAGGGAGAGTCAATAGAGGGCTGAGTCAAGCCGGAACTCGTCGAGTTGTTCTTGAGACTCGGCGAGTTGAGTCGTGGTGGCCCCGCGATTCATGCCAGGTGGAACTCGTCGAGTTAGGGAAGTACTCAACGTGTCAAGAGAGGATCCAAGGGAGTCAGTGAACACGTATAGACTCGCCGAGTCGCTCTAGTGCACTCGCCGAGTCCGGTCAAAGTTGACCGTTGACCATTGACCAGAGTTGACCAGTGTTGACTTGATAGGGTTAGTCAACGTTAGTTGTGAAAGTGTTAATTAGAGATATATTGTGTTATAGGAGGATTATAGCTCGGGGGATCGAGCGCGAGTGATTTCCGGGATTTGCGAGTTGTCGAGATACGCGAGGTGAGTCTTCTCACTATACTTTACCTTGAGTAGGTAATCAGAGTTGTGTGACATAGTGTTTGTATGCTGTATGTATGTTATGTGTTGTACTGCATTATTTCTATGTGATTTATGTTGTGCATGTTTATAGAGTTGGAACCGGAAGGTTCACAGAGATAGAACCAGAGGGTTCACAGAGTAGGGTCCACAGACCCACATAGTTATAGCCTCGAGTGGCTAATATGTGTTATGTGTGGTATTTTGGGGAACTCACTAAGCTTTGTGCTTACAGTGTTTGGTGTTATTTGTTTCAAGTATTGGTGATGACCGTGGAAAGGCGCCGACTTGATCAATACACACACACACATAATTTTATGTTATGAGATCTTGGGATTTTTATATGGCATGGATTGAGTTTCAAACATTGATGTTTTAATGAATATTAAATGAATTATGATTTTATAAAATGCGAAAAATTGTTTTGAAATTTACGGTGTTACAAGTTGGTATCAGAGCCTTGGTTTGAGGGATTTGAGTACGCCTTCGGGCGTATTTGAACTCAAACTGAGGATTTGAGAAGTATTTTCAAAAAAGAGTAAAGATTTTTGGAAAAACGCAGAGCAGAGTTGTGTGTACGATCAGTTCGCGCCCGAACGGTGATTTCCCAAAATGCCCTCATGTTATGTGATATTGATATGAATATGATGTATTCTCATGCTAGAGTAGGCTAGGTACTCCTATTAGGACTAGAGTGGCCTGATTTGTGATGCCTTAGCCTAGGGAGAGGTGAGCTGCTATGAGATGCTTGAGAGTGAGTAGGTAGCAGCGAGGGACTTATGAGAGATCTGCTAGAGAGTGGATTATGCATAATAGAGTACTTGGAATTTGGGATCCGAAGAGGAGGACTTGGGGTGTATTCTGATACGGTGCGGACAATAGTATTGGGCCCGTACTACTGAAAGCACCGGGGCGGTGTACAACCCAAGTAAGAATCTTTGGAGTGCCAAGGATCAAGGAGGAATGAGTTGTCGAGTGTGAGTATGCTCGAATGGATTCTAATTTGTCGTATGTTGTATTTCAGAGGTAGATCATGGTGAGGACACGTCTTATGCCTGAGAGAAGTGGGGCCAGTGATGAGGAGATCCGCCAGATCATCCATGAGGAGGTGGCTGCGGCCATTAGGGCAGAGATACCAGAGATGTTCGGGTCTATTAAGACCACGTTGATTGAGATTTTCGACGAGCGTTATGCTGCTCTTTCTGAGGCTGCTGTTGCAGCGGCCACCGCAGCTATTGCTACTGCGAGACCGCAGGGTGGTGATGCGTTGCTGTTCCGAGAGTTCAGGAACACAAAACTGCCGGAGTTTGATGGGACCCAGGACCCGGTGGCAGCTATGAGATGGATTTCTGACATAGAGGGGTGTTTCTTCACTTGCTCATCTCCTGAGCATTTAAGAGTTCGGTTCGCGCTGAACCAGCTTCGCTTGGGAGCGAAGGACTGGTGGAAGTTTGTGACAGCGCACCTTACGCCTACTGAGCTTGCGGCAGTGACCTGGGAGAGGTTCACTGCCATGTTCCGAGATGAGTACGTTCCCCAGGTGGAGAGGGAGCGTTTGGCCCAGGAGTTTCTGACCCTCAAGCAGGGTACTGAGTCTGTTACGGTGATTACCAGGATGTTCCACGAGAGGGCGATGTTTTGCCCTGAGCACGTGTCCACTGAGCAGGCACGTATGAGCCGATATTTGAGTATTTTGAGGCGAGACATTCAGGAGTTCATGGCGAACTCCTCGTATCGGACATTTGCCGAGCTTCAGGAAAATGCCCGGAAGAGGGAGATTGAGCTAGAGACTCAGGCCAGGGAGGAGGCGGAGTCTCAGGGGAGGGATCGACGACCGACACAGTCCCAGCCGGCAGCCAAGCGGGCCAAGCCCGCTGATCCCAAAGCGGGGAGCCAGAAGGGCTGCACTTGTGGAAAGTGCGGAAAGGGTCATGATGGAGTATGTAGAGCTGGATCTTGCTACAAGTGTGGCAAGGAGGGGCATATGGCCAAGGACTGCCCCAAGGGGTTTGCAGTGTGTTTCCACTGCAACCAGACCGGACACCGGAAGGCGGAGTGTCCGCAGTTGCGGGGATCAGCTCAGGGAGCACCTCAGGGATCTGCCCCTGCCGCCATCAGAGCTACCGAGAGTCGGCCAGTGAAGGCCGAGGCGCCAAGGGCACGAGGGAGAGCCTTTCAGTTGACCGCGGAGGAGGTCCGCGCAGCGCCCGATGTCGTGGCTGGTATGTATTCTTTCGTGTATTTATTTGGATGTTGAGATATTATGCTTATATTATGTTATGTGTAGGTACTTTTCTTGTGAATTCTGTACCTGCCTTGGTGTTATTTGACTCGGGTGCGAGTCGGTCTTTTGTATCTTTGGCTTTTAGTCAGCATATCAGTGTTAGTCGTGAGGCATTGAGTCGGCCTCTGAGAGTTTCCATAGCTGACGAGAGGGTGATATATGCCACGGAGGTTCTCCGGGGGTGCGTGTTCGAGATTTTCGGTGTTGAGTTCCCGATTGATTTGGTTCCTATTGCGATGGGTGATGTCTGTGTCATTGTGGGCATGGACTGGTTGAGCAGATTCGGTGCGGTTATCGACTGCGAGCGACAGCTGGTGACCATACGAGACCCTAGTGGGGGAGTCCTTATGGTGTACGACGAGGGTACACGTTCTGGGTCAGCGTTTTGTTCGGCCGCTAGGGTGAGGCAGTGTCTTCAGCAGGGCTGTAAGGGTTTTGTGGCGTATGTGATGGATACACGAGTGAATTCCGAGAGGCCGAGGTCAGTTGAGGAGGTTCCGATAGTGCGTGAGTTCCTGAATGTATTTCCAGAGGAGTTGCCGGGTGTGCCTCCTGTGAGGCAAGTGGAGTTCAGTATCAATTTGGTTCCAGGGGCCGCGCCTATCGCTAAGGTGCCTTATCGCCTTGCACCTCCAGAGATGCAAGAGTTATCCTTGCAGCTTCAGGAGCTGCTGGGAAAGGGGTTTATTTAGCCGAGCAACTCGCCGTGGGGAGCGCCTATCCTGTTTGTCAAGAAGAAGGATGGTTCACACCGGATGTGCATTGATTACCGAGAGTTGAACAAGCTGACGGTCAAGAACCGTTACCCGTTGCCGAGGATCGACGATTTGTTCGACCAGTTACAGGGAGCATCTTGGTTCTCCAAGATCGATTTGAGGTCTGGATATCATCAGGTGAGGGTGCGAGATGAGGACATCCAGAAGACAACGTTCAGGACGTGTTATGGGCATTACGATATCCATTTCTTTGTGATTAGACTCATCTTGCTTTTCCATCAAGCTTCCTCTCTTTTCACTAATCCTGCAAAACATTCAAATGCAATCTTATCACATCATGTATTAAGAATCAACGAATAGGAACTTAATGGAGTTAGATAGTGGATTTTACCTGAAGCACAACCATACTCTTTGACTTTCCCATATTTTGGACTCTTCAGGCTCTTAGGGCAGACTTGTATCCAACGCCCTTTCTCTTGGCAGCAAACGCAGGTCGGTTCTCCTAGAACATCCTCGGAAGCATGGTTGGTTGACTTTCCCAATAAATACGCTCCATTGCTTTGCCAAATCATTTCTGATTCAGCAGCAATGAGCATGTAAGTTAGGTCAATGAGGTTTTCGTCATGATCCATCATATAATACTTTCTTTTGAACTCATTATATGATTCAGGAAGTGACTGTAGAACCCAGTTCACAGCCAACTTATCTGGGAATGACGCACCCAACATTAGCAACCTATCGATGTGTGATTTCATTCCCAAAACGTGGGCACACACGGGTTTACAATCTTCATGTTTCATTTCCAATAGGGCTTTAGTGACATTGAACCTTTCAATTCTTCGATCTTGTGGGTTAGGGAGAACAACGGGAGGAGGAGGAGGAAGTGAAGCATGATTTCTTGTTCCTTGATTGAATCGTGGAATATCATCTTCATGTGGAATGCTTGTTCCACGGGATTTAGGAATACCATAGTTGTCGAACTTTGACATCCACAAAACGGGAGAAAAATAAATTCAAGTTAGTTGATAGATTGAGTCCTTAATAAATCACCCAAATGAGATATTAAGGCTAGGACCCAACACAATACGCTACAACCTAGAAAAGGGATGCCGTAATCTAGTTGCAGAATATTTGAAGGTACGTGAATGACAATTCACTAATTTCCACAATTAAAAACGAAAAATAAATTTAAGTTTTAAATCTATGAAAACTCCTAGATCCTTTGAGATTCATTGAACATTTCAATGGCATGTTTAAATCTCGATATGCCCCTCTAGTTTGTGACTGGGATACCGAGGATCACAAAGTGGGTGTGAATAACCATGCAAACTTACATGGTGCCCCCACATGTTACAGTCACCTATTCGATGTGCCGGTTAACCACACACGTTCCACCGAACTATGACAAACATTGAGTCACCCTTTGCTACCTTTGCTTAGAACAATTTAGTGTGCCGGTAAACCACACACGCTCCACTAACGTCTTCGCAAGGGCACAAAGTGTAATTTCATGGAATTGCATCAATTCACTTTTGCCTAAAGTAACTAAGATTGGGAGTTTTGTAAAACATTTAGTTACTTTTGTACTTCATGATACTTATAATGGAAGGTTCTGTCCTATCCTACCCGTTCGGCTAATGACCCTCTACTAGTCAAGAGTGCGGTGGGTAAGAGTGGATACCCATTCAATCGCCATTTTATAGGCAATTTCCTTAAACACCCCTTATAGACCAGCTTCGTGAATGAGGCCTACTAACGGTAAGACTGACTTTTACTCATACATATATATATATATATATATATATATATATATATATATATATATATATATATATATATATATATATAATGTTAGACTTTTAATGTTATATATAGTATAGGGTGTATTTTACACTTTTAAAAATACTAGGTGGTCAAATTTAACAATTATACTTTTAATTCAATTAAATTGTAAACCAAAACTTTATGGATTTATTAAACCTCTTTTAATTATACAACTTAATTAATTAATAAAACCATAAGGGTGTGAATTGAACTTTTCAAAACAATACTAGGGTTTTAGAATTTAACATTCCTAAATTAAACCTTTTAATCAACTTTTAAATTCCAAAACTTGAGGGCAAGTTTTGAAACATTTCAAAACATTAGGGTTTAGAATTTAAATATTTCAAAATCAAACTTTTTAATCAAAATTTAAATTCCAAAACTTGAGGGAAAGTTTGAAACCTTTTCAAAACATTAGGGTTTCAACTATTTAAATTTCAAAACAAAACTTTTGAGTTCAAATTTAAACTATAAAACCTAAAGGAGAAAATTGAAACTTTTCATAACACAAGGATCAAATAACAAATAATATAAATTAAACAATTAATTTCATCCTTATCTATATTTGACCTAATTTCAATTTCTTGCAAAATAAGTTACCCAATTAATACAAATAATCCAACTTTAATCATATAAGGAAGTTATTATCTAATCAATTGGTAATTATCTTTTGTTTAATCAAGGATATACTCATAAATATTTTTAAAATCGGATTTTAATGATCTAGAACAGATAAGGCAAGTATCCATGAGTAAAACAGCAAGAAATCCCGAAAATAGCTCCATCTGACGCTCGAACTCACCGAGTACCACACTGTACTCGCCGAGTACACTATGGTACTCGCCGAGTTCATCAGGCAGGGTGTAACGCCTGTGTTTCCAGGCTTGCCACTTTTAGCAATGTAATAGTCTAGGTTAACCTTTGTAACCCGTTTTGAAATAATAAGATTGTATTATTTGAGTATTATGTGTTTTGTGCTTAATTGCTTAATTATGTGGTTTGATTAATTAAGAATAAAAATAAGCGTCAAAATTTAAGTGTAAAATAAACTTAATATCTTTGGTTAATGTTGTATTAGTTGAAACGAGGTTTCCGAATATATATAGAACGCCCAAATCTGACTTCGTATGAGGAAGTTATGATTTATCGAAGTTCTGGCTTAGCGGCATGCAGCCTGAAATACTCGATTTGAGATCGAGCGGTTTTTAGCCGAAGCAATCTAAATGAGAATCGAAGATCTCATTGTTGGCATCGAAGCGATAAAAAGTTAGGCGAGAACGGACGTCAAACGAAGAAGTTATGAAATTATAACGAAAGTTTCTGTCGCGGCCTATTAAAAATAATTAATAAAAATAAAGTCAAAATTAGCCGACGGAGTCTAAACGAAAGTCGTAGAGCGTGGTCTCACCTTTCCGTGGATATAAAGAACGTCGAAAACGGAGTTCGTATGAAGAAGTTATGAATTTCCGAAGTTTATTAATCATTTTGTATTTAAATTTAATTCAAAATCGGAAGCCTTATCCGAAGCCGAGTCACCGGTGTGATCCGGAGTACGCCCCGCGTACGTGAGTACGCTATCGCGTACTCCGATAATGTCGACACTTCGGATGACGCATGCAGTGACGATTTCGGATGCAGTACGCGCTGCGTACTGCAGTACGCCCCGCGTACTCCGAGGCTCCAGCCTCTATATAAGGGATCCGAAGACAGCCATATTTCTTGTTCATTTCTTCTCTTCTCTCTAGTCTTTTGCATCGTTTTTCGTGCCGAAGATACCCCGAAGCCCTGGTATCATACTCTAGCCCCGAGGCAAGTCCCGAGACCCCGAAGATCCCGAGAAGTGCGGTTCCCGAGTCGAAGCTCTGCCCGCGTGAAGTTCGATTTTCGAGGAGATCTTCCAGATCTGCTGAGGAATACTACTTCTATAAGCCGTAGTGCTGTCGGATCATCTCCTGATCAAGTGAGTGTATACTAACTTTCTTAAACACAATAAGAATACGAGTTTGGTTCGAGTGTATTAATTATATTGTTGTTTATAAGTGTGAGTGTGTATTTATTTTCTTTCTAATACAATAATACGAAGTATTTTATATAAAAATACGTGCTATGTGCATATATTTGGTTGTGTTATGTGTGAATGTGTATTCACTCTCTTCTATCTTATAGATCTGATTATTTCTCTATGAGATATGTGTTATGTGTGTGTGTGCCTCATCTGTTTTGTGATATATGTGTTGATTAAAGCATGCTATACAGGTTTTCTTTAAACTGTGTATACAAATGTATATTTTTATCTACTAATATGTTGGGTAGAACATGGGTAGACAGTTGGTGTGTAATAAACAGATGAGAGGCCTCGTTGTTGTTTGATTGAGTCATCTAGCGGAGTTTAGATGACGACCACTGGCTATTCTAGACAGTCTTGTGGAAACATTAGCAGGTTCGCCACCTGTAGGTGTTAATGAACTTGGGTGTTCATTCGTTGTACTCCATCCCCCTCATGGTTGCCTTATTTGACTTATATTGCTGAGGTACCCCCGAAGCATGTGTTGTCGCCCCGATGAAATATTCTTAGACTAGGTCCCTTATGTTAGTTGTTTTAGGGACATTAAAGTGAGAATAACGGGAATGGGTAATTGGGTTATTGTTGGTCGGTGAAAATTAAATATGATATTTATTGTGGGTTGAAAACCGTATATGCTCACCAGGCTCCCAAGCTTGACCCCCTCAGTTTTAAATTGTATTACAGGAAGTGGCGGAAGGGCATGAGATGGATGATCCATCAAGTTGTTTTGGTTACAAGTCTGCATATGTTTATATTTGTTATATGACTTGTAATGTTATCGTTTATGCTTATTGGTCTGTATCGGAACATGACACCCCGAGTTTTGATTATATAATGAAAAATACATTTCTTTTATGAAATGCTTTGGTAAACATTGTTTTATCATGTTTTGTTTTTGGGAACAAATTCCGCAACTCTTTCAAATCAAAAGGATTTACTCTGAAAATATTTAAAAGCATAAATGAAAATCGGTCTTTTCTGGCCAAGATTTTGGGGATGTCACAGTTGGTATGAGAGCATTAGTTTAAGCGAACTAGGAATTTGTTGGATTTCTAGACTTAAACTTAGAATGCTAAGTGAAGTTTTGAGATGTGTGTCTGTTGTGATTTAGACACGAGCACTAGTTTATTTTAGGAAAATTGCCTAAAATGCTTTTATGTGCTAAATGTTATATGTTGCCATATATATGATATTATTTGTTCGGATCTATGGTCTGTTGCCGACCGGATCTAGAAACCTTATGTGTGTAGGATTCTAAGCGTACGTCTACGATATTAGAACTAGCATGTAAACGTTTCGGAGTGATAAGGATGATTTGAATACCTATCATGATTGAGGATCTAATTTCACCTTATTCGGTGTGTAGATCAAAATGGTGAGAACAAGAAGTGGAGTTGGAAATGCTGACGAAAACAGGAATCAACCACCAGTGATTGAGCCAATACCTGTCGTAGCAGCAGCACCTGAGCCAATAACCATGACTGGTGTGCAATTGATGATTCAGACGATGTTGGATCGTCAGATGGATGAAACTAGACGGTTGCTTCAACAAAATCGTGAAGAACTGTCGATTCGTGTGGAAGAGCCTGAATTAAATGAAGGGCACTCGGAAGGTGGAAACTTTAGTGGGTCTGTTGGTCAAGCCAACCCACCGATACTTAGGCAAGATAACCATGAAGGAAGGAATGATGGAATGGGATGCAAGTACAAGGACTTTTTGACTTGCAAACCATCGACCTTCAATGGAAAGGAGGATCCGATTGGGGTTATGGATTGGATCTCCGAAATGGAGCTAGCCTTCATGACGTGTGGCTGCAGAGGTAAGTTGCAAACTATCTATGCCGTGCGTCAATTCCGAGGTGGAGCCGTTCGTTGGTGGAACACTCTAGGGAATACCTTAAGCCCTAATGAGCCACTGCAATTGTCATGGGCAGAATTCTTGGTACAGTTCAAGCGCAAGTTCTGTTCGGCTCAAAATCTGTTGGAGTTGGAGAATAAGTTTTTGACATTGACGAAAGGTAGCATGTCAGTTGATGAGTACACCAATAACTTCACCGATAAGATGGAGTTTGCCTTGCGTATCGTTCCAGACGAGCTGACAAAGGTGGATCGGTATGCGAAGGGACTTCCATGGGAGTACGAGGTGCCAGTACGTCAGGCACTTACTCTAGAGGCAGCTATCTGGGCTGCCAAGTCTGTGGAGAACATGATCAAGGGGAGAACCACCGGCAAGATTGATGTTGGTGAGAAAAGAAAGTTTGAGGGAACATCTGGTTCCGGTAAGAAAGGAAAATTTTCGAAATCTGATTCGAAAAAGTTTGGAGGAAAAGGAGGCGAAGCAAAGTGGTGTGATAAGTGTAAGAAAAAGCACTTTGGGAAATGTAGCGAGGATGTAACCTGCTACAAGTGTGGAAAGGTCGGACATTTTGCCAATGAATGTCCGAACAAAAAAAGGATGTGTTTTGGGTGTAATGAAGAGGGGCATATTTTGAAATACTGTCCAAAGAAGAAGGAGGCAGCTAGGCCCAACATTCCACCGAAGCCGAAGGAAAGAGCCTTCCAGATGACACTTGAGGCTGCGAAAGATGAAGCTGATGTCGCTTCAGGTACCTTTCTCGTAAACGAATTACCTGCTCAAATTTTGTTTGATTCTGGAGCTAACTACTCCTTTATTTCGCATGAGTTTGGTAGAAAGCTAGCTTTGCCTATTGATAGACTAGATGATGCTTTATTAGTCGAAGTAGCTAATGGCAAGTTTGTACCTGTTAGCCATCGTATGAAAAGCATCTTAATTGATCTGAATGGGAATAAGTTTCACGAGGAATTATTGCCCATCGATCTTAATGGTTTCGACATCGTGTTGGGAATGGATTGGCTTAGCGCCAATGATGCCGAAATTTTGTGCAAGAAGAAGATAGTTAAAGTAAACCCGCCTGGAAAAGATTCGTTTATGGTGTATGGGGACAAACGTAGAGTGAATTCTGGAATCATTTCTCTAATGAAAGCCAGAAAGTGTTTGACCAAGGGATGTACATCATATTTAGCATTCGTGATTGATGCTAAGAAAGAAAAGAAGGTGATGCAGAGTATTCCAGTGGTGTGTGATTTTCCGGAAGTGTTCCCCGAGGATCTTCCTGGATTACCACCTGATAGACAAGTAGAGTTCAGAATAGACTTGTTACCAGGAACCACGCCAATAGCAAAAGCACCTTATCGATTAGCACCGACGGAGATGAAGGAGCTAATGATGCAACTTCAGGAGTTATTGGACAAAGGTTTCATTAGACCTAGTTCATCTCCCTGGGGAGCTCCGGTGTTATTTGTGAAGAAAAAAGATGGAAGTATGAGAATGTGCATCGATTACAGAGAGCTGAACAAGGCAACAATAAAGAATAGATATCTGTTGCCGAGGATTGATGACCTGTTTGATCAATTGCAAGGTTCGAGCTATTTCTCGAAGATCGATCTTAGGTCAGGATATCATCAGCTGAAGGTAAGAGAGCAAGATATCGAGAAGACTGCATTCAGAACTAGATATGGACACTACGAGTTCTTGGTTATGTCGTTTGGACTAACCAATGCTCCAGCAGCGTTCATGGATTTGATGAATAGGGTTTGTAATCCGTTCCTTGATAAATCCGTGATAGTGTTCATAGACGACATTCTGATTTACTCGAAAAGCCAGGAGGAGCATGGCAGACACTTGCGAGAAGTGTTAGAAGTTTTGAAGAAGGAGAAGCTTTATGCGAAGTTCTCCAAATGTGATTTTTGGATTCGTGAGGTCCAATTCTTGGGTCACGTGGTCAACCAAGAAGGGATAATGGTTGATCCAGCGAAGATCGAAGCTGTGACGAAGTGGGAACAACCGAAAAGTCCCACGGAGATTCGAAGCTTTTTAGGATTAGCCGGATATTACCGCAGGTTTATCCAAGGCTTTTCTTCGATTGCTACTCCATTGACAGCTTTGACCCACAAAGGAGCTACTTATGCTTGGAATGAGAAGCATAAAGAAGCATTCGAGAAGTTAAAGAAGAAGCTATGCGAGGCACCGATACTTTCTCTGCCCGATGGAGTTGAAGACTTTGCTGTTTATAGCGATGCGTCTGGGGTTGGATTGGGTTGTGTTTTGACCCAAAGAGAAACGCATAGGCTAACTCCAAAAGGATGGAGTCTTGGAGTCATTTGACCTAAAGTCAGATGACAGTTGTGATTCATGCTTACTTGGAAAAATGACAAAGTCACCCTTCACAGGTTCTTGTGAGAGGGATGAAGGTTTGTTGGATCTTGTACACACGGATGTGTGTGGGCCATTCAAACATGCCACATGGGACGCTAATCGTTATTATTTGACTTTTACTAATGATTATAGTAGATATGGGTATGTCTACTTAATCAAGCATAAGTCAGAGACTTTCGAAAGGTTTATGGAATTTAAACAGGAAGCCGAGAATCAATTGGGCCGGAACATTAAGATGCTTTGATCCGATCGAGGTGGTGAGTATCTTAGTTCAGAGTTCCTCGACTATCTTAGGGAATGTGGGATTGTCTCACAATTGAAACCTCCCAGGACACCGCAGTTGAATGGTGTAGCTGAGAGGCGTAATCGAACCTTGTTGGATATGGTTCATTCCATGATGAGTCGAGCTTTGCTACCAATATCATTCTGGGGGTATGCCTTAGAGACTACCACCCATATCCTTAATCTAGTCCCTACAAAGAAAGTTGCCAAAACTCCTCACAAGATGTGGACTGGTAAAGTACCCAAACTAGTCCACATCAAGATTTAGGGTTGTGAGGCTTTCATGAGATGTGATACTCATGATAATCTTGAACCCCAAAGCGAGAGGTGTATTTTCATCAGCTACCCACAAAGATCCTTTGGTTACCTCTTCTACAAACCTAGTGATAATGTGGTCTTTGTAGCAAGAAGAGGAGTCTTTCGAGAGAGAGAGAGAGAGAGAGAGAGAGAGAGAGTTAATAAGCCAAGGAGACAGTGGGGGGCAAATTGACCTTGAAGAACTTCTAGAGTCAAGTGGTGAAGGAACTTCAAACCCTAGCCCTCAACTTGAGGAGGAAACTCCCGTTGAGCCAATTGACGAGTCTGTACCTCTGAGGCGTTCCACGAGAGTTAGGAATGCACCTGAGCATTACTATGGTTTCCATATTACTACGGAAGGTGAGACACTTATTAGTGATGAGACACTAGTAGGTCTGGATGACAGGCCCTGAGTCTGCTAAATGGAAAGAGGATATGAATAGTGAGATACAATCCATGTATGACAATCAAGTTTGGAACTTGGTTGAGAATGTACCAGGTCGTAAGTCTGTAGGGTGCAAATGGATCTTTTAGAAGAAGACCGACATGGATGGTAATGTACACACTTATAAGGCTCGACTGGTTGCAACGGGCTTCTCTCAAACTCCTGGAGTAAGATATTGTGATGCTGGCTTCCAGACTGATAGGGATAATTTCCGCTCTCAGTCGGGTTGGGTCTTCACCCTAAGTGGAGGAGAAATCACTTGGAAGAGTTCCAAGCAGGAGACAGTAGCTGATTCCACTTGTGAATCAGAGTATATAGCAGCGAGCAAGGTAGCAAAGGAGGCAATATGGATGAAGAACTTCATTGGAGACCTTGGAGTTGTACCAGCTATAAAGGAGCCTATGGAAATTTTCTATGACAGTGAAAGTGCTGTTGCCTTAGCCAAGGAACCAAGGGATCATGGGAGATCCAGACACATCGATAGAAAATATCATTTTATCAGACATCACATAAAAGAAGGAATCCTCGTGGCAAAGAGGGTATCATCGGATGAGAACCCAGCAGATCCCCTCACGAAGGGACTGAGTAGGGTTAAGCATCTCTAGCATGCTCGAAGCATAGGGCTAAAGGATGATATAAGTTTTAGTAGTTAGATAAATTATGAAATTTGTAAAGTGTAATTGACATTTGATGATGAATAAAAGTTGTGTTTATTTATGAGTAAAGTGTTACTATCTGTTGTCAATCGTTTACTATAATTTCTTTTGCATGTTTTTAACTTCCAGAATAGTATGTTGTGGTTTTACATATTATTCAAATTTTCCACAGTCAGCCATATGTTGGAAGTAGATATGAAGTAAGACTGTCATGAAGTTGGTTGTAGGTGTCAGGATATAAGACAACACTTTATGAGTGCTCATAAGTTCTGAGTATTGGAATCAACCCACGCTCACTAGAATCACTTCATGGAATTTTATCTCGAGTGATCGTGAGACGGTAATATCATATAAGTCTTCAAACCTAGAGATATGATTTGTTGCCTATGAATTGATTATGCATTGATTGTACGAAAACGCATTGGTAACTCGATGTTATAAAACGTGCTTTTGTGTATAATTCAACTAGTAGTAGAACAAACATATCAGTCGAAGTTTATCTGTTCCTTCTTGGATTAGAAGCTGATATCTGGACCCATCGATGATTTTGTTTTGACCTATGTACCGGGACCGGTCAGAACTAAGTTGATGTGTTCAATTAAGTTCTTTGTCAAACAAATCGAAAATCGGGAAACAAACTGTTGGACAATAAGTAAGACATTGTTCCATGTAATTGTACGGCTGATATCTAGAACAGAGGATTATATGATCACTTATCTTAAATGGCGTATCAACATCTTCTCAGTTCCGAGAGGCCTTGAAAGAGCTATGATTGCCGATCGGTTCCTGAAGTATTGCAGTTATAGTTATTAGACTTATCCAAGTGGGAGACTGTTGGATAAGGTGTCTAAGTCCATAACTATTTCTGGTAAGTACTTGACCTGACCCGACATGGTCCATTTGGGTTGCATGGCACCATGCAATTGGATAAACTAAATGAGAGAAATAACACATATGGTTTATTAATATATTATAAGTTCTAATATATTAATAATATTATTTGATTAGTTTTGATCAAGAATTAATTTAGAATTAATTAAGCGATCAAAAGATAACTAATTAGATATATGGGTAGATTAAGTAAATCTTCCATATCTTATATAGTGGACTAAGATGCTCCATGGATTATCAAGTTGGGTTCCACCCATAGGATGCTCCATGGAGTTAACCCATGGATCAAGAAATGAAGAGTCATGGAACATTAGGGTTTACCTAATGCAACACACTATATAAGCAATGTAACTCTCCCCAAAATCGACTACACTATGAAACAAGAGGGCTTGGCTGATTTTTCATGTGTTAGAGTATTCTCTCAAGTTTATTCTTTGCATTTGGTGTTGTGTGAAGCATTTGAGGCATCACACTTGAGGTGCTAGGCTCACAAGGTTTCAAGGAACACTTTCAACAACAAGGTATGTAGTTCTGTCTTTTATACAAAGAAAATTGTACCCCATGTATGCTAGATAGGTTCATAACCTTGGAAAACAACTTTGCATGATTATTAGACAAACATAGGTCCAAGGTTATTAGGGTTGCATGTACACTTAGGAAGTGTTAGAATGCTCAAAACCCATCACTACCATGAAGGGTGGCTGTGTGTGTTTTGTGTGTGAGTGTATTTTATGAAGTAAAAAGGGTATGTATTGTTTTGGATGGATTAATCAAGGAAAAGAACCATCACCCGAGGTGGCGATGGGTGGTGTTCGACCTAATAAAACCCTAATGGGCCTAGTGGAACCTTAATTAGCCCAATAGCTTAATCTTGGACTTAGTTGGTTTGTGTTTGGGTTAGAAACCCTAATTAGGGTTTAGAAAACCCTAATTTTATAAAATGTTAGTTTTAGATTGTCGGGACCCACGTTTGGATCAGTGGACTGAAGTTATGACTTATGTCGATTCCATGGTTTGTTGGCTTAGTGGAATAATGGACTTAATGGGTTACGTGAGAACAGTTAACCCTAATCGTCATTTCATGTGAAAACCCTAATTGATGGGCAAACTATTAACAAGTAAATGGACTAGAACACTTGGATTGGGCTTAAGGATAAGTCCCATTGGAAAGGTTTGGGCCCAATTTGGAAAATTGGGCCATAGATGGGCCATAACCGGGCCTTGATGATTATGAGATATTGGACCACTGCACTGCCAAGCGTTTGGACCATAATAAATGGTTGGGCCTTAAGGTTAGAACATGTGAGGGGTTTGGGCCCGATTTGGAAAATTGGGCCATAATTGGGCCTTGGTTGATTATTTGACTTTTGGGCCTTCAAAGTATGAGTTGGGCCTTGGTCTTGGACCAAGCTATGTTAGGGGTAAATGGTCCTTTTACCCCAGGTGTGTATTTTAGAGTATGCATTGGAAACCCAAATGGTTAATTGGGTTTTATTTTGATGTTGACAGTCTAGGGATCTGTCAGCTAGCATCCAAAGATTTATTCGCGGGACTCCAGCAGTGCGAGGTGAGTCCTCTTCCAGTAGGAACAGGTCTAAGGCACCAATGCCGGCTCATGTAGTTTATATGTTCTTGATAGGAACACGGAGTGTGGGCGGGGCCCGTATCTCATTATTACCAGAGTATAGATGTCAGTCAGATTGTTGGATTGCTATACTTGTTGTCTGTGTGATACTTGTATGTGTTTGTTTATGTATGTGAGTGTGGTCGGGGCCCATATCTCATTATTATTCGAGTGTGGGTGGGCCCCGTATCTCATTATTATTCGATTGTGGGAGGGGCCTGTATCTCATCATTAGCTGAGTGTGGGTGGGGCCCGTATCTCATCATTACTTGAGTATGGTTATTGGTATAATGGTAGGTTGTGTATTTGTTATATGTGTGATACTTGTATGTGTTTGTCTATGCATGTGAGTGTGGGCGGGGGTCGTATCTCATTATTATTCGAGTGTGGGCGGGGCCCGTATCTCATGATTTGTTGAGTGTTGGCGGGGCCCGTATCTCCTAGTCAACATAGTGTGAGATGGGCCCGTATCTCCTAGTTAGCGGAGTGTGGGCAGGGCCCGTATCTCCTTGAGTGTTGGCGGGGCCCGTATCTCTCAGTAGCATGATTATGTGTATGGTATGTGGTAGTTTGGGGAGACTCAATAAGCGTCGTGCTTACGGTTTTCAGTTTTGGTTTCAGGTACTTTGGTTTTCAAAAGAGGAGCTCAGGATGATTGCAGTGCACACACCATGTATTTTAGCCTGGGATGTTTATACTCTGATATATTTAACAATTATTATGATATTTTGAGATACACTGTTATTGTTTTTATATGTTGTTTGATGACTATGGTTTTATTAATGATTTAAAACGTAATTTTTAGAATGTATTTGTAACACCGTAAATTTTCAAAATATTTTTTTTTGCTTTTTCAAAATCACATAATGTATCACATCACAAATCAAAATCCATGACCAATACTGTTTTCAAAAACAAATCCCAAGATCTCTACACATAATAAACTCCATCGGTGTGTGTGTACGTGTCAAGCCGTCCCCTTCCCACGGTCCTCGCTGGTACCTGAGATATCAAACACAATAACTGTAAGCATAAATGCTTAGTGAGTTCCCCAAAATACCACATACCACAAATACGCCACTCAAGGCTAAATCCGACCCTCTGGTCTAGATGTCTCAGCGGGACCCTCCAGTCCCGCAGCTCGTCGGACCCTCCTGTCCAGTCCCAGCTCATTGGGCCCTCCGGCCCAGTCAGAATCGTTGGACCCTCTGGTTCGGTCTACACAATCATACAACATACATATAACACATATCACGTGATCTCATACATAGCACATAATCTCATACATAGCACATAAGACCCTCTGGTCAACTCATAATACCACTAAAGGTAACGTATAGTGAGAAGACTCACCTCGCGTGTCTCGGTAACTCGTAAATCCCTTAACCACTAGTGCTCGATCTCCCGAGCTATCGTCCTCCTACAACACAAGTGTATTTCTACTTCTACTACTTGACTCTGGCTACTAATACCACGAAGTCAAACCAGTCAACGGTCAACGGTCAACCCGACTCGCCGAGTCTGGCGTGGACTCGCCGAGTTCCTACGGGAACCCGATCCCTCTGAATCTCTTCCGACTCACCGAGTCACTCACCCGACTCGGTTACTCAACCGTTGGTTCGTAATCGTTGAACAACCCGCACCAGCTCGCCGAGTCTGGGGAATGGACTCGGCGAGTGCATTCCATGCACAACCCCAAATGACCTTCTGAGGTCAGATCCGCTTCACTAACTCATAGATCCAGTCTCCTTAAGCTTATTGACCACGTAAAGTCCAAGTATTGATGCTCATCAAGCATTGAATAGCTCATGAATGGTGTTTTAGCCTCAAATACATTGATCCCAAGCCAAAACCTCCATGGATGCATATAAAGCTTTGGCAATGAGGTGCTCTGGACCTCTATGGGTCCAGATCCAGGACCTTAACTCGCTAAGGGACCATGAGGACACTAGATCTAGCCACAAATGGGTTCAAAAGCCCTAAATCTACATGAACATCACAATAACAGAGAATGATTTGAGATTGTACCTCAGTTGTGATGTTCTGGACCTCAAATCTTCAAGAATCCACCCCTCTCTTGTTTCCTCTTGGCTAGATCTCCTCTTTCCTTGCTAGATAGCCACTACAAGATTAATAATGGATCCTTCCCTCACTTGAATCACTCAATCGCTCTAGGGTTTCACTCCGGGGACTGATGAGTGCAAATGAAGGCCATAAGGCCCCTTTAAATATGCCTCAAACCCGAGAAATTAGGGTTTCATTAAACAGCGTGGACTCGCCGAGTCCGGACGCGAACCCGCATCCAAATCCACGATCATACTCGGCGAGTCTAGGCTCCAACTCGTCGAGTCTCCTCACAAATTACCAAATAAATAAATAAATAAATAATACCTAGGAATCCGGGCTGTTACAGTATTTTTGGGATGTTTCTATGTGTGTTCAGATGACCAACTTTTGCCGTAAGGGGTCGAAGGTCAGGTTTGCTACGGGTTGTTTGAGGGAGCGGGTTAGGGACTGGTGGGAGGAGGTTGGTTATGCTTTGAAAGTTCTGGCAATTAAGGCCATGACCTGGCCATATTTTATGACCAGGTTCCTAGTAGAGTTCGCACCATCGGTTGAGATACAACAACTGGCTAAGGAGTTTCTAGACATGAGACAGACGACATAGATTGTGGCGGAGATGACTGCCAAATTCAGGGGGAGGGCCTTGTTAGTGCCCGTGTATATAGCTAATGAGCAGATGAGGAAAACCCGATATCATGACATGCTGAGAGCAGACATCAAGAAGTTCGTTAGTTATTCGGCGTGCCTGACTCTTGATGATACGATAGCCATGGCACGAGAGCGAGAGATTGATATGGAGCACATTGGGAAGAGGAAGGCAATTCCTGGACAGACGGTTGGGTTTTTAGCGAAGAAACCCACGGGGTTCGACTTAAGGTCGAAGGACCAGCAAGGCCAGAGCTGCTGTGGAAAATGCGGCAGGTCACATGAGGGAATTTGTAGAGTGTGGGGTTCAGGCTGCTACAAGTGCGGCAAGACCGGGCACTTTAGGAAGGATTTTATTGCCCCTACTACCACCATTCAGAAATCAGATCTGATTTTCTTTCATTGCAATCATAGGGGCCACAAGAAGGCCCACTGTCCGAGTCTAGCATTTGGAGAACCAGTGAAGGAGCCAACTCCAGTGACCCTGCATATTACAGATCGCCGTCAGGGCAAGGCGGATGCTCCAATGGTGAGGAGTCGGGCCTTTCAGTTGAGCGTCGAGGAGGCTCGGGCCGCACCAGATGTGGTGATAGGTTTGTTTCTTTGCCTTAATTCTTATTTTATGTTGATTTCAATACTTATATTTTATGTGTTTTTTTAGGATCATTCCTTGCGAACGATATTCCTAATTTGGTGTTGTTCGACTCGGGGCCACTCGATCTTTAGTATCTCCTGCACTCAACAAGAAGTTACCGAATCTTTAATCATGTTATACTACCTATTAGATGTTGAGATTGCAGATGAGTGGTTCGTCCTAGCATCGAGGGTTCACCGAGATTATGTTTTGAAGATGTGCAGCTAGTGTTACTCTATTTACTTGGTTCCCATTCCTCTACGTGGGAACAAGGTCATAGTAGGGATGGATTGATTGAGCCCCAATGGTGGCAATGAATGATTGCTAGCAACAACTATTGCGAGTGCGGACCCCAAGTGGGGGAGAGTTGGTGGTCCAGGGAGAGGGAGCTCATTGCGGCCCCATTTTATGTTCAGCCACTAAAGCCGTGCACTATCTTCATTAGGGTTGCTCTAGGTTTGTTGCTTATGTTATGGTTACTAGAGAGTAGGATAGGGAAATGATTGATGAGGTGCCAATTATTTGAGAGTACCCAGACGTTTTTCCGGAGAATTTACCCGGAGTGCCTCCTGAGAGGCAAGTGGAGTTCCGAATCGTTCTGGTTCCTGGTGTGGCTCCAATAGCCAAGGCACCAAATAGATTAGCTTTACCAGAGATGCAGGAGCTGTCTAAACAGCTGCAGCAGCTGTTAGACAAGGGATTTATCTAGTTTGGTAGTTCACCTCAGGAGCTGTCTAAACAGCTGCAGCAGCTGTTAGACAAGGGATTTATCTAAACAGGGTGCACCGATCCTGTTTGTGAAATTAAAGGATGGGTCGCACCGAATGTGTATTGACTATCGGGAGTTGAACAAGCTAACTGTAAAGAACCGTTATCCACTACCGAGGATCGATGATTTATTTGATCAACTTCAGGGGGCGTCTTGGTTTTCTAAGATTGATCTACGCTCGGGATATCACCAGATGAGGGTCAGGGAGGATGATGTGCAGAAGACAACCTTTCGGACATGTTATGGTCATTACGGATTCGTGGTGAAGCCTTTTGGGTACATTAATTCTCCAGCCGCATTCATGGACCTCATGAACCATGTGTGCAAACCGTTGCTGGATCGGTCTGTGATAGTATTTATTGATGATATCCTGGTCTATTCCAAGACACAGGAGCAACATGAGGAGCACTTGCGAGAGGTTTTGGATACCATGAGGAGGGAGAGGCTATATGCAAAGTTCTCCAAGTGCGAGTTTTGGTTGCGTGAGGTGCAGTTTGTGGGGCACCTTGTCAACCAGCACGGTATTCTGGTCAATCCGGCCAAAATGGAGCCCATGATGAGATGGGAGATTCCGATTCCTCCATCAAAGATTCAGAACTTCCTTGGGTTAGCTGGATACTATCAAAGATTTATTCGTTATTTCTCCAAGATAGCTATACCCCTGACCCGATTGACGAAGAAGACTGGCATTTTCCACTGGGGCCTGAGGAGTAGGCAGCATTTGAGACTTTAAGGCAGAATTTGTGTGAGAGGCCGATTTTGACCCTGCGAGAGGGTGTCGAGGATTTTGTAGTTTATTGTGACGCGTCTATTTCAGGCTTAGGTATGGTGTTGATGCGGAGTGGGTATTGTTGGATTAGGTGTCTAAGCCCATAACTATTTGGTATGTACTTGACCCGATTGTGAGCATGGTCCTTTTGTGTTGCCTTCACCGTAGCAACTGATAGGATGAATTAAGGAGAAAAAGGATTAATTATGATATATTAATATATTATATGAATAATATATTAAAAGAGAAATCATATTATTTAATTAATATTACTCAAGAATTAATAAGAATTAATTTTGTGGCTAAAAGACATTAATTAAATAAAGGGGACTAGAACTGTCAATTGTGTGATAGTTGAATATCGGGCTATTGGACTCCGTAGAAGTTGGAGTGGACAAAATCTATGGGGAAACCCATTAGAATTCGTCCAATGCTTCTAAAGAGGGAGTCAATGAGTTGCTTAGGGCCTAAGCAGTTAAATTAGGGTTTCTTAGTTGAAAACCCTAATAGCCTACCTGTACAAGGAACCCCTAACCCCCAAAAAATGTGTCCAACTCTTTGAGAGAACCCTAGAACGTTTTTGTGGCTCTTCCTCGTTCTCCTAGATCATCTTGTTGCTCATGGTGTTTGTGACTCCATTAGAGGTGCAACATTTCAGGCACTAAGCTTTCAAAGGTCAAGATCAAAAGGAATTGTGATTGTTATTGCTACATAACAATCAAGGTAAGATCTAAACCCTAATTCATATGTTAATTCTATTTTTGTATGCTAGATCTAGGGTTTATGAGCTTTGGATGATTATTGCATGCTCATTAGACAAACTGGATCCAAAGCTTTCGGGTTTGCATGTACACCATAGGATTGATATAGTGCTCAAAACCCATCAGGCACATCATCGCTTACCCCTCGAGGCAGATGAAGCCTCATGAGGCGAACTACCTGACACACAATTTTAGAGTTGGGGGCAATGGTTTTTTCCCTCAAGATTTGGCGACATTACCTCTATGGGGTCCGTTGTACTATTTACACAGATCACAAGAGTCTGAGGTACTTGATGGATCAGCCAAATTTGAACATGAGGCAGCAGCGGTGGTTGGACTTGGTGAAGGACTATGATTGCGAGATCCTTTACCACCCAGGGAATGCCAATGTAGTGGCCGATGCTCTTTGTCGCAAGGCAGACGCGTCTCCGATCAAGGATATCTGTTTGAGGATGACAATGGTGACTCCTCTTTTGGAGAGGATTCGGGAGGCACAGTTGGTGGCTATGAAGTATGAACACCGAAAGAGTGATCACATCATGGGTCAGATTGCCTCCTTCGATCATGATAGCCAAGTTTTATTGACACTCCATAGGAGAGTGTGGGTTCCATACTTAGACGAGATATAGCTTGATATGTCAAGAGGTGCTTGACCTATAGGAAGCTCAAGGTCGAGCACCGGAGACCTCACGTCAAGATGCAGTCATTAGACATCCTTGTGTAGAAATGGAAGGAGATTACCATGGAATTCATTACGAAGATTTGGCGACATTATCTCTATGGGTTCCGTTGTACTATTTACACGGATCACAAGAGTCTGAGGTACTTGATGGATCAGCCAAATTTGAACATGAGGCAGCAACGGTGGTTGGACTTGGTGAAGGACTATGATTGTGAGATCCTTTACCACCCAGGGAATGCCAATGTAGTGGCCGATGCTCTTTGTCACAAGGCAGACGCGTCTCCGATCAAGGATATTTGTTTGAGGATGAAAATGGTGACTCCGCTTTTGGAGAGGATTCGGGAGGCACAGTTGGTGGCTATGAAGTATGAACACCGGAAGAGTGATCGCATCATGGGTCAGATTGCCTCCTTTGATCATGATAGCCAAGTTTTATTGACACTCCATAGGAGAGTGTGGGTTCCATACTTAGACGAGATATAGCTTGATATGTCAAGAGGTGCTTGACCTACAGGAAGCTCAAGGTCGAGCACCGGAGACATCACGTCAAGATGCAGTCATTAGATATTCCCGTGTAGAAATGGAAGGAGATTACCATGGAATTCATTACGAAGTTGCCACGGACGACACGATGAATCGATGCAATATGTGTCATCGTGGATCGATTGACCAAGAGCGCCCATTTCATACCGATCCAAGTGTAACATCTGGGATTTGCATATATTAATATTATTTATTTTATTAAATAATGGGCTGTTGTTGGTTTGGGCCAGGATAGTTGGGCTTTAGGCTTTGGGCTGAGAAATGTATTACGCTGGGCGTACCATGCCAGGTATGTGCAGCGTACTCAAGAGGGTGGGGCGGGGAGTCCATGCACGTACGCCCAACGTACCAAAGGGTACGCGCAGCATACGCGCACAGGTTCTAAAACCCTAAATTTTAGGGTTTGATCCCTATAAAAAGGATCTTATGCCTTTGGTCCAGCCTCCCTCTTACCTTTATGCAGCCACCACGAAAACCCTAACCCTTATTTGTGTGTCCTTCTGATTTGGAAGCCATTTGAGAGTAACTTGGTGTAGTTTTGGTGCTTTGGAAGAGAAAGGAGCTTGAAGGAGCAAGGATTCACAAAGAGCTTGTAGATCCAGGAGATTGGCATCATTTCTGACTCTTTTGAGGTATCAAGTTCCAAACTTGACCATTGAATGCTTAGATTTGTTTATATAAGTGTTTAAGGTCACTTTTGGACTCCATTGTTGAGGCTTCTTGCATCTTAATGATTTCAGACCATAAGAGCTGTCCTTTTGGGATCTTAGAGGCACTAAGAGTCATAAAAATCAGACCTTGATGGTTAAGCCACAACCATGCAAGGGTTTGATGGTCATAAAGCTTGTTAAAAGGACCAAAATCATGTTTTGACCCCAACCATGCATGCAAGCACATAAAGTTTGTGACTTTATGGACTAGGAGGTCTTAAAGGACCTGGATCTACATTTTGGACGTAAAGACTTAATGGATTAAGTCACAAATGAAGTCCCAAGGAAGCTGGCCAGTACGCTAGGCGTACACCCTGGTACGTTGCGCGCACTGGGTCAACTCCCTGTTTTGGTCAAGGCCAGCGTACGTTGGCCGTATGTGACAGGTACGCCGCGCGTACGCATGTAGAAGGGCTACATTGGGCCTTAGGGGACTGGGCCTGGACTGTTGGGCCCCGTGGCCCACTGTGGTGTATAGTTCTGGGCCTAGGAATTTGGAATTAGAAGTATTGTGACTTTTGGGCCACATTGGGCCACTCGAGATTATTCATTTTGGGCTAAGGACTTATTAGACTTGTGAAAAGGCCCATTTGAAGAGTTGGGCCCAATTTAGAAAATTGGGCCATTAATGGGCCCATAGGGAACCTTTGATGGGCCATGGGTGCATTGGATTTAATAAGTTAGCATTGGGCTTTATATATGGTTCAATTTAGGCCAAGGGGGGTAAAATGGTCATTTTACCCTAAGTAGTGTTATAAATTCTGATTGAGTGTCGTTATGATTATAATAGTCGGGAGTCATCAGATCAGCTATAAGAGATCCATTTCTGTGAGATTTGGCTCACAATTTTACGAGATGAGTTACCTTCCAGCAGAAGTGGGTCTAAGGCACCAAGGCCGACCTACTAGTAAGAGTTATAGTAGATATGATTTTCTTTGTGATGATTATCTGGTATGTTGCTATCTGTTACGATTATGTGCTAGTATGCTAATCTTACACAGATTTAATGAATAACTTCCACCTATGGAACATTTCCATTTTCCCATTTTGACTGTCACTTCTAAGCAAGAGTTACCTCTTTTTAGAATATGTCAATATGGTCCTCCCAAAAAATTAACACTATACCTTTAACTGTCCATGAGCAACCAATCTTTGGTAAACCTCAAATTGTTCTCGACAATTGCTTAATCATTTTAGTCATATCCGGTTCTAGTACTTTTTCCTTCTTAATGCCCTAGGCATTTGGAAAATTTAGAACGGATGAATATTATAGCATATGTAATCGATCCAATACTCAAAGCATATTAAACACGATTCATCATGTCTAACATAAAGACATGATACTTGATCAGTCCTTTGCTATAATTTTTATTTTCCATGTTCTCACAATTCAGACTATGAAAAGGGATGCTGTAATCATAATCGAATTTTAGAACACAAATAATGTAATTATGACTAAATGTGATTAAAAACTCATAATCTAAGCTTTTAGAACTGGGATGAAGTATAATTTCCTCTCCCTTAATTATAGTAAACAACTTTTCAACCCCTACAACTTCACGAATTGAAACACTTTTGTTTTCTATAATTAACATTTCTAACTTGCAATACTAAACATAATAATCATACTCCCACTAGCATGATAATTATTAGCATAACACTTATGCTCTTACTAGCTTTGACAGGTATCCAAAATCATACACCTTTCCTCAGATAGCTCACATGTGTGTCTAAAAAATTATGAAGAGGGATGCCGTAATCATAATGTTTAGACCTTTTTCTATTCTCACTAGTACATGTTTGTGTTTCGGTTAACCACACCCACTCCACTAACGACTTTGAGAATGCAAATATCACAATTGCTATCTACTTAAAATCTACTTAGTGAAAGCGTTTCCTTACCATCATTTTCATGAATCTAAGAGAAACCTTATGAAACTTATATTTCTATGGTGTATGTGTTCCTATCCATGAAAATTTGTCATAACCATAATCACAAGACAAGGTTAGTGACAAATCTAAACTCATATGGACTGAACTTGTTTAATCTTAGTTTTCTTGCCACACGGAAGCACAAGGGCCTACCATTGCTTCCAGGTTGTTATCCAAACAATTGAGATCTCAAAGAACTCATATGCATAGTCAAGTTTAACTAGAATGAGCATAGAAACAAGAATATGTCAACACGATAGGTTGCCAACCTCAGGTCGTGTGCTAGTGATAAACAATAGGTTTCAACCTTGATTAGTTCTTGAGACTTTCAAGACCTTTAAGACTCACACTGTCCTCTTGACATATAAGACTCTCTTGTCAAGAATCATTCCTTGACAAAAAAATATTCAAGAGTTAGTGCGGATTCTTTATCAAGACAAACACTTCACACAATTGGTCACAGTTGGTCTTTGTCTTATGCAAGACATCACAACCTGCCAATTTCAAATGTACAAGAGTTGAAAACATTTTACTCTACATTTGACAAGCGTTTGAAACCTTTCTTTATGTCACTCAAGGTTACCATCTCGGAGCATCACTCTAAGAATTGTTTTGGAAAGAAGTATGATACATCTTCTTGATTTAACCATTTCAACAATTCACGATTCCTCTTCTTAGCCAAACAAATGCACTAGGATGTCCTTAGAGAATCAATTGTGATATGGTTTCATAATAACTAAGATAACCATAAACAAGATACTCAAGTACTCTCCCATCTTTTTAGATTGGAGAAACTTTTATCTTTCTGCCTAATTTGATTCTTCTCATCTATTTTGCCTTACATTGAAACTTTTCCAATGTTTCAGAATTACACTTAAACTTGTAAGCATAACCATATTTACTAAACTTTAGTAAATCATGACGAATAGTCTCATCCAACTTTTTGGTGGACCTGAACAGTGCACAACCAGGTGTACTCAATCTCATAGTCCTTCACTTGACTCACATATACATGTGAACAACGAATTAGTCTTAATTTCCCAAAGATGAAATTATCATTCATCATACAATACCAGTTGCATGATTCCAAGCTTCTATCCAACTGGAACTTGGGTGATGAGAATCTTTCCTTATTTGGTAAATGATAACACCACCACAACCGAAAGAATCAAATCCATTTTCCAATATTGCTATCAATGGAATCATATAAACAACAATTTTTCACAAATGCCATTGTAAGGATATTTAAAATAAAAAAAATTAAACCTTTTTCATTTATTTTAAAACTTGCGGAAAAAACCTATCCTTACAATGCAAATGCATATGAAAACAATGTTGTTATTTATTCCTAGGCAATCTATCACAACTCTTAAACAACAACTCAAAATTTTGATCACCGAACCATACGATCGAAATCCATCTTCGCGATCAGAATCAACATATTCTTCCTTTAAGTTTCCTCTCTTTTCTTTGATTCTTAAAACATGAAAATGCGACCTAGTCTCATCATGTAATAAGAATCTCAAAATATGAACTTAATAGAGTTAGATAGTGGACTTTACCCGAAGTAGCAACATTAGTATCTTCAATATTAATAACTCCTCCTGACACAAATCTAGCTCGTTTTCCATATTGAAGATGTGTCTCCCTGTCAATTTCTTTATGTGTCATTGGGATGGATGTGTAGTTATGATTGAAAGGAGGAGGAACACTATCATACCCTAGACCCTTGTTTTGATTATCTTTGAATTTTAATTGGGTTTCAAACAAGGACTCGACTGTCTGACTTGACGCAGTGTAATTTTTAAAACTAACATCTGTTTTTCCACACTTAATTTTCAAAGTGTCAAATTCTTCAGTTACAGCAGCAAGTTGTCTCTTAATATAGTCAAAATTTTCACACTTGTTGCTATACTTTTCCTAAAGTCCTTGGTTTTTGCTTCTAATTCAGCCTTCAGGGGTTTCTGTCCTTTCCTGAGTTGATATCCTTCATACCTCAGGTCCTCAACTTCTCTTTTTAATAAATCAATTTGTTCCCGAAGAAATTTAATCGTAGCTTCACAAGCTGGAGTACATGTAACTTCAGTGACCGGAATGTTTTCAGAACTCAACGTTTCTCTACACTTCAAAGCATTAAGTTCTTCAATTACATCAGCAAGACTAAGATGATTGAGATCTTTTGTCTTCTTGATGATAGCCACGTTCATATCCCTCGATTTCGGAATTGAATTTAGTAGCTTTTTGTTTATCTCGGACTTAGTCAAGAAGATCCCAGCCATATTCATCTCAGTAGTAAGTGTAGTAAATCGCTGCAACTGAGTTTCGAGGGTTTCTCCAGGGATATAATCGAAAATGTTGAAATTTTGTCTTAAGATATCCTGACGACTCTCTTTCATGTTTTCAAATCCCTCGTAGACCTAAAAATTAATTAAAAAACACAACTAGAAACCAAAATCAAACTTAAAAGTCAAACTCTTTGACTACAAACCTCAAAAGTCAACCTTAAAAGTCAAATTTAAAAAGTCAAACTCAAAAGTCAAACCGAAAAGCTAAATTTGAAAATTTAAAAGTAAAACGAGAAAGTCAAAGGTCAAACTTGAAAGTCAAAGTCAATTTTTGAAGACAAAAGTCAAAGATAAAAGTCAAAAATTAAAAACTATTTTTTGGGTATTATTATTATTATTATTATTATTATTATTATTATTATTATTATTATTATTATTTTATGAAAAAGGAATTTAAAAATAAAAGGAATTTAATTTTAGGGCTAAAAATGACAATTTTGCGAAACTTGGAATCGGAAAGGAGTGTTTTTGAGTAAAGAATGCGGTGGAAAAGAACAAAGGTAATGCTAGAGGAGTTGGTTAAGGCGCTGGTTGATGAGCTTGAGGTCGTAGGTTCGATTCATGCCCGCTCCAAAGTCACTTCCCCTTTTTTATTTGAAGCTGCGAGGCGAGGAAGCTGATGCGAGGACGCTGCTTGCGAGGCCGAGGTGCGAGGCCGAGGACTCCGAAGCCGGAAACGTGCGAGACCGAGCCACAAACTGCTGAGCCGTATACTCCGAGCCGAGGCCGCAAACTCCGAGCCGCAAACCTCGGGCCGTGAACTCCTCGGAAACCCTAGCTGCTGGCCGCCACCACCTCGCAGGTTACGACCAAAAACATTGATTTTTGCCCTTTTTTGCTCCAAAATTCGATCAAAAACCCTTTTTTATGAAAAACACGAAGAACAAACCCCCCTTATTTTTCAGAAATCTATCCAAAAACGCAAGAATATTTCGAAAATAAGATCAAATAATCCCCCAAATCTGACAAAATTGACTGATACAACTTGGCTCTGATACCAACTGTAAGTCCCTAATCTGCATGTGTATCAATCAGATCCGTTTGATGGTGCGGAATCCCAATCAAACGGATGATGTCAGATCAAATAGAAGAGAAGGAGAAGAAGAATAATATGAATCTTCGTATGAATTGATTAGAATTATGATCCGGATACAAAAGATTCACACAAAATGCTCTTTGGCCGTAAACTCTCTTGGGTTCATCAATCTCTACTCCTCACTGTAACACCTATATCATGGGCCGGATAAACATGGGTCATAAATGGGTTTACGGCCGTAAACACCAAGTTGTTTACGGTCCAAGACACAAAAAAATATATATGTTTCTAGAAGAGTAAAGTATAAACCATATTTTTGACCCAACACGCAGCATACTTAAGAGGGTGGGCGGGGAGGCCGTTCACGTACGCCCAACGTACCAAAGGGTACGGGCAGCATACACGTACAGGTTCTAAAACCCTAACTTTTAGGGTTTGATCCCCATATAAAGGATCTTATGCCTTTGGTCCAGCCTCCCTCTCACCTCTATGCAGCCACCACGAAAACCCTAACCCATATTTGTGATTTGGAAGCCATTTGAGAGTATCCTTGTGTGGTTTTGGTGCTTTGGAAGAGAAAGGAGCTTGAAGAAGGAGCAATGATTCACAAAGAGCTTGTAGATCCAGGAGATTGGCATCATTTCTGACTCTTTTGAGGTATCAAGTTCCAAACTTGACCATTGTATGCTTAGATTTGTTTATAGGAGTGTTTAAGGTCACTTTTGGACTCCATTGTTGAGGCTTCTTGCATCTTAATGATTTCAGACCACAAGAGTTGTCCTTTTGGGCTCTTAGAGGCACTAAGAGTCATAAAAATCAGACCTTGATGGTTAAGCCACAACCATGCAAGTGTTTAATGGTCATAAAGCTTGTTAAAAGAACCAAAATCATGTTTTGACCACAACCATGCATGCAAGCACATAAATACTTTATGGATTAGGAGGTCTTAAAGGAATTGGAACTACATTTTGGACGTAAAGACTTAATGAATTAAGTCACAAATGAAGTCGCAACGAAGCTATCCAGTACGCTAAGCGTACACCCTGGCAAGTTGCGCGTACTGGGTCAACTCCCCGTTTAGGTCAAGGCCAGCATACGTTGGGCATACGTGCCAGGTACATCGCGCGTATGCCTACAGAAGGGCTACATTGGGCTTTTTGGGCCTTAGGGGACTGGGCCTGGACTATTGGGCCTCGTGGCCCACTATAGAGTATGGTTTTGGGCCTGGGAATTTGGAATTAGAAGTATTGGGCCTTTTGGGCCACTCGAGATTATTCATTTTGGGCTAAGGACTTATTAGACTTGTAAAAAGGCCCATTTGAAGAGTTGGGCCCAATTTAGAAAATTAGGTCATTAATGGGTCCTTAGGGAGCCTTTAATGGGCCATGGGTGCATTGGATTTAATAAGTTAGCATTGGGCTTTATATATGATTCAATTTAGGCCAAGGGAGGAAAATAGTCATTTTACCCTAAGTAGTGTTATAAATTCTGATTGAGTGTCGTTATGATTATGATAGCTAGGAGTCATCGGAGCAACTGTTAGAGATCCCTTTCTGTGAGATTCGGCACACAGCTTTACGAGGTGAGTTACCTTCTAGTAGAAGTGGGTCTAAAGCACCAAGGCCGACCCACTAGTAAGATTTATAGTAGAGATGATTGTCTTTGTGATAATTATCTGGTATGTTGCTATCTGTTACGATTATGTGCTAGTATGCTTTATGTGATAGGAGGGGTAGGATAGACCCCAGTACTGGTTGAAAGGACCGAAGGGGTAGTTAGTACCCAGTTACGATAGATAGATTATGATATATGTGCTATGATATTATGTGGTAGTGGTAGGGGTGAAATAGTCCCCGAATACCGGTCGACAGGACCGAAAGGGTAGTCCAACACCCTGATCTAATAGGCAAGTTACCAGTTGAAAGAGAACGAAAGGATAGTCAGTACCGAAACATGTTAGACAGTAAGTGTTATGTATGGTATATGGTATGATGTGGGAACTCACTAAGCTTTGTGCTTACGGTTTTCATTTTTCATTTCAGGTAGCTCTTCGTCGAAGGGGAAAGAGCTAGCAAGGTAGCAGCGAATCGTACACACACGATTTCCGCATTTTGAGATCCATGGGATTGTACTCTAATATTATTACTATTGATGATATGATTTTTGATACATGTGATTATGGTTTTACGGTTGTATGTGATATCGATGATGTTTTTGTTGGAATAGTGTCTAAGGCTGCAACTATATTAGGCAAGTATTTGACCCGATTGTGCATGGTCCTTTTGGGTTGCCTTCACCATAGCAACTTGATAGGATGATTTATTAAGAGAGAATAAATATTACTAATATATTATGAGAATAATATAAAGAATAATAATATTTTTATTTGATTAATATAAGTCATAAATTAATTGGTATTAATTTGGTGACTTAAAGAGATTAATTAAATAAGAGGGTATAAACTGTCAATTGTTTGATAGTTACACTTTAGACTGTAAATCCTTATTGGATAGGGGTTGGACGAATTCTAGAGCTAAGGATAGCTCAAAATCGTCCAAGGCTATCTATGGTAAGGATATGGATTGCTTTAAGAGAAGATTATCCAACTAAGGTTTAAGTTGAAACCCTTAAGGAGTCTACAAGTATATATAGACCCCATGGCTTATGGAAATCTGCATCTCAATAAGAATAGAGAACCCCTGGCCGATTTCTCCTAGCCTCTCTCTCCCAAATCATCCTCTTTGCTACTTGGTGTTTGTAAGCCATTAGAGGAGTGACAATTGTGACTCTAGAGCTCCAAGACAACAAGATCAAACAAGAGATTCAAAGGTATGCTTCTAGATCTGATTTTGTATTGTTCTTATACCTAATTAGTCATTGGAAGTCTTGGATTCAAAGCATGTTTAATTAGAAAGACTAGATCCAAGCATTAGGGTTTTGCATGCGCACATAGGAAGGTTCATATGGCTAAAACCCATCAGTGGTATCAGAGCCTAGCTTGGTTTCTATTAAATTGTTGCTTGTTTGTTTGAAACTTAGCTGCAAAATTCGATTTTTGTGTTTCTGTGTCATGGACTCGGCGAGTTGGCCAGACTCGGCGAGTCCCTTGGTGCACTCGACGAGTCCAAGCATCAGGAAAGGCCAGATTCGGGATTTCTTCATGATTATCTTATGGAAACTTACCTTAATCATATTAGATCAACCCTAATCCGATTTTTTGATATATATGACTATAATCTTGATCTAATTAAAGATATTTATCAACTAATAAAATATTTAATTTCCTTATATGATAATTAGTTAATTATTTTGATTAAATTGGTAATTATCTTGCAAGAAATCTTGAATAAATTAAATATAGATAATTAGGAAATTAATTGTTAATTAGAATTATTTGTTATTTGATCCTCCATGTTTTAAATGTTTAAAACTTGTCCTCAAGTTTTGAAATTTATGTTTTGTGATTAAAAGTTTTAATTTAGACAATTTAAATTTCAAACCCTAAGTTTTTTAAAAGTTCAAAATACAACCCTATACTAATATAATATTACAAGATTAATATATATATATATATATATATATATATATATATATATATATATATATATATGTATGTATAACTAAAATGCTAGTCCTACTGTTAGTAGGCCTCATTCACGAAGCCGATCTATAAGGTGGGTATAAGGTTGCGGCCTATAAAATGGCGCTTAATGGGTGTACACTCACACCCACCGCTTGCTTGATCGGTGGAGGGTCGTTAGCCGAACGGGTAGGATAGGGCAACCTCATCCTCTAATTAAAAGTATAATATGTAATACAAAGTAACTACACATTTTTTTAAATTTCCCAATCTTAGTTACTTTAGGAAAAGTGAATTAATGCAATCCCATGAAATTACACTTTGCACCCTTGCTATGAAGTTAGTGGAGCGTGTGTGGTTTACCGGCACACTAATTGGTTCTAAGCAAAGGTGGCAAAGGGTGATTCATTGTTTATCATAGTTCGATGGAGCGTGTGTGGTTTACCGGCACATCGAATAGGTGATCGTTACAATGAAGGCACCATGTGAATTTGCATGGTAATTCACACCCGTTTTGTGATCCTCGATATCCCAGTCACAAACAAGAGGGGCATATCGAGATTTAAACATGCCATTGAATAGTTTCAATGAATCTCATCCAAACCTAGGAATTCTCAATACATTTAGGACTTATAGTTAGGTTTTATGGTGGAGAATTAGTGAATCGTCATTCACTTACCTTCATATTATTTGCATGTTGGATTACGGCATCCCTTTTCTAATATGTAAATATTGTTGTTGGATCCTAGCCCTAATTTTTCTTATTGGGTGATAATTAGGGATTCATATTCTAATCTATCTTTGTCCTTTCTATTTGTAGATGTCGAACGCAAACAACGCTGCTGCTAGTTCTTTCACATTGATGAGCCTTTGCCAAAAGGTCACTTTCGATGGGACGAACTTTAGCGAATGGATAAGATACATTCGCACCATTGCTCGCTATGAGGATAAGGAGTATATCCTCGATGAGAAGCTCGAGAAAATCAACCATGAAATCGCTACTCCGGCTGAAATGACCGCTTTTGAAACTCATGAGCGCGATGCAACGAAGGTACATTGCATCATGATAGCCACCATGAACTCAGAATTCCAAAAGTCTTATGAGGACATGTACCCATACGAGATGCATCTAGACTTATTGGAGAGATACCACCAAAACGCGAGACAAGAGCGTTATGAGATTTTCACTAACATGATTTCCGCTAAGATGGGTCATGGAGAATCTCTTACCGTGCACCTGCAAAAGATGCAAAGGTATGTCGACCGTCTTCGCAAGTTGAATGTTGACTTTGGGGAAGACTTGGCGATCGACATGGTGCTTCACTCTTTACCTCCGAGCTACAATCAATTTAGGATGACCTACCACATGAACAAAGAGGAGGTCACCCTAAGCAAACTCCAAGGTCTCTTGAGGGTTGCTGAGAGCAACTTCAAAGACAAGTCTGTTGCACCAACTCCCAATCCACCCGCTGCTCTTGTCTTGGCTATTGGTCAAGGGAAGGGAAAGAAGAGGAAGGCTTCGTCGAAGAACTATCGCAAGGTTAAAGCCCGAGATGGTGCCTCTTCTAGTGGGACCAAAGTTGATCCCGCTAAGCCCTGCCCTAACCCAAAGGAGGCAGAGTCCCACCACTGCCATAAGATAGGACATTGGAAGAGAAGCTGCCCAGAGTACCTGCAAGCCATTAAGGAAGGAAAGATCAAGCCGTCTTTCGCAGGTATATACACAATTAAATCTAACGATTCTAATCAAGCTATTTCTTGGGTTCTTGATACCGGTTGTGGTTACTACATTTGTTCTAATGTGCAGGGACTAAGAAGAAGTAGGGATGTGGAGCAAGGAAGGATCAATCTAATCATGGGGAACAGAAGATCGTCGCCTGTGACCAAGATTGGAGTGTATTCTTTAGTGCTTAGGAATAATTTAAGTTTAGATTTGAACAATTGTTGCTATTTGCCAAAAATGGCTAGAAACATCATTTCATTTCATGGTTTGTATAGACAAGGTTTTAGATTTTCTTTTAATAATGAGAATGGTTCTATTTTGGCTTATCTAAATGGTGTCTTTTACTTTGAAGCTATACCATGTAATGGAATATATGAAACTGTTATGATTGTTGATAACTTAGTAAATGATGTTTTAAACATAGATTCTTCCAATAGTATGGATAAAGCATCCTTGTGGCATTGTCGTCTTGGACATGTCAACAAGAAACGCATAGCCCAACTCCAAAAGGATGGAGTGTTGGAGTCATTCGACCTTAGGGAAGATGACACGTGCGAGTCTTGTTTGATTGGAAAGATGACTAAATCACCCTTCACGAGTACGTGTGAAAGGGGTGAGGGTCTGTTGGACCTAATACATATTGATGTATGTGGACCGTTTAGATCAACCACGAAGGATGGTAACCGCTTCTACGTGACTTTTACCGATGATTATAGTAGATATGGGTATATCTATTTAATCAAGCAAAAGTCAGAAACCTTTGAAAACTTGAAAGAGTTCAAGAATGAAGTGGAGAATCAATTGGGCAGGAAAATCAAGATGCTTCGATCCGATCGAGGAGGAGAGTACCTAAGTCTTGAATTCCACGATTATCTCAAGGAGTGTGGAATACTTTCACAATTGATGCCTCCTAGGACACCGCAGTTGAATGGTGTGGCAGAAAGGCGTAATCGAACTTTGTTGGACATGGTTCGCTCTATGATGAGTCGTGCTTCACTACCTATCTCTTTTTGGGGGTATGCCTTAGAGATTGCCGCCCATATCCTTAACCGAGTCCCTACTAAAAAGGTTGCCAAAACACCTCACGATATGTGGACAGGGAAAGCTCCCTCGTTAGCACATATAAAGGTTTGGGGTTGCGAGGCTTTCGTAAGACGAGATACTCACGACAAGCTCGAACCTCGAAGTGAGAGATGTATTTTCATCGGCTACCCGCAGAAATCCTTTGGATATCTCTTCTATAGACCGAAGGACAATGTTGTCTTTGTTGCGAGGAGAGGAGTTTTCCGAGAACGAGAACTCATAGGCCATGGAGACAGTGGGAGGCAAATCGAGCTTGAAGAGATTGAAGAGTCGATAGATGAAGGAACCTCTACCGCTGGCACTCAACCCGAGGAGGAAACTCCGGTTGAACCGATTGACGAGTCCTTACCTCTTAGACGTTCCGATAGAGTTAGAGTTCAACCCTAGTTTTATGGTTTTCATATTACTACCGAAGGGGACATGTATATTAGTGATGGTACACTAATAAATCTTGATGAACCTAATAGCTATAAGGAAGCCATGGCAGGCTCGGAGTCTGTGAAATGGAAAAAGGCAATGGATAGCGAGATCCAATCCATGCAAATGGATCTTCAAGAAGAAGACCGACGTGGATGGAAACGTACACACATATAAAGCGCGATTGGTTGCGAAGGGCTTTACTCAAACTCCCAGAGTTGACTATGAAGAGACCTTCTCACCAGTTGCGAAGATAAAATCTATTAGAGTGATGCTAGCTATTGCTGCCTTTCATGATTATGAGATATGGCAAATGGATGTCAAGACCACTTTCCTTAACGGAAAGTTGGCTGAGGATGTTTACATGGCTCAGCCAGAGGGGTTTGTGGATCCGAAGCATCCAAAAAAAGTGTGTAAGGTTGAGAAGTCCATTTATGGACTTAAGCAAGTGTCTCGCAGATGGAATCTTTGCTTCGATGAGAAAGTCAAAGAGTTTGGATTTGTACGAAGCGAAGATGAATCATGTGTATATGTCAAAGCCAGTAGGAGCATAGTTAGCTTTCTCGTTCTATATGTCGATGATATATTACTCATAGGAAACGACATCCCGACTCCGCAGGAAGTTAAGTCCTGGCTCGGGAAGTGCTTTGCTATGAAGGACCTCGGAGAGGATTCTTATATTTTGGGAATAAGGATAGTAAGAGACTAATTGGACTTAGTCAGAACACTTACTTAGAGAAGGTACTAAAACGTTTTAGTATGGAAAACTCAAAGAAGGGAGAATTACCGATACAAAGTAATGCCAAGTTGAGTAAGACTCAAAGTCCGAGTACCGAAGCTGAAATAGAAGAAATGAGCCGAGTACCATATGCTTCCGCAGTTGGCTCAATCATGTACGCTATGACTTGTACTCGCCCTGATGTAGCCTTTGCCTTGAGCATGGTTAGCAGATATCAAGGGAATCCTGGCAAAGCCCATTGGATTGCGGTGAAGAATATCCTTAAGTACATTCGGAGGACGAAGGAATGGTTCTTAGTCCTCGGAGGGAGTGATGACTTGAAGGTGCAAGGGTATAGTGACACCAGCTTTCAGACCGACAGGGACAACTACCGTTCGCAGTCGGGCTGGGTCTTTACCCTGAATGGAGGATCAGTGACATGGAAAAGTTCCAAACAGGAAACCGTAGCTGATTCAACGTGCGAATCAAAGTACATTGCAGCGAGCGAAGCATCGAAGGAGGCAATATGGCTGAAGAACTTCATCGGTGATCTTGGAGTTGTACCTGCCATAAAGGAGCCCATGGAGATTTTCTGTGATAATGAAAGAGCGGTTGCCTTGACCAAGGAACCGAGGGATCATGGTAGATCATGACATATCGACAGAAAATATCATTTTATTAGACATCGTGTAGAAGAAGGACAACTCATAGTGAAGAGGATATCATCAGAATATAACCCAACAGATCCGCTTACGAAAGGACTGAGTAGGGTTAAGCACTTGCAGCATGCTAGGAGCATTGGGCTGAAGGATGATATTAGCATAGATTAGATAGATAGTATTAGAAACGTGTAATAGATAAATGTAATTAACATTTGATGATTAAATAAAGGAGTTTTATTTATGAGTAATGTTACTATCTTATGTTAATTGTTTAACTATTGTTTCATTTTTGCATGTTTTGACTTCCAGAATAATTGAATTTATTAAGAATAATCGAATTATTCAAATTGTCCACAATCGTTCATATGTTGGAAGTAGATATGAATGAATATTGTCATGAATTGGTATGCAGATTATCTAAATGGTATTAGACATAGCAAAGGGTTGCTGCAACGTTCATGAGTGCTTATGAACTAGATTTGAGCATTGGAACAAACCCGCGCTTGCTGGAATCACCTTATGGAATATGATGTAAAAGGGTGATCGCAAGACGATAATATCATATAGTCTTAAAACCTAGATATATGGTTTGTTATTTGTTAATTGATTGTACATTGATGATGCGAAAACGCATCAGTAACTTGTTGTTATAAAACGCATTGTTGTGTATAGTTGGTTAATGAATAAGTAAATACATATAAGTCGAAGTTTATCTGTAACTTTTATCCTAAGAAGGTAACAGCGATATCTCGGCCGCTCGATGATTTGATTTGACTTATGTGCCGGGCCCGGTCAAAACTGAATTGATGTGTTCGATTAAGTTCTATGTCAAATAAATCAAAGATCGAGAAACCTAAATGCTTGACTAATCATTCCATAGAATTGTCAGCATGATATCTAACAGAGGACTGTACGATCCCTTATCTAAAGGACAAGATTGATTAGATCAGAGTTTGACAGCGTCTTTGAGAGCTACGATTGCAAATCGAATTGTACTTGTGCATATAGTTACTAGACTTATCCAAGTGGGAGAATGTTGGAATAGTGTCTAAGGCTGCAACTATATTAGGCAAGTATTTGACCCGATTGTGCATGGTCCTTTTGGGTTGCCTTCACCATAGCAACTTGATAGGATGATTTATTAAGAGAGAATAACTATTATTAATATATTATGAGAATAATATAAAGAATAATAATATTGTTATTTGATTAATATAAGTCATAAATTAATTGGTATTAATTTGGTGACTTAACTAGACTAATTAAATAAGAGGGTATAAACTGTCAATTGTTTGATAGTTACACTTTAGACTGTAAATCCTTATTGGATAGGGGTTGGACGAATTCTAGAGCTAAGGATAGCTCAAAATCGTCCAAGGCTATCTATGGTAAGGATATGGATTGCTTTAAGAGAAGATTATCCAACTAGGGTTTAAGTTGAAACCCTTAAGGAGTCTACAAGTATAAATAGACCCCATGGCTTATGGAAATCTGCATCTCAATAAGAATAGAGAACCCTTGGCCGATTTCCTCCTAGCCTCTCTCTCCCAAATCATCCTCTTTGCTATTTGGTGTTTGTAAGCCATTAGAGGAGTGACAATTGTGACTCTAGAGCTCCAAGACAACAAGATCAAACAAGAGATTCAAAGGTATGCTTCTAGATCTGATTTTGTATTGTTCTTATACCTAATTAGTCATTGTAAGTCTTGGATTCAAAGCATGTTTAATTAGAAAGCCTAGATCCAAGCATTAGGGTTTTGCATGCGCACATAGGAAGGTTCTTATGGCTAAAACCCATCAGTTTTTCAGTAAATGGTTTTATAAGTAACAAAATTAAAAACAAAATTTTTAGTCTTGAAAATTGGGATGTTACACTAGGAGAGTATTTCTCCTGAGAAGTTGGCATATCTATATCAGGGAGGTCGTGGCTCGACATGGGGTGCCGGTTTTTGTGATTTTCGACAGAGACATGCAGTTCACTTCCAGATTCTGGAAGAAATTTCATGATGAGCTGGGTACTTGTCTACAATTCAGCACGGCCTTCCACCCGCATACGGATGGTCAGAGCGAGCGGACCATCGAGACATTAGAGGATATGTTGCTTGCGTGCGTTCTGGATTATGGTGGTTGCTGGGATACATATCTCTCATTGGCAGAGTTTTCTTATAACAATAGCTACCATTTCAGCATTGGCCGGACTCCCTTTGAGATGCTTTATGGGAGGAAGTTCAGGATCCCAATATGTTGGGGTGAGGTCAGTCAGCGAGTTATGGTGAGTACCGAGCTCGTGTTCTAGACGACCGAGTTAATCTAGCAGGTCCGGATCAGACTCCATATGATTCAGAGTCGGTAGAAGAGTTATGCCAATAGACGCCGATCGGACCTAGAGTTCTAGGTCGCGGATATGGTCCTCCGGAAAGTGTCACCTTGGAAGGGTGTCATTCGCTTCAGGAAGCGGTGCAAGCTAGGCCCCAGGTATATCGGACCCTTCAGGATTATAGCCCGGATAGGAAAGGTGGCGTACCGACTTGATCTTCTGGAGGAGCTCAGGTAGATCCATAACACTTTTCATGTCTCGCAGCTATAGAAGTGTTTAGTTGATGATTCCACGGTGATTCCATCGGAGGACATTCAGGTGGATGACCCCCTGAACTACATTGAGAGACCAATAGCAATTCTCGACAGGGAGACGAAGGATTTGAGGAACAAAAGGGTCGAGCTGGTGAAGGTGCAGTGGTAGCACTGTAAGGGCTCATAATGGACATGGGAGCCAGAGGACGAGATGAGGGAGCATTACCCGGAGTTATTCCCAGCAGCAGCAGACTTCGAGGACGGAGTCTAATTCAAGTGGGGGAGATTTGTAACACCCGAGTCGTCATGTATTTTCTTATGCAACTTACTAAAAAAAATTACGTATTTTATGGGTGAGGGTCGTATGTTGGGTGTACATAGTGTAAGCACGACGTACACATGGTGAGGCGCGAGTCGGGGAAGTCCATGTGTATGCTGGGCATACCAATGCGTACATTGGGCGTAGTCTGGCTAGAAGCAAACCCTAAATTTTAGAGTTTGCACCCTATTTAAAGAACTTATGTCCCTCATAACCCTCATTCTCTCAGCCTCCATTTCCCATAGAGTGTTAGAACCAAACCCTAAACCTCTTGCATGCATTTTGAGCTTACCTTGTGCATTTTTTGTGTTATTTGGTGGTTTTGAAGAAGAAGGTGATTTGAGAAGAAGCAAGGACGTGAAGAGAGCTTGTGGATCTAGAAGTTCGGCATCTTTTCTGACCTATTTGAGGTATAAAGCTTAAACCTTGTCCATTTCATGCTTAGATCTAGTTTTTGGGTGATTAATGTTATATTTTGGTCCTATAGTTGAGATTCTTTGAGTTAAGGAGTTTTAGTCCAGATGAGCTGTCCTTTAGGCGCTTGGACGGGTTAGGAGCCATAAAAATCGGACCTTGATGGTTTAGCATTAACCATACATGTGCTAGATATCAACTAAGTGTGTTTATGGAATTAATTTATGTCTTAATCCCTGTCCATGCATGTAAAAGCATAAAGTTTATAACTTTATGGATTAGGACGTTTTAGAGACCTGGATCTATGTTTTGGATGTTACGACTTAATGGATTAAGTCACAAGAAGGTTTTTGGGTTGGATAGCCAGTACGTTGGCGTACTCCCTGGTATGCTACGCATACTGGTCAACCATCCGAATTTGGTCAAGACCAGCGTACGTTGGGCGTACATGCAGAGTATGCTGCGCGTACGTATGAAGTGGACAAAAGTGACTTTTGGGCTCTTGGATGTTAGATCTTAATTTTTTGGGCCTCATTTCCACCTATGGATTAAGGCCTATGGGCCTAGGGTTGTGATGGATTGTATTTGGGCCTTAGAGTTTATTCGATTGGGCTTGGACAATGTGGGTTGTTTTGAAGTTGGGCCTTTAGAGAAAGAGGCCCAATAAGGCAAGGATTAGGGAATCTTTTGCCTTAAGACATGAATTAGGGTTTGGATCTTGTAGTCATAATGTAATATAATGGCTAATTAGAAATTTATGTTGTGTGATAAGGAGAGGAGTTCACAAGTCGTTCGTAGAGTACGATTTGACACCCACAGTTTGAGGCGAGTCTCCTTTAGTAGAATTCGTGCATGTATTGTTTGATGATTCTGTGAATTAGGTGTGATATTATGTGGTAGTCGTAGGAGGTGAAATAGAACTGGTATCCGGTTGAAATAGACCGAAACGGCATGTCGAGCACCCATATATGCTCGACATTATCCGGTTGAAATAGACCGAAGGGGCAGGTCGAGCACCCATATATGCTCGACAGTATACGATTGAAATAGACCGAAGGGGGTAGGACAACTCCTGGATATGCTTGGCAGTATGTTTATTTGTATGTGGTATGGTGGGGGGACTCACTAAGTTTTGTGATTACAGTTTCAGTCTGTGTTTCAGGTACTTCCAGCTCGAAGGGAAAATGGCTGACATGATTGCATCGCATCACACTATGATTTTCCGCAATAGAGATTTCGAGACTTATGCTTTGATAATACTTGTTTTATGCTTTCTTTAGATTAAAAACTATGATCATCGTATGTTCACATTGCTTTTGAAATTGATGATGTTTTAGGATATGGGTTTAGAAACTTAAAAAATGAAAATTTTGGATCGTATTTTTGGGATGTTACACTGTGTGTGAATACCCATGTAATTTTTTTTATGATTCCATGAATTTCAAGCCACTAAATGCATCCATATTTAACAAGCTTGGATACAAGAGTCTTCTCTGGATATTTTCCTTTACCATCTTTTCTAGTCAGATGCATAGTGAAAATATTTTTTTCTTTAGGCTTTGTGCACCTAACTTTGACAACATTATCAAGGCATATTCTTCTTGTGAAAACATCAATGTAGCTAGAACGATCAATTTTGTTGAGGATTTTGTCTACTTTCTTCTTCTTATCGACCTCTTTATTAAACTTCATAAGAAATTTATTGTGTTCAACAAGACTTCCTTTAGCAGATGCAACATTAGGAATAAAATTAGATAAATCATGTTGATCTTTATTGAGTGGTTCAGGATCCTAAGGAATCCCTTTGGACTTTTGTGAACAGGTTTGGCAGGAAAGCTCTAAGTATCCCCAACATTGATATGGCGACTGCAGTTGAAGCCATCAAAATGGGCTTAAAAAGGACTCTCCTTTTTACGAAGACCTTGTAATGACCACATGCAAGAGAATGGATGAGGTCCAAAGCAGAGCATTAAGATTCATAAGCCTTGAAGAGGACAAGGAGATCCAAAAAAGGAGCAACCCACTAAGCTCATATGATCACCCCAATAGGAAGGCCGACTAATCAGCACAAAGATCCTACAAGTCAAAACCATATTCCAAACCAGATCATCACATGGTTAACGCCCTTGAAGATGAAGGAGAGGAAGAAGAATTTCCTAAGATTACTGACTATTGCTTTTCTATGGATATTTCAGGTATAATATTTTCAATGCAGGATCTTGGTGACAAAACAAGATGGCCAAGGAAAGGATAAAAATCCACCACTTGGAAGGACAAATCCAAATGATGTGTGTACCATGAAGACTTTGGTGGTAACGACCGTAGATCCGGGCTAGTCATTTTAGAGATAATAGGGGTCGAAAATGACTTTTCGACAAAAGATTATTTAGAATAAATAATCTTAACCAAGTTTTAGAGTATGTCTCAAGGGTTCCGTACATATAAAGAACGCTGAAATCCGAGTTATAACGAAGAAGTTATGGCTCGTCGAAGTTTTACGGCAAAACCGGCACGACACCGGCAAATGTAAATAGTGAATTTAAGATAGAGTAATTTTTAGCCTTATTGATCTAAACCAAAGTTGTAGTATACGTTAAACTGAGAACATCAATAAAAAGAATGCCCAAATCTGACTTCGTATGAGGAAGTTATGATTTTTCTAAGATTCGGCTTAGCAGTGCACGACCCGAAACTTGAATTTTAGTTCGAGCGGTTTTTGGCTTACACGACCTAAATGAGAGTTGAAGATCTCATTAATAGGAACTCAACGGTAAAAAGATAGACGAGAACGGAGTCCGTATGAAGGAGTTACGAATTCTTCGCGGTCATTTAATAGTCTAAACGCCTCCTACTGTTAAATTTGAGATCGGTCGAGAATTAGCTGACAGAGTCTAAATGAAAGTTATAGATCTTGATTTTACCTACGCGTTCAAGAAAAAGAACGTCGAAAACGGAGCTCGTATGCAAGAGTTATGTTTTTTCTAAGTTTGAAGGCTGATACGCGATAGGGGTGACGTGACACCACCAGAATTGGACACGCACCACAGGAAGGCTACCACATGCCCCAACTCAGCGAGTCCATCAGGAATTCACCCTATAAATAGAGGTGTCGGGTCTTTCCATCTCCTCACACCTCTAAACCCTTCTTTCTCTCTAAACTCTCTCTCTAAACCTCCCTAACCCCCCAAAGCCTAGGGTAACTCCCTAGCACGAGGCGGAAGCCCCGGAGCGCCCGACGAATATAAGAAAAGAGCCTTTCGGCCCGGGAACGCTGCTCCAATGAAGCCCGGTTTTCGAGAAAACCCGCTGTAAGTGAGATACGCCTAACCTGTCTTTAGTATATCTTATGTTTCAATATAGTAATGTTATTAGAACCTTATAAGGAGTATTTGTGCTATTATTATGGGTTATATAAGTATTGTTTAACGCTTATATAATAGTAATAATAGCTAGACTATTAATTAGTCGCGGTTAACATTAGACAAAACTCTAGTGGTAATGATACTAGGTTTCGTCAAGGGATAATTATTTTAAGAGTAACGAAGTGTTGTCCGAGTGCCGACTCACCACCTTACCAGGTGAGTGCATAGTTACTTTCAGCTTACACATAGATATGAAGTATTTTATATAAATTACCTGCTATGTGTGCATATTATATGAATACTTGCTATCTATGCTGGATGAACGTTTTATACATGTTTTCAATGATTTAAACTGTATATGTATTTTATATCTACAAAATGTGTTGGGTAAAACATGGGTAGATGTAATAGTTGTTGCGTGACAAAATAAAATAATGAGAGGCCTCGTTATAGATGTTATTGGTGATCCAGTCATCTAGTGGAGTATAGATGACGACCACAGACTATTCTAGACAGTCCAGTGGAACACTAGCAAGCTCGCAACCTGTAGGTGTTTATTCGAACTGTGTGTTTATTTGAATTGTGTGCTCACTAGGTGTACTTCATCCCCCACATGGTTGCCTTTAGAAAATATATTGATGAGGAATCCCCTTAGCAGTAGTGTCCATCCCGATGATAGTCCTTAGAATAGGTCCCTTGTGTTAGATGTTTTAGGGACATAATGTGAGGATAACGGGAATGGGTAATTGGGTTGATTGTTTGATGTTTAAACATAATAATTATATTATTGTGGGTTGAAAACCCTATGTACTCACCAGGTTTCCCAACCTGACCCACTAAGTTTATTTATATCACAGGTGTTGATATGAAGTCTCATTACACTGAGAGATTAAAGAGATGTAGATCACTAGTGTAAATAAATGTAAGTTATGTTTATGCTTATGTTTCTGTATTGATGATGACATCCCAAATGTTTTAAAATGAATAAAATACGTTTTTTCGAAAATGATTTGATAACGAATTTATCATGTTTTTCTGGGAACAAATTCTGCAACATTATTATGAAAAGAAGTACTCTGATTTTTTCAAAGCATAAACAAACACTACTAGAAAATAGGCCTTTAATGATGCGCTTTTTACGACACGCGCTGATTAATGATACGCAAAAGGACGTGCCCTTAAAATAGTGTCATCTCTTCAAAAAAATTTAGGATTTACGTCACGCATTACTGCGTGCCCTTAATTTAGTGTCTCAAGAAAAAAAATTAAAAACACGGAGGGTGCTTTATCTTAAACGCGCGTCGTCTTTACCTGTCGCTTTATAATTTTAATGAAACGCGCTTTTAGTAGACAAGGGGAAACGAAATCCCCAAAATTTTGAAAACCCGCCTTGTTTTTTCTATCTTCTATCTATCTTTCATCCTTCCAATCCACTCTCCTCTCTCTGATACTCTCTCCTCTAGATCTCCCCTCATTCTTTACCTCCCGTCTCTCTGTAAACCCTAAGCCATCGCCACCTCCCTTCTCTCTAGCACGTGCTAGGCCAGGGTTTTAGTAGATACTGGGGAAAATGAAATCCCCAAAATTTTGAAAACCCGCTTCTTTTTTATCCTCCATTTTTGTTTCCCTCTTGCTCTAGTTACGGTGCTTCCTTCCTTCCCCCTCCTAAAGTTCAAGCTCTAGAAATCATGGTTTTCGATTAGGAATCGGTAGGGAAGCATGATAAAATGGAGATGAATTGTGTACCTTTGAAAGATCTAACTCTCGAAGAACCAAAAACCCTGACTCACAATCTACTCAAGAACATGGATCTCAATGATTCTCATATGATAAATCACGAGGTCAAATCGTGGTTGAATTCATGTACAAACCCTTCGGAGAATACCAGATGCTGACTGGCGTTGAAGAAGTTAGTGCGATGCAGACAGCTCCGGTGGGAACTCCGGAGGGCGGCGGCTTGATTACTGTTATAATCCATGAAGGCGAAGATCTTGAAGGAAAACATCATACACATCCTTCCGTTTGTGTGCTTTTCCATGGCGAAGAAAAAAGAACTAAGGTTTGTTTCCCCAATTCAAAATTAACGCTAATTGCTTCTTAAACTGCATGTTATTTTACAGTTTTTTTGGGTGATTTACAGCCGACAAATTCTAACGATTTTCATTTATTGTGCACATGTTTTCGAATTCTAACGATTTTCATTTATTGTGCAGATGTTGAGCGATTTTATCGAATGTGCGATCCAGGCGTGTATTAGGGTTTCGTTTTTTCCTACCGCTTCCGTGAAATCTCCACTGGGGATTGATCGGCACTTGTTATCTAACAACACACCGACAAACACCACCGAAGATGGCTTCAATTCCTCCGCTTATCGATCCTCTATCTTCTTCCCTACTCTGTTCTACAACCACTTCCGTCCCCGCCACCGCCTTCTTCCACCGTTCGTGTCTAACCTCATTTCCTCCAGTGCTCGCCGCTACGCTTTCTTCTCCTTTCCACCTTATAGATCCTCGCAGACCATTGCTCATTGTCGCTGCAGCTACCACTTTGATGTCCAATTTCGTGCAGGTACAACTCTTCTCAGTGTAATTTGTGAGTTTAGTTTCGGATAAATTTCTTTGTAGATCAGTCCGTAATACGTGTTGTTACCCTTTTCGGACATTTGAAAATAGACGTGATCATGAAACAGGAGCTAAATTTGTTGTTACCCTAAGCATCGCCTCGATAGAAATGGAAGAACAAAGTGATTCGCTAAATTTGTTTTTCAGTTCGTATTGATCGCTAATTTTGTCCCAATCCTTCCAATTCGATGTTCCAGATCACCCCTGCTTCTGATTTTTTAGCTTCCTAGTCAGGCCGACTCATAGAATTATTCCCCACAAACCCTTTGACTTCCGAAACATCACCCCCATCCTTGTTCTTTCGCATAACCTTGTTACTTTTCCAACTTTGCCCCTGTTCAATCTTTGAATCATTAGACTTTCCTTTCATTGGCTGAATATTCCCATAATACCCCTGCCCATTTTTACCTCCTGTCTTCCCACCTCTATCAAAACTAAATTCCAAATTTTCCTGATTATTCCCATTATACCCCTGATAGCGGATTCCAACAGAAGCCCCAAAATTTCCAATTTTCGGATAATTCCCTTTTTTCCCCTGCTTGCGGTTTCCAGCAAAAACCCCTGAACCTTCATTTCTGATGCCCCTGACTCGAAAACTGTTTTTCCCCCCTGTAGCTTCTTTTGAAAAAAAAATTCCATTATTTCCTTTGGTTTTCTTCACCACATCAATGCCTAACTAAATTGGCTATGTTTCTTGTACTAAAACGATGATGTTTATTATTGTGGTAAAATGTTTTGGTTTAACTTTACTGAATTATTATTATTCAGGTTATGTTGACTGACTTTGGGGTAGCAAAGCAATTTGATGAAAGCACAAGGTTAAATTCCATGTGTGGGACATTAGAATATATGACACTTGAAATTGTACAAGGGAGGGGCCACGATAAGGTCGGTGATTGGTGGAGTGTTGGAATTTTAATGTATGAAATGCTTTCTGGAAAGGTTGGTGTGCTGTCACCCTTAATTACTTTTAATAAATCACTATTAAATTCCCATTACTTTTAGCGTGAGGGTAATAATGTAATTTTGTTCGACATTGTATCTTTGCAGCCTTCGTTTAGAGGTGGAAACAGACAGAAGATTCAGGAGAAAATAATGAAGGACAAGATAAAGCTTCCAGGATTCTTGTCAAGTGAAGCACATTCGCTTTTGAAAGGGGTAATGTTGTAATTTGTAATACTATATGCATGTGTTATAGTTGTTGGTTAATATTATATGCATGGGAATACAACAATTTCTGTTTTGAGCTTCTCACCTGATGGAGAGGTACAACCGTTCATGCTATTTTAATACATGATGAAACAGAAACACTACAAGTTTTTCAATTATTTTTTTAATATATATATATATATATATATATATATATATATATATATATGTGGTAGGGGTTGATAGCTTTCTCTTAGCTTGGTTGAATGATAAGATGGTGGTCATTGGGATCCATGTGATCAGAATTTCCCTGGTGCTCCAACATTTTTGCCAAGTAAACCCATCTGGCCAGACCTCTGCATTACCTCCTACAAGGTCTGTTGTAACAGCCCGGATTTCCAGGTATCCTTTATTGTTTTGATTTTTGGTGTTTTGAGAGGGGACTCGGCGAGTTGGAGCTCAAACTCGCCGAGTAGGATCGCGATTCTGGACGCGGGATTCGTCTGGACTCAGCGAGTCCAGGATATGGACTCGGCGAGTCCGCGCTGTTTAATGAAACCCTAATTTCTCGGGTTTGGGACCTATTTAAAGGGCCTTATGGCCGTCATTTGTACCCAACAGTCCATAGAGAGAAACCCTAGAGTGCTTTGGCGATTTGAGAGAGAAAGGAAGCATTTCTTGACCTTTGTGTGTTGTTTAGCAAAGAAGGGGGAGGTTCTAGCCAAGAGGAGGCAAAGGAGGTTGCTATTCTGTGGATTTGAAGCTTAGATCATCGATCTAGAGGTATGATTTCGGCTCATCTTCTGTTTTGTGGAGTATAATTGGATTTAGGGTTTCTTGTGGCCTATGTTGGGTTGATTGGATGGCCAAATAGTCCCTTGCTAGTGATGAGGCTTTGGATCTGGATCCATAGAGGTCCAGAGAGCCTCATTCATCAAGCTTTATGAAGAGCAATGGAGGTTATGACCTTGGGTAGTGATATTTGTTGATATTCCTTCATATATGGTCATATAGAGGTTGTATGTGCACCAAGTTTGACGCTTTACGTGGTGAATCAGTCTAGAAAGGCCAGATCTATGAATTGTTGGAACAGATCTGACCTTAGAAGCGAGTTTGAGTGATTGCATGGCATGGACTCGCCGAGTCCGATGAGCAGACTCGGCGAGTAGCTTGAAGATTGCCTTGGACCGGCCAGTGAGTGGTCCAGTCGAGTCATGGGTTGACTCAGTGAGTCAGGGCGAGTTAGAGAGGGTTGACAGGTGGACTGAGTCGAGCTGGGACCCGCCGAGTTGTTCTTGGAACTCGGCGAGTTGAGTCGGGGTGGCCCCGCGATTCTGCCAGATGGAACTCGTCGAGTCAGGGGGAGTACTCGACGTGTAAAAAGGGAATCCTAGAGAGTTGGTAAAAACGTCTAGACTCGCCAAGTTGCCCTTGTGCACTCGCCGAGTCCGGTCAAAGTTGACCGTTGACCGTTGACCAGAGTTGACCTGTGTTGACTTCTTAGGGATAGTCAACCTTAGAGATAAAAAGTGTTAATTAGAGACATGTGATGTTATAGGAGGATTAGAGCTCGGAGGATCGAGCACGAGGGATTTCCAGGATTCGTGAGATACCGAGATACGCGAGGTGAGTCTTCTCACTATACTTTACCTTGAGTAGGTAACCAGAGTTATGTGACAGAGTATTTGTATGTTATGTATGCTATATGTTGTACTACATTATTTCTATGTGATTTATGCTGTGCATGTTTACTGAGTTGGAACCGGAAGGTTCCTAGAGTTAGAACCTGAGGGTTTATAGAGTCTGGGTGCACGGACCCATAGAGTTATAGCCTCGAGTGGCTAATATGTGTTTTATGTGTGGTATTTTGGGGAACTCGCTAAGCTTCGTGCTTACAGTGTTAGTGTTGTTGTTTCAGGTACTAGCGATGACCATGGGAAGGCGCCGGTTTGATCCGTACACACACAGGGGATTTTGCTATACTTATGATCTTGGGATTTTGTATGATGTGAATTGAGATTTAGACTTGATGTTTTTATGAAAAGTTAATGGGAAATGTTTTTATAAATTGTGAAAAATTATTTGAAATTTACGGTGTTACAAGTTGGTATCAGAGCCTTGGTTTGAGGGATTCGAGTACACCTTCGGGCGTATTTGAACTCAAACTGAGGATTTGAGATGTATTTTCAAAAAGAGTAAAAGATTTTTTTTAAAAAAACGCAGAGCAAGAGATGTGTGTACGATCAGTCAGCGCCCGAACGGTGATTTCCCAAAATACCTTTATATCATGTGATATTGATATTTATACGATGTATCTGCATGCTAGAATAGGCGAGGTATTACTATTAGGATTAGAGTGGCCTGATTTGTGATGCCTTAGCCTAGGGAGAGGTGAGCTGCTACGAGATGCTTGAGAGTGAGTAGGTAGCAGTGAGGGGCTTATGAGAGATCTATTAGAGAGTGGTTTACGCATGATAGAGTACTTGGGACTTGGGATCCGAAGAGGAGGACTTGGAGTGTATTCTGGTGCGGTGCGGACAGTAGTATTGGGCCCGTACTATTGGAAGCACCGGAGCGGTGTGTAGCCCAAGTAAGAATCTTTGGAATGCCAAGAATCAAGGAGGGAAGAGTTGACGAGTGTGAGTATGCTCGTGTGGATTATAATTTATCGTATGTTGTATTTCAGAGGTAGATCATGGTGAGGACACGTTTGATGCTCGAGAGCAGTGGTACCAGTGAGGAGGAGATCCGCCGGATCATTCAGGAGGAGGTGGCTGCGGCCATTAGGGCAGAGATACCAGAGATTTGGGTCTATAAAGACCACATTGATTGAGACATTTGATGAGCGTTATGCCGCTCTTTCTGAGGCTGCTGCTGCAGCGGCTACCGCAACGATTGCTGCTGCGAGGCCGCAGGGTGGTGATGCGTTGCTGTTCCGCGAGTTCAGCAACACAAAACCACCAGAGTTTGATGGGACTCAGGATCCGGTGGCAGCTATGAGGTGGATATCTGATATTGAGGGGTGTTTCTTCACTTGCTCGTCTCCTGAGCATTTGAAGGTTCGGTTCGCGCTGAACCAGCTTTGCTTGGGAGCGAAGGACTGGTGGAAGTTTGTGACGGCGCATTATACACCTGCTGAGCTTTTGGCAGTGACCTGGGAGACGTTCACTACCATGTTTCAGGATGAGTACGTTCCCCAGGTGGAGAGGGAGCGTTTGGCATAGGAGTTTCTGACCCTCAAGCAGGGTAGTGAGTCAGTTACAGCGATCACGAGGATGTTCCATGAGAGGGCGATGTTCTGCCCTGAGCACGTGTCCACTAAGCAGGCACGTATGAGCCGCTACTTGAGCATTCTGAGGCGGGATATTCGGGAGTTCGCTGCGAACTCCTCGTACCGGACATTTGCTGAGCTACAGGCAAATGCCCGGAAGAGGGAGATTGAGCTTGAGACTCAGGCCAGGGAGGAGGCGGAGTCTCAGGGGAGGGATCGGCGACCGGCACAGTCTCAGCCGGCAGCCAAGCGGGCCAAGCCTGCTGATCCCAAACCAGGGAGCCAGAAGGGCCGCACTTGCGGGAAGTGCGGCAAGGGTCATGACGGAGTTTGCCGAGCGGGGTCTTGCTACAAATGTGGCAAGGAGGGGCACATGGCCAAGGACTGCCCCAAGGGGTTTGCAGTGTGTTTTCACTGCAACCAGACCGGACACCGGAAGGCCGAGTGTCCGCAGTTGCGCGGAGCATCTCAGGGATCTGCTCCTGCCGCCATCAGAGCTACAGAGAGTCGGCCTGTGAAGGCCGAGGCCCCGAGAGCTCGAGGGAGAGCCTTCCAGCTGACTGCGGAGGAGGTCCGCGCTCCGCCCGATGTTGTGGCTGGTATGTTTCCTTTCATGTATTTATTTTGATGTTGAGATATTATGCTTATATTATGTTATGCGTAGGTACTATTCTTGTGAGCTCTGTACCTGCTTTAGTGTTATTTGACTCGGGTGCGAGTCGGTCTTTTGTATCTTTGGCCTTTAGTCAGCATATCAGTGTTAGTCGTGAGGCATTGAGTCGACCTCTGAGAGTTTCCATAGCTGACGATAGAGTGATTTGTGCCACGGAGGTTCTCCGGGGATGTGTGTTAGAGATTTTCGGGGTTGAGTTTCCGATTGATCTGATTCCTATTGCGATGGGTGATGTCTGTGTCATTGTGGGCATGGACTGGTTGAGCCGATTCGGCGCGATTATCGACTGTGAGCATCAGCTGGTGACCATACGAAACCCTAGTGGAGGAGTTCTTTCAGTGTACGACGAGGTTACACGTTCAGGATCAGCTTTTTGTTCGGCCGCTGGGGCGAGACAGTGTCTACAGCAGGGCTGTAAGGGTTTTGTGGCGTATGTGATGGATACGCGAGCGACTTCCGAGAGACCGAGTTCAGTTGAGGAGGTACCGGTGGTGCGCGAGTTTCCAGATGTTTTTCCCAAGGAGTTACCGGGTGTGCCTCCTGTGAGGCAAGTGGAGTTTGGTATTGATTTGGTTCCGGGGGCCACGCCTATTGCTAAGGTGCCTTATCGTCTTGCACCGCCAGAGATGCAAGAGTTATCCTCGCAGCTTCAGGAGTTGCTGGGGAAGGGATTTATTCGGCCGAGCAGCTCGCCGTGGGGAGCACCTATTCTGTTCGTCAAGAAGAAGGATGGTTCACACCGGATGTGCATTGACTACCGGGAGTTGAACAAGCTGACGGTCAAGAACCGTTACCCGTTGCCGAGGATCGACGATTTATTCGATCAGTTGCAGGGAGCATCTTGGTTCTCCAAGATCGATTTGAGGTCGGGATATCATCAGGTGAGAGTGCGGGATGAGGACGTCCAGAAGACAGCGTTCAGGACGCGTTATGGGCATTATGAGTTTGTGGTGATGCCTTTTGGGCTCACCAATGCCCCGGCTGTGTTCATGGATCTCATGAACAGGGTATGCAGGCCAATGTTGGATCGGTCGGTGATTGTATTTATCGACGATATTCTGGTATATTCGAGATCTAGAGAGCAGCATGAGGAGCATTTGAGGGAGGTCCTTGGGGTTTTGAGATCGGAGAAGCTTTATGCAAAGTTCTCCAAGTGTGATTTCTGGTTGCGGGAGGTCTAGTTCCTTGGACATCTCGTTAATCAGGAAGGGATATTGGTCGATCCGGCCAAGGTTGAGGCGGTGATGAGTTGGGAGGTGCCAAAGTCACCCTCTGAGATCAGGAGTTTCCTTGGATTGGCGGGGTATTATCGGAGATTTATCAAGGATTTCTCCAAGATCGCAGTGCCACTCACCAGATTGACCTGAAAGGGTGTTGCATTTTCATGGGGTCCCGAGCAGCAGACCTCCTTTGAGACCCTTCGCCAAAGGTTGTGCGAAGCCCCGGTATTAGCTCTCCCGGAAGGGATGGAGGATTTTGTAGTATATTGTGATGCATCGATTTTGGGGCTGGGTGCGGTGTTGATGCAGAGGGGACATGTGATAGCATATGCATCGAGGCAGCTGAAGCCTCATGAGACGAGATATCCCACGCATGATCTAGAGTTGGGGGCAGTGGTGTTCGCCCTGAAGATTTGGCGTCACTACTTATATGGGGTTCGGTGTACGATATACACGGACCATAAGAGTTTGAAGTACTTGATAGATCAGCCCAACCTATATATGCGGCAGAGGAGGTGGTTAGATGTGGTCAAGGATTATGATTGTGAGATCCTGTACCACCCAGGCAAGGCGAATGTGGTGGCCGATGCGTTGAGCCGCAGGGCGGAGAGCACTCCACTGTGAGATTTATGTTTGAGATTGACCGTGATAGCTCCGGTATTGGATGCCATTCGTGGGGCACAGGCCGAGGCTGTGCAACCGGAGATGCAGAAGAGGGAACGGGTCGTTGGTTTGGTTTCAGAGTTCGTTACGGATGGTCGAGGGCTTATGACTTTTCAGGGTCGGATTTGGGTACCGTTTGTGGGAGGTACGCGTACTACTTTGATGGAAGAGGCTCATCGGTCGAAATTTTCGATCCATCCGGGGGCTACGAAGATATATTTGGATTTGAGGAAAGAGTATTGGTGGCCCTGTATGAAGAGGGACGTCGCCTGGTTTGTTGAGAGGTGCCTGACCTGCCGCAGGGTTAAGGCCGAGCACCAGAGACCGCATGGCAAGTTACAGCCATTGGAGGTTCCTGAGTGGAAGTGGGAACAGATCACTATGAATTTCATCACCAAATTGCCGAGAACTGCCAGAGGAGTTGATGCAATTTGGGTGATTGTGGATATGTTGACGAAGAGCGCTCACTTCCTTGCCATCAGTGAGAGTTCTTCAGTGGAGAAGTTGGCGGAGATATATGTGAGAGAAGTGGTATCTCGGCATGGGGTGCCGATCTCGATCGTTTCGGACCGTGATGTGCGTTTCACTTCCAGATTCTGGAAGAAATTTCATGAGGAGTTGGGTACTAGATTGCATTTTAGTACCGCATATCATCCCCAGACAGACGGTCAGAGTGAGCGGACGATTCAGACGCTTGAGGACATGCTTTGAGCATGTGTGTTGGACTTTGGGGGTAGTTGGGATTCGTATTTACCCTTGGCAGAGTTTTCCTACAACAACAGCCATCATTTGAGCATTGGTATGCCACCCTTTGAGCTGTTGTATGGTAGGAGGTGTCGGACCCCCATTTGCTGGGGAGAGGTTGGGAGAGAGTGATGGGCAGTACAGAGATCGTGCTTCAGACGACAGAGCAGATTTAGCAGGTCAGACAGAGGTTATTGACCGCCCAGAGCCGACAGAAGAGTTATGCAGACAGACGCCGGTCCGAGCTTGAGTTTCAGGTCAGCGACTTCGTTCTCCTGAAGATCTCTCCTTGGAAAGGAGTTATTCGATTCAGGAAGAAGGGCAAGTTGGGGCCCCATTATATTGGGCCATTTCGTGTGATTGCGAGGGTAGGCCGGGTAGCCTATCGTTTGGAATTGCCAGCAGAGTTGGGGCAGATCCACGACACTTTTCATGTGTCGCAATTAAGGAAGTGTATAGCCGATGAGTCGGCAGTGGTTCCATTAGAGGATATTCAGGTGGATGCGAGCCTGAATTATGCCGAGAGGCTAGTGGCCATCAGGGATCGGAAGATCAAGGTTCTGAGGAACAAGGAGGTACCTCTGGTGTTGGTTCAGTGGCAACACCGGAAGGGATCGGAGATGACCTGGGAGCCGGAGCGCGAGATGCGGGAGCAGCATCCGGAGCTATTTTCAGAGCGAGACTTCGAGGGCAAAGTCTAGTTCTAGTGGGGGAGAGTTGTAACAGCCTGGATTTCCAGGTATCCTTTATTGTTTTGATTTTTGGTGTTTTGAGAGGGGACTCGGCGAGTTGGAGCTCAGACTCGCCGATTAGGATCGCGATTTTGGACGCGTGATTCGTCTGGACTTGGCGAGTCCAGGATATGGACTCGGCGAGTCCGCGCTGTTTAATGAAACCCTAATTTCTCGGGTTTGGGACCTATTTAAAGGGCCTTATGGCCGTCATTTGTACCCAACAGTCCATAGAGAGAAACCCTAGAGTGCTTTGGCGATTTGAGAGAGAAAGGAAGCATTTCTTGACCTTTGTGTGTTGTTTAGCAAAGAAGAGGGAGGTTCTAGCCAAGAGGAGGCAAAGGAGGTTGCTATTCTGTGGATTTGAAGCTTAGATCATCGATCTAGAGGTATGATTTCGGCTCATCTTCTATTTTGTGGAGTATAATTGGATTTAGGGTTTCTTGTGGCCTTTGTTGGGTTGATTGGATGGCCAAATAGTCCCTTGCTAGTGATGAGGCTTTGGATCTGGATCCATAGAGGTCCAGAGAGCCTCATTCATCAAGCTTTATGAAGAGCAATGGAGGTTATGACCTTGGGTAGTGATATTTGTTGATATTCCTTCATATATGGTCATATAGAGGTTGTATGTGCACCAAGTTTGAGGCTTTACGTGGTGAATCAGTCTAGAAAGGCCAGATCTATGAATTATTGGAACAGATTTGACCTTAGAAGCGAGTTTGAGTGATTGCATGGCATGGACTCGCCGAGTCCGATGAGCAGACTCGGCGAGTAGCTTGAAGATTGCCTTGGACCGGCCAGTGAGTGGTCCAGTCGAGTCATGGGTTGACTCAGTGAGTCAGGGCGAGTTAGAGAGGGTTGACAGGTGGACTGAGTCGAGCTGGGACCCGCCGAGTTGTTCTTGGAACTCGGCGAGTTGAGTCGGGGTGGCCCCGCGATTCTGCCAGATGGAACTCGTCGAGTCAGGGGGAGTACTCGACGTGTAAAAAGGGAATCCTAGAGAGTTGGTAAAAACGTCTAGACTCGCCAAGTTGCCCTTGTGCACTCGCCGAGTCCGGTCAAAGTTGACCGTTGACCAGAGTTGACCTGTGTTGACTTCTTAGGGATAGTCAACCTTAGAGATAAAAAGTGTTAATTAGAGACATGTGATGTTATAGGAGGATTAGAGCTCGGAGGATCGAGCACGAGGGATTTCCAGGATTCGTGAGATACCGAGATACACGAGGTGAGTCTTCTCACTATACTTTACCTTGAGTAGGTAACCAGAGTTATGTGACAGAGTATTTGTATGTTATGTATGCTATATGTTGTACTGCATTATTTCTATGTGATTTATGCTGTGCATGTTTATAGAGTTGGAACTGGAAGGTTCCTAGAGTTAGAACCTGAGGGTTCACAGAGTCTGGGTGCACGGACCCATAGAGTTATAGCCTCGAGTGGCTAATATGTGTTTTATGTGTGGTATTTTGGGGAACTCACTAAGCTTCGTGCTTACAGTGTTAGTGTTGTTGTTTCAGGTACTAGCGATGACCGTGGGAAGGCGCCGGTTTGATCCGTACACACACAGGGGATTTTGCTATACTTATGATCTTGGGATTTTGTATGATGTGAATTGAGATTTAGACTAGATGTTTTTATGAAAAGTTAATGGGAAATGTTTTTATAAATTGTGAAAAATTATTTGAAATTTACGGTGTTACATCTGTTACTTGTTATTATGATTTATGATTATGAGGGTATTTAGGTCATTTACTCAGAATTTTGCGTTTTCAACTTTACAGGTAGATCACACTTGCTTGGCTAAACGTTATTCTGTATGCTTTCAAACTTGTCTTCTTCCTGAATTCTTTTTCTTTGTAAGTTTAGCCTTATTCTTTTCTTCAATTAAGTGTTGTCTGGAGAGTGTTGTATGAACAACAATAAATCAACATTTTTTCCTTCTTTTTCTTGTATGAACAATACATAGTCATAGTTTGACTTAATTAGTTGCTTATTTTGTTTATTAGTTGCTTGTTTTCTAGCTTATTATAGTCATTGATTGGTTTCTTGTTATGCTTAAATCTTAACAGCTATCATGGCAACCTTCAATAGTAGTTTTGGACCGGCACCTTCTTGCAAAAGATATCGTGTACGTGTTCTTCTGCTGCTATTGTGGATTCGGGAACATCCTTGCTTACTGGTCCAACTGTATGTATCTCACGTGAAGCTTCTGTTAGAATTATTAATCTTAGAGATTTCAAGTTTTTCATATTTCTTGTATCTAATTAGTTTGTAAATTTCCGTTACAACTTTTATTGATTTGTTTTATCTTTCCATGGAACGATTATTTGTATGACATTATATTTTGTGCAATGGATTGTATTTTTGTATATGATATTTTATTTATTAAGATACATTAAATGAAAATTTAATTTGAAAATTAATAAATCTATAAATAATATTTTTTTTAAACATATAAAATTATGATACACAAAAATGTGTGTCATCTTCATTTATGACATGGCCTTTCTTGACAGGGGCTTTCTTGATACGCATTGCGTGTCATTAACACGCGCGTCGTAAGGTTACGACACGCAAATGCGTGTCGTCTTCCTTTATGACAAGGCCTTCCTTGATACGCATTGCGTGTCGTAAACGCGCGTCGTAATTGCGCGTCGTAAATGAGCGTCGTAAATGCGCGTTGTCTCTCTTTATGACAGGGCCTTCCTTGACGCGCATTTGCGCGTCGTCTTACGACGCGCAATGAGCGTCATAAAAGGCTGTTTTTCTAGTAGTGAAAATCGGTCTTTTTTGGCCGTGAAAATGGGGAAGTCACAGTTGGTATTAGAGCATTAGTTTAAGCGAACTAGGAATTTGTAGGATTTCTAGACTTAAAATTAGAATGCTAAGCGATGATTGTGAGGTGTGAGCACTAGCTTATTTTAGGAATTATGCCTAAAATGCTTTTATGTGCTAAATGTTTTGTGCCTTATATGCTATTAGTTATTCGAATCTATGGTCTGTTGCCAACCGGATCTGGAAACCTTATGTGTTTAGGATTCTAAACATACGACTACGATATTAGAACTAGCATGTAAACGTCTCGGAGTGATAATGATGATTTAAAACGTCTATCCTAAATAAAGATCTAGATTCACCTTATTCGGTGTATAGATCAAGATGGCAAGGACCCGTAGCGGAAACGTAAACGCAAATGGAAATAGGAACCAACCCCCTCAACCTTCAGTGATACAACAAATACCTTTTGTTGAAGAAGTGGCACCTGAGCCAATAACGATGGCCGGAGTGCAAGCGATGATCCAGATGATGTTGGATCGCCAAATGGAGGAAACAAGGAGTTTACTTCAAGAGAACCGAGTAGAACTTACGGTACCAATTGATCAGCACGAGCTGAATGATGGGTGGTCAGAAGGAGGAAACTACAGTGGGACTGTTGGTCGAGCTAATCCACCGATAGTTAGAAACAATAAGGACGAAGGAAATGATGCACGCGGATGCAAGTACAAGGATTTCATGGCATCAAAACCCCTGAGTCTTTCTGGAAGCCCATCACTGGTGGAAGTTATGGACTGGATCTCCGAGATGGAGACAATGTTTGAGAGTTGCGAGTGTAGCAACAAACAGAAGACCGCTCTTGCGGTCTCTCTGTTAAAGTTTGGAGTACTAAGCTGGTGGAAGCTACTAGCTAACACGATGCCAAAGAAGAGGCAAGCAAGATGTCTTGGGAAGATTTCCTAGTACAATTAAAGATGCAGTACTACTCTGAGCAGGACCTTCTGGAGATCAACAATGAATTCCAGAATCTGAAGAAGGGGAGGATGAGTGTCACCGAGTATGCTGCAAATTTTACGGAGAAGATGAAGCTCGTTCCTTATCTAGTTCCAGTTGATCTCTCTAAGGTCAACAAGTTTACCCACGGATTACCAGCGGACTTTGGTCCAATGGTCAAGCAAACGACCACTCTGAAAGCCGCCATCTGGGCTGCTAAGAATGTGGAGACCCAGATAAGAGAGAAGGGTCTGGAGAGAGTTGAAGTTGGTGGGAAAAGGAAGCATGAAGGTTATTCAAGGTCCAACAAGGAGACAAAATTCCCAAATTCTGGAGGAGGAGGTGAAGCAAGATGGTGTGATAAATGCAAGAAGAAACACTTTGGAAAATGCGGCGAGGAGGTGACATGTTTCAAGTGTGGAAAGACCAGACATTACACCAACGAGTGCATCGCCAGAAAAAGGGTGTGTTATGAATGTCGTGAAGAAGGGCACGTTGCTAAAGATTGCCCGAAGAAGAAAGAGGCGGCAAGACCAAACATTCCACCGAAACCGAAGGCAAGAGCGTTCCATATGATCCTTGACAAAGAAGATGGAAATGAAAGGGATCAGGAATGAGGATCTATGAAGTAGTCATATGGTGTAGCCTATTAGATGCATAGTATAGGTTGAACTTGAACACATATGTAATCGTTTCAAGGAATAATATAAAACCTTCATTTTGTTATCTAATGTGTCAAGTTGTTATGTAATTTTCTTGTATGGTGACTTGGGTGAACTGCGAGACAATACTTGGGACGAGTATGAATAGGTGTGAAAGGTAGTAGAGGCCTATACTACCGGAAGCACATGACTCACACTTGGATCAGGGAAAGTCACAAGGTTACCAAGAAGCTAGTAATTGATTTCGTTTTATTCAAGTATGTCATTACCATTGTTTCGGTAATGACTAAGAAGCTTGTTGTTATCTCGACCCTAGTGGTCATATCACATTGAGTCCGACTACGATGAGTAAGTTACATGGTTTAGAGAACCAAGTTTGATGTAGCGTCCGACTTAAAACAAACGATTGAAATCAAAGCAATCAATAGAAGTATCGTGCTCGTTGTTAAAGAAGTTGGTAGCTAGAAATGCTACATGTTAAAATGTGATTATATCACATTAGAGCATGAAGGAAGGCATATTCCATTCTGGAATTTGACCCTAAAAGACCTGAGTCCAAGCATTGCAACATACGATGATAGGTCATTAGAATATGACACATCATTCCATTGTAGTAATAAAAGAACTTATCTTAAGCTTGTATCCAATAAGGATCGAGATTGTGACTTGAAGGTCATAATTTGGATTCTAACCTAAGATAAAGAGCAGGTGTAAGATCGAGTATTGCTTGCAGTCAATAAGTCTAAGAGATAGATCCGAAGGAATATAGAAGTTATAATTATTACCTAGGATGAAGGTATAACGTATGGAGTCATTATACGAGCCCTGTTTCGTTGATGATTCCGGGACGTAATCATCCTAAGGGGGAGATAATTGTAACGCCCGTAGATCCGGGCTAGTCATTTTAGAGATAATAGGGGTCGAAAATGACTTTTCTACAAAAGATTATTTAGAATAAATAATCTTAACCAAGTTGTAGAATATCTCTCAAGGGTTCCGTACATATAAAGAACGCCGAAATCCGAGTTATAACGATGAAGTTATGGCCCATCGAAGTTTTACGGCAAAACCGGCACGACACCGGGAGACGTAAATAGTGAATTTAAGATAAAGGACTTTTTAGCCTTATTTATCTAAACCAAAGTTGTAGTATACGTTAAACCGAGAACATCCATAAAAAGAACGCCCAAATCTGACTTCGTATGAGGAAGTTATGATTTTTCTAAGATTCAGCTTAGCAGTGCACGACCCGAAACTCGAATTTTAGTTCGAGCGGATTTTGGCTTACGCGAACTAAACGAGAGTTGAATATCTCATTAATATGAACTCAATGGTAAAAAGATAGACGAGAACGAAGTCCGTATGAAGGAGTTACGAATTCTTCGCGGTCATTTAACAGTCTAAACGCCTCCTACTGTTAAATTTGAGATCGGTCGAGAATTAGCCGAAGGAGTCTAAATGAAAGTTGTAGATCTTGATTTTACCTACGCGTTGAAAAAAAAAGAACATCGAAAACGGAGCACGTATACGAGAGTTATGATTTTTCTAAGTTTGAAGGCTGATACGCGATAGGAGGTGACGTGACACCACCAGAATTGGACACGTGACACCACTAGAAGGCTGCCACATGCCCCAACTCGGCGAGTAGGTCCTCCTACTCGGCGAGTCCATCAGGAATTCACCCTTTAAATAGAGGTGTCGGGTCTTGCCATTTCCTCACACCTTCAAACCCTTCTTTCTCTCTCTAAACTCTCTCTAAGCCTCCCTAACCCCCCAAAGCCTAGGGTAACTCCCTAGCACGAGGCAGAAGCTGCGGAGCGCCCGACGGCTCTGAGAAAATAGCCTTTCGGCCTGGGAACGCTGCTCCAGCGACGCCCGGTTTTCGAGAAAATCCGCTGTAAGTGAGATACGCCTAACCTATCTTTAGTATAGCTTATGTTTCAATATAGTAATGTTATTAGAACCTTATAAGGAGTATTTTGGCTATTATTATGGGTTATATAAGTATTTTTTAACGCTTATATAATAGTAATAATAGCTAGACTATTAATTAGTCGCGGTTAACGTTAGACTAAACTCTAGTGCTAATGATACTAGGTTTCGTCAAGGGATAATTATTTTAAGAGTAACGAATTGTTGTCCGAGTGCCGACTCACCACCTTACCAGGTGAGTGCATAATTACTTTCAGCTTACATATAGATATGAAGTATTTTATATAAATTACCTGCTATGTGTGCATATTATCTGAATACTTGTTGTCTATGCTGGATGAACGTTTTATACATGTTTTCAATGATTTAAACTGTATATGTATTTTATATCTACAAAATGTGTTGGGTAAAACATGGGTAGATGTAATAGTTGTTGTGTGAAAAAATAAAATAATGAGAGGCCTCGTTATAGATGTTATTGGTGATCCAGTCATCTAGCGGAGTATAGATGACAACCACGGACTATTCTAGACAGTCCAGTGGAACACTAGCAGGCTCGCAACCTGTAGGTGTTTATTCGAAGTGTGTGTTTATTTGAACTGTGTGCTCACCAGGTGTACTCCATCCCCCACATGGTTGCCTTTAGAACATTTATTGCTGAGGAATCCCCTTAGCAGTAGTGTCCATCCCGATGATAGTCCTTAGAATAGGTCCCTTGTGTTAGATGTTTTAGGGACATAATGTGAGGATAACGGGAATGGGTAATTGGGTTGATTGTTTGATGTTTAAACATAATAATTATATTATTGTGGGTTGAAAACCCTATGTACTCACCAGGTTTCCCAACCTGACCCACTAAGTTTATTTATATCACAGGTGTTGATATGAAGTCTCATTACACTGAGAGATTAAAGAGATGTAGATCACTAGTGTAAATAAATGTAAGTTATGTTTATGATTATGTTTTTGTATTGACGATGACATCCCAAACGTTTTAAAATGAATAAAATACGTTTCTTCGAAAATGATTCGATAACGAATTTATCATGTTTTTCTGGGAACAAATTCTGCAACATTTTTATGAAAAGAAATACTCTGATTTTTACAAAGCATAAACAAAATCGGTCTTTTCTGGCCGTGAAAATGGGGATGTCACATTGGTCATATCACGGAGGGTTGCATAGCTCTCAGAAAGGAGATCAGCTACCTCTTAAACAATGGATAGCTCAAAGAAATCTTTGGAAGAATGAAGGAAAAATCCAAAGAGAAAGATCAGGATCCTCAGAACATTCTTGATAAGCCAGGATCCCCTCCTGTTGATGCCAATGTAATCAATGTGATCTCCGGAGGATCTGACATTTGCAGTACCTCTTATTTTGTAGCAAAAAAACATGTCAGTGTGTCAAAAACAGAAAAAGAAGAAAAGTCACGTAAGAACACGTCAATGACAAACGAGTAGGAGATCACCTTCGACGAAACCGATAGACAAGACATCCAGGATCCTCACCACGACGGATTGGTTTTAAAGTTAAGTCGGCTTCTTGTTTCTAGGTTGATATGTCCCAATCATAGTATTAAATTTTTTAATATTAAGTGAAAAGACAATGTAGGTTCAGTTATTTATATCAGAAAAGAAGTTGTAATTCCATAAAGGTGTATGCTCAAGTGTGAGTGAAAAATTATTCTTCAACTAAAGGTCGAAGGTTTCTGTATTATTGAAAATAACAAAATGGTTCAAAAATAATATAAGGTAATATGTTGTGTTTATTTTTCGAAAAAAAGGAATTTTGGCTTCAAAAAATAAACTAAAAATCTTTATACAAACCAATATTTGTGTTCACATTGGTGTAGTACCTAATCCAGATCAACATCATCTTGGAAACAAAAAGGAGCCAATCATAATGCCTATCGCCTTCAGACGAGGGATGATATCATAGTATGTATGTATCATGTATGTGGTTATTAAATATCCATAAATAGTAATAAAAAGAAGTATACATGAAATGAAACACATAAAATAGATTGATGAGTAAGAGTGAGTTTGTGGTCCTAACTCTTATTATTTTTTAATTTTTTTTGTGCACTTTATAAACTTAATAAATATCATAAATTTACTACAACGGATTCTAGAACATGTTTATAGTATTGATATTGGAATTCAAAAACAAAAATTCTTTAATGTTAATCTTGGTAAAATCTAGAAAAAACTGTAAAATTGGTTCAAAAAGTTTCTGATTTACCAAAATCAATAACTTTTCGTGGTTTTGGTGCTGAAACACTTATAATTATTTTTTTTAACCTTTTAATTTCTTTTTTTATTACATTTGCTTGGAAACCACCACTTACACCACCACCGCCACCCCTGCTTGTTCAACACCATCCATCCCCTGGAAAACTCTGGTGACAGTGGCTTTCGATCTAGATGCAAACTCCAACAATGTGAACCACCTCCCATCGTCGCCTCTGCTTGTTCATCATTGCCCCACCCATACCTTCACCGATGACCATCATATCACCAGACGGAAAACCATAACTTTTTTTATGCACATATCTAGATCTAGACTTGTATCTCAATTCGGATGAACTCTAGTGGGCGGATGTACTTCGGTGTCTCCCTTCGTTTTGCATTTTGGTGGTAGTGGTCGTAGTCTTCATTTCCCTATATTTTTTCGATGAGGGAGAGGCGTGTGCAAAATAAGGGTTTTATGGCAGGCGTAGAGAGAGAGAGAGAGAGAGAGAGAGAGAGAGGTGGGCGACAAATGATGGTGGTTGGTGGTAGATAGTGGTGTATAGTGGTACTAGTCGGTGGTGATGGTGACACATAGTGGTGGAAGTCAGTGGTGATGGTGGCAACTTTTAAGCAGAGGTGGACACAAGAATACATTCTAGGCTTTGCCGATGTTGAAGTAGGTGTTGTCGGTGTAGGAAAATAGATAAAAAAGAATCAAATTTTTTTCCATTGCATACAGAAAAAAGTAGGTATCGTCGGTGCCACACCAGGACACCAAACAAAATCGACACTGCTGGTAGGGGTGGTATGTTCTTGAGTGCTTGTCTGCATGTTTTATTAAGTACATGTATGTATGTATGTGTGTGAGAGAGTAATGTATCTAATGCATTAAAGTCTCATTAATTTTAATAATTCAAAAAATTTCTTATTTTTCTTGTAAATTTAAAGTTTTCAAATTGTTAAAATTTTATATTTAATTTTTTTTAAATAAACCCATGTAATACATGGGTCTCACACCTAATATATAATAATCCAATAAAAAAGAAATTAAAAAAAACTATTTAAAAGAAATTAATAATCCAAGAAAATAAAGAGGCGGGTTTGAGGTACAACTGTTTTTCAATCTATTCAGCCAGAAAGATATTTTTTTGGAGTTTTCTGGGAAAAACATATCTTATTGAGAAATACCTATTTTTTGTGCATATCAAACAGTTTTTCCGGTCCATTCAGTCAGAAAGATTTGTTTGGATCTGAAAAGATTTCTTTCAAACGGGGCCTAAAACTTAAACTGAGAAAAAGTAATAAAAGAACGACAATACACATGAATATATGATGCAGTTATATTTTACCGAGATAGTTAATTTGTTTATATAGTAAAAACAATTACTAAAATTTGTATCGAGAATCACTTATAACATAAACATTTACAACTTTTATATAAAAAAGAGTGAATTTGGATTTTATTTTTAATATTTAAATAATCTAGTTATTATAAAAAAAAAAAAAAAAACTTTTAGACGAACGGTATTATGTATTGTCCTCTCTCTCTCTTTGACATTGAGGTTCAATTCTCGTTGGAGACATATGTGGATTTAAGAATAATGGACGTGTTTGACAAAAGTAGCTGTTAGCTGGAAGCGGGTAACTAGTAGCATGTAGCAGGTAGCTGGTAACGAGAAGCTGTAGCTTTTATTTTTATATGAATGTTTGACAAAAGTAGCTGGAAGGTTTTGAAATATATAAAATTACATAAAAAGACAATTGATTATAAATAAATAAATATATAAATATATTTTTAAGGGTAATTATGGAAATTGATTTCAAAAGCTCAGGAGCGTTTTGTTAAACGTTACATCAAGTAGCTTTTAAAATCGGAGCGTTTTGTTAAAACTAAAAGTTAAACGCTCGTACTGCCAAACGAAGCTTTTAGTTTAAACTAGAACATTTTATCAAAAGCTAAAAGCTAAAAGCTCCCAAACGCTCCGTACCAAACACGCCCAATGTATTAGTCGTATAGATTTGCCATTAAAAGAAAAAAATATAGTTGTTCATTTATTACCAAGCAATTATTGTCTACATTCTACAAATTCATGGTGTAGATATCTTGAACATCGGATTATAAACATTTATATTTATCTAGAAATTTAATTAGTGTGGTAATGTAGTCTAATATTCAATGCAATTAATATCTATTTATTAAAGTTCAATAACTCATTTAAGCAACTAAACACCTATAGCAATAAAATTTATTATCTTCAAATCAATTTAAAATTATTTAATGATAATATAAAATGAACGGTCCATGCTCTAGAGCTACAATAGGTTGATTGAATGTTCAATTAATTTAACTTAATCCTATGGATATGGATTTGGAGATCTATTATTAAATCACTCGTGGGATTCACGTGATCTGGAACCAAGCGAGGTCGTCTTCTCCAAACGAGAATAAGGATTAAAAAATCTCTTTATTCCATTGTTAATCATCGATGATAAAAAAAAAAGAAAATAGACTGTGTACTATTTTGTATATATAAATTTATTGTAATACTCTTACATTTTTTAATTACGCACTCACACCAAAAGATCGACCAATCGCATAACTATACTTTCACAATTATTTTTGTATAACATCAGTCAAACTTATAACTACTTAGTCTGGATTAACAACAGAAACATGTTGATAGAATATATATAATATATTAATCATGTCAACTATATTATGTTACTTTGTTGTAAGGCCACGAAGTGTTAAAAAAAGATTTACTCAAGTTGAAGCTCGCGGGAGTTAAGCTTTGATATATATATATATATATATATATATATATATATATATATATATATATATATATATATATATATATATATATATATATATATATATATATATATATATATATATATATATATATATAGTTAGGTTTAAATGTTTTCACTATCTATTGTGTGTATGTATGACTGATTCTGGACCAATCATTTTAGTTATTTTAAGAAAATAATTAATGTATATTAAATGCTGAAGATGTAATTAATATTCATTATATCTTCAACATGTAATATGCATTAATTACTTTCTTAAAATAACTAAAATGATTGGTCCAGAATCAGTCATACATCCACACAATAGATAGTGAAAACAAAATAACCTAACTCTCTCTCTCTCTCTCTCTCTCTATATATATATATATATATATATATATATATATATATATATATATATATATATATATATATATATATACTAGTTGTGAAACCCGTATATTATACGGGTTGATTAAAACAAAATGTTAAATAGAAAAGATTAAATGAGAAATTTATCTGAATTAAAATTATGAAATAACTGAAAATGGAAGAAAAAAATGCAAAAAATAAATAAATTATAATTATGTGTTTAGTTATTAGATCTATGTACTAAACGGGTAAATTATAACAAAATGTTAAACACAAAAGTGTAAACTATAAATTTATTTGAAATTCAAAATTTAAAATTTGAAATTAATAGTCATTATGATAGGTTTAATTTATGGAAACTAAATTAATGATATATTGGAAATAAAAAATAAAATAAATGACAAGTGGAAAATAAATATTTTTCAAAATTATGACAAAATGACATATGACCAATTGAATGAGAGAATGACATGTGACAAAATCATTCTTATTTATTATGGTATATATATATATATATATATATATATATATATATATATATATATATATATATTTGAACCGGCAATTTTTATTAAAAAGCGTCCTAGCAAGAAACTAGGGGCAAAGAGTACAAAGATAATCTTCAAAGAAGAGAGCATACATTATATACAGGTTAGGGGTGAGACACACAACTTATCCTAATCCATTTTGTCACCTATTTTTGTTCTATATTTTCTCCACGTAAATACTATGGCATTGATGAAATCCACAATTTTCGCCGGTTTCGATATCTCGCCACGAAAAATTCGATCATTCCTAGCTTTCCACAAGCTCCATATAGTTCCGTATAGAATACAACTAAGAGTCTCTTTCTTCTTTGGACAATGTCCCTAGTTCCTCGCATACGCTAGCACCTCATTTACTCGAGAGAAATACTCAAGAGGAATTCCACACCAATTAAGCACCATACATAAGGTTTCCTTCGCCATACAATAGGAGGTTAAAATGTGGTTTGCAGATTCAATTTCATCTGCACATAGACCGCACATCGGAGAAGTAACAGGAATGTTCCTTCTCTCTAAAGCCTCAGCAGATGGGATCCTCCCCTGTTTAGCGCGCCATACAAAACTTGTCACTTTTTTTGGGACCGAGTTCAGCCACCAGAATTCACCATCACCAACAGGGTGGTGTGCTTTGTCTAGTCTATTCCGTAACCTTGCCACACAGAATTTCCCATCCATCGCATAGTCCGATCTCCAAGTTAAGCCCCCGTCATACGTATTCAATATCTCATTTACTTCAATGTTCATTTTCCAAAATCTATTCTTAACTTGGTCAATACTTGACCATACCCCACTCCTCTTCGGTTTTGCAAAACAATATCAAGGCCTGTTTGTAGTGTTATGAAACCCGCTTATGATTTGGGCCCATAGAGATTGCGGGCTAGTTTTGAACTTCCACCACCATTTGGCAAGAAGGGCCAGATTTAGATTCCATAGAGAACCCACTCCTGCCCCGCCAACCTCCTTTGGGGCTTTTAGTTTGTCCCAAGCAACCCAATGCAATCTTCATGATAAATGCTCGGTATGAATTTTAATCCCTTTTTAATATTTAAACACAAATACGATATAACTCAGCTTCATCAAACCCGAAACACTACATACAACCTCTATCAATTTGTAACCTTAATCAAAAGGCCGTGTTTAGCAGCGAGTGTTTTGAAGCTTTTAACAAAAATGAAATCCGATTTAAATAAAAAGTTTCATTTAAAAATTGGAATGTTTTAAGTTTTATTTTAAACAAAAAAAACTCCAAATCTACGTTTGATAAAAACTATTGAGTTTTGTTAATTAAATTATATATATATATATATATATATATATATATATATATATATATATATATATATATATATATATATATATATTGTGTGCTTGTAGGATTGATTCTGGACCAATCATTTTAGTTATTTTAAGAAATAATTAATGCATATTAAATGTTGAAGTTCTAATTAATGTTCATTATATCTTTAACATCTAATATGCATTAATTACTTTCTTAAAATAACTAAAATGATTGGTTCAGAATCAATCCTATATGCACACAATAGATAGTTAGAACAATATAACATAACCCTATATATATATATATATATATATATATATATATATATATATATATATATATATATATATATATATATATATATGGTTAGGTTATTTTGTTTTCACTATCTATTGTGTGCATGTATGACTAATTCTGGACCAATCATTTTAGTTATTTTAAGAAAGTAATTAATGCATATTACATGTTGAAGATATAATAGATATTAATTACATCTTCAGCATTTAATATGCATTAATTACTTTCTTAAAATAATTAAAATGATTGGTCCAGAATCAATCATACAGACACACAATAGATAGTGAAAACATTTGAACCTAACTCTCTCTCTCTCTCTCTCTCTCTATATATATATATATATATATATATATATATATATATATATATATATATAATTCAATAGAGAACCGTTATAAATCAAGGAACCAATCGAAAGCGTCGAAATTTAAAATGATCAACAGCAAAAAAAAAAAAAAGGTTGTTGACTTTTGCAATGAACGCACGTGCAATGGATTATAACAAAACTCACTTCCTTTTTTTAGTTTAATTATTTTAGCCCATGCTTTTTGTCAAAAAAAAAAAAAAAAAAAAACCAATATACGGTTGTTCGTGATTTTTCGTCATCTTTCCATAGAGATCCATATTGATATATAAAAAAATAATTTTCTTAAGGTCCATTTTTTATAGAAAAAAGTTAATAAATATATCAAAATTCAAACTTTTTGGTACACTTTAAACATAGATTTATATTGATGTTAAAATAAAATATATTTAACTTCAGATTAACATTGTGAGCTTGTTCAGATTTACATTGTGAACTTGTTCAGATTCACTTTGTGAACCTTCTCAAATTCACAGTATGAATAATAGTAAGTCAGATTCATAATGTGAATCTAAATTGATCGAGGTCTTTTTTTCACATTGTGAATGTTAAAAATTGAAATATTTACAGTTTAGATTCGCAGTGTGAATCTACATTGATCGAGATTTTTTTTTTCAATCGGTGTTGATGTTTTTTAATAGAGTACAAAAAATTAATATTTTTGGTATATTTAGTTTTTTTTTTTGGATAAAATTAAACTTTTTGTTTTTATTAACTATTGTGTGCCAGAATGCACAGATCTAAACTACTAGATGGAATAGAATCAAAGGTCATGATCTAAGGGTCTATGATATTACAATAGGGTAACATGTACCATATAATCACACAAATTTCAGCATAAGTGCATTTTAGTCATTTGAGACTAATTTAAAAAAGGAAAAATCGAGATTTATGGGATAATTAGTGATTTTGATTTAAAAAATCTGATTTTTTTTTCAAATTAATTCAATTTCAAACGTAATTTATAAGTATAAACCGATTTTATTCTATCAGAATATCATTTTGTTAGAATGATATTCTGTAATTCTGTTAGAATGGTATACAACTATGAACATAATATTATAAACACATATTATCAAGACCAATAATTTTTAATGAATACAAATTTTATATAAGACGAAGTTTAATACTTTAGAATAAGTAATTACATTCATTCTTAAAGAATACAACTATACTATGAACATAAATTACATTCATTCTTGAAATCTCTTGCAAAAAAAATATCAGCATTCTTAAAAGAATCATCATTCACTTTCTTGTTTCGTTCCTAGATGTCTTGTGTATGTTTGACCTCTAAGCTACTTCAAAACATCTAGCATTCTATGAGATTCACATTTTGTGATATTGGTATTCTGTCAGAATTGTATTGCATGATAATGATTTTATACAAGGAGCTGCAAAAGGTTATAAACTCGAGGATTGTAAGTGATCCCTAGGTAAAACTTGAAACATCTGAAAAACATAAGAAACAAAAATCATGTTAAAACATCAGCCAATTGCAATACAACCCTTGCAGAATCATTCTTATGTAATTATACCATAAATACAATTATGGAAGAATCATTCATATGTTATTTCTAAGATGATAATACTCTCTATATAATATTCTTAAAAAATAAAATAATTATTCTTAAAGAATGAAAAAAATTTAAGATAAGAATAAACACCTAGTAATTATTCTACAGAATATTCTTATGTGATTTCCAGCACCTGATATTTTTGATAATCGAAAAATGATTTGTTCTCTTTCAATATTGAAAGAAAATGAGAGTGATTCTAAATTTAAAGTATGATAGAATAACATAATTCTTTATTTTGATTTTGTTTACCTTTGGAGATGAGATGAACAACAATAAACATTCAATAGAGAACCGTTATAAATCAAGGAACCAATTCAAAACGTCGAAATTTAAAATGACCAACAACAGAAAGAAGGGTTGTAGACTTTTACAATGAACACACATGCACTGGATTGTAACAAAACTCGCTTCCATTTTTTAGTTTAATTATTTTAGCCCATGTTTTCTGTCAAAAAAAAAACCAACATACCATTGTTCGTGATTTTTCGTCCTCTTTCCATAGAGATCCATATTAATATATAATTTTTTTTTTCAAAAAACCCACTTCATTGTCTTTGTTTGTTGAAAAGTTAAGGTCCATTTTTTATAGAAAAAATTAATAAATATATCAAAATTCATACTTTTTGGTACACTTTAAACATAGATTTATATTGATGTTAAAATAAAATATATTTCAGTTCAGATTAACATTGTCAACCTGTTTACATTCACATTGTTAACCTGTTCAGATTTATATTGTGAACTTGTTCAGATTCACTTTGTGAACCTTCTCAAATTCACAGAATGAATAATAATAAGTCAGATTCACAATGTGAATCTGAATTGATCGAGTTTTTTTTTTCACATTGTGAATGTTAAAAATTGAAATATTTACAGTTTAGATTCGCAGTGTGAATCTACACTGATCGAGGTTTTTTTTCAATCGGTGTTGATGTTTTTTAATAGAGTACAAAAAATTAATATTTTTGGTATAATTAGTTTTGTTTTGGATAAAATTAAACTTAAATATTGAGAAAAATAACAAAATGAAGTGGATTTTTTTTCGAAAAAAAAATGTTTTTTATATATCAACATGGATCTCTATGGAAAGAGGACGAAAAATCGTGAACAACGGTATATTCGGTTTTTTTTTCGATAAAAAATGTGGCCTAAAAAAATTTAAAACGAAAAAAAGAGGTGAGTTTTTGGTAAGGAGGTGAGTTTTTTGGTATAATCCAGTGCGTATGCGTCCAATGTACAAGTGTACATTTATTTTCTTGGTCGTTGATCATTATGATTTCCGACGCTTACGATTGGTTACTTGGTTCCTTGTTATATATATATATATATATATATATATATATATATATATATATATATATATATATATATATATATATATATATATATATATATATATATATATATATATATATAGACACACACACACACAATCGGTTTATGCTAAATTTTAAGTCGTACAAACCATATTGCGCTATTTACAATTAGTTTATGCATTAGAAAAATAATAAATCTTATCCAGTCAACAACGAAAAACTCTAGCATATTTTAAATCGGTAAAAAATGGAAATGATATTCCTATTATTCAGCATACTGAATCTGTAAAAAATACCTTTTATATAACATCCGGATACGCATCCCACCTCTATAATCTTCATTCTCCCGCTCTTCATTCTTGCTTGCACCTTCTCCCTTCCTCATCCTCATTGCCATCAACGACGCACAACCGCTCCCTCAACCCACTCTCATTCTTCATTCTCACTTGCACCATCTCATTGCAGATCTGAGACGACCATCAACCACCACAACCACCGACAATCGCTACCACTGTCACCATCTTCACTAGGCACCACCATCTATCATCAACGTCTTCCACCATCTTCTATATCTACACCGCCTTCAATCGTCCTCAAGAAAACCCAAATATATCTAAGATTTGTGGCTTTCTTCTTGGTTTTTGTGGTATAATACCCTCATCCATGATCTGAGGATTAGTAAGGTAAAATTGTTTAATTTAAGAAATTTAGTTTCTAAGTTCATAGATGAACCAATCTTTATCCTTTTTACTGAACTTTTGCAACTTGCATTCTTTCCCTTTTATTTATGTTCATAGAGTGCGACATCAAACCCCCAACTCTTGGAGCATAAATGTTTGATGATATCATACCGAATGGTTGTTGGATGATGAAAATTGTTAGTTTGAAAATCAAATTCCTTAAAACATGGAAATTGTAGAGAATTAATATGTTTATAGCTTAAATGACCTTACCCTTAATTTTGTATGGATGTATTTCTGGTCTCAGGTTGATTATGCCACCATAGCCTTTGAAGCAAGAAATGAGACAACATTAGAGAAAAATTGCTAAATTTAATGAGTATACACTGTCAAATTGGGGCTCTGCATATATATATATATTTCTTCTAAAAAAGGTAAAAAAAATCCATATATCAATTTCTTCACCAAATTGTCTACTTTCTCTCTATGATCTAATGTTTAGATTTTTCGTAAGAATTAAATAATCTATTTTTATGTGTATGTCTAATTTTGTGTATTTCTAAAATATAGGTGGAGAGAGCAGACAAGACCGATCTAGATGATGTCCACCACTTATTGTTTTTTCTAAATCTTAAGCATATTTTCTCATCGTTTTGTATTCTTAATTGTTTTCTTACTTTTGACTCTAATACAGGGGTGACAATGGCTTTGGGTCTGTATTTCAAAGACACGCATTAGAGTATTGATTATTTTTTATTTGAAACACCTAAATTTTGTTTGATGTTTTCTGATGCGATGAAAAAAAATAGCTTGAAATTTTTCAGGTCTTGTCTTATATGGTTTTATAATTTTGTTCTATGATGGGTTTTTTTGTCGAACTAGCGGATTTTTGCACATGGATGTCCCAACTTTGTAGTCTCTGTGGGAGTGTTTTTCATATGAAAGACTATTGTTGTTATGGTATATATGATAACATAATTTACTTATTGAAGTTAAATTCTTAAATATGTAAAATACTTGAGTTTGTAAATTTATTTTTAAATCAACTTGAGAAAGTAGTTCTTGATTTTAAAGTTTTCACAAGTTCAAGTCTTTGCCTGCTAAATAGAGTCACCTCCTCTTTGGATTTTTTGACCACCTATAACACTTGAAAATTTTTAATTTTGGCCAATATAACATGTCGAGGCTTTAGCGAGTCGATCATGAGAAGCTCACAAGTAGTCTAAATTTACTAGTGTTCATTGTATTCAAATTGTCTTAACTATTTACTCATATATTTTTCTTGAAATTCATGATAAAACCAACTTTCTTGATGTATAAAATAATATATGAATCTATATGACTTTAGTTTTCATTGAGTTTCGCTACATTTAGATCCTTTTAGCAATTTAAATTCATAATGTGAAAGACCATCACTTTCGTATGTATGAAAGACCCAAACTTTCATACTTGACAATATAGTTACTCAAAAACATGCTACTTGCATATTCATTAAAACAATATTTTACATTGATAAAGAGGTTACAAACTACTGGATACAAACCGACTATTTTAAAGTGTTATATATTACATAACTTCCCAGGATTCTATAGTTTTTATATATATGGGAGTGCAAAATACAATAGTTTCAAACTATTCATAAGCTTCTATCGATACAATAGTTTCAAACTATTCAAAAATATTCTACCAGTATATAACTATACTGGATGCTTATCTCTTGCAATTTGTTAAACATTGAAAGGGTAAGCGGTGACGCTTAGTGAATTTGATAATAGATACAATATAATGTTATGTCATATATATATATATATATATATATATATACACTTCAATATGGCAGAGGCAAAGGGGAACAAGGAACAACAAGGGCAAATGTGAATCATGTGACAAACTTTCCATATCTATCATTGATTTGATTCAAAGATATACAATCAATGAGACATAACAATTTCCATACTTGATATACATCAATAAAGCTTTGGCCCAAATGGCACAAAAGACATACAACTTTGGATTTAACATTTTGGTAGATTTCAGGCTTATAGCCCTGTCTAACCTTCTGCCAATACCATAGAATAGAAATCATTCTCTTACGGAGACATGTTCTACATGGCCAAAGGCTACATACCAGTACCAACGTGAATCTAAGTCCTTTCACTGGTCACATGGTCAAAGGTATTGCTTTGCTATTAAAAATAGCGAATAAAAATAACACGGGAAAATAACCTGAAATAATAACACTGAAAAGCACGTAACACATATAACACATAACATACAATTATTTCTATATATTAAACTCACTGTGAAATAACCGGGGGCTAAAATATTAATTTGGGCAGCACTTCGGCTCTTATATCACTTTCTTCGTTGAAAACCAGGCGCTGTAAAGGAAAACCCTAATTTTTAGGGTTTGCACCCTATTTAAGGAACATAATCCACCTCTTGTGGCCTCCCTCACCACCCTATTAACCAGAAAAAAGCCCTAGTTGGACCTTGCACCTTCTTGAGTGAGAGAAAGAGCTTTTGTGAGAATTTTTGGTGTGTTTGTGAAGGATTTTAGAGATTGAAGAACAAGGAGCAAGGAGAGAAGCAGTAGATCCGACATCTACATGGTATTGACCACCATCTTGAGGTATAACTCCGTTACCTTGATCTCTAGTTGCTTAGATCCCTTTTCTTGGAAGTAAATGGCCATTTTGGTGCAAAATGGAGTCATACTCGTATCTGGACTTATCACAAGGATATGGGTCCAGATCTGGACCTCTCTAGTTCCCTAATGGCATAAAGTTTCTCACTTTATCCAACTTAGGCCCTTTTCATGCACAAAAACCTTGTAGGAAACTTAGTTTTGATGTTTTAGCCTTGGGAGGCCTTGCATGCACGTAAAGCTTGCAACTTTACGTTGTATTTGCACTAAGGGAAGTTGAATTTGAAGTTTGGGACCTTAGATCCCACTGAAAAGGACCGAACACAAAAGGACTGAAGGAACTCATCGAGTCCATTGGTCAACTCAATGAGTCGGGGTAGGGTTTACTTGTTTTCCAGTTTCTGAATGAGCGTAGTGAAGGATTAGAGTATTGGTCTAAATGAGCTTTTGGTTTTCTGAACATTAGATGAACTCGACGAGTTACTTAGGTGACTCAGCGAGTTGACTTAGGATTCAGTGGAATGGAATCTGGAGGAACTTGACGAGTTAGTTGATGCACTCGACGAGTTGAGGTCAACATTGACTGTTGACTTTTACTTTTGACCAGGGTTGACTTTGAGGGTATTTATGGGATTATGAAAAGTTTATCACATGTTGATTATAGGTAGTTGAGGGGGGAGCACTACGTGGGATATATCTCATCTTGGCTTGTTAGTTCAGCATTCGAAAGGTGAGTCTCCTCACCATACCAATGGGTCTAAGGCACCAAGGCCATCCCATTTTGTAGTATGTGGTACACTAGTTGTGATAGAGATATGTGGTATGATAGTTAGATATATGCTAAGTGGCATGCTAGTGATTATATGACACTTGCAGGGAAGACCATAGGGGGAGCCCATGCCAATTAGATAAGACCATGTGGGGGAGCCCATGGCAGTTGTATGAAAGACCATGGGTGGAGCCCATGGCACATGGATAAGACCATGTGGGGGAACCCATGGTATTTGTATGAAAGACAATGTAGGGGAGCCTATGGCTTGTCAGTTAAAGACCATGGGGGGGAGCTCATGGCACTTTGGTATAAGTGAAAGGTTTTTAAGCACCCTAACAACCTTATGGTGCACATGCAACCCTAGATGCTTTAGATCTTTGTTTTCTCTAATTATACATGTTATTTGATTTTCCAAAGCATACATCCTAACTAGCATACAATTTGACAATTGAACAATATAACTAGTTAGATAGCTTACCTCTTAGTAGGACTTGTAGTTCTTGGCCTTCAAAAGCTTTAGCACCTCAAATGTGATGCCTCTAATGTGTTACAAACACCAAGTGCAAAAGGAGGCTTGAGAGAATAAGTTACTTAGCATAAAATCGTTTCATGCTCTCCAAGAATGTATTGGCAACCGATTTTAGCTCTAGGGAGTTCCTTTTATAGTGTGACAAGTGTTAGGGTTACATCCATGCAAACCCTAATGCACCATGACCCTTCATATTACTTAGGCTCCATGGGTTAGACCTCCATGAACTATCCATGTTGGTTTAGCCCATCCTAATTAACCATGGATCATTGATCCACACCATAAGAATCATTAATTTACTAAATCAATCCTCGTATATTTAATCAATCTCTTTTGATCACTAAATTAATTCCAAATTAATTCTTGATTAATATTAATTAAATAATATGATTTCATATTAATATATTAATAAATCACAAATAACCTTATTCTCAAAAGTCCATACTAGTTATAGTTATGGCCTTAGACACCTAATCTAATAGTCTCCTACTTGGATAAGTCTAATAACTATAACTGCAAGTACGACTTAAAACCGACTAACTATCGTACTCTTAAAAGCCGTTGTCGAACTCGACCCAGTCAGTGACGCGTCCTTTAGATAAGGGATTGTATAATCCTTTGTTCTTCAAGATATCAGCCGGACAAATAAATGGAACAATGTCATACTTATTGTCCAGCAGTTTGTTTCTCAATTTTTGATTTGTTTGACAGAGAACTTAATTGAACACATCAACTTAGTCCCGACCGGTCCCGACACATCAGTCAAAACAAAATCATCGAGGGGCCCATGATATTGATTTTAATCCTCCAAAAATTTAAAGGAACAAATAAACTTCGACATTATATGTTTGTACTAACTATTTGTTAAATCATACACAATAGTGCATTTTATAACATCAAGTTACTGATGCATTTTCACACTATCAATGTACAACCAACTCATAGTCAACAACTCATATATCTTGGTTTGAAGACTTATATGATATTATCGTCTCATGATCACTCGTGATAAATTCCATGAAGTGATTCAAGTGAGCGTGAGTTTAATCCAATACTCAGACCTTATGAGCACTCATGAATGTTGTAGCAATCTCTTGCTATGTCTAAAACACTTCAGACAATCTACAAGCCAAATTCATGGACAGTTTGAATAATATAATTATTCTGAAAGTCAAAACATGCAAAAGGAAACAATAGTAAACAATTGACACAAGATAGTAACTTTACTCATAAATAAAACGCCTTTTATTTAATCATCAAATGTCAATTACATTTTATCTATTACAAGTTTCAAAATAGCCATCTAATCATTAAAACTAATATCATCCTTCAGCCCAATGCTCCTCGCATGATGCAAACGCTTAAACCTACTGAGTCCCTTCGTGAGGGGATCTACTGGGTTCTCATATGATGATACCCTCTTTACCACGAGGAGTGCTTCTTCCACTCGATGTCTTATGAAGTGATATTTCATGTCGATGTGCCTAGATTTGTCATGATCCCTTGATTCCTTGGTTAAGGCAACCGCACCCTCATTTTCACAAAAAATCTCCACAGGCTCCTTTATAGCTGGTACAACTCCAAGGTCTCCGATGAAGTTCTTCAGCCATATCGCCTCCTTCGACGCTTCACTTGCTACTATGTACTCTGGCTCGCACGTTGAATCAGCTACAGTCTCCTGTTTGGAACTTTTCCAAGTTATTGCTCCTCCATTCAAGGTAATAATCCAGCCCGACTAAGAGTGGAAATTATCTCTATCGGTCTGAAAGTTGGCGTCACTATACCCTGTGACTCTTAAGTCATGACTCCCACCAAGAGTAAGGACCCAGTCCTTAGTCCTGCATATGTACTTAAGAATATTCTTTACTGCAGTCTAGTGAGCTTTACCAAGATTCCCTTGATATATGATGACCATTCTCAAAGCAAAGGCCACATCCGGGAGAGTACAAGTCATATCATACATGATCGAGCCAACTACAGAAGCATATGCTACTCGACTCATCTCAACTATTTCAGCCTCTATACACGGACTCTGAGTCTTACTCAGTTTGGTATTGCCTTGGATGGGTAAGTCACCTTTCTTGGAATTCTCCACGCTGAACCGTTTCAACACCTTGTCCAAGTAGGTACTTTGACTAAGTCCAATTAGTCTTTTACTCCTCTTTCTCAATATCCTTATCCATAGGATGTAAGAAGCTTCTCCAAGGTCCTTCATATCGAAACACTTCCCAAGCCAGGACTTAACCTCCTGCAAGGTTGGAATGTCATTTCATATGAGTCGTATGTCATCCACATACAACACCATAAAGCTAATTGTACTCCCACTAGCCTCGACATACACACATGAGTCATCCTTGCTTCCCGAAAATCCAAACTCTTTGACTTTCTCATCAAAAAAAAGATTCCATCTGCGAGATGCTTTTTTCAATCCATAAATGGATTTCTCAAGCTTACACACTCTATTATGGGACTTTGCATTAACAAAACCCTCTGGCTGACTCATGTAAACATCTTCAGCCAACTTCCCATTAAGGAAAGTAGTTTTGACATCCATTTGCCATATTTCATAGTCATGAAATGCAGCTATGGATAACATAAGCCTAATAGATTTAATGTTCGCTACTGGTGAGAAGGTCTCATCATAGTCAACTCCATGAGTTTGAGTAAAGCCCTTCGCAACCAGTCGCGCCTTATATGTGCGTACTTTCCCATCCATGTCAATCTTCTTCTTGATGATCCATTTGCACCCGAATGTCTTACGACCCGGTACATTGTCAACCAAGTTCCAAACTTGATTGTCATACATGGACTGAATCTCATTGTCCATAGCCTCTTCCCACTTTGCAGACTTGGGGCCTGCCATGCTTCCTTGTAATTGTTAGGTTCTTCCAGATTTACCAGTGTTCTATCACTGATAAATGTATCACCCCAGATGTTATATGGAAACCGTGTAACACAGGTGGAACACTAACTCTACTAGAGCACCTCAGAGGTACAGACTCGTCAACCGATTCAACAGGAGTTTCCTCCTCAGGTTGATTTCTAGTGTTTAAGGTTCCTTCACCGCTTGACTCTTGAAGCTCTTCAAGATCAATTTGCCTCCCACTGTCCCCTTGGCCTATGCGTTCTCTCACACGAAAGACTCATCTCCTCGCAACGAAGACAACATTGTCACTCAGTCTATAGAAGAGATATCCAAAGTATTTCTGTGTGTAGCCGATGAAAATACACCGCTCACTACGAGGTTCGAGCTTGTCATGAGTCTCGCGTCTCACGAATGCCTGGAAACCCCAAACCTTGATGTGTGCTAACGAGGGAACCTTCCCTGTCCACATCCTGTGAGGTGTTTTGGCAGCCTTCTTAGTTGGGACTAGATTAAGGATATTGGCGGCGGTCTTTAAGGCATACCCCCGGAATGAGATAGGTAATGAAGCTCGACTCAACATGGAACGAACCATGTCCAACAAGGTTCGATTGTGCCTTTCAGCCACACCATTAAGCTGTGGTGTCCTAGGTGGCATCAATTATGAAACAATCCTACATTCCTTAAGATAATCTTGGAACTCGATACTAAGATATTAACCACCCCGATCGGATTGGAGCATCTTTATCTTCCTACCAGCTGATTTTGAACTTCTTGTTTAAACTCTTTGAACTTTTCAAAGGTTTCTGACTTATGTTTGATTAAGTAGATATATCCATATCTACTGTAATCATCAATAAAAGTCACATAGAAGAGGTTAGCATCCCTTGTGGCGGTTCTGAAAGGTCCACATACATCGGTGTATATGAGATCCAACAAACATTCACCCCTTTCATAGGTACCAACAAAGGGTGACTTGGTCATCTTTCCAAGCAAACAAGATTCACAAGTGTCATTCGACCTTAAGTCGAATGACTCCAAGACTCCAGCCTTTTGGAGTTGGCCTATGCGCTTCTTGCTGACATGTCCAAGACGACAATGCCACAAGCATGCCTTATCCAAACTATTGGAAGAATGAATGTGCAACACATTATTTCCTAAGTTGTCTACAACCATCACGGTTTCATATACACCATTACAAGGTAATGCTTTAAAATAAAAAACACCATTATAAAAAGCATTAGTAGTACCAATTCATTATCAAATGAAAAACTAAAACCTTGTTTGTACAACCCACGAAAGGAAATAATATTTCTCGCCATATCAAACGCGTAGCAACAATTATTCAAATCTAATTCAAACCCACTACTAAGCAATAAATAATAAACTCCAATCTTGGTGACAGGCGACATTTTCCTATTCCCAATGATCAAGTTCATCTTCCCGTGCTCCACATCCTTAGTTCTTTGTAGTCCCTGCAAATCAAAACAAATGTGAAATCCACAACCTGTATCAAGGACCCCAAGAATAAGAATGTGATGAGTTATTAGATAGAATAGTATAAATACATGTATGGGTGGGTTTAACCTTCCCATCCTTGACATCCTGCAAGTATTTAAGGTAGCTTCGCTTCTAGTGCCCTTTATCATGACAATAGAAACACTCTGCTTTTTTCGGGTTGGTAGAGGGATTAGCAGAACCAACTTTGGTCCCACCGGAAGAGGATCCAACAAGAGACTTTCCCGTGCGGCTCTTAGAGGCAGCCTTCCTCTTCTTCCCTTTCCCATGCCCAATTGCCAAGACCGGGCAGTAGCAGTAGGAGTAGAAACAACAGATTTACCTTTGAGACTACTTTCGCAGTTCTCAAAAGGCCTTGAAGCTTGCTAAGAGTGACCTCTTTGTTTATATGATAGGTCATACGGAACTGATCATAACATGGAGGTAAGGAGTGTAGAATGATATCTATGGCCAACTCTTCATCGCAGTTCACATTCAACTTCAACAAGCAGTCCACAAACCTTTACGTTTTCTACAAGTGGGCCGTGATGGATTATCCATCCTTCATCATTGTTGTTATCATGGAGGCGATGATTTCATGCCTCTCTTGATGAGCACTCTGATGGTATCTTTCCATCAGGCCTTGGTGCATCTCAAAAGGGTAATAGTCCTCATAGGATTTTTGGATTTCAGCTATCATAGTAGCCAACATGATACAAAACACCTTGGTGGCATCCTTCTCATGAGTCCTATACTCAGCAATCTCCTCAGGAGTAGCAGACGACTCATCAATTTCCTTCAGCTCTTTGTTGAGAACATATTCCTCGTCCTCGTAACGAGTAACCATCCTGATGTTCCTGATCCAATCATTGATGTTGGAACCATCAAAGATATCTCTCTCATACAAGTTCATTAGGAAGAAAGAGCTAGTAGTGTTAGAGCCATAAGCAGTGTTCAGAGACATCTTAAAAAGAAAGACAAAGTTTAGATTGGATAATTATCCTTAATATAACACCCAAACGAAATATTAAGGCTAAGACTCAACACAATATTTTACAATTTGGAAGACATATGCCGTAATCCAATTGCAAAATATTTGAAGGTAGGTAAATGACGATTTACCAATTTCCACCATGAAAAAAAAATTGATAATTAAGTTTTAATTGGATTGAAATTCCTATATTCTTTTGAGATTCATTGAAATTTTCAATGACATGTTTAAATCTCGATTATTCCCTTCAAGTTTGTGATTGGGATATCGAGGATCACAAACAAGGTGTGAATAACCATGCAAATGTGTTTGGTACACTCGATATCATTTATCTCCTAATCAATGTGCCGGTTAACCACACACGTTCCATTGATTTATGACAAACATCAAACTACTCTCTGCCAACCTTACTAGTCCATGTTAGTGCTGGTTAACCACACACGCTCCACTAACGACTTGACAAAGTGCAAAGTGCAATTTCATGGATTAGCATCAATTTCACATTTTTCCTAAAGTAACTACGATTAGGAATTTAATAAAACATTTAGTTACTTTAAAATCATCATTATACTTTTCATAAGAATTAATGTCCTATCCTACCCGTTTGACTAACAACCCTCCACCAGTCAAGGAAACGGTGAGTGAGTGTGACATCCCCAAAATCTCGGCCAGAAAAGACCGATTTTCATTTATGCTTTTAAATAATTTCAGAGTAAATCCTTTTGATTTGAAAGAGTTGCGGAATTTGTTCCCAAAACAAAACATGATAAAATAATATTTATCAAAGCATTTCATCAAGAGATGCATTTTCATTGTATAATCAAAACTCGGGATGTCATGTTCTGATACAGACCATAAAGCATAAACGATAACATCACAAGTCATTCAACAAATATATACATATACAGACTTGTAAACAAAACAACAAGATGATCCATCCATCTTACGCCCTTGTGCCACTTCCTGTAATACAAATAAAACTGAGTGGGTCAGGCTTGGGAGCCTGGTGAGCATATAGGGTTTTCAACCCACAATAAATAAGTTATATTTAATTTCACCAACCAATCACTATCCCGATTACCCATTCCCGTTATCCTCACTTTACGTCCCTAAAACAACATCTATCTCAAGGGACCTAATCTAGGATTTTCATCGGGACGGACATCACTGCGAAGGGGTTTCCTGAACAATAGATATCCTAAAGGCAACCATGAGGGGGATAGAGTACACCGGTGAACACATCGTTCACAACACCTACAGGTTATGAACCTGCTAGCGTTCCACTGGATTGTCTAGAAAGAGTCCGTGGTCGTTATCCATACTCCGCTGAATAACTAGATCAACAACAACAACAACATCGAGGCCTCTCATCTGTTTATTACACACCAACTATCTACCCATGTTCTACCCAACATATTAGTAGATAAAAATATATATTTTCATACATAGTTTAAAACATGTATATCATTTTCATTCAATATATATTCCACATAACAGATGAGGCATACCACATAACACGTATTCCATAGAAAACAATTCAAATCTATGAGATAGAATAAAGTGAATATCCATTCACGCATACAATCACAAAATATACACATAACAAGTATATCGTATAAAATACTTCATAGTTACTCGTTAGAAGAAAGTAACTACACCCTCACACATATAAACCACAATTTACTTAATACACTCAAACCGTACTTGTATTATTATCGTGTTTATGAAAGGTAGTATACACTCACTTGATCAGAAGATGATCGGACAACACTACGACTTGCAGAAGTAGTAATCCACAGCAGATCTGGAAGATCTCCACAAAAATCGAACTTCTCGCGGGTAGAGCTTCGGCTCGGGAACCGTACTTCTCGGGATCTTCGGGATCTCGGGACTTGCCTTGGGGCTCGAGAATAATACCGGGGCTTCGGGGTATTTCTAGCACGCAAAACGATGCAAAACGGAAGAGAGAAGAGAAGAAATTAGCAAAAGAGCCGGCTGCCCTCGCATCCTATTTATAGGAGGCTGGAGCCTCGGAGTACGCGGGGCGTACTGCTTCCGAAATCGTCACTGCACGCGTCATCCGAAGCCACTTACTGCGATGTCGACACCTTCGGAGTACGCGGGGCATACTCGCATACATGGGGCGTACCTCGGATCAGACCAGTGACTCGCCTTCGGATAATGCTTCCGAATTAAAGATTAAAAATAAATACAATTTATTTAATAAACTTCGGAAATTCATATCTTCTTCATACGAACTTCGTTTTCGACGTTCTTTATATCCACGGAAAGGTGAGACTACGCTCTACAACTTTCGTTTAGACTTCGTCGGCTAATTTTGACTTTATTTTTATTAATTATTTTTAATAGGCCGTGACAGAAAAACTTCGTTATAAATTCATAACTTCTTCATTTGACCTCCGTTCTCGCCTAACTTTTTATCGCTTCGATACCAACAATGAGATCTTCGATTCTCATTTAGATTGCTTCGGCTAAAAACCCCTCGATCTCAAATCGAGTATTTCAGGCTGCATATCGCTAAGTCGAAACTTCGATAAATCATAACTTGCTCATACGAAGTCAGATTTGGGCGGTCTATATATATTCGGAAACCTCGTTTCAACTACTACAATATTAACCAAAGATATTAAGTTCATTTTACACTTAAATTTTGACGCTTATTTTTATTCTTAATTAATCAGACCACATAATTAAGCAATTAAGCACAAAACACATAATACTCAAAGAATACATTCTTATTATTTCAAAACGGGTTACAAAGGTTAACCTAGACTATTACATTGCTAAAAACGGCAAGCCCGGAAACACAGGCGTTACAGTGAGTGTGGACATCCATTAAACCACCATTTTATAGACAATAACCCTATAACCCCCTTATAGACCGCATTCATGAATGAGTCCTACTAACGGTAGACTGACTTATCTTATACATATATATAATAATTAAACTTTTAATATTATAATAGTATAAGGGTTGAATTTTAAACTTTTAAAATTCTAGGGCTTGGAATTAAAGTATTCATAAGTGTGACTTTACGATTTCCAAAAGTTGAGAGTAAGTTTTGAAACTCTTCAAAACTTTTCATATCCATAACTTATGAGTTTAATGACTTTTAATAGTGAGACTTTTCATTTTCCATACCTTGAGGATAAGTTATGAGATTCATTAAAGGCATTTATATCAACATTTTAATTAACAAAATAATAAAATAATTTATCTATGATCTAGTTAAACTCATAAGTCAAGATAATTCATATCAACAATTTGCAAGAAATTAGCCTAATTATATAAACTAATACAAATCTTGAAATTTTGACAATTATCTTTTAATTAGATAAGCATGATCACTACCACATCAAGAAAACATATTTTATATTTCAAAAAACAGTTTATGGTAATGATCCTAATCCAATTCTAGTTAAAAAATCAAAATTCTGCAACCAGAGCCATCAAATCGATGAGTACATGATCCTAACTTGTCGAGTTGCCCTTTTACTAAGTGGACTTATCGAGTCAGCCAGTGGACTTGGCGAGTTCATTAGTCAGAGGCCAGAAAATCAATTTTTTCAACTTTGAAAATTAATAAGCATTAAGTATAACAGAAAAAAAATCCTAGGCTCTGATACCACTGAAGGGTTTTTGAGCACTCTAACAACCTTATGGTGCACATGCAACCCTAGATGCTTTGGATCTATGTTTTCTCTAATTATACATGCTATTTGATTTTTCCAAAGCATACATCCTAGCAAGCATACAATTTGACAATTGAACAATATAACTAGTTAGATAACTTACCTCTTAGTAGGACTTGTAGTTCTTGGCCTTCAAAAAGCTTTAGCACCTCAAATTTGATGCATCTAATGTGTCACAAACACCAAGTGCAAAAGGAGGATTGAGAGAATAAGTTACTTAGCACAAAATTGGTTCACACTCTCCAAGAATGTATTGGCAACCAATTTTAGCTCTAGGGAGTTCCTTTTCTAGTGTGACAAGTGCTGGGGTTACATCCATGCAAACCCTAATGCACTATGACCCTTCATATTGTTGGAATAGTGTCTAAGACTGCAACTATATTAGGCAAGTATTTGACCCGGTTGTGCATGGTCCTTTTGGGTTGCCTTCACCATAGCAACTTGATAGGATGATTTATTAAGAGAGAATAAATATTATTAATATATTATGAGAATAATATAAAGAATAATAATATTGTTATTTGATTAATATAAGTCATAGAATTAATTAGAATTAATTTGGTGACTTAAAGAGATTAATTAAATAAGAGGGTATAAACTGTCCATTGTTTGATAGTTAAACTTTAGACTGTAAATCCATATTGGATAGAGGTGGACGGATTCTAGAAGCTATGGATAGCTAAAAATCTTCCAAGGCTATCTCAGGAATGGATTTGGATTTCTTTAAGAGAAGATTATCCAATTAGGGTTTAAGATGTAACCCTTAAGGAGTCTACAAGTATAAATAGACCCTATGGCAAAGGAAAATCGGCACTTCATCTACATTAGAGAACCCCTGGCCGAATTCCCTCCCCTCTCCTTTCTCCCAAATCATCCTCTTTGCTATTTGGTGTTTGTAAGCCATTAGAGGAGTGACAATTATGACTCTAGAGCTCCAAGACAACAAGATCAAACAAGAGATTCGAAGGTATGATTCTAGATCTGATTTAGTATTGTTCTTATTCCTAATTAGTCATTAGAAGTCTTGGATTCAAAGCATGTTTAATTAGAAAGCCTAGATCCAAGCATTAGGGTTTTGCATGCGCACATAGGAAAGTTCTTATGGCTAAAACCCATCAGTGGTATCAGAGACTAGCTTGGTTTTCATTAAATTGTTGCTTATTTGTTTGAAACTTAACTGCAAAATTCGATTTTTGTGTTTCTGAGTCATGGACTCGGCGAGTTCCATTGTGGACTCGGCGAGTTGGCCTGACTCAGCGAGTCCCTTGGTGCACTCGGCGAGTCCAAGCGTCAGGAATGGCCAGATTCGGGATTTCTTCATGATTATCTTATGGAAACTTACCTTAATCATATTAGATCAACCCTAATCCGATTTTTTGATATATATGACTATTATCTTGATCTAATTAAAAATATTTATCAACTAATAAAATATTTAATTTCTTTATATGATAATTAATTAATTATTTTGATTAATTTTGTAATTATCTTGCAAGAAATCTTGAATAAATCAAATATAGATAATTAGGAAATTAATTGTAACGTCCCAACAATTCAAGACCAAAAATTTCTTTTAATAAAACATTACTTTAAACAAGGTCATCATTCCAAAACATAATTTGAGTATAAGTTTCCAAAACACATATTCATTATCAGAGTAAACATTCCCAGGCTGACAAATCTATGGTGTGTGTCATGCGATCACACCGAGCTCCTCCCTCCGCTACCGGAAGTAACTGAAAATAAAACTGAAAACCGTAAGCACGAAGCTTAGTGAGTTCCCCACCTTACCACATACCATGCATAACCACATACTGCACATATTGGGCCACGCCCGCTATCCGGGGTCTCGCCCCTACTTCGGGCCTCGCCCGCTACACGGCCCCGCCGCTACAGGCCCCGCCTGGCTTCGAGCCCCGCTCGGATATAGATCTGTTTCACTTAGGCCTCGCCTGTCACAGGTCCCCGCCCACTAACATACAATAGCACATACGTATATCACATAACATCACCTAAGCTAAACATATACTAACAGCTCTTGCTCAAAGGCCTCGCCTATCTCCGGGCCCCGCCCGTGTCCTGCTACTGATGAGTCATGGAACCTCGTCCATACTCCTGCTGATAGTGAGATACGGGCCCTGCCCGTCGTCACTCCTTTCCAAACTTGGGCCTCGCCCTGGATTGCTGCTACTGAGATGTGGAACTCCATCCACACTCTGCTATTGGTGAGATACGGGACCTCGCCCCCACTTACCTCCCTACCAGGCACATACAAGTATCACATAGACAACAAGTATAAACTATCACATAAACCACTCCTTGGGCACCCGCCCTCTATCATTGGACCTCGTCCGAATATCATACTAGCATACTGTGCCTAAGGCTAACCCCCGGGTCTTCTACTCATAACTACATGGGCCGGCATTGTGGCCGTAGACCCATTCATACAAAGGGAAAACTCACCTGGTACTGCTGAACTACTGCTGCTAATTCCTTTGATCGCTACCCGTCTACTGACCCCGAACTGCTGCTCCACTAACTCCCTGAGCTACCAATATCAACACATTACTTAGTCTAACTGACCTTCAAAAGGTCAACCAAGTCAACCCTTGCCAAAGTCAAAGTCCTGGTCAAAGTCAACCTTCCAGGTCAACCCTACTCGCCGAGTCCACTTACTGACTCGCTGAGTTCTTATGCTCACAGTCCTTCCAATCGCGACTTGACTCGCCGAGTTAGCCCCTGACTCGCTGAGTCTACAGATTCCTGAATCCTCTCCTAACCAACTCACTGAGTCCTTGCTCGACTCGCTGACTCGAGTCTTAACTCGAAGGGTTTGGGACTACGCAACCTGACTCGCCGAGTCTAAGAACAGACTCGCCGAGCACAAAGCAATCTTCATCCAACTCCCCGAGTTGTTCATCCAACTCGCCGAGTTCATGCCCATCTTCATCCGACTCGACGAGCTGTTCATCCCACTCGTCGAGTTCCTCCTCATCTTCAAGCCACTCGTCGAGTCCACTCGAAGGACTCGCCGAGTCCATCCAGATCTACATACATGCAGAGGACTTTCGAGTCATGCATGGACTCCAAACTGTAGATCTACCCTTCCCAAGCCTATCCCCCACGTAAAGTTGCAAACTTTATGTGTAGAAATGGAGATCTAGGCAAAATGAACCATAAACTAGGGTTTAAGGCCAAGGGGCTCCAAAATCCACTCAATGGCTGATACTTTACGGGATTCTAAACCAAAACAAGCATGGATCTGAGGTAGCAACCTCAGATCTAGACCTCAAGCTCGAGATTGATCTTAGACATGGCTTAAAAGCCCCAAAACTCATAACCAAAGAAGATCTAAAGGAGAGGAACGACTTATTACCTTCAGATACTCAGAAATGTTCCCCAAATCTTCAGATCCAAGACCACCTCTTGAAGCCTCAATGATTTCCCCTTGTTCTTCTTCCTTCAAATCACTCAATATGGCTTGGGAGCTTGAATGGGCAACAATGGGGTTTGGGGTTCGATGCTCTGGGTGCAAGAGGCAATAAAGGAGCCCTAGGAAGAAGAATGAGACGTTTAAATAGGCTCCAAGCCCCGGATTTAGGGTTTTCCTCACACAGAACCTACTTGCCGAGTCGCCTAGGCCGACTCGCCGAGTTGGTCACTTAATCCTCGACTCGGATCCCGCTCGGACTCGCCGAGTTTCTTCTTGGACTCGCCGAGTCCCCCTTAATTTTAGGGTTTTCTTTCCTTTCTTGGTCTTCAAAACTTTGGGTGTTACAACTCTCCCCCACTTAAATTAAACTTCATCCTCGAAGTTTACCATGGCCCACCGCCTGCGATCTGCCTCCAATACCCACCAATTATCCCAACACTTGCTGCCCTCCCTCGCTGGCCTTCCGCTCGGTCATTCCGACTAACATTAATCCTTGCAGATAATCATCTTGGGTCAACCCGGACCCTGAACATTCTGGAACACAACTTACTCAACCGACATTCCTTCTGGTACTCACCGAGTACTGCACTGAACCTATAGGGGTTCTCCACTTCTTTCCTTGCGCAATTTCCTTGCCTTCTCCAGGCAAAGCCTCATAACCATTTATTTCCTCTGACACTGTGAAGGTCCTATCCTTCACCAACTCCATCACTCCTGCTACTATCAGCACGAGTCATTACTGTCAGTAACCACTGACACTCCTCTTCGCCACAACTTGGTGCCGAGCACCTCTCGATCAACTAACTGAATCCCCACCATACGCCGCATACTCGCACTGACACTGACTGGCAAATCTATTGTTCCTCAACTGACTTCCGGTTGTACTGAGACCACCCTGGTCCATATCAAGCTATCAATGTCTGGGTTACCGGCTCCCACCGATCGCTGACCCATCACAACTCCTAGTCGCTCTCAGCGACTTCCAAAGGAACTTCGACCACCTACCACTACTCAATCTATCATGCCAGTCCGGCGCCACAATCCCGGGGTCCTCGATCCCCTATCTCAACACTAAGGTCCTTACCAGGTCCCACCTGTGCTGCTAAAACTCTCGGGCCTCGCCCACCGGTCCCACCTGCCTCTAACTTCCCAGTCCCACTAGTCTAACCACTCTCCCGCTCGGGCCTCGCCCACGGGTCTCACCCAACCATACTACTGAGCAACCCTGCTCTTAGGTCTCACCTACACTGCTAATCTCATACGGGCCTCGCCCACGGGTCTCACCCAACTATATCCTGGAGCGGCCTCTCCAAAGGTCTCACCTTGCTAGGGCTATACAGGCAACTCCCTATCATCCTCATCCACTATCCATCCTGATCCCCATCTGATCACTAGGAAATAAGGGCCTCGCCCTAACTCCGCTAACGAAGCGACTAAGGAACGCTACGGCTTACCCATAGTCTTACATCACCATCCATTGCTGACTGCTAGTGAATGCTACGGCTGCCCCGTAGTCTTACAACACTTCCACCACTGACTGCTAGTGAATGCTATGGCCGCCCCGTAGTCTCACATCACTTCCTACCACTGACTGCCGACACGAAGGTACCCATATGCCATCAGCTCTCAAGATCCTCATTCTGACTCCCTCGAGTCCCACGGGTGATCCACGACCCGACTTCCCAACCATGAACTAACCATTACCATCACACGCACTAGCTGATGGGGAGTTTCTCAAACTCCCAACCCTGAAATCCTCAAACCATCAAACGCTGAACTACTCCTTTCCTCCTCGGAGGTCGCACACAACTTCTGGGTCTGCGTGCTCCTACCCTGGCTTACTCGGAGGATTCTCCCCCACTTCGATCCTGCTTACCCCTTGTTGCTCAATGCTCAAAGAGAAAACCCAATCCTTGCTACCATTCCATAATCAATCTGCTGAGGAACCCAAGCTTACCATAGCTAGGGATCTAACCAATCCATCTCTGACACTACACAACCCCGATCTAGAGAGACATACCAAATCCTCTCAAGCATGCTACAACTACTGCATCCTATGTAACCTTCTCCAATAGAGCACATCCCCTAACTACCATGCAAATATCTAAGGTATGCAGATGGCATATAACTCGACCATAATCAACCGCACATAAATAAAATACTCAAACCGATGATGATGCAGAACCATAACAATATAATCATGCACAAAATAAAAGAACTGCAAATGGAAATTGCATACCTGCAACGTCCGGCGGTGCTCGCATCTCCAAGCTCGTCATCTGAAAAGCCCTGCTCCCTGCTGCAGGTGCCTCTACCCGGCCCTGACGGCCATCCGTGATCCTCAAGGTTGCAGGGGCGGGTGCCATCACCCGTCCTGCCGAAGACAAACTGGGGCACTGGGCCTTCTTGTGGCCCCGCTGGTTGCAATGAAAACATATCAAGTCTGATCCCTGCGCGGCGGTAACAGTGCAATCCTTGCTGAAATGACCAGTCCGACCGCACTTGAAGCAGCCAGACTCACCACCGCTACCACTCCTGCATGCGCCCCCATGCGCCCTGCCACACTTTCCGCACCGACTGCGGTCCTGATGATCCCTCGATCTCGAATCTGATCCCTTGGGCCTTTTTCCTGAACCCACAACTACCTGAACCTCATCCGGCTTCCTCTTCCGGATTTGCTCCAAATCAATCTCCCTTTCTCTAGCCCGAGAAATCATATCTTCCAGCGTCTTACAGCTAGATCTGCTCACGAACTCCCTGATGTAATCCCTCAACATCTCATGATATCGGGCCTTCTTCATCTCCTCATCCGCGACATACTGCGGTACAAGAAGAGCCCTCTCCCTGAACTTGGCGGTGATCTCTGCCACAGTCTCAGTAGTCTGCGTCAAATCCTGAAACTCTCGCGCCAGCTGTTGCACCTCAATCATCGGCGAAAACTCTGCCCTGAACCTGGCCGAGAAATCGCTCCAAGTCATCGCATCCAACGCGACATCATCCCCCAAAGCATGACCAATCTCCTCCCACCAATCCCTCGCTCTGTCCTTCAGAAGACAGGAAGCGAGTCTGACCTTGTCCCCCTCGGGACACTTGCTCGTACGAAAAGCGTTGGCCACATCAGCCAACCATCTGCTGCTATCAATGGGGTCCCTAGCTCCATGATAATCTGGTGCCCCACAGGCCCTGAACTCTCGAAATGTCAAGGTACGCGCCCCCAACAAAGCCATCATCTCGGTACGGAAGGCTCCCAGCCTCTCATCCAAGATCTCCAGTATACCCTCCTTGACCGTGCCAAAGATCACAGGAGTCTGAGCTAGAATACTGCGCGTAACCTCAGCTGATATCAACTCTCTCATCCGCTCCTCGAGCTGCTCGGCCCCTGAACCCGAGCCCGATCCCTCTTTGGTGCCTGATCCGCCCGCTGGTCTCTCTCGCAATGTCACCATGCTGAAAATATACCACAACCACTATCAAAATACTCATCACTGATGCGAGACCAAACATACCCTACCAGGTTCCTGGTCTTGTCTCGGCCCTTCCCGAATCGAGTACGGATCCTCTACTTTCAGTAGTACGGGCCCATACTACCTTCCACATTTATCCGTACTTTCCTCAGGAATTGCTTTGACTCCACCAGGTCCCCTATCCACTAATACTGCTCCCAGCACTATCTCATCCTAGGCTTACCCTAGGGAAACCTCTGACTCAACACAAACCAGTCCTCAGCTACTGAAGGTCTCCTTGTGATGCCAATTAGCCATCACCTGGATACCATCACATGCGACGAGGCTCAGATAATCCTTCAAGTAAAAGACTCATCCCTACAACGGTTGGACTCAAACGAGAGATGCGCAATAGGACCAAATCCAACACGCTGAGATTATTCAACCCTAATCGCATGTGACTTGTCGTATCCACCTAATGGCTAACTCCCATCACTCAGAATCCCACAATGCACAAAGCAAGCAGCATTCGAACAAGGGAGAATCTAACCATAACATACTCAAGCAATCATATCCACATAGCAAGAATCTGAACTAGCATGCAACACAAACTCATAAATCAGGCATAACCTAAACAGGCTATCCTACTACTGTCTACTCAGCACTACTATGCAGCTCAAAAGCACAAATAACAGGCACATAAGGCATCATCCCTAGATCCTTAGTCCTATTCTATCATGTTGTTCTACTAATTGATAATCATAACATAAACTTGTATGGGTATTTTGGGGTACTTACTTGAGCTCGGTTGATTGCATGCACCACACCTCTTTTCTCTTTTCAAAGTTCTTTTCTTTCTGAATTCTTTTGCTTTTCTAAAACTGTTTTTTTTCGTTCTCAAAATTCTTTTTACAAAACTGTCTTTTTGCTTTTGAAAACTTTTTATCCGACCCCTCAGTTTGAGTTCAGGCACACCCAAGAGTATGCCCGAATCCCTCAAACCAAGGCTCTGATACCAACTTGTAACGTCCCAACAATTCAAGACCAAAAATTTCTTTTAATAAAACATTACTTTAAACAAGGTCATCATTCCAAAACATAATTTGAGTATAAGTTTCCAAAACCCATATTCATTATCAGAGTAAACATTTCCAGGCTGACAAATCTATGGTGTGTGCCATGCGATCACCCCGAGCTCCTCCCTCCGCTACCGGAAGTACCTGAAAATAAAACTGAAAACCGGAAGCACGAAGCTTAGTGAGTTCCCCATCTTACCACATACCATGCATAACCACATACTGCACATACTGGGCCACGCCCGCTATCCGGGGTCTCGCCCCTACTTCGGGCCTCGCCCGCTACACGGCCCCGCCGCTACAGGCCCCGCCTGGCTTCGAGCCCCGCTCGGATACAGATCTGTTTCACTTAGGCCTCGCCTGTCATAGGGCCCCGCCCACTAACATACAATAGCACATACGTATATCACATAACATCACCTAAGCTAAACATATACTAACAGCTCTTGCTCTAAGGCCTCACCTGTCTCCGGGCCCCGCCCGTGTCCTGCTACTGATGAGTCATGGAACCTCGTCCATACGCCTGCTGATAGTGAGATACGGGCCCCGCCCGTAGTCACTCCTTTCCTAACTTGGGCCTCGCCCTGGACTGCTGCTACTGAGATGTGGAACTCCATCCACACTCTGCTATTGGTGAGATACGGGACCTCGCCCCCACTTACCTCCCTACCAGGCACATACAAGTATCACACAGACAACAAGTATAAACTATCACATAAACCACTCCTTGGGCACCCGCCCTCTATCATTGGACCTCGTCCGAATATCATACTAGCATACTGTGCCTAGGGCTAACCTCCGGGTCTTCTACTCATAACTACATGGGCCGGCATTGTGGCCGTAGACCCATTCATATAAAGGGAAAACTCACCTGGTACTGCTGAACTACTGCTGCTAATTCCTTTGATCGCTACCCGTCCACTGACTCCGAACTGCTGCTCCACTAGCTCCCTGAGCTACCAATATCAACACATTACTTAGTCTAACTGACCTTCAAAAGGTCAACCAAGTCAACCCTTGCCAAAGTCAAAGTCCTGGTCAAAGTCAACCTTCCAGGTCAACCCTACTCGCAGAGTCCACTTATTGACTCGCTGAGTTCTTATGCTCACAGTCCTTCCAATCGCGACTTGACTCGCCGAGTTAGCCCCTGACTCGCTGAGTCTACAGATTCCTGAATCCTGTCCTGATCAACTCACTGAGTCCTTGATCGACTCGCTGACTCGAGTCTTAACTTGAAGGGTTTGGGACTACGCGACCTGACTCGCTGAGTCTAAGAACAGACTCGCCGAACACAAAGCAATCTTCATCCAACTCGTCGAGTTGTTCATCCAACTCGCCGAGTTCATGCCCATCTTCATCCGACTCGACGAGCTGTTCATCCCACTCGTCGAGTTCCTCCTCATCTTCAAGCCACTCGTCGAGTCCACTCGAAGGACTCACCGAGTCCATCCAGACCTACATACATGCAGAGGACTTTCGAGTCATGCATGGACTCCAAACTGTAGATCTACCCTTCCCAAGCCTATCCCCCACGTAAAGTTGCAAACTTTACGTGTAGAAATGGAGATCTAGGCAAAATGCACCATAAACTAGGGTTTAAGGCCAAGGGGCTCCAAAATCCACTCAATGGATGATACTTTACGGGATTCTAAACCAAAACAAGCATGGATCTAAGGTAGCAACCTCAGATCTGGACCTCAAGCTCGAGATTGATCTTAGACATGGCTTAAAAGCCCCAAAACTCATAACCAAAGAAGATCTAAAGGAGAGGAACGACTTATTACCTTCACATTCTCAGAAATGTTCCCCAAATCTTCAGATCCAAGACCACCTCTTGAAGCCTCAATGATTTCCCCTTCTTCTTCTTCCTTCAAATCACTCAATATGGCTTGGGAGCTTGAATGGGCAACAATGGGGTTTGGGGTTCGATGCTTTGGGTGCAAGAGGTAGTAAAGGAGACCTAGGAAGAAGAATGAGATGTTTAAATAGGCTCCAAGCCCCGGATTTTGAGTTTTCCTCACACAGACCCTACTCGCCGAGTCGCCTAGGCCGACTCGCCGAGTTGGTAACTTAATCCTCGACTCGGATCCCGCTCGGACTCGCCGAGTTTCTCCTTGGACTCGCCGAGTCCCCCTTAATTTTAGGGTTTTCTTTCCTTTCTTGGTCTTCAAAACTTTGGGTGTTACATTAATTGTTAATTAAAATTATTTGTTATTTGATCCTCCATGTTTTAAATGTTTAAAACTTGTCATCAAGTTTTGAAATTTATATTTTGTGATTAAAAGTTTTAATTTAGACAATTTAAATTTCAAACCTTAGATTTTAAAAGGTTAAAAATACAACTCTATACTAATATAATATTACAAGAATAATATATATATATATATATATATATATATATATATATATATATATATATATATATATATATATATATATAACTAAAATGCTAGTCTTACCGTTAGTAGGCATCATTCACGAAGCCGATCTATAAGGTGGGTATAAGGTTGCGGCCTATAAAATGGTGCTTAATGTGTGTACACTCACACCCACCGCTTGCTTGATCGGTGGAGGGTCGTTAGCCGAACGGGTAGGATAGCGCAACCTCATCCTCTCATTAAAAGTATAATAAGTAATACAAAGTAACTACACATTTTAAAAATTTCCCAATCTTAGTTACTTTAGGAAAAGTGAATTGATGCAATCCCATGAAATTACACTTTGCACCCTTGCTAAGAAGTTAGTGGAGCGTGTGTGGTTTACCGGCACACTAATTGGTTCTAAGCAAAGGTGGAAAAGGTTGATTCATTGTTTATCATAGTTCGATGGAGCGTGTGTGGTTTACCGCACATCGAATAGGTGATCGTTACAATGAAGGCACCATTTGAATTTGCATGGTAATTCACACCCGCTTTGTGATCCTCGGTATCCCAGTCACAAACAAGAGGGGCATATCGAGATTTAAACATGCCATTGAATAGTTTCAATGAATCTCATCCAAACCTAGGAATTCTCAACACATTTAGGACTAATAGTTAGGTTTTTATGGTGGAGAATTAGTGAATCGTCATTCACTTACCTTCAATTTATTTGCATGTTAGATTACGGCATCCCTTTTCTAATATGTAAATGTTGTTGTTGGATCCTAGCCCTAATTTTTCTTATTGGGTGATAATTAGGGATTCATATTCTAATCTATCTTTGTCGTTTTCTATTTGTAGATGTCAAACGCAAACAACGCTGCTGCTAGTTCTTTCACGTTGATGAGCCTTTGCCAAAAGGTCACCTTCGATGTAACGAACTTTAGCGAATGGATAAGATACATTCGCACCATTGCTCGCTATGAGGATAAGGAGTATGTCCTCGATGAGAAGCTCGAGAAAATCAACCCTGAAATCGCTACTCCAGCTGAAATGACCGCTTTTGAAACTCATGAGCGCGATGCAACGAAGGTACATTGCATCATGATAGCCACCATGAACTCCGAATTCCAAAAGTCCTACAAGGCCATGTACCCGTACAAGATGCATCAAGACTTATTGGAGAGATACCACCAGAACGCGAGACAAGAGCGTTATGAGATTTTCACTAACGTGATTTCCGCTAAGATGGGTCATGGAGAATCTCTTACCATGCACCTGCAAAAGATGCAAAGGTATGTCGACCGCCTTCGCAAGTTAAATGTTGACTTTGGGGAAGACTTGGCGATCGACATGGTGCTTCACTCTTTGCCTCCGATGTACAATCAATTTAGGATGACCTACCACATGAACAAAGAGGAGGTCACCCGAAGCAAACTCCAAGGTCTCTTGAGGGTCGCTGAGAGCAACTTAAAAGACAAGTCTGTTGCACCAACTCCCAATCCACCAGCTGCTCCTGTCTTGGCTATTCGTCAAGGAAAGGGAAAGAAGAGGAAGGCTTCGTGTAAGAACTATCGCAAGGTTAAAGCCCGAGATGGTGCCTCTTCTAGTGGGACCAAAGTTGATCCCGCTAAGCCCTGCCCTAACCCTAAGGAGGCAGAGTGCCACCACTGCCACAAGATAGGACATTGGAAGAGAAGCTGCTCAGAGTACCTGCAAGCCATCAAGGAAGGAAAGATCAAGCCATCTTTCGCAGGTATATACACAATTAAATCTAACGATTCTAATCATGTTATTTCTTGGGTTCCTGATACCGGTTGTGGTTACCACATTTGTTCTAATGTGCAGGGACTAAGAAGAAGTAGGGATGTGGAGCAAGGAAGGATCAATCTAATCATAGGGAACAGAAGATCATCGCCTGTGACCAAGATTGGAGTGTATTCTTTAGTGCTTAGGAATAATTTATGTTTAGATTTGAACAATTGTTGTTACTCGTCAGAAATGGCTAGAAACATCATTTCATTTCATGGTTTATTTAGACAAGGTTTTAGATTTTCTTTTAATAATGAGAATGGTTCTATTTTGGCTTATCTAAATGGTGTCTTTTACTTTGAAGCTATACCATGTAATGGAATTTATGAAACTGTTATGATTGTTGATAACTTAGGAAATGATGTTTTGAACATAGATTCTTCCACTAGCATTGATAAAGCATCCTTGTGGCATTATCGTCTTGGACATGTTAACAAGAAACGCATAGCCCAACTCCAAAAGGATGGAGTGTTGGAGTCATTCGACCTTAGGGAAGATAACACGTGCGAGTCTTGTTTACTTGGAAGGATGACTAAATCACCCTTCACGAGTACGTGTGAAAGGGGTGAGGGTCTATTGGACTTAATACATACCAATGTATGTGGACCATTTAGATCAACCACAAAGGATGGGAACCGCTTCTACGTGACTTTTACCAATGATTATAGTAGATATGGGTATATCTATTTTATCAAGCAAAAGTCAAAAACCTTTGAAAAGTTCAAAGAGTTCAAGAATGAAGTGGAGAATCAATTGGGCAGGAAAATCAAGATGCTTCGATCCGATTGAGGAGGAGAGTACCTAAGTCTTGAATTCCACGATTATCTCAAGGAGTGTGGAATAGTTTCACAATTGACGCCCCCTAGGACACTGCAGCTGAATGGTGTGGAAGAAAGGCGTAATCGAACTTTATTGGATATGGTTCGCTCTATGATGAGTCGTGCTTCACTACCTATCTCTTTTTGGGGGTATGCCTTAGAGACTGCCGCCCATATCCTTAACCGAGTCCCTACCAAGAAGGTTGCCAAAACACCTCACGAGATGTGGACAGGGAAAGCTCCCTCGTTGGCACATATCAAGGTTTGGGGTTGCGAGACTTTCGTAAGACGAGATACTCACGACAAGCTTGAACCTCGTAGTGAGCGATGTATTTTCATCGGCTACCCACAGAAATCCTTTAGATATCTCTTCTATAGACCGAAGGACAATGTTCTCTTTGTTGCGAGGAGAGGAGTTTTTCGAGAGCGAGAACTCATAGGCTAAGAAGACAGTGGGAGGCAAATCGAGCTTGAAGAGATTCAAGAGTCGATAGATGAAGGAACCTCTACCGATGGCACTCAACCTGAAGAGGAAACTCCGGTTGAACCTATTGACGAGTCCTTACCTCTTAGACGTTCCGATAGAGTTAGAGTTCATCCCCAGTTTTATGGTTTTCATATTACTACTGAAGGGGACACATATATTAGTGATGGTACACTAATAAATCTTGATGAACCTAATAGCTATAAGGAAGCCATGGCAGGCCCGGTGTCTGTGAAATGGAAAGAGGCAACAGATAGCGAGATCCAATCCATGTATGATAACCAAGTTTGGAATTTGGTTGATAATGTGCCCGGACGTAAGACCGTTGGGTGCAAATGGATCTTCAAGAAGAAGACCGACGTGGATGGAAACGTACACACGTATAAAGCGCGATTGGTTGCGAAGTGCTTTACTCAAACTCCCGGAGTTGACTATGATGAGACCTTCTCACCAGTTGCGAAGATAAAATCTATTAGAGTGATGCTAGCGATTTCCACATTTCATGATTATGAGATTTGGCAAATGGATGTCAAGACCGCTTTCCTAAACGGAAAGTTGGCTGAGGATGTTTACATGGCTCAGCCAGAGGGGTTTGTAGATCCGAAGCATCCGAATAGAGTGTGTAGGCTTGAGAAGTCCATTTATGGACTTAAGCAAGCGTCTCGCAGATGGAATCTTTGCTTCGATGAGAAAGTCAAAGAGTTTGGATTTGTACGAAGCGAAGATGAATCATGTGTATATGTCAAAGCTAGTGGGAGTATAGTTAGCTTCCTCGTTCTATATGTCGATGACATATTACTCATAGGAAATGACATCCCGACTTTTCAGGAAGTTAAGTCCTGGCTCGGGAAGTGCTTCGCTATGAAGGACCTCGGAGAGGCTTCTTACATTTTGGGAATAAGGATAGTAAGAGAAAGAAGTAAGAGACTAATTGGACTTAGTCAGAACACTTACTTAGAGAAGGTACTGAAACGTTTTAGTATGGAAAACTCGAAGAAGGGAGAATTACCGATACAAAGTAATGCCAATTTGAGTAAGACTCAAAGTCCGAGTACCGAAGCTGAAATAGCAGAAATGAGCCGAGTACCATACGCTTCCGCAGTTGGCTCAATCATGTACGCTATGACTTGTACTCGCCCTGATGTAGCCTTCGCTTTGAGCATGGTTAGCAGATATCAAGGGAATCCTGGCAGAGCCCATTGGATTGCGGTGAAGAATATCCTTAAGTACCTTCGGAGGACGAAGGAATGGTTCTTAGTCCTCGGAGGGAGTGATGACTTGAAGGTGCGAGGGTATAGTGACGCCAGTTTTCAGACCGACAGGGACAACTATCTTTCGCAGTCGGGCTGGGTCTTTACCCTGAATGGAGGAGTAGTGACGTGGAAGAGTTCCAAGCAGGAAACTGTAGCTGATTCAACGTGCGAATCAGAGTACATTGTAGCGAGTGAAGCGTCGAAGGAGACAATATGGCTGAAGAACTTCATCGGTGATCTTGGAGTTGTACCTGCCATAAAGGAGCCCATGGAGATTTTCTGTGATAATGAAGGAGCGGTTGCCTTGACCAAGGAATCGAGGGATCATGGTAGATCATGACATATCGACAGAAAATATCACTTTATTAGACATCGTGTAGAAGAAGGACAACTCGTAGTGAAGAGGATATCATCAGAAGATAACCCAGCAGATCCGCTTACGAAGGGACTGAGTAGGGTTAAGCACTTGCAGCATGCTAGGAGTATTGGGCTGAAGGATGATATTAGCATAGATTAGATAGTATTAGAAACGTGTAACAAATAAATGTAATGGACATTTGATGATTAAATAAAGGAGTTTTATTTATGAGTAATGTTACTATCTTATGTTAATTGTTTAACTATTGTTTCACTTTGCATGTTTTGACTTCCAGAATAATTGAGTTTATTAGGAATAATCGAATTATTCAAATTTTCCACAAGCGTTCATATGTTGGAAGTAGATATGAATGAAGATTGTCATGAATTGGTGTGTAGATTGTCTAAATGGTGTTAGACATAGCAAAGGGTTGCTGCAATGTTCATGAGTGCTTATGAACTAGTTTTGAGCATTGGAACAAACCCGCGCTTGCTGGAATCACCTTATGGAATATGATATAAAAGGGTGATCGCAAGATGATAATATCATATAGTCTTAAAACCTAGATATATGGTTTGTTGTTTGTTAATTGATTGTACATTGATAATGCGAAAAAGCATCAGTAACTCGGTGTTATAAAATGCATTGTTGTGTATAGTTGGTTAATGAATAAGTAAATGCATATAAGTCGAAGTTTATCTGTAACTTTTATCTAAGAAGGTAAAAGCGATATCTCGGCCGCTCGATGATTTGATTTGACTTATGTGTCGGGCCCGGTCAGAACTGAATTGATGTGTTCGATTAAGTTCTATTTCAAATAAATCAGAGATTGAGAAACCTAAATGCTTGACTAATCATTCCATAGGATTTTCAGCATGATATCTAACAGAGGACTGTACGATCCCTTATCTAAAGGACAAGATTGATTAGATCAGAGTTTGACAGCGTCTTTGAGAGCTACGATTGCAAATCGAATTGTACTTGTGCATATAGTTACTAGACTTATCCAAGTGGGAGACTGTTGGAATAGTTTCTAAGGTTGCAACTATATTAGGCAAGTATTTGACCCGGTTGTGCATGGTCCTTTTGGGTTGCCTTCACCATAGCAACTTGATAGGATGATTTATTAAGATAGAATAAATATTATTAATATATTATGAGAATAATATAAAGAATAATAATATTGTTATTTGATTAATATAAGTCATAGAATTAATTAGAATTAATTTGGTGACTTAAAGAGATTAATTAAATAAGAGGGTATAAACTGTCAATTGTTTGATAGTTAAACTTTAGACTGTAAATCCATATTGGATAGAGGTGGATGGATTCTAGAAGCTATGGATAGCTTAAAATCGTCCAAGGCTATCTAAGGAATGGATTTGGATTTCTTTAAGAGAAGATTATCCAATTAGGGTTTAAGCTGTAACCCTTAAGGAGTCTACAAGTATAAATAGACCCTATGGCAAAGGAAAATCGGCACTTCATCTACATTAGAGAACCCCTGGCCGAATTCCCTCCCCTCTCCTCTCTCCCAAATCATCCTCTTTGCTATTTGGTGTTTGTAAGCCATTAGAGGAGTGACAATTGTGACTCGAGAGCTCCAAGACAACAAGATCAAACAAGAGATTCGAAGGTATGATTCTAGATCTGATTTAGTATTGTTCTTATTCCTAATTAGTCATTAGAAGTCTTGGAATCAAAGCATGTTTAATTAGAAAGCCTAGATCCAAGCATTAGGGTTTTGCATGCGCACATAGGAAAGTTCTTATGGCTAAAACCCATCACATATTACTTAGGCTCCATGGGTTAGACCTCCATGGACTATCCATGTTGGCTTAGCCCATCCTAATTAACCATGGATCATTGACCCACACCATAAGAATCATTAATTTACTAAATCAGCCTCTGTATATTTAATCAGTCTCTTTTGATCACTAAATTAATTCTTGATCAATACTAATTAAATAATATGATTTCATATTAATATATTATACTTGTAATATATTAATAAATCACAAATAACCTTATTCTCAAAAGTCCATCCTATCAGATTGCATTACTGAAGGCAACCCAAAAGGACCATGCTACTCTCGGGTCAAGTACATACCAATTATAGTTATGGCCTTAGACACCTAATCCAACAATACGACCATGTGGGGGAGCCCATGACATCCTTATATGTTTGTATGCATGGCTTATGTGATATATGTAGCTTTTATAGCTAATATGATATGTGTTATTTGGATTGTGTGTGGGGCATGCTCTGGGGAACTCACTAATAATTAGCTTACAGTTTGTGGATTTGTTTCAGGTACATCCGAGCCTAAGGGCAAGGCTTGATGGTGCAGCGTGCAATCTCTCTCTCTCTCTCTCTCTCTCTCTCTCTCTTTCTCTCTCAGGCGTTTTTATGGTACACTCTGATGATTTGGAATAAAATTTGTAATTGATATGAATTTTGAAAACAATTGTATTTGGGATTTCATGGTTTGTGGAAAGTATTTTGGTTAATCAAAAATGAAAATTTTCTCTTGAAAATTGGGTTGTTACAAATCTAATATTGAAGGTAGGATATATATTCCATCATGCTATTTTTTATCCCTTTTCTCTAGGTATAACACATTTACACATGTGAGCTTTTAATCCGTTCCTTTAACAACATTTTGATTTTGTATTTAGAAAATCCCATTACAACTTCCATTTTGGTGAAATATATGGAGCTTATTAGAGTCTTCATTATCATTTTTCAGTTGTAAGATGTAACATCTAATTTTTCAGGTATTCTCCTTTGAACCTTGGATTATGATTTGTTTGCACGATTGTTCCCCAATGGCATTTCTATAATTTTAGCCTTATGTACGTATGTTGGGTGTACATAACAAGGTTGCAAACCTTATTTTTTGAGTTTGGACCCTATGTAAGCATCATTATAGTCTCATGCATCCTCTTATCTTAAGCCTCCTTCCTCATTTCAAAACCCTAAAGTGTGTGAGTGCCTTGTGAAGCTTGAAGAGCCTTTTGGTGTCATTTTAGAGCTTTTGGAGAAGAAGGAAGAACCTTGAGGTTGTGGTGTTTCACTTAAGGCCTTGGATCCAACATCTACTTCCCTTTGTGCAACTTTTGGAGGTATAAAGCTCCAACCTTGATGAGTAATTCATTTGGATCTAGTTTAAGCTTAAAGTTGGCACCTTTTTGTCTCAATCTTGATCGTTGTGATTATGGAATACTCCACGACATCCGCGTTGCCCTTTCAGATGTTTTAGGGTGTGTTATGTCATAAAAATGTGATCTTGGACATTGGTTTCTTCCCATGCATGGTCTAGGTTGTCTTAATGGGTCAAGAAAATAGGGTTTTTGTTATTCAGATCTTAATAGCCATGCAAAACCATAAAGTTGAAACTTGAATAACTTACACGAATGATCCCTATGGTTTAGGGTAATTTGTGTGTTTGGTCTCTAACTTATCTTTTTAACTCGGAAGGTCCCTATTGTTTGTTTTTGTTATGCGCTTGATCCCTGTTTTACCTAAAAAGACTATTTTTCCCTTGATTTTTTAATTTATTTAAATAAACACACCCCCAACCCCAACCCCTCACTTTACTTTACCTACCTCACCATTTTCCTTATTTAAATAATAGTTTTTTAAGGTAAGACAGGGACCAATTACGTAACAAAAACAAACAATAGGGACCAAGTGCGTAACAAAAACAAATAGTATGGAACTTCCGAGTTAAAAAAAATAATTTAAGGACCAAACCCACAAATTACCCCAAACCATAGGGACCATTCGTGTAATTTACTCTTGAAACTTTATGGTTAAGATCACCTTTTAGGGTCTCAATCTGGATTTTGGAAATAGTGCTTAAGGATTAAGCGCTTAATGGATAAAGTTGAGGGCAGTCGCGTACGTTGGGCGTACCAAGGGGTACGCTGTGCGTACATGGTTCGCTCCCCGATTCTGGTTAACCATGCTGTACGCCCAACGTTCTTATCGTGTATGCCCAACATACTTACTGAGTCAACTCGGTTGACTTTGACTAGGTTTGACCTAGGGGTATTATAGGCATTTTGACATTTATGTTGAGATTGTGTCACTGAATTCATTAAGGTGACTAGTAGAGTTGATCTGTAACGTTCCAAAAATAATGACACAAAAATTTTCATTTTTAGATCAATATATCGCTAATACATATCATTTCCATAAAACCAAGGTAATTTAGATATAGAAAAACATCAATAAATCAAAGTAATTCACAGAGTGCGGAATCATGTGGTGTGTGCTCTGCAATCATCCTGAGCTCTTCCATTTGAAAACCGAAGTACCTGAAACATCAACTGAAAACCATAAGCATAAAGCTTAGTGAGTTCCCCAAGTTACCTCATACCACAGATACATAAAATCACATAATGGGCCCCGCCCGACATCAGACCTCATCTGACATCAGGTCACGCCTAGCATCAAGCCCCGCTCGGTAAACAGATCTGTAAGTAATCAGACCCCGCTTGGTATCCGGCCTCGCCCAATGTAAGCATATAAACATATAAACATATAAACATGTAAACATATTCACACACAACACATGCCATATTCATAGAGATATATAGCATACATACATATACTAAGCCCTTCCCATCATTGGGTCGTACCCAGTAACATAAAAACACATACAAATAACTAGCATACAATATACTCATCGGGCCCCTAGGCGGGCCCCGCCCGACATTAATCCGTACTCGGTAAACATAAAACACATGACACATGCAAGAGTCACGCAAACAACAAGAATACTAAGCATAACAAACCAATGAACCATGGGTCGGCATTGGTTCCTTCGACCAGATAAACATAGTGAGGAGACTCACCTCGCAGTGTTGAATCCTGCGGATAAATCTTTGGCTGCTAGCTGACTGAACCCCAAACTATCAAAAATCAAAACAACACACAATCAACATTTGGGTCCCAATGTAACGCACGTAGATCCGGGCTAGTCAATTTAGAGGCAATAAGGGTCGAAAACGACTTTTCTACAAAACATTATTCAGAATAAATAATCTTAACCAAGTTGTAGAATATGTCTCAAGGTTTCCGCACATATAAAGAACGCCGAAATCCGAGTTATAACGAAGAAGTTATGACCCGCCGAAGTTTTATGGCAAAACCGGCACGGCACCGGGAGACATAAATAGTGAATTTACGATAGAAGACTTTTTAGCCTTAGTGATCTAAAAGAAATTCATATAATATGTTAAAACGAGAAAATTCATAAAAAGAACGCCCAAATCTGACTTCGTATGAGGAAGTTATGATTTTTCTAAGATTCGGCTTAGCAGTGTACAGCCCGAAACTCGAATTTTAGTTCGAGCGGTTTTTGGCTTATGCGAACTAAATGAGAGTTGAAGATATCATTAATATGAACTCAACGGTAAAAATATGGGCGAAAACGGAGTTCGTATGAAGGAGTTACGAATTCTTCGCGGTCATTTAACAGTCTAAACGCCTCCTACTGTGAAATTTAAGATCGGTCGAGAATTAGCGGACGGAGTCTAAACGAAAGTTGTAGATCTTGATTTTACCTACGCGTGGATATAAAGAACATCGAAAATGGAGCTCGTATGCGAGAGTTATGATTTTTCTAATTTTGAAGGCTGATACGCGATAGGGGGTGACATGGCACCACCAGAATTGGACACGTGGCACCACCAGAAGGTTGCCACATGCACCAGCTCGGCGAGTAGGTCCTCCTACTCGGCGAGTAGGTCAGTCAGCACCCCACTAAATAGAGGTGTCGGGTTCCCTCATTCTTCATACCTTCCCAAACTATTCTTTCTCTCTCTAGACTCTCTCTCTCTCTCTCTAGCCCCTAACCCCCCTAAAAGCCTAGGTAAACCCCCTAGCACTCGAAGGAAGCCCTGAGGCTCCAGGAGTCCCGAGAAAAGAGCCTTTTGGCTCGGGAATGCTGCTCCAGCGAAGCCCGGTTTTCGAGAAAAACCCACTGTAAGTGAGCTGTACCTATCCTATCTTTAGTATAGCTTATGTTACAATATAGTAATGTTATCATGACCTTATAAGGAGTGTTTGGGCTATTATTATGGGTTATATAAGTATTGTTTAATGCTTATATAATAATAATAATAGCTAGACTATTAATTTGTCGTGGTTATCGTTAGACTAAACCCTAGTGGTATTGGTATTAGGTTTTATCGAAGGAATTGTTTCGAGAGTATCGAAGCGTTGTCCGAGTGCTGAGTCACCACCTTTCATCTGAGTGCATAGTTACTTTCAGCTTACACATAGATATGAAGTATTTTACATAAATTACGTGTTGTGTGTGCATATTATCTGTATACTTGCTATCTATGCTAGATGAACAATTTTATACATGTTTTAAGTGATTTAAACTGTATATGTATTTTATATCTACAATAATGTTGGGGTAAAACATGGGTAGATGTAATAGATGGAATATGATTTAGATGATGAGTTGAGATGTGTTATAGACCATGAGGTGAGGGTGAGAGGTGGACGATGTGAGAAACCTTTTTCCCAAATGATGGCCCCGTCATTCAGTAGAGTATGGATGACAACCACGGACTATTCTAGACAGTCCAGTGGAACACTAGCAGGCTCGAAACCTATAGGTATTGTGAACGATGTGTTCATCGATAAACGAGATAACCCTGGTAGCTGCGCCTAAAGGACTATACCTGCAGATGCGCCTCGTAGAGAATGTCACAATTTTGGCAGTTGCGCCTAAGTGACATAACTAGCAGCTGTGCTTGACAGATGTGTCATTGACAACGATGGAATTCGTACCTATTCCTTAGGATAATCCTTAGGAATGAATGAACGAGAAATAGTTGATTCTTAGGGTAGATCCTTAAGAATAAAGAAGATACTGGGGATGGGTAATTGGGTTTAATTGCTTGATTATTTAAACATAATAATTATATTATTGTGGGTTGAAAACCCTATGTACTCACCAGGTTTCCCAACCTGACCCACTCCGGTTTATTTATATCTCAGGTGTTGATATGAAGTCACATTACACTGAGAGATTAAAGAGATGTAGATCACTAGTGTAAATAGAAGTAAGTTCTGTTTATGCTTATGTTTATGTATTGACGATGACATCCCAAACGTTTTGAAATGAATAAAATACGTTCCTTTGAAAATGTTTTAATAACGTATTTATCATGTTTTTCTGTGAACAAATTCCGCAACATTTTATGAAAAGAAGTACTCTGATTTTTACAAAGCATAAACAAAATCGGTCTTTTCTGGCTGTGAAAATGGGGATGTCACACCCAACCCATAATCATAAATCCATTACTAGGGTAAATGAATTTACCCCTCACCTAGTTTGGACCAAGACTTAGGCCCAAACCATATAATCCACAATGCTCAAAAGCTAAATAACCAATTAAGGCCCAAATATGGCCCAATTTACCAAATTGACCCCAAACCCCTCATATGGGCCTTACCCTAAAGCCCAACCAATATTCTTAGTCCAAGACACTTATACTAAGATGGCTCATTAAGAACTTAAACACCCAAGCCTAAAGAAAGGTAGCCCAACACGAATCCCAAAAGCAAAAACCCTCATGACCGAGTACGCAGGGCGTACTCAGCTGTACGGTAAGTGTACATGCAATTTGTCTTGTACGCTACGCGTACAGACTTGTACGCCCAGCGTACTCATCCATTAAGCCAAAAACTCCATTAAGCACTTAATGCTCAAGACCGGAAGTCCAAACCAAAGATCTACTTCTTAAAGAACATCTAGAACTATAAAGTCATTGACTTGATGACTTTACATGCCCCAAAAGAACACAACATCAAAATAAAGTGTAATACTTTCACCAAATGGAAACCAACTCATGCGTGGGGGGTTCCAAACCCTAAAAGAGACAACTTTAAGCACCTAGAACCTCAGAAACACTAAGAGTGGCAACTCATATCTCATAGATTGGTACCAAACCACTAGATTTCATTCTTTGGACCAAAATGAACCAAAAACTCATACAAACTAGATCTAAGCCAAAAATGAACAAGATCAAAGCTTTTTACCTCAAACAAGCTGGAAATGAAGCACATAATCAAGACCCGCAAGCTCATCCTTGATCCACAACCTTGCATCCAACTCCAATTTCTTGGAAATGACCAAAAAACACCAAAAAGCACATCATGAGCTCAAAATTACAACCATGGAGTTTTAGAGACGATTTCCAGGGTTTTGGGGACTTGGAGGCTAGTAAGGAGGCTAACCCTAATGACTTAATACGTTTATATAGGGTACAACTTCCAAGTTAGGGGTTTTCCTTTAACTCTCATATACCCCGCGTACTCCTCGTACGCCCAACGTACGAGATCTCGTATCCCCTTTCTAACCCCCGCAGTATGCTAACCATACACAACATTATGCCTAACATAACACCCTCCGCATCGATACGCCCTGTGTACTAGGGCTTCCCCTTAAACCCTAACACGTTCCGAAGGTCATAACTTCCTCGTTATAAATTCGATTCCAACGATCCATATATCCATGAAAAGGTAACGAGTAGATCTATACTTTAATCAACTCATACTTGCCATACAATTTCCCGAACAAACCTCCAATTTCCATGAAAGCCCTAGCTAACAAATTACTGAAATATCCTTTAGCTCCAAAACACAAACCAAATACCCGGATCATCCAAATTACATCATCCACTCCCAAATGAGTCTAAATCTGAATTCTTCAAGGGTCCCAAACCCGCTAATACCAAATCCTTAATTACTACTCCAAAATGGGAAACGATTCGAAATAGGGCGTTACAACTCTCCCCCACTTAAATTAGATTTCATCCTCAAAATATTTCCATACCATCTTCGGCACGCCCAATATCTTGAGCAACACGTCTACAACCCCTAACATACCCTAGACTTCCCAAGGCAACCGAAACCAGCCCTTGCAGGGATCTAAAACCCGAAGATGAACAAATCCCTTGCAACATAATCACATTTACTCAATATGAAATCTGAAGTCTCAAGATGGTCTGACTTCCTGACGTACGAGATCTCATATCCCCTTTCTAACCCCCGCAGTATGCTAACCATACACAACATTATGCCTAACATAACACCCTCCGCATCGATACGCCCTGTGTACTAGGGCTTCCCCTTAAACCCTAACACGTTCCGAAGGTCATAACTTCCTCGTTATAAATTCGATTCCAACGATCCATATATCCATGAAAAGGTAACGAGTAGATCTATACTTTAATCAACTCATACTTGCCATACAATTTCCCGAACAAACCTCCAATTTCCATGAAAGCCCTAGCTAACAAATTACTGAAATATCCTTTAGCTCCAAAACACAAACCAAATACCCGGATCATCCAAATTACATCATCCACTCCCAAATGAGTCTAAATCTGAATTCTTCAAGGGTCCCAAACCCGCTAATACCAAATCCTTAATTACTACTCCAAAATGGGAAACGATTCGAAATAGGGCGTTACAACTCTCCCCCACTTAAATTAGATTTCATCCTCAAAATATTTCCATACCATCTCCGGCACGCCCAATATCTTGAGCAACACGTCTACAACCCCTAACATACCCTAGACTTCCCAAGGCAACCGAAACCAGCCCTTGCAGGGATCTAAAACCCGAAGATGAACAAATCCCTTGCAACATAATCACATTTACTCAATATGAAATCTGAAGTCTCAAGATGGTCTGACTTCCTGACGTACGAGATCTCGTATCCCCTTTCTAACCCCCGCAGTATGCTAACCATACACAACATTATGCCTAACATAACACCCTCCGCATCGATACGCCCTGTGTACTAGGGCTTCCCCTTAAACCCTAACACGTTCCGAAGGTCATAACTTCCTCGTTATAAATTCGATTCCAACGATCCATATATCCATGAAAAGGTAACGAGTAGATCTATACTTTAATCAACTCATACTTGCCATACAATTTCCCGAACAAACCTCCAATTTCCATGAAAGCCCTAGCTAACAAATTACTGAAATATCCTTTAGCTCCAAAACACAAACCAAATACCCGGATCATCCAAATTACATCATCCACTCCCAAATGAGTCTAAATCTGAATTCTTCAAGGGTCCCAAACCCGCTAATACCAAATCCTTAATTACTACTCCAAAATAGGAAACGATTCGAAATAGGGCGTTACAACTCTCCCCCACTTAAATTAGATTTCATCCTCAAAATATTTCCATACCATCTCCGGCACGCCCAATATCTTGAGCAACACGTCTACAACCCCTAACATACCCTAGACTTCCCAAGGCAACCGAAACCAGCCCTTGCAGGGATCTAAAACCCGAAGATGAACAAATCCCTTGCAACATAATCACATTTACTCAATATGAAATCTGAAGTCTCAAGATGGTCTGACTTCCTGACGTACGAGATCTCGTATCCCCTTTCTAACCCCCGCAGTATGCTAACCATACACAACATTATGCCTAACATAACACCCTCCGCATCGATACGCCCTGTGTACTAGGGCTTCCCCTTAAACCCTAACACGTTCCGAAGGTCATAACTTCCTCGTTATAAATTCGATTCCAACGATCCATATATCCATGAAAAGGTAACGAGTAGATCTATACTTTAATCAACTCATACTTGCCATACAATTTCCCGAACAAACCTCCAATTTCCATGAAAGCCCTAGCTAACAAATTACTGAAATATCCTTTAGCTCCAAAACACAAACCAAATACCCGGATCATCCAAATTACATCATCCACTCCCAAATGAGTCTAAATCTGAATTCTTCAAGGGTCCCAAACCCGCTAATACCAAATCCTTAATTACTACTCCAAAATGGGAAACGATTCGAAATAGGGCGTTACAACTCTCCCCCACTTAAATTAGATTTCATCCTCAAAATATTTCCATACCATCTCCGGCACGCCCAATATCTTGAGCAACACGTCTACAACCCCTAACATACCCTAGACTTCCCAAGGCAACCGAAACCAGCCCTTGCAGGGATCTAAAACCCGAAGATGAACAAATCCCTTGCAACATAATCACATTTACTCAATATGAAATCTGAAGTCTCAAGATGGTCTGACTTCCTGACAGACCGCCCATACTGAATCATTTATGAATCTAGTCCACTTATCACCCAACTAACTATTCAACTCTTGATAACTTGAGGTTCCCACTAAAAAACAATTATAGACCAAATATCCTTGCAGAACACTTATACTTGACAGATTGCTCAGATAATCCTTCGAGTAGGAGACTTATTCCTGCAACGGCTAGACTCAGATGAGAGCTGCATGCGACAACCCAAAATTTCTATCTTGTATAGTTATTCTAATCAAGCAAGTCCATACTCGTTTTTGCTATCTTCTAGCATTGTTTAGAGTCAATTAGAGTGTTCTAAGCCTAGTACCTTCAAAGTTAGGGTTTAGAATTGGGTTCCACAAGTTCACCACTTCCCAAAATGGCCAAACACTCCAACATGAGGAGTGTATGGCCGTACACTTGGGTGTGCGGACGTACACCCCTTCTGGCCGTACACTCTCGTGTATAAATGAGAGACTTAGCCTTCATTCAACTCTTTTCGCACTCCTAAGCCAAGAACGCATTCTCTCTCAACTACCACCTAATTTTTCATCTAAATCTTCAAGATTGTAAGTGTTTCTTCCCTTGAATTGTTGATTCCTTTCACTATCTTCTATGGATCATTGATTTCATCCATGAAATCACTTCATTTTGGTAGATCTTCAAGTGTTCTTCAGTTTCACCAAGAACACCTACTAAGTTCTTGGACCTCAAACACCCCTAAAAGGATTCTATATCGTAAGTACCACTTCTTATTCTTGTTACTTACTAAATATGCTTCTTAGAAATCGTCCAAACCATGATCATCAAGGAGTGTACGGTCGTACACACCCCATGTGGCCGTACACCCCTTTGTTTAGTGCATATTGGCCTCAAAATCATGTTCTATGTTATCACATGATCAAGAACACTTCCTAGATGCTCAATAGGACTTTAAAACACTCATTGGCATGTTTCACCATGAGTGTGCGACCGCACACCCACTTGGGCCGTACACTCCGGCCTTATACACACATGAAACATACCATTCTGGCCGTACACATCAATCTAGGTGTTTCCTAGTCCTTAAGGCGGTTCCTTATTTTAATTAGTTGTTCATACACTAATTATATCCATATATGTATCATTATATGCTTAATAGGATCCGTGTGTGCTCAAGTCTTCACTTGACACTTAGCATCCTACAAACCGATCTTTCATTCGTATCACTCACTGCAAGTGAGTTCATACCCCTTAACTTATCTTTTAAATAATTTTAAATGCTTTTATGGGGGGGGGGGTACAAGTAGAAACATTATAGTTATTATATCAATCACATGTGATTAATAACTATCAATCAGGTAGATTTCTTATACTTCAAACTGTGTTTCCAAACAATTTGCTTCAAATAGTTTTACAAACTCTTTTATATGCAACACTCCTTATTAAACTCTTTCAAACTTATATTTTGTCAAAATCATGTCTATATAGATATAGTTATATAAGTAGGATTGAAAGGACTTAGGAGTGATAACTCGCCTTATTTCCTGTTCCTTGTTTGGTTGTGGACTTAGGGTATCGGTTGTTTGTCTGAAGGTTGTCTGAATCTTAGTTATATATTATGTGTGTGTATATTAATATTAAAGTTCTTCATTCAGATCAATACCTTTGGGTACCAAAGGTGTACAAACATGTTCATTCATACAAACAACATTTCTAGTAAACTATAATAGGTATAGTTTAGGAAGTCTGTAATACTATTGCTAAAACAATGAAACATACAAGAGTTAGTTCATACATGAGTCAGTTCAAACATACTATAAAGAGAAACAATACATACTATAACGAGAGACAATAGTCACTATAAAGAGAAACAATGCATACTATAACGAGAAACAATACATACTACACACTATACACTAGAGAACATACTATATACTAGACAGAGAGAACATACTAATACAAATACAAGAATACTATAACATTAATGTGAGCCACTACTTCATGACATGGCAATCTACTACTGTGTCACGTTTTGTAACCAGAGTCTCCTGGAAGGAGAGCTTGAATTTATGTATAGATCTATACGGGACTGACCGTCCTACACCTTGCTGCTAGCTATAGTGGGACCTGCAGGTCTACGGGTGACGAATGTCTTACCATTTCGACGTCTCCAAGCGTTGTGTTTTACTCGTCGATCAATTATGGTTACAATCATATCACATTTTACCTTAATTAACAAACAGGTTTGAGGTAGTTAGTACATTGGTAGTTACTTATATACAATACTACTGTACACCGTTATTTTCCCATTGCATTCACATTGTGATCTTCTCATATAAACGGTAATGTAAACTATATTTTGGTAATGATAGTCATACTTCGGAAAGATACACACTTTTACAAACAACACAACACACAGAACATTTGGGCCTTGGTAGAAGGCTACTTTTTAGTAGAAAATATAGGATTTTCTAAGAGATACAAACAATTACTACAAATAGTTACATCAAACATTTACAATCACTTTCATACAAACAATGACACTAAAATACTTATGAACTCACCAGCTTTAATGTTGATCTACTCTTTGAAAATAACTTGTATTCTCAGGTCACCAGTAGACAGGTACCGATGACCAGGTTTTGAAGACGGAGCTTTCAAGACTCGTCTTTATTTTGATTATTCATTTTTGGTGTCTTATAAACTATACAGAACACACTTGTATTAAAATTATATCATTAATGCAATGGATGATGTTGTTGCTTGTTTACTATTATGCATTGTTGTGATACTGTACATGGCGTCCTCCGCCCCGAACGTTTCCGACGTTCAGGTTTTGGGGTGTGACAGATTGGTATCAAAGCTATGTTTATAGTGAATCGAGTATGTCAACCCATAATAGCTATACAACTATAAACACAAATGGGATTAAATACTCTGACCAAGAGTTTATACTTTTAAATAATAAAATATTTAACTAAAGTATACATACCTACATTCATACTAAAATCAATGTCGCTAGGACAGAACACAAGTATTACAATTGTTGGACAACACAATCAGGCTTGGGAATATATAATCAGATCTAGGAGTGATATAGCCTAATCAACTATATCTTTCCGAGAAGTGGTTAGCATGTGCCTAAGAATGGTTGTGGTGTTGCAGCAAGTCTAAAAACTTACCAATACTACTTCAATGAAAACATTAGAACAAAACATAAACTTAAAAATACTATAGGAGTATTTTGTGTTACTATAATTACTTATGTGTGTAACGCCCGTAAATCAGGACTAGTCAATTTAGAGACGATAAGCGTCAAAAATGACTTTTTGATGAAAGATTATTTAGAATGAGTAATCTTAACTAAGTTATAGTATATGTTACAAGGATTCCGTACATACAAAGAATGCCACAATCCGAGTTATAACGAAGAAGTTATGACCTGTCGAAGTTTCACGACAAAACAGGCACGACAAAGCGCGACGTAAAAAGTGAATTTACGTTAGAGCGATATTTAGCCTTATCAATCTAAACGAAAGTTGTAGAATACGTTAAGCCATGAGCGTGCATAAAAAGAATGTCCAAATCTGACTTTGTATGAGGAAGTTATGATTTTTCTAAGTTTCGGCTTAGCGGTATGCATCCCGAATACTCGATTTGAGATCGAGCGTTTTTTAGCCGAAAAAATCTAAAATAGAATCGAAGGTCTCTTTAATAGTAGTGAAACGATAAAAAGATAGGTGAAAACGGACGTCAAATGAAGGAGTTATGAATTTATAACGAAGTTTTCTTGTCCCGGCCTACTAAAATAATATAATAAAAATAAAGTCAAAATTAGCCGACAGAGTCTAAACGAAAGTGGTAGAGTGTAGTCTCACCTACGCGTGAATATAAAGAACGTTGAAAACGAAGTTCGTATGAGGAAGATATGAATTTTTAAAGTTTATTAAATATTTTTAATATTTAATTTAAATATAAAATAACCGATATTATCCAAGGGGGGGAGTCAGCGAGCTGATCCAAGTTACGCCCAGCATAACCTTAAATTACGCCCAACTTAATTCGAAGTTCCAGCCCCTATAAAAGGATGTCGAGGGCAGCCGAGTTCTTTGCTCATTTCTTCCCTTTCTCTCGCGTTTTTGCATCGTTTTTCGTGCAAGAAATATCCCAAAGCCCCGGTATCATTCCCGAGCCCCGAAGCAAGTCCCGAGGCCCCGAAGATCCCGAGAAGTGAAATTTCCGAGCCGAAGCTCTGCCCGCGAGGAGCCTGGTTTTTGTGAAGATCTTCCAGATCTACCGAAGAATACTACTTTTACAAGCCGTAGTGTTGTCCGATCATCTTCTGATCAAGTGAGTGTATAGTTACTTTCTTCTAACACATAAATATAAAGTATTAGCTATGAAATACGTGCTATGTGTTATATATTATTTGTCTATTTGAGATGGGCTTGGAATTGATGTTTTTATATGGGTGTTAAATGATTTAAACTTTATTTGTACTTTGTATTTATATCTACAAAAATGTTGGGTAGAACATGGGTAGATGGAATAGTTGGTGACGATGCGACTTTGTGCATATTGAGTAAGCCTTGGTGACGATGCGACTTCATGCCTATTTGATAAACCTTGGTGACGATGTGACTTCGTGCCTGTTGTATAAACCTAGGTGACTATGAGACGTAATGTCTATTGTGTAAACCTTGGTGACTACGAGACGTAGTGTCAATTGTATGAACCCTGGTGACTATGTGACGTAGTGCCTGTTGTATAAACCGTGGTAGCAAATGGACTTCGTGCCAATTCCTTAGGTAAATCCTTAGGAATGACTGAATTAAGGATAATGGATTCTTAGGGTAAACCCTTGAGAAAATAAAGGAGATATGGGGATGGGTATTTGGGTTGATTATTTGATAATGGAATATAATAAATGTATTATTATGGGTTGAAAACCCTATATGCTCACCAGGCTCCCAAGCCTGACCCACTTAGTTTTCTTTGCATTACAGGTAATGGCACAAGGGTATAAGTTGGTGAACTTGACGAGAGATTTTGGATTATAGATCAGTAGTTATAAATAACTGTTGTAAGGTTTATTTTATATTGTTTATGCTTTTGGTCTGTATCGAACATGACATCCCGAGGTTTTATTATTTAATGAAAATACATTCTCTTTGAGAAATGTTTTGATAAATGGTTATCATATTTTTGTTTTTTGGAACAAATTCCGCAACAGTTTTCTTTAAACGATTACTCTGAATTTAAAAATAAAGCATAAACAAATTGGTCTTTTCTGGCCGTGAAATTGGGGATGTCACAATGTGCAAACTAAAAAGGTGTTTATTAGTATGTCAATAGTTTATGAGTGGGTACGCTAAGGTTATATGTGACTAAAGTGTCATAGACTTAGAATCTGTGATCTTTGCTTTACTTCCTGTTCCTTGTTTGGTTGTGGACTTAGAGTTAGGATCACTTATTTGAAGGTTTATCCTATTTTGGTTACATATGACTGGTATGCGCTACGCAAATGTTGGAGTAACTGGTAAGGATCATCTTGTAATTATCTAAATTAGTACGTCTATTAATTATTTATTTTACCCCACTTCTCGCGTGGATAACATGGTTGGATTCAATCTCCCTGGCGACCCGTACTTCCCCAACCAAGGCAATGATGGATGGCTCGACGATGAGCCAGAAGAGAATCATCCAATTCTGTTGGATGATGACTTCGCAGAGAACTTTCCGGAGGATTTCGACTCCGAACCAGAAGTCAATGATGTGCCTCTGGTGGGTCCAATCCCGAATCCTAACCCTCGTCCGACTTTTCAAGGCCTGGCGCCTCTGTGGGCGGAATATTTGGGAGCATGGAGTTAGGAGCAGGGCCAGCCTATTCCATATAATGGCGATCAAAGCTTCTATAACATGAGCGAGGAAGGCTCGGCCGATAGGGTCCTGCCCATTCTGGTCCGCAGGGTTGCTCGTAATGAAGAGCAGGGTAGGACAACCATCCACCGAATCATGGAGGTTGACGCCAATGCGGAAGTGAATACAGTCTGCATCATTCGTCTAGAGGATGCTCGTGAGAGAGCTGAGAGAGACAATGAAGCTCTACAACAAGAACTAGCTGCAACTCGGGCTGAAATAATAGAGCTCCGAGTACGCCAAATGGTTTATGAGCGACACCTCCTTGATGTGGAGCATCAGCTGGCTGACTTTAGGGTTCGCTCGAGGGGTACCCGTCGCCGGTAGAAGACGCTTTACTCGTCTTTCTTTTGGGTTAAAGAATAGCCTTCGTATCTAAGATCTATGTAGCACTTTTCCTTATAAATATTCCTAACTTTCTAGTACTCTTGTTGGGTCTCTATACTGTCAAAATTCTCTTAGTTGTGGTTTGATGTAAGACCTACTCCTAGGTCATTTTCCCGAACTTGCTACATCTGTAACACCAATATTATTGACTGATATCTAATTTCATGGAAATTAATATCCAAGTGCTTTCATCTTTCTAGTGCTAGACCTACATTCAATCATACTTTCAATTGTGTTGTTGGACTATGGAGAGTTAGTCCATGAGTCACTCTCATCATTCTCTCTATTAAATTCTTACCACTATCTTCATCTTTGTGATCTTATAGCTATAATATGCCTCCACGTCGATCAGCGAGGCGTACTGCTTCAATAACTCCAAATCAAACTCCTCCTCCTCAATACAACCCATCAACTATCCAAGCTGCTGTGAATGTCGTTGTTACAGCGGCTCTAGCACAATTCACCACCATCGATACTAGCGGGAGTGGGACTTATGTGCCTCCTACTATTTTCGAAGCCCCAGTGCGCTCTAGAGAGTGCTCGTACAAGGACTTCACCAGATGCAAACCCAGGGCCTTCAATGAACTGGTGGAATTATTTCCCTCTTGCAATGGTTCGAGAAGACGAAGTTGATCTTTGAGATCTGCTCCTGTCTGGAAGGGAGCAAGGTTACATTTGCCGCCTGCACCTTCGCGGACCGAGCCCTGACATGGTGGAATAGCCATGTCAAGTCACCATCTCTTATAGTGGCGAATGCTATCGGTTGGGAAGCTCTGAAGGAACTCATGATCGAAGAATACTGCCCGAGGGGTGAAGTTCAGAAGTTGGAGCAGGAGCTCTGGAGCCTAACCATGAAGGGCTCCGATATAGTCTTCTACACTTCCAGATTCAGCGATCTGGTAGCACTATGTCCGGGAATGGTCCCTTCAGAAGCAAAGAAGGTGGAGAGGTATATCTAGGGGTTGGTGCCTCCATTCCAGGGGAATGTACTAGCCTTAAACCCCGCTACCTTCAATAGTGTCAATCGATTGGCACAACGGCTCATTGACCATGGGGTCCGTACTCCATCAACAACAACAAGCCTAGCCATCTCAGAACCCTCCAAAGCTGTTGATAACAAGTGGATGTTCTGGGATGACAAGAAGAAGAACACTGCGCAGAAAGCTGCCAAAAAGTAGCAGGTCGTAGTGGTTCATGCTGCGATAGCACCTGCCGCTGTTGCGTCAGTGAAGCAGTACGCGGGGAGTTTTCCAAAGTGCAACAAATGCAACTTCCACCACAATGGACCCTACCGGGAATTGCAGTGCTCTAACTGCAACAGGAAGGGGCACACTGCCCGTTTATATAAATCTCCGGCAAGGCCAATCAACCAAGTCCCCAACGCTGGTGTGGGCCAGGCTTGCTACGGTTGTGGCGAGGTGGTCCACTACAAAAAGAACTACCCTAAGGCAGGGAATGCCTATGGAGTGGGAAGGTTTTTGGCTATTGCCCACGAGGAAGCAGTTTCCGACCCCACAGTGGTCACTGGTACGTTTCTCCTCGATAACTCTTATGCATGCATTTTGTTTGATAGTGGAGTGGAGAGGAGTTTTGTGAACCAGAAATTTGCTCACTTTCTTAAACATAAGTCTCATGCACTTAAAGAACCGTTCACCGTAGAAATGGCTAATGGAAAGACAGAGAGCACTAGCTGCATATACATAGGATGTACACTAACACTATATAGCCACTCATTTTCCATCGACCTCATGCCGGTCTCAAATAAAAGTTTTGACGTCATTATCGTCATGGATTGGTTGAGTTCTCATTGTGCCGACATCATGTGTTAAGAAAAGGTTGTTTGCCTTAATTTGCCGTCTAGCGAAACTCTTGTTATATACGGCAACAAACTCGGCACGAACCTTCATATCTTCTCGAGCATTCATGTGACATCCCCAAAATCTCGGCCAGAAAAGACCGATTTTCATTTATGCTTTTAAATAATTTCAGAGTAAATCCTTTTGATTTGAAAGAGTTGCGGAATTTGTTCCCAAAACAAAACATGATAAAATAATATTTATCAAACCATTTCATCAAGAGATGCATTTCATTTGATAATCAAAACTCGGGATGTCATGTTCCGATACAGACCATAAAGCATAAACGATAACATTACAAGTCATTCAACAAATATATACATATACAGACTTGTAAACAAAACAACAAGATGATTCATCCATCTTACGCCCTTGTGCCACTTCCTGTAATACAAATAAAACTGAGTGGGTCAGGCTTGGGAGCCTGGTGAGCATATAGGGTTTTCAACCCACAATAAATAGTTATATTTAATTTCACCAACCAATCACTATCCCGATTACCCATTCCCGTTATCCTCACTTTACGTCCCTAAAACAACATGTATCTCAAGGGACCTAATCTAGGATTTTCATCGGGACGGACATCACTGCGAAGGGGTTTCCTCAACAATAGATATCCTAAAGGCAACCATGAGGGGGATAGAGTACACTGGTGAACACATCGTTCACAACACCTACAGGTTATGAACCTGCTAGCGTTCCACTGGACTGTCTAGAAGGAGTCCGTGGTCGTTATCCATACTCCGCTGAATAACTAGATCAACAACAACAACTTCGAGACCTCTCATCTGTTTATTACACACCAACTATCTACCCATGTTCTACCCAACATATTAGTAGATAAAAATATATATTTTCATACATAGCTTAAAACCTGTATATCATTTTCATTCAGTATATATTCCAGATAACAGATGAGGCATACCACATAACACGTATTCCATAGAAAACAATTCAGATCTATGAGATAGAATAAAGTGAATATCCATTCACGTATACAATCACAAAATATACACATAACAAGTATATCATATAAAATACTTCATAGTTACTCGTTAGAAGAAAGTAACTATACCCTCACACATATAAACCACAATTTACTTAATACACTCAAACCGCACTTGTATTATTATCGTGTTTATGAAAGGTAGTATACACTCACTTGATCAGAAGATGATCGGACAGCACTACGACTTGTAGAAGTAGTAATCCACAGCAGATCTGGAAGATCTCCTCAAAAATCAAACTTCTCGCGGGCAGAGCTTCGAGTCGGGAACCGCACTTCTCGGGATCTTCGGGATCTCGGGACTTGCCTCGGGGCTAGAGAATAATACCGGGGCTTCGGCGTATTTCTGGCACGCAAAACGATGCAAAATGGGAGAGAGAAGAGAAGAAATTTGCAAAACTATCGGCTGCCTTCGGATCCCTTTTATAGAGGCTGGAGCCTCGGAGTACGCGGGGCGTACTGCAGTACGCAACGCGTACTGCTTCCGAAATCGTCACTGCATGCGTCATCCGAAGTGTCGACACTATCGGAGTACGCGGTAGCGTACTCTCGTACGCGGGGCGTACGTCGGATCGGACTGATGACTCGGCCTTCGGATAATGCCGGATTTTGATTTAAAAATAAATACAATTTATTTATCAAACTTCGGAAATTCATATCTTCTTCATACGAACTCCGTTTTCGACGTTCTTTATATCCACGGAAAGGTGAGACCATGCGACTTTCGTTTAGACTCCGTCGGCTAATTTTGACTTTATTTTTTTTTTTAATTATTTTTAATAGGCCGGGACAGAAACTTTCGTTATAAATTCATAACTTCTTCGTTTGACGTCCGTTCTCGCCTAACTTTTTATCGCTTCAATACCAACAATGAGATCTTCGAATCTCATTTAGATTGCTTCGGCTAAAAACCGCTCGATCTCAAATCGAGTATTTCAGGCTGCACATCGCTAAGTCGAAACTTCGATAAATCATAACTTCCTCATACGAAGTCAGATTTGGGCGTTCTATATATATTCGAAAACCTCGTTTCAACTACTACAACATTAACCAAAGATATTAAGTTTATTTTACACTTAAATTTTGACGCTTATTATTATTCTTAATTAATCAGACCACATAATTAAGCAATTAAGCACAAAACACATAATACTCAAATAATACATTCTTATTATTTCAAAACGGGTTACAAAGGTTAACCTAGACCATTACATTGCTAAAAGTGGCAAGCCCGGAAACACAGGCGTTACAATTCTCTCCACCTTAGAATGATTCCGTCCCCGAAATCACACATCAACAAACAAATGCGGATAGCGACCCATCATGTCACTCTCCATCTCCCAGGTGAGATTCGGCCCATTCGTGTGTTTCCATCGGACAAGCACTAACCCAACCATCTTGCGTCGCAATTTCTTAGTCTTTCGGTCAACAATCGCCTCTGGTTCTTCAATCAATCTTTTGTTCTCATCAATTCTCAATTCAGAGATTGGAATTATGTTGGGAACTTCTCCTGTGAACTTCCTCAAATAACACACATGAAAAGTGTTATGAATTCCATTCAGTTCTTCTGGTAGTTCGAGCTTGTAAGCTTGGTTCCCAATCCTCTGAAGAACTTTAAACGGTCCAATAAACCTTGGACTCAACTTTCCCCTTTTACCAAATCTTATAAGTCCCTTCCACGGCGAGACTTTAAGCAAAACCGAATCCCCAACCTCAAAAGTTATCGGTCTTCGCTTCTTGTCAGCATAGCTCTTTTGACAATCCTGAGCCGCTAACATTCTTTCCCTAATTATTTTCAACTTTTCAGCAGTTTGATGAACCATCTCCGGTCCCATAAACTGCTTTTCCCCAGCCTCAAGCCAACAAGACGGCGTACGACACTTCTATCCATACAAAGCTTGGTACGGTGCCATATTAATGCTCGAGTGGAAACTATTATTATAGGAAAATTCTACCAACGGTAAATGTTCATCCCAATTACCTAGGAATTCCAGACTACATGCTCTCAGCATATCTTCAAGTGTTTATATCGTTCGTTCGCTCTGACCATCAGTCTGCGGATGGTAAGCTGTACTTAAACACAACTTGGTACCCAGTTCCTCTTGTAGACTTTTCCAAAACCTCGATGTGAAACGGCTATCACGATCCGACACAATCGTTAACGGAACACCGTGAAGCCTCACAATTTCCTTCACATAAGAATTCACAAGCTTCTCCATAGACCATTTCTCCTTGGCCGCTATGAAATGCGCACTCTTAGTGAATCGATCAACGACCACCCAAATCATGTCGTGACTATTCTTTGTTCTGGGCAGTTTAGTGACAAAATCCATAGCAATGTCTTCCCACTTACCCATAGGCACAGGTAAAGGTTCTAAACTCCCGTACGGTTTCTGATGTTGTGTCTTGACTCTCGCACAAGTCACACACTCGGCCACATACTTTGCAACATCAAGCTTCATCGTCGGCCACCAGTAGTAGGGTTTCAGGTCCCTATACATTTTAGTGCTACCCGGATGAATCGAGTACATGGTCTTGTGAGCTTCTTCCATTAGAAGATCTCTGACTCCTCCTGTCTTAGGTATCCAAATCCGATTCTTGGAACACCTTCAGTCCACGACTGTTTACACCGAACACCAACGTTTTGCCCAAACGTTCCTCCCTTCGGTCATTCTTCTCAGAAGCTTCGCTCTGAGCTTTCTTTATACTTTCCAAAATAGTCGAGACAACTTCAATTCTCAACGCTCTTGGCCTTTTCCTTTCAAGATTGACTTTCCGACTGAGAGCATCAGCAACAACATTAGCTTTACCAGGGTGGTAAAGTATCTCACAGTCATAGTCTTTAAGTAATTCCAGCCAGCATCGTTGCCTCATATTCAATTCCTTCTGATTAAAGAGATATTGGAGACTCTTATGATCAGTGAAAAGTTTGCACTTCGTGCCATAGAGGTAATGCCTCCATATTTTCAGAGCGAAAACTACCGCCGCCAACTCCAAATCATGAGTCGGGTAATTCTTTTCATGCTCTTTCAGCTGTCGAGACGCATATGCTATCACCTTTTCTCTTTGGGTCAAAACACGACCCAATCCAACACCAGACGCATCGCTATAGACAGCGAAGTCTTCAACTCCATCGGGTAGAGAAAGTATCGGTGCCTCGCATAGCTTCTCCTTTAGCTTCTCAAATGCTTCCTTATGCTTCTCACCCCAAGCATAAGTAGCTCCTTTGTGGGTCAAAGCTGTCAACGGAGTAGCAATCGAAGAAAAGCCTTGGATAAACCTTCGGTAATACCCGGCTAATCCTAAAAAGCTTCGGATCTCCGTGGGACTTTTCGGTTGTTCCCACTTCATTACAGCTTCAATCTTTGCTGGATCAACCATTATCCCTTCTTGGTTGACCACGTGACCCAAGAATTGGACTTCACGAATCCAAAAATCACATTTGGAGAACTTTGCATACAGCTTCTCCTTCTTCAAAACTTCCAACACTTCTCGCAAGTGTCTGCCATGCTCCTCCTGGCTTTTCGAGTAAATCAGAATGTCATCTATGAACACTATCACGGATTTATCAAGAAAAGGATTACAAACCCTATTCATTAAATCCATGAATGCTGCTGGAGCATTGGTTAGTCCAAACGACATAACCAAAAACTCATAGTGTCCATATCTAGTTCTGAATGCAGTCTTCTCGATATCTTGCTCTCTTACTTTTAGCTGATGATATCCTGACCTTAGATCGATCTTCGAGAAATAGCTCGAACCTTGCAATTGATCAAACAGGTCATCAATCCTCGGCAACGGATATCTATTCTTTATTGTTGCCTTGTTCAGCTCTCGGTAATCAATGCACATTCTCATGCTTCCATCTTTCTTCTTTACAAATAACACCGGAGCTCCCCAGGGTGATGAACTAGGTCTAATGAGACCTTTGTCCAACAACTCCTGAAGTTGCATCATTAGCTCCTTCATCTCCGTCGGTGCTAATCGATAAGGTGCTTTTGCAATTGGCGTCGTTCCTGGCAACAAGTCAATACGGAATTCCACTTGTCGATCAGGCGGTAATCCAGGAAGATCTTCGGGAAATACTTCCGGATAATCACACACCACTGGAATATTCTGCATCACCTTCTTTTCCTTCTTAGCATCAATCACGAACGCTAAATATGATGTACACCCCTTGGTCAAACATTTTCTGGCTTTCATCAATGAAATGATTCCAGAATTCACTCTGCGTTTATCTCCATACACCATAAACGAATCTTTCCCAGGCGGGTTTACTTTGACTATTTTCTTCTTGCATAAAATTTCGGCGTCGTTGGCGCTAAGCCAATCCATTCCCAAAATGATGTCGAAACCGTTAAGTTCGATAGGCAATAATTCCTCGTGGAACTTATTCCCATTCAGATCAATTAAGATGTTTTTCATGCGATAGCTAACAGGTACAAACTTGCCACTAGCAACTTCGACTAATAAGGCATTATCTAGTCTAACAACAGGCAAAGCTAGCTTTCTACCAAATTCATACGATATAAAGGAGTAGTTGGCTCCAGAATCAAACAAAATTTGGGCAGGCAATTCGTTAACGAGAAAGGTACCTGAAGCGACATCAGCTTCATCTTTAGCAGCTTCCAGTGTCATCTGGAATGCTCTCGCCTTTGGCTTTGGCGGAATGTTGGGTCTAGCTGCCTCCTTCTTCTTCGGGCAGTCTCTCGACATATGACCCTCCTCACCACAACCATAGCAAACTTTCTTTGTGAGGATACACTCATTGGCATAGTGCCCTGGCTTTCCACATTTGTAGCATGTGTTCGCCACCTCACATTTTCCATGATGCTTCTTCTTACATTTGTCGCACCATTTCGCTTCACCTCCACCTCCCCTCGAACCAGACTTCGAGAACTTGTTTTTCTTGTTGGACCCTGAAGTTCCATCGAACTTCCTCTTTTCACCAACATCTATTCTTTCCAGACCCTTTTCCTTCTGCTGGGCCTCCACATTCTTAGCTGCACGAACAGCCGTTTTCAGAGTGGTTGCCATCTTGACTGTCGGACCAAAGTCGGCAGGCAGTCCATTAGCAAACCTCTCAATCTTGGAGAGTTCCGTTGGCACTAGGTACGGAAAAAACTTCATCTTCTCAGTAAATGCAGTAGCATAGTCATCTATGCTCATCTTCCCCTTCTTCAAGTTTTGGAACTCATTGTTCAGATCGATCAGATCTATCTCTGAACAATACTGCACCCTTAGTTGTTCCAAGAACTCCTCCCATGACATTTTCAGGGCTTCTCCTCGTGGCATAGTATTTGCCAACAACTTCCACCAACTCAAGACTCCAGTCTTCAGTTGTCTAACCGCAAAGACGGTCTTCTGTTTGTTGCTACAGTCGCAACTTTCAAATACCATCTCCATTTCGGAGATCCAATCCATTATCTCAACAGGCTTTGGGCTCCCAGAAAGACTTGGCGGCTTGGCGCCCAAGAAGTTCTTGTACATTCGCCCATCCTTGTTGTTTCTCCTTTCTGGATCGTTCCTTCGTTCTACTTGAGTCCCAACTTGACTCATCATGCGACTATTGTTCCCTTCCTCCGATTGCTCGGGAATCAATTCAGGTTCCTCAATAGGTATGACAGATTCATCCCTATTATTATGCAACATTTGTCGCATCTCCTCCCTTTGTTCGGCTAGCATAGCCCGAATCATGGCTTGCACTGCAGCCATTGTTATTGGTTCAGGTGCTGCTGCTACAACAGGTATCTGCTCAATCACTGGCGGTTGATTCCTGTTTTCATCCGCGTTTCCAACGCCACTCCTTGTTCTCACCATTTTGATCTACACACCGAATAAGGTGAAATTAGATCCTTATTCACGATAGGTATTCAAATCATCCTTATAACTCCGAAACGTTTACATGCTAGTTCTAATATCGTAGACATATGCTTAGAATCCTACACACATAAGGTTTCCAGATCCGGTCGGCAACAGACCGTAGATCCGAACAAATAATATCATATATGGCAACATATAACATTTAGCACATAAAAGCATTTTAGGCAACTTTCCTAAAAATAAGCTAGTGCTCGTGTCTAAAATCCAACAGACACACATCTCAACATTCCACTTAGTATTCTAAGTTTAAGTCTAGAAATCCTACAAATTCCTAGTTCGCTTAAACTAATGCTCTGATACCAACTGTGACATCCCCAAAATCTCGGCCAGAAAAGACCGATTTTCATTTATGCTTTTAAATAATTTCAGAGTAAATCCTTTTGATTTGAAAGAGTTGCGGAATTTGTTCCCAATACAAAACATGATAAAATAATATTTATCAAAGCATTTCATCAAGAGATGCATTTCATTAGATAATCAAAACTCGGGATGTCATGTTCCGATACAGACCATAAAGCATAAACGATAACATTACAAGTCATTCAACAATTATATACATATACAGACTTGTAAACAAAACAACAAGATGATTCATCCATCTTACGCCCTTCTGCCACTTCCTGTAATACAAATAAAACTGAGTGGGTCAGGCTTGGGAGCCTGGTGAGCATATAGGGTTTTCAACCAACAATAAATAGTTATATTTAATTTCACCAACCAATCACTATCCCGATTACCCATTCCCGTTATCCTCACTTTACGTCCCTAAAACAACATCTATCTCAAGGGACCTAATCTAGGATTTTCATCGGGACGGACATCACTGCGAAGGGGTTTCCTCAACAATAGATATCCTAAAGGCAACCATGAGGGGGATAGAGTACACTGGTGAACACATCGTTCACAACACCTACAGGTTATGAACCTGCTAGCGTTCCACTGGACTGTCTAGAAGGAGTCCGTGGTCGTTATCCATACTCCGCTGAATAACTAGATCAACAACAACAACTTCGAGGCCTCTCATTTGTTTATTACACACCAACTATCTACCCATGTTCTACCCAACATATTAGTAGACAGAAATATATATTTTCATACATAGCTTAAAACCTGTATATCATTTTCATTCAGTATATATTCCAGATAACAGATGAGGCATACCACATAACACGTATTCCATAGAAAACAATTCAGATCTATGAGATAGAATAAAGTGAATATCCATTCACGCATACAATCACAAAATATACACATAACAAGTATATCATATAAAATACTTCAAAGTTACTCGTTAGAAGAAAGTAACTATACCCTCACACATATAAACCACAATTTACTTAATACACTCAAACCGCACTTGTATTATTATCGTGTTTATGAAAGGTAGTATACACTCACTTGATCAGAAGATGATCGGACAGCACTACGACTTGCAGAAGTAGTAATCCACAGCAGATCTGGAAGATCTCCTCAAAAATCAAACTTCTCGCGGGCAGAGCTTCGAGTCGGGAACCGCACTTCTCGGGATCTTCGGGATCTCGGGACTTGCCTCGGGGCTAGAGAATAATACCGGGGCTTCGGGGTATTTCTGGCACGCAAAACGATGCAAAACGGGAGAGAGAAGAGAAGAAATTGGCAAAACTATCGGCTGCCTTCGGATCCCTTTTATAGAGGCTGGAGCCTCGGAGTACGCGGGGCGTACTGCAGTACGCAGCGCGTACTGCTTCCGAAATCGTCACTGCATGCGTCATCCGAAGTGTCGACACTATCAGAGTACGCAGTAGCGTACTCTCGTACGTGGGGCGTACGTCGGATCGGACTGATGACTCGGCCTTCGGATAATGCCGGATTTTGATTTAAAAATAAATACAATTTATTTATCAAACTTCGGAAATTCATATCTTCTTCATACGAACTCCGTTTTCGACGCTCTTTATATCCACGGAAAGGTGAGACCACGCTCTACGACTTTCGTTTAGACTCCGTCGGCTCATTTTGACTTTATTTTTTTTAATTATTTTTAATAGGCCGGGACAGAAACTTTCGTTATAAATTCATAACTTCTTCGTTTGACGTCCGTTCTCGCCTAACTTTTTATCGCTTCGATACCAACAATGAGATCTTCGAATCTCATTTAGATTGCTTCGGCTAAAAACCGCTCGATCTCAAATCGAGTATTTCAGGCTACACATCGCTAAGTCGAAACTTCGATAAATCATAACTTCCTCATACGAAGTCAGATTTGGGCGTTCTATATATATTCGAAAACCTCGTTTCAACTACTACAACATTAACCAACGATATTAAGTTTATTTTACACTTAAATTTTGACGCTTATTATTATTCTTAATTAATCAGACCACATAATTAAGCAATTAAGCACAAAACACATAATACTCAAATGATACATTCTTATTATTTCAAAACGGGTTACAAAGGTTAACCTAGACCATTACATTGCTAAAAGTGGCAAGCCCGGAAACACAGGCGTTACAATTCAAGCCTAGAAGTACCTACGAAAGGAACTCGTTACGGACACTACAATTTTGTAGTGATGCCATTCAGATTGACTAATGCGCCCGCAGTATTCATGGACTTAATGAATAGGGTATGTCGTCCTTACTTGGATCAATTTGTCATTGTATTCATTGATGACATACTTATCTACTCTCTTAGTAAGGAAAAACATAGTAAGCATCTACGTCAGATCATGGAAACATTACGATTAGAGAAGCTCTACGCAAAGTTCTCTAAACGCGAGTTTTGGATTCGAAGAGTCGAATTCCTGGGTCACGTTTTTAGTGAAGAGGGAATGACCCCTCCAAAATAAAGGCCATTAAGAACTGGTCAGCACCGAAGATGCCTACAGAAATTCGCCAATTTCTAGGCCTCGCTGGCTACTATCGTAGGTTCATTCAGAACTTCTCTAGGATCGTGAAACCACTTACTACACTAACCCAGAAAGGCGTGGCCTTTGACTGGGAAGAGAGACAAGAGAATTTGTTTCAAACGCTAAAACAATCCTTATGCACCGCATCGATATAATCTTTCCCAGAAGGAATAGAAGACTTCGTAGTTTATTGTGATGCATCAAATCAAGGACTCGGTTGTGTTCTCATGCAACGAGGTAAGGTCGTCACCTATGCCTCAAGACAGCTAAAGACGCACGAGGTTAACTACACCACAAATAATCTTGAGTTAGGAGCAGTTGTGTTTGCTCTAAAGATCTGGAGGCACTACCTGTACGGTATAAAAAGCACTATCTTTATAGACCACAAGAGCCTAAAACATATATTCGACCAGAAGGAACTCAATATGAGACAACGACGGTGGGTTGATCTACTCAGTGACTACGAATGCGAAATTTGTTATCATCCGGGTAAAGCCAACGTAGTAGTTGACCATCATTTTCACTTCACAATCCCAAATCCTTATCGTAAATGTAAGAATTCCAAATTATTGCCATTTACCGAAATCTGTTAGATTCTAAACTTATATGCATTGATCCTCTTGTAATGACTATGCACAAAGTCACAAAGACTTGTCAACAAACATTACAGAGTATTCCAGTGGAGATCAATTCCATGGAAACGAAGTCTCGTATTCAAAGTACATTCCTTTGAACATCCTTCTTGCATTAAGTTTTCTAATCTTACACAAATTGAATAAATTTCACCTATAGAGACATTTCCATATTCCCATCTTGACTATCACTTCTGAACAAGAGTTGCCTCTTTTCAAAATATGTCAATATGGTCCTTTCCAAAAATTTACACCATACTTCGAACTGTCCATGAGCAACCAATCTTTGGTAAACCTCAGATTGTCCTCAACAATTGCTTAATCATTTTATTCATATTCTATTCTATTCTTTTTTCCCTCTAAATGCCCTAGGCACTTGGAAACTTTAGAATGGATAAATATTAGAACACATGTAATCAATCCTATACCCGAATCATATGGGACACAATTCATGATGTCTCACAAAAAGACATGATCTTAGATCAATCTTTTGTTACATTATTTTTTTATTTGGCATGTTTTCATAATTCGACTATGAAGAGGGATAAACATAATCGAATTTTGAGAACGCAATATATATAGAATTTCTTATGATGAACCATTCCGACACAAAATTCATATATATATATATATATATATATATATATATATATATATATATATATATATATATATATATATATATATATATATATATATCCTTGACTAAAGATGATTAAAATCTCAATCTAAGCTTTTAGAATTGAAATGAATTATAATTTAATCTCCCTTAATTATAGCAAAACAACTTTTTCCCAATTGAAACTTTTTTTTTTCTATAATTAACATTGCTAACTTGCAACACTTATCATATTTATCATACTCCCACTAACATGATAATTGTTAGCATAACACTTATGCTACCACTAGCTTTGACATGTACTCAGAAATCAATTGGACTTCTAGAAATCAATACTTTACTGACTTTCTTACCAAAGTTCAGATTTCTGATACGAGATGCTTTGATAAGACTTTATCAAAATCATACACCTTTTATTAGATAGCTCACATGTGTGTCTAAACAATTTTTAGAACTATGAAAAGGGATGTCGTAATCATAGTCTCAATTGTTTAGGCCTTTGTCATTTCTCACGAGTCTATGTTAGCGAACTGGTTACCCACACACGCTCCACGAATGATTTTGAGAATGCAAATATCACAATTGCTATCTACTTAAAATCTACTTAGTGAAAGCGTTTCCTCACCATCATTTTCATGAATCGGATAGAAACCTTATGACACTTAAATTTTATGGTGTATGTGTTCCTATCCATGTGAATTTTTCAAAACCATAGTCATAGGACAAGGTTAATGACAAATCCAAACTCATATGGACTGAACTTGTGCAATCTTAACTTATTGACACTTGCAACACAAGGCCTACCATTGCTTCTAGGTTGTTATGAAAACAATTGAGTACTTGTAGAAATCAGATGTATAGTCAACTTTAACTGGAATGGGCACAAAAATAAGAATATGTCAACACGATAGGTTACAAACCTCAAGTCGTGCGCTAGTGATAAACTACAGGTTTTATTCTTGAATAGTTCTTGAAACTCTTTCAGGATCTTTTAGACTCCTACTGTCCTCTTGAGACTCTCTTGCTAATAACCATTCATTGACAAACAAATATTTAAGAGATAGTGAGATTCTTATCAAGACAAACACTTCACTCAATTGGCCTTAGTTGGTATTTGTTTTATCTAAAACATCACAACTTACCAATTTCAAATGTACAAGAGTAGAAAACATTTTACTCTTACATTTGACAAGTTTTATAAACCTTATTTAAGATATGTCACTCAAGTTACAATCTTGGAGTATGACTCTAAAATTTCTTTTGGAACGAAGTATGACTCATCTTCTTGATTTAACCACTTCAACAATTCATGACTCCTTTTCTTAGCCATTAGAATGCACTAAGATGTCCTTAAAGGATTAATTGTGATATGGTTTCATAATCATTAAGATGATCATAAAACATGATACCAAGGTACTCTCCCATCTTTTCTGATTTGAGAAACTTTTATCTTTCTACCTAATTTGATTCTTCTCATTCGTTCTGCCATACATTGAAACTTTTCCAATGTGTTAGAATTATACTTAAACTTGTAAGTATAACCATATTTACTAAACTTTATTAAATCATGACGAATAATCTCATCGATCTTTTGTGGTGGACTTTGAACAGTGCACAAGAATGTGTACTCGATCCTTTAGTCATTCACCTGACTCACATATACATGTGACCAAGGAATTAGTCTTAATTTTCCAAAGATGAAAAATTCTCATTCATCATACAATACAACTTGCATGATTCCAAGTTTCGGTCCAATTGAAACTTGGGTGATGAGAATCTTTCCTTATTTGGTAAATTTAGACACTACTACAAATGAAAGAATCAAATTCATATTTCCAATATTGCTAGAAACATACAAACATCAATTTATCATAAATGTCATTGCAAGGAGATATAAAATAAAGTAAAACAAAATTTTATTTATTTATAAAATGCGAAAAAAAACTTTTACCTTACAATGCAACTGAAAACTACGTTATTACGTATTTCCTAGCAATCTATCATAACCCCTAATTAGTAGCTCAAAAATCCGATCTTCGAACCATGCGATTGAAATCCATCTTCGCGATCTGATTCATCATACTCTTCTTTTAAGTTTCATTCCCTTTACTTGATCCTACAAAACATCAAAATGCAACCTAGTCACATCATGTATTAAGAATCAACAATCATGAACTTAACAGAGTTAGATAGTGGACTTACCTGAAGTAGAGTCAAACTTTTTGATTATTCCTTCTCTTAGATCTTTCAGGTAGTTAGGGCAGCTTCGCAACCAATGCCTCTTCTCTTGACAATAGAAACATATAGACTCTTTGGGAATGGTACATGGGACTATCACAGACTTAGCCTTTCCCTTTACCTTTTGGTCAACCGGGTTGACCAAGGCCGATCCCTTTCCATTGGGAAGAGAAAGCTTTTCTGGACTTCCAATGTTACCATTGCCAATGTCCATGGAAGTTTGAGAAATAGACCTTCCACCCAAATTCACTTTTCCAGTGCGCCAAAACATTTGTTATTCAGCAAGCAACAAGCAAATAAGAAAGATCAATAAGGGTCATGTCGTGATCTGTCACATAGTAGTCCATAACGAACTCACTATATGACTCAGGAAGTGACTGAAGAACCCAGTCAATAGCAAACTTCCTTGGGATAACGACACCCAACATTCTCAACCTGTCAATGTGTGACTTCATCTAAGACATGAGTACACAAAGGTCTTCCATATCTATGTTTCATTGCAAGTAGGGCTTGAGTGATCTCGAACTTTTCAAGTCTTCGAGCTTGTGGGAGAATAATTGGAAGAGGTGGAGGAAGAGAAGTATGCTTTCTATGATCCAATCGCAGGACATCATTGTAACACTGTAATTTTTCAAACTAAAATTTTCATTTAAAATCGCTTAATTCATAAAAAACTTTTCGTAAAAATCTCATTTTGTTTAAGTTACAAAACATAACTCTATATTCAATTAAATAATAATCCAGGATCCCCAAATCATAACTCTTTCCCTGGTGTGTACAATCGAGTCGGTGTTGTCCCGTGATACTAAGGAAAACCTGAAACACATAACACGGTAAGCACGAAGCTTAGTGAGTTCCCCAAAATACCACATATAACACATATTAGCCACTTGAGGCTATAACTCTGTGGGCCCTCTGGCCCTATCTCTGTGGACCATCTGGTCCTAACTCTGTGGACCTTCCTGTCCGAACTCTGTAAACTCTGGAACACACACAACATAAATCACGTAGAAATAATGCAGTGCAACACATCACATACATAGCATACAAGATACTCTGTCACATAACTCTGGTTACCTACTCAAGGTAAAGTATAGTGAGAAGAGTCACCTCAAACGAAGTCAGATAAACTCTCGTGCTCAACGTCCCGACCTAGCCTCCTCCTATTATTCAAATAACATTCCCGATCAATACTCTCTCATAGTCTCATCTCTAAAGATTGGGTAGAAGACCATTCTACCCCTCCCTGAACTCTCTTAAGTCAGTCTTGACCAAAACCCTAAAGTCAACGAAAGTCAACAGTCAAACTTTGACCCGACTTGTGGAGTGCACATGGGCGACTCGACGAGTCCACACGTGTCCACGGAATCCTCCTTCTAGCATCGCTTGAAACGTCGAGTTAACCCCTTGCTCGATGAGTTACACCTGGCACGAATCACGGGGCAACCCCGACTCGACTCGTCGAGTCCAATTATGAACTCGGCGAGTTGCTTCCACGATCATACTCAAATGACCTTCTAAGGTCAGATCCGTTCCTCTAATCCATAGATCTGATCATCCCAAGCTCAATAATCACGTAAAGGCTTGACCTTGATGTCCATGCATGGTATATTTTGCTCATAATACCATTATGACTCCATTAAAGGTTCATAGCTTCCAAACTCCGTGTTTGCTCATCTCTAAGCTCCTACTTTCGGACTCTCTGGACCTTACAAGGTCCAGATCTACCACTCAAGCTTGGAAAGGGGTTTGGAGCATCCAAAACCCCATCATGAAGAGAATATAAGCCCTAATTTCCAAAATAATAAATCTACACAATTAAGGAAGGAAAGGGGTCAAATATAATACCTCCAACTGAAGCCCCTTTTAATGAAATCTTTAGATCCATCAATTTCCTTTAGCATTCTCGGTTTCCACCTCCTCCTCCTCTTTTGCATAATCACACTTATAAGTTCAAGATAGCTCTTCCTCTCACTCTACACAACCAAGGACTCTTTAGGGTTGTTCTCTGGAAGATGTGGCCGCAAATGAAGGCCATAAGGACCTTTAAATAGGTCCTAAACCCGAGAAATTAGGGTTTCTCTGCCCAGCATCTACTCGGCGAGTCCCTCCTCTGACTCGTCGAGTCCACTCATTAAATTCGCGTGAGAACCCGACTCGAATCGGCGAGTTGGATCCTTAACTCGTCGAGTCTCTCCTTTAATCATAAGATTAACCTACACAATAATAACCCTGAAAACCCGGATGTTACAATCATCTTCAATAGATTTGGGAAGATCATAGTTGTCTGAATCAGACATCTACAATGGGAGAAATTCAAGTTAGTTGATTTAAGTCCTTAATAGAACACCCAATATGAAATATTAAGGCTAGGACCCAACACAATATTCTATAACTTGGAAGATGGATGCCGTAATCCAAGCTACAAAATATTTGAAGGTAGACGAATGACGATTCACCAATTTCCACCATGAAAACATAATAGGAATTAGGTTTTAATTGGTTTGAAACTCCTAGATCTTTTGAGATTCATTGAAATTTTCAATGGCATGTTTAAATCTCGATTGTTCCCTCTCAAGTTTGTGACTGGGATGCCGAGGATCACAAACAAGGTGTGAATAACCATGAAAATTAACTTGGTACCCTTAATCTTTATCACCTAATCGATATGCCGGTTACCCACACGCGCTCCACCGATCTATGATAAACATTAGTCACCATTTGCCACTCTTACTAGTCCAGGTTAGTGTGTCTGTTACCCACTCACGCTCCACCAAGGACTTGGTAAGGTACAAAGTGTAATTTCATGGGTTAGCACCAAATTCACATTTTCCTAAAGTAACTAAGATTGGAAATTTATAAAAGGTTTAGTTACTTTATATTTATCATTATACTTATAATGAGAGTTATAGTCCTTGTCCTACCCGTTCGGCTAACAACCCTCCACCAGTCAAGGAAGCGGTGGGTGAGAGTGGACACCCATTAAGATGCCATTTTATAGGCAACAACCTTATACCCCCCTTATAGACCGGCTTCGTGAATGAGGCCTACTAACGGTAAGGCTGACTTGCTCTTATACACATACACACACACACACATATATATATATATATATATATATATATATATATATATATATATATTATTAACTTATAATACTATAAAGTATAAGGGTTGAATTTTAACTTTTAAAAACTCTAGGATTTGGAATTAAAGTGTGTGTGAGACTTTACAAATTCCAAAACTTGAGGACAAATTTTGAAACTATTCAAATACTTTTCATTTCTATAACATATGAGTTTAATATGGATTTTAATGACAAGACTCTTGGACATCCATAACTTGAGGACAAGTTATGGAGGTTATAAAACAACTTATGGGAAAAGACTCTTCAAGTTCATAACCTAAGACTCTTTCATAATTCTTTTAAAGAAAAACTTTTGGTTTTCCATAACTTGAGGACAAGTTATGGAATCCATTAAAGGCCATTTAGATCATCAAATACACAAACAAACATGTCAAGCAAAACTATGATCTAGATTAAACTCATATAAACAAGACAACTCAAATCAAACAATTTTCATGTAATTAGCCTAACAATTAAACTAATACAAAACATGAATCTATTGACAATTATCTTTTGAATTGGATTAGAATGATCATTACTACATCAAAAATAGGTTTATAGGTTCAAAAACAGCTTAGTGTAATGATTCTAGTCCAATTCCAGCCTGAAAACACAAAAATCTGCAAACTGGAAGACAAACTCGTCGAGTTCATGCTTTAACACATGAACTCGTTGAGTTTTTGGCCAGAACTCGTCGAGCTTTCAGTCTGGGCAGATTCTTGGTTTTGAAAAATAAGTTGCATCAAGTATAATTAAAAACAACCCTAGGCTCTGATACCACTGATGGGTTTGGAGCATTCTAACACTCCTATGGTGTACATGCAACCCTATAGACCTTGGATCTATGTTTTCTCTATTATACATGCAAATATTCAATATTCCAAGGTATTATCCTAACTAGCATAATATGAAGTATATACAATACAAGAATCTAGTAGAATGACATACCTTTTGTTTGGGGTTAATTCCTTGGAGCTTCAATAGCCTAGCACCAATAATGTGGATGCCTCAAGTGGAATCGCAAATCACCAAAAACGCATTGGAAAGCTTGAGAGAATAGTAACCAAACTAGAAATCGTTCCACTCTTGTATACTCACACACTAGTGCCATTTCATGTGCCAAAGACCTCTTTATATAGTATGGAGGATTAGGGTTACATTCATGTAAACCCTAATACTCATGACCTTTCATTACATAGGATCCATGGGTTAAAAACTCCATGGACTATCCATGCAAGCTTAGCCCAACCTAAAAGAACTTGGCCCATGCTATATATATAGGAGTCCATATTTAATTAGTTCTTTTTGATCACTAAATTAATTCTAAAATAATTCTTGATCAATACTAATTAAATAATATGATTTCATATTAATATATTACAACTTATAATATATTAATAAACCATAAACATACTATTCTCAAAAGACTATCCATACAAATTGTTTTGGTGAAGTGCAACCCAAATGGACCATGCTACTCTCGGGTCGAGTACATACCAATAATAGTTATGGGCTTAGACATCAAATCCAACAATAACAAGGTTACCCAGCCTAAAAACCCCTCCACGCCACACACTGACCACTCACTTAATCCTGCAACTCTATATCCAAATTCTTGACCCAACGGTCTCTACCAGGTCCCACCTGCATTTCCATAATCACACGGGCCTCGCCCATGGGTCCCACCTAACTATACCACGGAGCGGCCTCGACCATGGGTCCCACCCATCCAGAGCTACACAGGCCTGACTCCGCCTCCGACCCCAATGGTCCTCAACCCATAACAGAAAAGTATTCCTTGACAATCCTGACTGGCGTGCCCACGACACGAACTGATTCCCTCTTGGTGCTCATGACTACCTCCAACGACAGTCTATCTCGGACTTGTGAATGCTAAGACACCATCAAAATCTTACAACACTCCTAACCAACCATGGTTACCATCCTACCACACCCTAACCATCGCAACCCCATGCATTTTGAGTCGAAATCTGCATCCAACTGCATCCAATCTGCTGTTCAAGTTATACCTCGAATTCCAAAGCCCTCAACCTGGACTCAACCACAATTCTGCTATGCATAACGAAGAAGATGTCGACCAGCGGTTGGAAGTTTCCTAAACTGCCACTTACACCAGCTCAATCTAAACGACCACTTGGGTTGTCTCTCCTCTTAATCAGGATGTCAAACTTGCCCTCGTTCTACACCCTTACTAACTCCCGAAAATTGATCGATTCTCCCCCACTTGGATTCGACGAAGCTCTTTCACCTCTTAAATATGATGGATTCCCGACCCATCAACCTCATATAGCATGAACCGCCCATGACCTGTGCTTATCAATACTTACGTTCCATTGTTAGCCAAATTCAATGATCGCCTAATTCCTGAAATCCTAAAAATACTCTTGAAACCTTAACCATTCTTATAATCTATATCACTTCTCATGATACCATACCTATTTCCTTAAGTTCTTATGTTGGCGACAAGAAACCACAACCCTAGCCATGCACTGACAAACATCCCCTCCAAATTCCCTTCTCAAATAATCATTGAACTCTAACAGACTACAATCCATGCGAAAATACAACTCCCCTGACACATCCAATGATCAAACAACTAACGTAACAGACACCACCGTCTTCCTGCTACCGCTCCTCTCCAAGTAACGATAAGGTTCAAACCCAAAAGTTCTTCCATGGGCAACCGCCGATCATGCCCGAACAGATGATAAAACCACTAAACTCTGACTTCACTGGAGAACTAACCCACTAACCTAGATAAAATATCCTCCAGGCAATACTCCTAAATTGATCCCAACAAAGACACGGAACAACAAGGGGACACACTGAACCCACTCAACAAGAGACGACCCTCTAAAGATTCATCGAAGACTCTCAACATGAAGAATGACATATAGCAATCTATGATAAACCCAAAAAATAGTGGAGAATCAACCCAAGATATAGCTTATGCAAACCCAATCAAAATTCCAACGGAATACAAATTCCCGATATCAACCCAAAAGAAAACAGAAGATGAAATACCTGCAGAAGCATCTTGAAGGAATCCTAACTTACCTCGACCATCTGGAGGACATGGTGAAAAACACCCATCCGATCCCAAATAAAAAGAACTATTGATATGATCCTTCCTTCTAAAGGATTCTAGAGATCCACAAGCTTTGGGCTCCAGACGAGCCACCAACTGCCCTAATACAACCTAGGCCCGAAAGCCCCCAAGATGAACATCCAAGAGCTTCAAAATCCCTTCCTTGCTTGAACCAAAGACCACCAAGGTCCATTCCAAAACACTGTGAGTAATCTTTGATGAGAAGAACTCCCACGACCGTGCATCGATCGACTCAATACCTGCTATTGAGCCGGAACCAGAATTTGAACCCCATTCTTGAGTGCTCAACATAATACCGAAGACAACATGCAAAAGATCCAAATATACCCAAGAATCCTCATCCCACAGGGTTCCTAGATTCTCCAAGACTCTTCTCGATTCGAGTATGGTTCCTATGCTTTCAGTAGTACGGGCCCAATACTAGCTTCCACACATATCCATACTTTTCTCAAGAATCCTCCCGGATCCCTTAAGTCACCTTCGCAAATCCATACAACAAACACTTGCTACTCATCGCAAAAATACCCACCAAAGCAATCCTTAGGCTTTCCTAGGTTCCCGACCTCACCCTTCCATCAGCTACTGAACAACTCCTCATAATGCCAGTCACTCACCTCATAAATACGATGACATGCAACAAAGCATGGATAATCCTTCGAGTAATAGACTCATCCCTACAACTGTTGGACTCGGACAAGAGCTGCACAATAGGGTCAAATCCATCACTCTGAGATTATTCAACCCTTGTCACATGTGACTTGACATATTCACTTAGTAGTTAACTCCCATCACCAAAGAATTCCACAAAGCACAAAGAAAGCAACATTCGAGTAGTAGCACTTCAATCCCACATACTACAACTCATAATACGAGCTCCCACTCTGACTATTGATTGCCTTACACATCCAAATCATACCCAAACCAACATCCCATGCTTCCTAGGCTACCATGCAACATATATCAGCCAACCTATCACTGGCTAATCAGAACTAGCATGCAAGTCTACAAGCTCATACAATAGGCATACAGAGGCATATCTCTTTGAATTCTAGCATACAAAGGCATATCTCTTAGAATTCTAGCATGAAAAACAGAGTACATCCATAGCCCTAATTAGCAAACGATTCACAGATTCACATATCAAAGCATAACAAATAACATGTATGGGTATTTTGAGAAAACTTATGTCACACCCCCGAACCAGACGGCGGAAACATCCGGGGGCTTGTGCATGACTTCATCTTGAAATATCATTATAGTGAATATAATTGAAACCTAACATCATCATCATCATCACACATGTAATATAACAACATTCATTGTTTACATCGAGTATTGTATTTGAATATTACATGCCAAAATAGTAAGAGTATGATGAAACAAAATATAACACAATATCCATTAGTTTGTTTCGTTCATCCTGCTTCAACGGTTTCCTGAGAATACAAGTTATTTTGAAAACGGTCAACATAAAAATTTTGGTGAGTTCATAAGCATGTTTGTGAAAATGATCAGTATAACTTTGAAAACCACCAGAAAATCCGATATTTTCTGAAAAATTGTTTAGTGTTTGTGTTAGATCTTGTATTAATGCATGTATGTTATTGTTTATTTGACTAAAAAGGTAAAGAGAATGTAGAGAGAATGTAAAAGCATGTAAAGAGAATGTTCCCAGACAACCCGATGTTGCCTGTAAAAAAAAGTCTTCCGTAAACTTCATAACGTTAATTCCTCTAAGCGAGCCGTCATAACCATACTATATAATGACAATTTCGCCTGTCTTGGCATCGTTGGACACCGGTTTTGACTTTGATTATAATGTTTTCCTCACCCTAGACTGAGTTAGTCTAACTATAGTGAACAACTGAGGCGTGGGGTGTCAACCCCGTATAGATCTATACACAAATCCCCCGCTCTCCCTCCAAGAGACTCTGGTTATAACTACAGGCTACGATCGTACACTTAATAGGTGCCAACCGACAAAAACTCGCTAGATCCTTAATCGAATTTACATGAAGAAAAAGGTATAAACTCATTCCAGGACCAACGATCCATGTAAATGAACCACTAAGGCATCGCTAAACATGTAAATCATTTCAAGACCCAAATGGAATGAGATTATATAACATGGGCCCGAAATATATATGAAAGGACAACTAAGGCCCATTTCACATGTAAAGTATTTACAGGCCCAAATAGCACACAAATAGTATCCAAGGTCCGTCGCACTTGTTAATGGGTCAATGAGGCCCAATAAACATATAAATAGTATACAGGACCTCTCACACATAAAAATGGGCCACTAAGGCCCAACAATCCTAGAAAATGATCAAAAATTCTGTTTGTTAATTATCGTTGGTTTTGGTTCAAGTATTCACTAAAATAGCAAAAGAAAGAAGAACACATATAAAACTCATTCCCATGCCCAATAAACATGTAAGTGGACCACTGAGGCCCACTATACGTGTCTATTATTTCCAGGCTCAAAGGAATATGAATGTCTATCCTGAGTCCAATATACATGTAAAAGGACACTAAGGTCCACTAAAAATGTATATTATTTACAGACCCAATAAGGATATGAATGTCGTTTTTAACCCGTTTGTTATTGTTTTGTTTATTTTAGCTTGATTATTTACAAAGTTGATATAAAAAGCCCACCTTTTTGTAAAAATGACGTTCTTGGCCCGATAAGCCAAAAATTTACAATTAAGGCCCAATTTTTGTAAAAAAGACACTTTAAACTCCAATTTTGTTAAAAACTTGTGTTGATGACTACTTTGTGATAAAAATAACATTTTAAACCCATTTTTGTCAAAAATATCATTTTTGGCTTGATTTTTGTGGAAATACACATTTTTCTGGTTTTGGGCTTTTCTGACCCAGTTGTTGGAAAATTCGTAGAAAATTCATCGTAAGTCGAAATTTGGATCCGTAAATTCTGGAATTTTGGAAATTTTGTCTACTTTGTTCACGATTTTTCTCATAATTTTTAATGACTTCTAACAAGTGTGAAATTTCCCACCTTCACAGGCTGGTCGGAAATTATTTCAAATTTGATAGGCAATTTTGTAAAATTCGCCAAAAATTGTAGAAAAATCGTATAAAAACGTGAGAGTAGTCATTTTAAAGGTATAAATCTGAACTTTATCCATGTAAAACAGTTTTGAAAAATACTTCCATTAAGAGGGTCAAAACAGTCCGAGATTGGACCAAAACTTTCCTATCAAGGGCTGTTTTATGAGTTTAATTTATAGATCTTACAACACAACACTCATTTGTGTTGTTTAAAGTGTATAAATCTCAGATCTACTAGTTTAAATGTATATGTGATAAAACATACTTTTCTCAAGGTTCTTATGAAGATTCAAGTGATAAACTTCAAGTTCTTAACATATTTTTAGATCAATGAAGAAATCAACACATAATCACCAAATAATTCATGGAAAACACACATAATCATGCATATACACATAGATCTACACAAATCAACTTGTATTCACCCCAAAAACAAGTAAAAACCAAAAACAAGGGGGTATGAACTCACCTTGCTTGTTGATTTCGATTTTAGTGAAGAAAAGAAGAAGCTTTTGGCTCTTGCAAGCTTCCCTTGAGTAGATCTCGAGTTATATGGAGTTCTAGGGTATGGATCATGAAATGATGTAGATTAAGAAGAGATTTTGATGGAATCTTGAAGTTAAAACATAGATCCAAGTAAGTACTTACCAAAGATGATGATTTAGATGAAGATCCTCTTGAGAGCACCCAAAAATCTCGAAATTTTGACGGGTGAAAGATGAGTTTTTGAGATGATTTTTGAGAAGGTTTGAAAGTGGAATGTGTGTGTGTGTGTTCCTTTGGCTGAGAGAATAAGAAGGGAGAGAGAGATATAGATTTTGATTAATGGTGGTGGGAGAGGTGCATGGATACATGCACTCTTGCATGGATATCCAACAAATAAAGATTAGGTGTCATGTGTTAGGCAAATCCTCATTTTCCATTTTTTTTCTTTCTTGGGCCGAGAATGGGCCTAACGGAGTGAAGGAAAATGATGTTGGGCTCACTCTCTTGGCTTTATTCGAATTTCCTAGGTCCAATAATGTTTTTCGGCCCATTAGGTCCTTAAGTGTATTTACAACCCAATTTGGTAAAAGGAATGGGTTTATGGTCCATTAGGGTTAAACAAATTTATTTTAGGCCCATTATGGCCCAAAATGTTGAGTTTTATGAGTGTGGGTCCATTTAGAACCCAATTAGGGTCTTTAAGCCCAAAATAGTTCAAGTTGAAGGTTTATTGGTCCATTAGGTCCAATAAGAGAATCCTAGTCCAATGTGAACTTGAACCGGGATGTCTAGGGTTTTCAACTCACAGATGAACATATGAGATGCATTGTATTAGGTTTTAACCTTCATTCAAGAGTTTGGATTCAAATGGATGACGTTGAATAAACATAGGGTATGATATTCACTTAGAATATAAGCCTCATAATAGATGATTTTTTTATGAGAATAGAATTTCCTAGCTAAAATTGCTAGTTGTGACAACTTACTTGAGCTCGGCTAAATAGCATGTACCACACTCTTTCTTCTTTTAGAAAATCCCTTTCTAGAAATATATTTCTTTTTGAAAAACTTTACCAAATCCTCAGTTTGAGTTCAGACACACCCGAGAGTGTGTCCGAATCCCTCAAACCATGCCTCTGATACCAACTTGTAACGTCCCAAAAATAATGACATACAAATTTTCATTTTTAGATCAATATATCTCTAATACATATCATTTCCATAAAACCAAGGTAATTTAGATTTAGCAAAACATCAATAAATCAGAATACTTCAGAGAGTGCGGAATCATGTGGTGTGTACTCTGTAGTTATCCCGAGTTCTTCCATTTGAAAACCGAAGTACCTGAAACATAAACTGAAAACCGTAAGCATAAAGCTTAGTGAGTTCCCCAAGATACCTCATACCACACATACATAATCATCGGGTCGTACCCGGTAACATAAAAAATACATACAAATAACTAGCATACAATATACGCATCAGGCCCCGCCCGACATCGGACCCAGCTCGGTAAACGTAAAACACATGACACATGCAAGAGTCACGCAGACAATAAGCATACTAAGCTTAACAAACCATGGGTTGATATTGGTGCCCACGACACGCTAAAAATAGCAAGGAGACTCACCTCACACTACTAAATCCCGCAGATAAATATCTGGTTGCTGGCTGACTGAACCCCGAACTATCAAAAATCAAAACAACACATAATCAACATTTAGGTCCCAAACCATAATCAAAAATCCATTACTAGGGTAAATGAACAATTTACCCCTCACCTAGTTTGGACCAAGACTTAGGCCCAAACCATATAATCCACAAGGCCCAAAAGCCAAATAACCAAACCAAGGCCAAAATATGGCCCAATTTTCCAAATTAGGCCCAAACCCTTTACATGGGCCTTACCCTAAAGCCCAAGACACTTATACTCAGATGGCTCATTAAGAACTCAAACACCCAAGCCCAAAGAAAGGAATTCCAACACGAAGCCCAAAATCCAAAACCCTGCTGCTGAGTACGCGGGGCGTACTCAGATGTACACTAAGCGTACATGTAATTTGGCTTGAACGCTGCGTGTACAGACTTGTACGCCCAACGTACTCATCCATTAAGCCAAAAACTCCATTAAGAACTTAATGCTCAAGACCAGAAGTACAAACCACAAATCTACTTCTTAAAGAACATCTAGAACCATAAAGTCATTGACTTGATGACTTTGCATGCCCCAAAAGAACCCAACATCAAAATAAAGCATTATACTTTCAGCAAATGGACACCATCTCATGCATGGGGGATTCCAAACCCTAAAGGAGTCAACTTTAAGCATCTAGAACCTCAGAAACACCAAGTGTGGCGACTCATAGCTCTTGGAGTGGTACCAAACCACTAGATCTCATTCTTGGGAACAAAATGAACAAAAAACTCATACAAACTAGATCTAAGCCAACAATGAACAAGATCAAAGCTTTTTACTTAAACAAGCTTGAAATGAAGCACATAATCAAGATCCACAAGCTCATCCTTGATCCACAACCTTGCATCAAACTCCATATTCTTGGAAATGATCCAAAAATATCAAAATGCACATCATGAACTCAAAATTACGACCATGGAGGCTTAGAGACGATTTCTTGGGTTTTGGGAGGCTGGTAAGGAGGCCAACCCTAATGACTTAATTGATGGGTTTTGATCATTACACCATTCCTATGGTGCACATGCAACCCTAATTGCTTTGGATCTAGGTTTTTCTCAAGTTATACATACAAATCAATTATCCAAAGCATAACCCTAGATCTAGCATACATAATTTCGAAATTCATGTATATAAAAGGGTTGGAAGATTACCTCACTTGTTATATTGTAATAACAAGAACAATCCTTGAAGTCCTTGACGCTTGAAAGCTTAGTACCCCAAGTGTTGCACCTCTAATGGAGTCACAAACACTCAACACAACAAGGATGACTTGGAGAGATGATGAAATCGGTCAGGTTCTCTTAGAATCACTTAGGGGCCGAAATCCTTAGGGTTTAAGAGGTTTATATATAGCTAGGTTGCTTAGTCTTCAAGCTATACTTGAATAAGGAAACCCTAGTTCCTAACTTAAGCCCAAAGCAACCCATGGACCTCCTTGGTAAGCCCTTGTATGAAATCTTATGGGGTAACCCTTAAATTTCGTCCACTCCACTTACAAGGAGTCCTAAGCCCAGTTTCACAACTATTAATGATTTGCAAAACAGTCTCTCCATTATTAATTAGTTCCTTTAATCCCAAAATTAATATTAAATTAATTTCTGATTAATTATTAATTAATAATATGATTTCCAAATAATATATTAATCTTATAATATATTAATAAAATCATTCTAAGTACCAATTTATTATTCATATAATAAATCCTACTCTCTTTTTCCTCTAGTCATCCTATCAAGTTGCATGAGTGAAGGCAACCCAAAAAGACCATGCTCATAATCAAATTAAGTACATACCAAATATAATTACGGGCTTAGACACCTAAACCAACATTAATGAGTTTATATTGGGTACAACTTCCAAATTAGGGTTTTTCCTTTGACCCTCGTATGCCAAGTGTATGAGGTATCGCATCTCCGTTCTGACCCTTGTAGTACGCTAAGTGTACACAACATTACGCCCAACGTAACACCCTTCGCAGCAGTACTCCCCGCGTACTAGGGTTTCCCCATAAACCCTACCACGTTCCAAAGGTCATAACTTCCTCTTTATAAATCCGATTCCAAGGATCCATATATCCATGAAAAGGTAACGAGAAGCTCTACACTTTAATCAACTCATACTTGCCTTACAATTTCTCGAACAAGCCTCCAATTTCCATAAAAGCCCGAGCTGACAAATTACCGAAATACCCTTTGGCTCCAAAACACAAACTGAATACCCAGATCATCCAAATTACATCATCCACTCCCAAATGAGTCCAAATCTCAATTCTTCAAGGTCCCAAGCCCGCTAATACCAAATCCCTGATCACTACTCCAAAATGGGAAATGATTCGAAACATGGCGTTACATGATCTCAGAGCGGCATGCTATTTAGTTTGCTTATCTGTCTGTGAGGTGAGTTTTCTCACTGTATCCGTGGGACAAAGGAACCAATTCCGACCCATTACTTTTTTATGTAGAATGTTAGTTGTCTATGTGATACTTGCATGAAAGACCAGGATCTGGTCCCTGGCAATTATATGAAAAACTAGGATCTGGCCCCTGGCACTTATATGTAAGACCGATATATGGACCTTATTGCAAGGAAAGACCATAGGGATAGCCCATGGAACTTGTATGTAAGATTGGGATTTGGCTCTCGACATTGCAAGGAAAGACCATGGGGGTAGCCCATGACATTTGTATATTTTGGTATGTGGTACTTTAAAGATATCACTAAGTTTTGTGCTTACAGTTTATATTTATGGTTTCTGGTACTTCCGATTCGAAAAGGGAATGGCTCGACGTGATGGCACAACATCCTCCCGTCATGATTTCGCATTATGAATAATTATACTATGATGTTTTGAATATTATAACTAGGTGTTTGATTTTTGAACAATTTATGTATCATCTGATAAACTTTCAAATGAAAAATTTTATCACTATTTTTGGGACAAAACAAGTTGGTGTGCTTTTCAAGAGGTGAGGTAGATGTGCAAAAATTTGTGGCTAACATTGCTTATGTTCGGTGCGTATCTGATCCATTCGGATGAAACATATGTGATTGGACAAAAAATGTAATCTACTCTAAGATATAGTTAAATTTTAAAGGACCTATATTTTTGTAACTTCAATTAACTTTTTCACATTTAAAACAAGTCTTTATGTTTTAGTGTATTTTTGTATTTTTTTTAAAATGTTTCTTGATGTTATTATTTGTTTTTTCTTTTTGTAAGGAAAAATGGACGTTGGTTTTGAAACTTTTATTTATAGGATTAAATAATGAAACTAGAAGAAATCTTTTAAGAAAAAAAAAGTAATACTCTACTTGAATTTTAAATCTATAATAACAAATCATATGTTATAAAAATACTTCATTGCAAAAACTATAATTATGTTCATATCAAGAAAATAAACACTAATAGAGAGTCCTCACTTCTAAATTAAAATTCACTTCAACAAATGAAGATCCCATCTTTGTTAGAACATTAAATTTTAGAAAGATCCTAAAGTTTATATTATCATGACTGATACATGCACTTGACTTACTCCTTTTAGGGGTTTCCTTCAAGAAATATTATCTTTGAAGGAATTCAGAACAGAGCTTGGATCCTCCATTGTATTATGTTAGCATGACAATTATTAATAATTGTTTAGATGTAATAGGCTATTTGCATAAAAAAAACTAATCGTTTCTACAAACTAATTTTTGAAATTAATCATTTGCACCCGTAACTTAACACGGATATCAGCTATTAGATATCAGCTTTCAACTTCCAACTATAAATTATCAATTAATTTTAACAAAACCCTCTAAAATATTTATGTTTCATCAAATTTGTAATCGATAACTAATAATATTCCCTCCGTCCCAAAAGTATAGTCTATCTTTCCTTTTTGGTTTGTCCCAAAATAATAGTCCACTTCTAAAAATAAATAACATTTTTACCAAAATACCCCCCTCATTATTACTTAACCAACGAAGAATTTAATGTAACATTAAATGCAAAGTAAGGTCAAAACTGTCATTTTATTATATAAAGTTAGTGGTAATTAATGCTTTTCTTAATCTGTGTATTTTTTGTCTGTGGACAATAAGGCCGAATGGCATACTAACCACGAGCCACTTCGTGGTTGAGGTGGCCACGAACCACGCTCGTGCACACCGCCCCGGTGGTTCGTGGTTAGTCGTGGTCGTTGTCATTCGTGTTCCCGACGACGGACTCAAACGAGAATTGTGATTGGTGTTCAAACTTTTTGGCCGTTGAACGGCTATTTTGGCCGTTTCTTTTTTTTTTTCAAACACAATTTACTAATATAAATAACACTTCTATTATACCAAAATTTACACCCCATTCTATTCTCTAAAACCACAAAACACATACACATGGATCCCACAATACATATGGAATTTTTAAAAAGTTTTGATTTGGATGACGACGTAGAATTCGTCGAGACATTCTTCAATGTTGTGCAACACGTTCATGCCGAAGAAAGTTCGAATGCAGCGCGTACAAGGGCGGTCGTCAATCGTGATCGCCAAGCTGCACACGACTTATTGGTACGTGATTACTTTGCCAATAATTGTCTTTATAATGACGACTCATTCGAACGTCGTTTCCGTCTGAATAAGGCTATATTTTTACGTATTAGTAATGCTTTAGAATCTCGTTATGATTTTTTCAAACAAAAACCCGATGCTAGAGGAAGAATGGGTTTTAGTAGTATACAAAAATGTGCGGCTGCTCTATGGTATTTAGGATACGGTATAGCATTTGATGCATCTAACGAATACTTGAAAGTATCCGAGAGGACCGCAGTTGAATGCGTAGATTGGTTTTCTGCATGTGTTTATGAGGTTTTTCACGAAGAATATTTGCGTAAACCTACTCAACGTGATATTGAGAGATTATATTCAGCTCATGAAGAGAGGCATGGATTTCCTGGTATGCTTGGCAGTCTAGATTGTACGCATGTGGCTTGGGAAAAATGTCCAACTGCATGGCGTGGTCAGTTCACTCGAGAAGATATAGGTGAACCAACTATCATCCTAGAAGCTGTTGCATCTCAAGATTTGTGGATATGGCATGCCTTTTTTGGATTAGCGGGGTCTAACAACGACCTTAATGTTCTTGGTCAGTCTCCACTTTTCAACCATATTTGGACCGACAAAGCACCTGATATGACGTTCACGGTAAACGGGCACGCGTACAAATACGGTTACTACCTTGGTGATGGGATATACCCGGATTATTCTACATTGATGAAGGCATACTCGGTTCCTCGAAGTGAAAAAGCAAAATTTTTTACAAAAAAAACAGGAATCGGCGAGAAAGGATATCGAGAGGGCATTTGGAGTCCTTAAGCAAACATGGCATATAGTGAAATATGCTACACGACTCTGGGATAAAGAAAGAATTAAACGAATGGTCCTAGCATGTATTATAATGCATAATATGATTATTGAAGATGAAGGTCGAGCGATTTGCATGTATGATCCGAACGACGTTGTCGTTCCAATTGAGGAGTTCGTACCCGGAACGAATGTTTTTTTAGAGCGAGTTGTTGAAATTCATAACAGTGAAACGTGTTTCAATCTTCGAGAAGATGTCGCGGAACATTTGTATCAAAATAGCATGAACGACGATTAGGATTTTTATATGTACGTTTGTTCGTTTTCTTATTAATGTAATGTTTTTTTTTCTAGATTAACTAAGTAATGTATTTTAAAGTTGTTATTTTATTTTTATAATTAATGAAAAAATAGTTATAAAAAAATGAATGCTTTTTAATTATAAAAAATATAATTTTATTGTAATTTTTGAATTAAAAAAAAAAAGTAATTTTATTGTATTTTTGAATTAAAAAAAATAAAAATAATGATGTGGAGTGGTGTGTTAGTGGTAGGTATCACATGTTAGTGGTAATGGAATGTGGTGCTGATATGACACCCACCATATATGTGGTATGTGGTGGATATAACGGATGGTCTAATATTGGGACGAAGGGAGTAACATTTTTAAAAACTTAACTATATAAAGGTCCAATAAAAACAAGTTTTCACCTAATGATTTGTAATTACCTAGTACTTCACCAGTTTCTTTGGAGAACATGTGGGCTCTTCATGTCTTGCATAATGGTGGACCCCAATTTCCTCTATTCTTAAAGACACCCTCCTTTTGATATTGTCGCTTTGTTTGTCGGATCATCAACCTAATCCTAACTTTAAATCTCGATGTAAATTTTCTTTTAAAATCGAAACATGAAAATTTTCTATTATGTGTGTCCAAAGTTGTACCAATTATTATAATAGGATCAAAACAAATTGAGAGTCCAATCGATGGATATAATGCTTAACCAGACCTAATCTATAAATTCAAATAATTATATCTTGATAACATTGTTTTCTTTGTACATATTGCATCAGGCTAACCTTTATTTAGCTATATATCTGATTATCTGGTATGTATCGCTTGATATTTGACATCAGTTGAATAACTCTATACAAATGAAATCATAAAAAATTCTCTTATCTTGAAACCCTATCAATGCCCTTTTGCATATCTAACAGCCAAAAAAAAAAAAAAAAAAAAAAAACAATCACCAAAACAACCTCAATCCATATATTTATATCACGAAAAATAACTTCAACTCTTTGTAAATTTTGGAAATAACCATCCAGTACCGAAATTAGTTATTTTTGAACAGGTATGTATTTTCAAACTCTATTAATGAAATCTTCCAATTTAAAGTCATATTTTTATCAAAGATAGTTACCAATCTCGAAAATCCTCTGATGAAGTACAAGTTTGAAAACATATATACGAAGAACAGGTTCAAGAATCACCATATGTCCAGTACTGTAGAGAATTTTGATATTATATGTTATATATTACATAATACATAATATGTGTATAAACATTATTGTCTTTAGGGAAAACTATGTCACAATTGATCCTCTAAGGACATCTTGGTGCAATTGTTTGACTAACAAGAGGAATCGTGAATTGTTGAAATGGTTAAATCAAAAGATGAATCATACCTCGTTCCAAAATTGAGTCTTAGAGTAATACTCCAAGATCGAGCCTTGAGCAACATAATGTTAAGAAGGTTTAAAACACTTATCAAATGTAGAGTAAAATGTTTTCTACTCTTGTACATTTGAAATTGATGAGTTGTGATGTTTTGGATAAAACAAAGACCAACTAAAGCCAATTGTGTGAAGTGTTTGTCTTGATAAGAATCTGCACTAACTCTTGAATATTTGCTTTGTCAAGGAATGGTTCTTGACAAGAGAATCTTATATGCCAAGAGGTCAGTGGGAGTCTTAAAGATCTTGAAAAGTTTCAAGAACTAATCAAGGGTATTGTTTATCACTAGCACACGATTTGAGCTTTATAGTCTATCGTGTTGACATGTTCTTGTTTCTGTGCCCATTCCAGTTAAAATTTGACTATGCATGTGTGTTCTATGAGTTCTCAGTTGTTTGCATAACTACTTGGAAACAATGGTAGGCCCTTGTGCTGCCAGGTGGCAAAAAGTTAAGATTGAACAAGTTCAGTCCATATGAGTTTGGATTTGTCACTAACCTGCTCTTGTGGTTATGTTTTGACAAATTCACATAGATAGGAACACATACACCATAAAATTTAAGTGTAATAAGGTTTCTCTTCGATTCATGAAAATGATTGTGAGGAAACGCTTTCACTAAGTAGATTTTAAGAAGATAGTAGTTGTGATATTTGCTTTCTCAAATTCAATTATGATTACGACATCCCTCTTCATAATTCGAATTGTGAGAAGGGGCAAAATGTCTAAACATTATGATTACGACATCCCTCTTCATAATTGTTTAGACACACATGTGGGCTATCTAAGGAAAGGTGTATGATTTTGATAAAGTCTTATCAAAGAATTTCGTATCAGAAATCCGAACTTTGGTAAGAAAGTCAATAAAGTATTGATTTCTAGAAGTCCAACTGATTTCTGGGTACATGTCAAAGCTACTGGGAACATTAGTGTTATGCTAATAATTATCAAGTTAGTGGGAGCATGATTATTATGGTAAGTGTTGCAAGTTAGGCAATGTTAATTATAGAAAACAAATGTTTCAATTTGCCAAGTTGCAGGGTTTGAAAAGTTGGTTTGTTATAATTAAGGGAGATGAATTCATACTTCATTCTAATTCTAAAAGCTTAGATTGAGATTTTAATCAAATTTAGTCAAGTATATATATATATATATATATATATATATATATATATATATATATATATTAATGTTATGTTGGAATGGTTAACATAAGGAAATTATGTATATGAATATATTATTTGCGTTCTAAAATTCGATTATCATTACGACATCCTTTTCCATAATTCGAATTATGAGTACATGGAAAATAGAAATATTATAGCAAAAGACTGGTCTAGTATCATGTCTTTATATGAGATATCATGAATCGTGTCCCATATATTGCGAATATAGGATCGATTACATGTGTTGTAATATTCATCCGTTCTAATTATTCCAAATGCCTAGGGCATTAAAAGGGAAAAAGGAATAGAATTGGATGTGACTAAAATGATTAAACAATTGTCGAGGACAATCAGAGGTTTACCAAAGATTGGTTGCTCATGGACAGTTGGAAGTATAGTGTTAATTTTGGAAGAATCATATTGACATATTCTGAAAAGAGGCAACTCTTGTTCAGAAGTGATAGTTAAAATGGAAATATGGAAATGTTTCCATAGGTGGAAGTTATTCATTAAATTTGTGTAAGATTAGAAAACTTAATGCAAGAAGGATGTTCAAAGGAATGTCATTTGAATGTGAGACTTCGTTTCCATGGAATTGCTCTCCATTGGAATACTTTGTAGTGTCTGTAGCCAAGTCTTTGTGACTTTTTTGTGCATAGTCATTACAAGAGGATCATTGCATATAAGTTTAGAGTCTAACAGATTGGCAAAGAATCTTGTATTCTTACATTTGTCAAAAGGATTTGGAGTTATGAAATGAGCATCATTGAAATGTTATCAATTGATATATTTCACAAAAAAAAGACCATAGATAAACATAGTGTGCATGCTTGGAGCATGACATGCCTATAGTTTTAGTTCAAGTATTAAGTTGATTATTCAAAACATTATACAATGAATAATGAGTAATCAATATAACTCAAAAGTTTTGGGGCCATCTAGGATTAGTACTATTCTTGTGTTTCACTGTGCATGTTTTGACTTCCCGAATAACTAGGTTATTCAAACCATCCACAGTCGATCATACTTTGGAAGTAGGTATTGAAGCAAGACTGTCATGAATGGGTCTGTAGTATGTCTAGGTGTTTTAGACATAGCTGCAGTATTCATGAGCACTCTTGGAATAAGATTCGAGTATTGGATTAAACCTATGCTCATTTGAATCACTTCAAGGATTTTATCACGAGTGATCATGAGACGATAATATCTTATATTCTTCAAACAGAGAGATATGAGTTGCATTCTACAAGTCGGTTACACATTGATAATGTGAAAACGCACCAGTAACTTGGTGTTATAAAGCGCATTGTTGTGTGATTTGATGAGTAGATAGAGCAAGTATATGAGTCGAAGTTTATCCATTCCTTGTACCCTTGAGGGATAAAAGCGATATCTGTGGTCCCCTCGATGATTTAGTGATGACAACCCTAAGTGCTCGACCGAGCCTGGACTGATTTTATTTGTTCAATTAGTCGGTTGTCATAAATCACACTACTAGAAAAAATGCCTTTTACGACGCTCATTGCGCGTCGTAAAACGCTCAGACGACGCGCAAATGCGCGTCAAGGAAGGTCATGTCATAACGAGAGGCGACGCGCATTTATGACACGCAATGCGTATCATTAAAGCCGCTGTCAAGAAAGACCATGTCATAAATGAAGATGACACACATTTTTGCGTATCGTAATTTTTATTTTTATTTTTAAAAAACTTATTTATAGATTTACTAATTTTCAAATTAAATTTGCATTTCATGTCTCATAATAGAAAATAAAATACCATATACAAAATATGCAATCCATTGCACAAAAGTTAATGTCATACAAAATACAAAATAAAATACAGTAAATAAGAAAGATAATTCATTGCACTAAAATGTCAAATACAAATAATCATCACTAACTATATAACCTAATACTACATTGCTAATAAGGGACATCACCATAACTCACTGAAGGTCTTGGAACAATGTTCTCATCATCAACTCTTATACCAACCTTGCTTTAGTAGATGACTTTCACACAATCAATTTCAAACAATTATACAAATAATCATACGAGGCATACAAGATATCAGAAATTTATAAGATTATCCAACCAAAATAAAATAACATAAAAAAACATACCTGTTATATGGCACTGGCAGCGGGATTTCTCCGGGTTGGCTTAACATTTGGTCTTCCGGTGGTGGCTAGTGGTCACCGAAAAACAACAAATCAGTAAAAAAACAAATCAAAGCATCCTTACCTTTTCTGTGGGTAGTGGCCACCGGATTTTAAGGGTGTTCAACGGTGGTCCTTCGGTGGTGGCTTGTGGTCACCGGGGATATACTGGAACACAACAACAAACTTCAACAATTGTATACCACCAAAAGACTGAAATACATTTTACCTTTTTGTCGATGTTGTCAAAAGGAAATTACAACAACTGTACATTACCAAATGACTAAAATACCCTTTCAGTTTTTTTTTTTGGTCAGAAGGAGATAGATTATAATAATTCTATGTTACCAGATTTTCAGTTTTTTTTTTTTGTTGATTTTAACAATGGAAATTCTTCATCAAGTGTGAACCAAATGACTGACTAGCATACCCTTTCAATTTTTTTGCCAATTTTGTCAAAAGAAAATTATAAAAACAAATGACTAAAATACCCTTTCGGTGTTTGTCAAAAAGGAAATTTTCATCAACTGTAAATTACCTAATGACTGAACTACCCTTTCCTCGATTTTTTGTATATTACCAAATGACTAAAATACCCTTTTAGTTTTTTGTCGATTTTTTGTCAAGAGGAAATTATAACAATTATATGGAAAACTTATTTATAGCAAGCAATGGTTCCTGTCAAAATAAATATTTTATTTCATCTTTTTATGTGTCTGAATGGAAAACTGATACCGTGGGAAATGACCATTCTGACCTCCATTAGGGTTGTTACTTTTCCAGGTGGGGACGCCCTTGAAATATTCATGTCACCATCCACTAGCAAATACCGATACCCTTTCACATGATAAGCATTCTCACCACCCCATCCCTTTGCATGCTTCTCCTCAACTTTAATAATCTTTCTAGACACCTGCCATATAGATAAATAAACAAATAAAAATAATAATCCATTCTTAATGTACAAGGGTAAAATAGGAAACTGACATTTTCAAGAAGTTGTTGCTTCAACATGGAGATCCCTTCTTCTCCATTAAGCATAGAGGTAACAGGTATGAGTAAGATTATTGTAAGGCTTTTATGTTGATGAAAAAGAGGAATGATAATAATAATAATAATAACTACAACCTCATTTTAAATCCTCGCTCGAGATATGACTTTATCGCTTAATATTCTCTTAAATACCTGCAAACACCAATCAGATAATAGAACTAATAGTTGAATATTTGAATATCCACCCATGTACAATCTGTTGGTTAAAGATTAAGAAAAGAATAAGAAGTCTTGCTTCTGGGAAAGGAGAGGAGATTCAATTAGGTAACGATTCTTTTTCAGTACAAGCTTTACTTTTCCATAATTGGATGTTGAAGCATGAATGAAATCGATCATCTCTTAGGGATCTTCGTCTTTGAAAGCTTGTTCAACACAGCTATTAAGGTTTCAGTTTCTAGACCCACTGACATAGCTGCATAAAGTGAGTGTGGAGTCAAGTTGTACCGAGGCGACCCGAGTTCGATTCCCGACAATGGAACCAATTGATAAGTTTAACTGTAAACAAACAAGCACAGAGTTGTATTGACAAGAATGGATTGTATTCAAATGGAAAGATAACCAGAAAGCTTCATATTAGCAAATGAAGTTCTTCCTATCCAAGCTAAACAACCAAAATAGCAAAATAACTACTTCTAGAATTATGGGTTGAGTTGGGTTAGCCATAATCAAGATAAATGTTGGTATAACAAAGTTGATAAAAGATTTGAAAAATAATTTGACAACAAAACACGACCTCGATAATATATGAGAGTTATTTTTTGGTTGAAATTTGCTTCACGTCACCACCTGTAGATAGAGTACTAAGCATAGAGATGTTTGTGTTGTGAAAAGAAGTAAATATCCTTTTCTTTGCTACCTGATGAGAAGCCATGGGGTGAGCTTCCTTAAACCAGGACACATTTGACTTTTGGGTTGACTTCCCATTCATCAAGAAAACTTACGTACTTAAAATCCATATCTGTATTCAATAGAAAAATGTTGGTTTCAAAATTCGTATGTTATCTGTGTAAAGAAATACAATCATCAACTTCAATGGTAAGGAAATATTAGGGTTCAACATATCATGTATCAATCTACAACTAGAAGATATGTAATGATCTCTAAATCACAAGCATAATGACCCATAAGAATTAACGCAAAACTAACTCCTAAATCAGAGATTAACATCAAATGCATCCAATTTCAAGTTTCCTAAACCTAAGCTTGAAATACAAAGAGAGACAGAGAGATCGTAGGTCATGTATCAAGTTGTTCTTCCACAAATTAAAGTCAGTACACCATCAGAAGGTCCATATGTCAAATCCTATAATCTGAATCAAACATAGATTTTACCTAATTTTTCTTCCTGGTTTAGACCAATGTTGTCACAAAAGAATTATTTTACAATATCGATAATATTCAGTAAGTCAAAATCAGTATGGATATTAAAGAGAGTCAATAATGTAACCTAAATTCATGGCATTGAGAGCTTTTGGGCGATCGAGAGTGATAACTGCGACGCCGTTCAGAAACAACTTTCCCTTGACAAAGTCGTCGGCAGCGGCGCTGGCCATGGCCGTGAACTTCCTCAGAGAGAGAAAGTGATCAGATTTGTAGAGGGATATTTTGTGATCAACTTTAGGCAAAATAGAAGATAATCCATACATGAACAAAAAAATTAGATTTGTATTTCTGGGTGAAAGCGTTATCTTTGTATTGACCTACTACCGGAGGTCCAGGTATTGCTCCGGCAGCTGGGATGGTGAGACGGACTGTCTCCGCCACTGGCCGACGGCCTTACCAAATCTTCCTCATTCATAAATGCAACAAATCTCGGGGAAGGTTCTTGACACCGATACGCACCGATTCAACAGCTACCAAGTTCGATAGAAAATTGACGAAAATCGTCTTGAGAGGGGAAGTTATTTGGGAAGAACCTGAAGCATTTGAAACCCTAGACCTTGATTCGATGTAACTTGACAATGGCCATTGTAGATTGATAGATTGAAGAACTGTAGCGATCCCTTGTGAAGAAAGCTGTGCGATTACAAAGAGTCCTTGTTGACCAAATCCAAAGATTCGGTCAATGGCTCTATCGGGATTGGTTAAATCCCCAGTTTGGAATGTGCTACATTTGGTTCATGAACTTGCCAAGTCAATTAGGGTTTTTTTAATGAAAAATGAAAGGGGTTAATGGATTGGGATGATGTCGTACCTAAGAAAACAAAGAAAAAGAAGGAGACCTCGCAGATCAATTACGATTCACCTTCGAGGTTTACAGAGGGACGGGAGGTAGAGAATGAAGGGAGATCTAGAGGAGAGCGTATCAAAGAGGGGAGAGTGGATTGCAAGGATGAAATATAGATAGAAGATAGAAAAAACAAGGCGGCGGGTTTTCAAAATTTTGGGGATTTCGTTTCCCCCTTGTCTAGTAAAAGCGCGTTTCATTAAAATTATAAAGCGATAGGTACAGACGATGTGCGTTTAAGATAAAGCGCCCTCCGTGTTTTTAATTTTTTTTTCATGAGACACTAAATTAAGGGAACGCAATAATGCGTGACGTAAATCCTTAAATTTTTTGGAGAGATGACACTATTTTAAGGGCACGTTCTTTTGCGTATCATTAATCAGCGCGTGTCGTAAAAAGCGCATCACTAAAGGCATGTTTTCTAGTAGTGTCGGAAATCAGGAAACAATAGATGGACAGAGAGTAAGATTATAATCCATGTCTCAGTCCATATGTTATCTAGAATGGAAGAATATGTGATCCCTTATCTAGTGAACACGTCATTGATTAGGTCAGAGTTCAACAACGTCTTTTACGAGCTACGATTGCTAGTCGGGGTCTTGGAGTCATATTTGCAATAATAGTTTTAGACTTATCCAAGTGGGAGACTGTTGGATTAGATGTCTAAGCCCATAAATATTATTAGTATGTACTCGACCCGAGAATAGCATGGTCCATTTGGGTTGCATAACACCAGGACAATTTGTTAGGATGGACTCTTGAGAAAAGGTTATATATGATTTATTAATATATTGTAAGTCCTAAGATATTAATATGAAATCATATGTTTTAATTAGTATTGGTCAAGAATTAATTTGGAATTAATTTAGTGATCAAATGAGACTAATTAAATATATGGGGCTAATTATGTTAATTAGTTATATTTATATGTGTTGGGCTTATGATCCATGTTGGACCAAGTTTATGTATGGTAAAGAGTTGGGCCACATGAACCATGGATCATAAAACCCATGGATATGGATTTGGGTTATACCCATGACCCTTGGACTCCAAGATATAAATATGTTACTTCATGACCAAAAACCTGTGCTTCCTTTTCCTAGAGAAATGTGGAGGTGTTTTGGTGCATGGAATTCTCTCTAAAGAGTCACCTTTGTCCTAGGTGAATTGTGATTCCATTTGAGGTGCAACACTTGGAGCACTAAGTTCTTAAAGGCCAAAGTCTTCCTAGCAACATCAACAACATCAAGAGGTATGTCTAAAACTTTTCTTATTATACATATGTTATTTGTATGCTAGTTGTAGGCTTAAAGCTTTGGAAACCATATGCATGTATAATTAGAGAAAACATAGATCCAAAGCTTTTACGGTTGTGTGTGCACTATAGGATGTTGTAGTATACTAAAACTCAACAAAGAGGTTAGTGGGAGTCTTTAAAGATCTTGAAAAAGGTTCAAGAACTAATCAAGAATAAACCTATTATTAATCACTAACATGCGGCTTGAGGTTCATAACCTATCATGTTGACATATTCTTGTTTCTGTGCCCATTCCAATTAAAGTTGACTATGCATGTCAGTTTTATGAGTTCTCAATTGTTTGTATAAGGCAAAGTGCCTTGATTTAGTAAAAGTTCATTGACCAGTATAGGTGAGTTGCTAAACAACTTGGAAGACATGGTAGGCCCTTGTGCTGCCAAGTGGCAAGAAATTAAGATTGAACAAGTTCAGTCCAATGAGTTTGAATCCTCCATAGACCTTATCTAATGACAATGGTTGGAAATGACAGTTTCACATGGATAGGAATACATACACCATAATATCTAAGTGACATAAGGTTTCTCTCTATTTCATGAAAATGATTGTGTGGAAACGCTTTCACTAAGTAGATTTTAAGGAGATAACATTTGTCTTAATTGCGTTCTCAAATTCAATTTTGATTACGGCATCCCTCTTCATAGTTTGAATTATGAGAAACGGAAAGTAGTTTGAACATTCGGGACTTACTGTTGTAAGTTCTGGAATAGTTTAGACAAACATGAGCTTTCTAACAAAAGGTGTATGAGCTTAGATAAAGGCTTATCGAAGCATCTCATATCACAAATCTAAACTTTGGTAAGAAATTCATTAAGTATTGATTTCTAGAAGTCTAGCTGATTTCTGAGTATATGTCAAAGCTAGTGGGAGCATAAGTGTTATGTTAGTAAGAATATAATTATCATAATTATGACATCCCCAATTTCTCGGCCAGAAAATACCGATTTGTTTATGCTTGGTTTTTAAAATCAGAGTAATCTTTTAAAGAAAACAGTTGCGGAATTTGTTCCCAAAATATGATAAAGATTTATCAAACATTTCTCTAGAGAAATGTATTTTTATTATATAACAAAATCTCGGGATGTCATGTTCCGATACAGACACATAAGCATAAACAGAACTTACATTATTTACACTAAAGATTTTACATCTCCTTTAATCTCTCCGTGAAATATATCTTCGTATCGATACCTGTGATACAAAGAAAACTGAGTGGGTCAGGCTTGGGAGCCTGGTGAGCATATAGGGTTTTCAACCCACAATAATAAAATTATTATATTCAACCATCAAACAATCAACCCAATTACCCATCCCCATTATCTTCTTTATTTCTTAGGATTTTACCCTAAGAATTCAACTACCCGTCATTCATCCATTCCTATGATTGACCTAAGGAATTAGCACAAAATCTATTGCTACATAAGGCGCATCTACCAACATCATCCTTTAAGCGCCTCTGCTAGGATTACGTCATACACTATGAGGCGCGACTTCCAGGTTTATGACATTCTCTTTTAGGCGTATCTGCCGACATTATCTTATAAGCGCATCTGCCAAGATTACCCTATAAGCACATCTGCTATTATTATGACAATCTCTATCTGGCGCATCTGCCAAGATCACGACATTCACTACTTGGTGCATCTACCGATATTATTCTCAAGCGCATCTGCTAGTTTTATGACATTCTTTAATTGGTGCATCTACCAATATCATTCTTAATCATCTTTCATACCTCATCATTTTATCACATACCAACTATCTCATCTACCCATGTTCTACCCAACATATTTGTAGATATAAAATACATATACAGTTTAATTCATTTAAAAACTATATAAAACATTCATTCCATGCTCATCTCAAATAAACAACAATATATAAACACATAGCACGTATTTTATAACAAATACTTCATACTTATGTGTTAGAAGAAAGTAACCACATACTCTCCCAAACATATACTTAATACATTCAAACAATACTTGTATTATACCCGTGTTTATGAAAGGGACTATACACCCACACATATAAACAACTTTATATTATACACATAGCACGTATTTTATAGAAAATAATTAATATTTATGTGTTAGAAGATAGTAACTACACTCTCCCAAACATATACTTAATACATTCAAACAATACTTGTATTATACCCGTGTTTATGAAAGGGACTATACACCCACACATATAAACAACATTATATTATACACATAGCACGTATTTTATAGAAAATACTTAGTATTTATGTGTTAGAAGAAAGTAACTACACACTCACTTGATCAGAAGATGATCGGACAGCACTACGGCTTGTAGAAGTAGTATTCTTCGGCAGATCTGGAAGATCTTCTAAAAAACCGGACTCCTCGCGGGCAGAGCTTCGGCTCGGGAATTTCACTTCTTGGGATCTTCGGGGTCTCGGGACTTGCTTCGGGGCTCGAGAATATTACCGGGGCTTCGGGGTATTTCTGGCACGCAAATCGATGCAAAACGGGAGAGAGAAGAGAGAAAAATAGCAATGGAGTCGGCTGCCCTCGCATCCTATTTATAGGAGGCTGGAGCCTCGGAGTACGCGGGGCGTACTGCCTCAGAATCGTCATTGCTTACGTATCCGAAGAACTCGAGTGCGAGGCGTGTCATGCTTCGCTGTACGCGGGGCGTACGCTAGTACGTTGGGCGTACTTCGGATGAGTCCGATGACTCCTCTTCGGATAATGTCGGATTTAATAATTAAATTTAATTATTAATTATTTAATAAACTTCGAAAATTCATATCTTCTTCATACGAACTCCGATTTCGATGTTCTTTATATCCACGCGTAGTTGAGACTACGCTCTACAACTTTCGTTTAGACTCCTTTGGCTAATTTTGACTTTATTTTTATTATTTATTTTTAGTATGCCGGAACAGGAAAATTCCGTTATAAATTCATAACTTCTTCATCCGACGTCCGTTTTTGCCTATCTTTTTATCGTTTTACTCCTATTAACGAGACCTTCGATTCTCATTTAGATTGTTTCGGCTAAAAACCGCTCGGCCTCAAATCGAGCATTCGGACTGCATACCGCTAAGTCGAAACTTCGAAAAATCATAACTTTCTCATACGAAGTCAGATTTGGGTGTTCTTTTTATGCACGCTCATGGTTTAATGTATTCTATGACTTTCATTTAGATTGCTAAGGCTAAATATCACTCTAACGTAAACTCACTTTTTACGTCGCGCTGTGTCGTGCCGGTTCTGTCGCGAAACTTCGACAGGTCATAACTTCTTCGTTATAGCTCGGATTTCGGCATTCTTTATATGCACGAAAACCTTGTAACATATACTATAACTTAGTTAAGATTATTCATTCTAAATAATATTTCATCAAAAATTCGTTTTTGATGCCTATCGTCTCTAAATTGACTAGCCTTGATCTACAGGCGTTACAATTATCTCCCCCTTCCCGGAATCATCAACGAAAATAGAACTTGTACAATGATTCCATACGCTATCTATTCATCCTAGGTAATAATCGTAAATTCTATGTTTCCTCGAAAGAGTATTACCGCAGACGATGCCCAATCTTGCATCTGCTTATCGTACTATGTTGTACTTTCAATCGTAACCCTCGAGTTACCAAATAAGTCGTTATTATGGACTCCTTCTTCTTCTCAGGATAAATACTTTCCTTTATCTATTGTAACAAACCGATGGGTCGTGCTCTACTGACCTCTCATCGAATGATGCAATGCTTAGACTCAGGTCTCTTAGAGTTAAATTCCAAAATGGAATATACCTTCCTTATATTCTAATGTGATATAATCACATTTCAGCATGTAGCATTTCTACCTACAAACTTCTTTTAACAACGAGCGCGACACTATCAATCGCATTAACTTCAACCTTCTGACTTAAGTCAGATGTTACATCTAACTTGGTCCTCTAGACCACGTAACATACTCCTCGTAGTCGAACTCAAATTTAAACATGACCACTAGGGTCGGAACAAGAACCATCTTACTAGTCATTACCGAAACAATGGTAATGACATACCAGAATAAAATGGAATCAATCACTAGCTTCTTGGTAACCTTGTGACTTTCCCTGATCCAAGTGCGAGTCCTGTGCTTCCGGTAGTATATGCATCTACTACCTTTCACACCTACTCATACTCGTCCCAAGTATTGTCCCGCAGTCGACCAAGTCACCATATAAGAAAATCAGACAATCATTCAACACATCAGTTAGCAAAACTAGGGTTTATATTAGTTCCTTGAAACGATTACACAAAAGTTCAAGTTCACCATATATTATGCCTCTAATAGGCTACATACATGATACTTTTCATATCGCTACTTTATAACTTGATATTTAGATATAAGATCCTTATTCCTGATTCCTGATTCCTTTCATTGCCATCTGCTTCATCAAGGATCATTTGAAATGCTCTTGCCTTTAGCTTTGGCGGCGCCTCTAGCCTTGCTGCTTGATTTTTCCTTGGGCAATCTTGCTTGAAGTGCCCCTCTTCGTTACATTCGTAACACACCTTTTTGTTGAAAATACATTCATCAGCGTAATGCCCATGCTTTCCACACTTGAAACATGTCACCTCCACGCCACATTTTCCTGAGTGCTTCTTCTTGCACTTATCGCACCACCTTGCCTCATCCCTTCCTCCTCCTCCAGACTTCGAGGATTTTCTTTTCTCATTAGAACCTGAAGTTCATTCTAACTTTTTATTCTCGCCAACTTCAACCTTACTGTCAGTCATCCCCTTGATCATACTCTCAACAGACTTCGCAGCCCAAATAGTTGCCTCTAGAGTAGGTGCCTGACGCACTGGCACCGTATACTCCCAAGGGAGTCCCTTTGCGTACCGGTCGACTTTTGTCAGTTCGTCTGGGATGATGCGCAAAGCAAACTCCATCTTGTCTGTGAAGGCATTAGTGTATTCATCCACTGACATGCTGCCTTTCTTCAATATAAGAAACTTATTCTCCAACTCCAACAGATTTTGAGCCGAGCAGAACTTGCACTTGAACTGCACCAAGAACTCTGCCCATGTCAATTGCAGTGGCTCATTAGGGCTTAAAGTCTTCCCTAGAGTCTTCCACCAACGAACGGCTCCACCTCGGAATTGACGCACTGCATAGATAGTTTGCAACTTGCCTCTGCAGCCACAAGTCATGAAGGCTAACTCCATTTCGGAAATCCAATCCATAACCCCAATCGGATCCTCCTTTCCATTAAAGTTCGATGGTTTGCAAGTTAGAAAGTCCTTGTACTTGCATCCCATTCCATCATTCCTTCCATCATGGTTGTTTTGCCTAACTATCGGTGGGTTGGCTTGACCAATAGACCCACTGAAGCTTCCACCTTCCGAGTGCCCTTCATTTAATTCAGGCTCTTCCACACGAATTGACAGTTCTTCACGATTCTGTTGAAGCAACCGCCTAGTCTCCTCCATTTGATGATCCAACATCGTTTGAATCATCAATTGTACACCAACCATTGTTATCAGCTCAGGTGCTGCTGCTACAACAGGTATTTGCTCAATCACGGGTGGTTGATTCCTGTTTTCATCAGCATTTCCAACTCCACTTCTTGTTCTCACCATTTTTGATCTACACACCGAATAAGGTGAAATTAGATCCTCATTCACGATAGATATTCAAATCGCCCTTATCATTCCGAAACATTTATATGCTAGTTCTAATATCGTAGCCATACGCTTAGAATCCTAAACACATAAGGTTTCCAGATCCGGTCGGCAACAGACCATAGATCCGAACAAATAATAGCATCAATATAGCTATCACACAAAAGATTTTGCACATAAAAGCATTTTAGGCATCATTCCTAAAATAAACTAGTGCTTGTGTCAATTTAGGTGTACTACCTAACATATTTTAGACACACTCCTCACAATCATTACTTAGCATTCTAAGTTTAAGTCTAGAAATTTCCTACAAATTCCTAGTTCGCTTAAACTAATGCTCTGATACCAACTGTGACATCCCCAATTTCTCGGCCAGAAAAGACTGATTTGTTTATGCTTGGTTTTTAAAATCAGAGTAATCTTTTAAAGAAAACAGTTGCGGAATTTGTTCCCAAAATATGATAAAGATTTATCAAAGCATTTCTTTTGAGAAATGTATTTTTATTATATAACAAAATCTCGGGATGTCATGTTCCGATACAGACACATAAGCATAAACAGAACTTACATTATTTACACTAAAGATTTTACATCTCCTTTAATCTCTCCGTGAAATATATCTTCGTATCGATACCTGTGATACAAAGAAAACTGAGTGGGTCAGGCTTGGGAGCCTGGTGAGCATATAGGGTTTTCAACCCACAATAATAAAATTATTATATTCAACCATCAAACAATCAACCCAATTACCCATCCCCATTATCTTCTTTATTTCTTAGGATTTTACCCTAAGAATTCAACTACCCGTCATTCATCCATTCCTATGATTGACCTAAGGAATTAGCACAAAATCTATTGCTACATAAGGCGCATCTACCAACATCATCCTTTAAGCGCCTCTGCTAGGATTACGTCATACACTATGAGGCGCGACTTCCAGGTTTATGACATTCTCTTTTAGGCGTATCTGCCGACATTATCTTATAAGCGCATCTGCCAAGATTACCCTATAAGCACATCTGCTATTATTATGACAATCTCTATCTGGCGCATCTGCCAAGATCACGACATTCACTACTTGGTGCATCTACCGATATTATTCTCAAGCGCATCTTTCATACCTCATCATTTTATCACATACCAACTATCTCATCTACCCATGTTCTACCCAACATATTTGTAGATATAAAATACATATACAGTTTAACTCATTTAAAAACTATATAAAACATTCATTCCATACTCATCTCAAATAAACAACAATATATAAACACATAGCACATATTTTATAAAAAATACTTCATATTTATGTGTTAGAAGAAAGTAACCACACACTCTCCCAAACATATACTTAATACATTCAAACAATACTTGTATTATACCCGTGTTTATGAAAGGGACTATACACCCACACATATAAACAACTTTATATTATACACATAGCACGTATTTTATAGAAAATACTTAATATTTATGTGTTAGAAGAAAGTAACTACACACTCTCCCAAACATATACTTAATAGAATTCAAACAATACTTGTATTATACCCGTGTTTATGAAAGGGACTATACACCCACACATATAAACAACTTTATATTATACACATAACACGTATTTTATAGAAAATACTTAATATTTATGTGTTAGAAGAAAGTAACTACACACTCACTTGATCAGAAGATGATCGGACAGCACTACGGCTTGTAGAAGTAGTATTCTTCGGCAGATCTGGAAGATCTTCTAAAAAATCGGACTCCTCGCGGGCAGAGTTTTGGCTCGGGAATTTCACTTCTCGGGATCTTCGGGGTCTCGGGACTTGCTTCGGGGCTCGAGAATATTACCGGGGCTTCGGGGTATTTCTGGCACGCAAATCGATGCAAAACGGGAGAGAGAAGAGAGAAAAATAGCAATGGAGTTGGCTGCGTTACGCGGGGCGTACTGCGTTACGCGGGGCGTGCCATGCTTCGCTGTACGCGGGGCGTACGCTAGTACGCTGGGCGTACTTCGGATGAGTCCGATGACTCCTCTTCGGATAATGACGGATTTAATAATTAAATTTAATTATTAATTATTTAATAAACTTCGAAAATTCATATCTTCTTCATACAAACTCCGATTTCGACGTTCTTTATATCCACGCGTAGGTGAGACTACGCTCTACAACTTTCGTTTAGACTCCTTCGGCTAATTTTAACTTTATTTTTAGTAGGCCGGGACAGGAAAGTTCCGTTATAAATTCATAACTTCTTCATCCGACGTCCGTTTTTGCCTATCTTTTTATCGTTTTACTCCTATTAACGAGACCTTCGATTCTCATTTAGATTGTTTCGGCTAAAAACCGCTCGGTCTCAAATCGAGCATTCGGACTGCATACCGCTAAGTCGAAACTTCGAAAAATCATAACTTCCTCATACGAAGTCAGATTTGGGCATTCATTTTATGCACGCTCATGGTTTAATGTATTCTATGACTTTCATTTAGATTGCTAAGGCTAAATATCGCTCTAACGTAAATTCACTTTTTACGTCGCGCTGTGTCGTGTCGGTTCTGTCGCGAAACTTCGACAGGTCATAACTTCTTCGTTATAACTCGGATTTCGGCGTTCTTTATATGCACGAAAACCTTGTAACATACTATAACTTAGTTAAGATTATTCATTCTAAATAATCTTTCATCAAAAATTCATTTTTGACGCCTATCGTCTCTAAATTGACTAGCCCTAATCTACGGGCGTTACAATAATAGTGTGTGACATCCCCAAAATCACGACCAGAAAAAGACCGGTTTCATTTATGTTTTTTAAAATAATTTCAGAGTGAATCCTTTTGATTTAAAAGAGTTGCGAGTTTGTCCCAAAAACAAAACATGATAAAATGATATTTACCAAAACATTTCATCAAGAAATGTATTTTCATTATATAATCAAAACTCGGGATGTCATGCTCCGATACAGACCATAAATCATAAAAGATAACATTACAAGTCATTCAACAAATATATACATATACAGACTTGTAAACAAAACAACTTGATGATTCATCCATCTTATGCCCTCGCGCCACTTCTTGTAATACAAATAAGACTGAGTGGGTCAGGCTTGGGAGCCTGGTGAGCATATAGGGTTTTCAACCCACAATAAATAATTATATTTAATATCACCAACCAACAATAACCCTGTTGGGGTGCAAAGTTATTCATTCATGACTTTGTAAATGTTTGACTTTTGTAAAACCCACTTGCATGTGGTGCTTTAGCCTTTAGACCCATTTGTTTGTTAGAGTGAGAGAGAGACATGTAAACACCTCTATAAATAGTGGATTCATACCACTTGTAGAGGTGTGCTTGAGAGATGTAAAAGTGAGTGTGTAAGTGTGTGTTATTTATGTAGTCTATATCTAGATCCTTTTTGTAACACCATATACAATCAATACATCTCTTGATCACCCAAATCACCATGTTCAATTGTGCAAACTTTAATTCCGCATGCCAAACCATGTTCTTTGTCACTACAATTGGTATCAGAGCGGGTCTTCAAGATCAAGGTGATTTTTGAAGAACGATTCTCGGTTTGGCAATTTTTGTCGCAACTTGAACAATTTTGGTGAGTCTCTCTCTATGATCTCTCGTAATATTTGATTCGTGCGTTGCGTTTTTGATTTGTGATCGTTTGATTCATTGGATCAAATTTTTATTGAAAAACCCCATTGTTGATCCAATATTTTTTTAAGATCATGTCTAGGCAAAACAAAAATCAAATTCTCGTTATTGTTCATTAAATTCAAATATCTTTTTGAAATCCTCAGTAAATCACTTAATCTCTTCATTCGATCTAGAAATTATTGAGCCCAAACATTAATCTTGATGTCCGATACTGTTCATGTTTAAGCCCAATTCTTATTCACTCTTCGTTTATTCAAAGTTCAAGCCCAATCTACAATATAAAGAATTTGAAATCAGATCATCTTAAGTCCATTTTCATATTCATATATATATATATATATATATATATATATATATATATATATATATATATATATATATATATGGATCTGATATTATTAGATTGTAGATAAGCCAATAGATACGCACCAGCTTTACATGATTGTACATTCTGGTCTGAACATCTACGTTTTTTTTTTCTCTTCATCAGTTGATCGTTTATTAATCGATTGCTCTGTGAGATTCGATTTTATATCATCGTTTTTAACAATCATTTGTTATTGATTGTTAATCTAAACTTAAAAATTGATTTCAGATGATTTGTGAATGACAAAATCGGGTTTGTTCGTATCTAGTCTTTGAAATCGGAAATTGGTTTTTGAGATCTTATAAATCTTGATCAAGAACACTTGAAGGTTATGAAGAACAGTGAGATAATCTTGTTTTGATCCGAAATTTGTTGATTGACTCATTAATTTGAGGTTTGTTCATCTTTGACTTTGAAAAGTCAAACACTATGAAAAAGTCAAAGTTGAGATTGAAGTGATGAATTGATGAATTGGTAGAAGAAGTTGGTATATACAAGTTGTTTTGAGGCTGTAAGAGTCGAAATCTAGTCTAATTTGAATTTAATTTCGCAATTGGTTGGGTTCATGAACGTGATGTTGAACACTGTGAGTTGTTCATATTCGCATCTTGAACGTGATTTGGAAATTAAACATCTTGTGGTAAATGAAAAAGAAAAGTTAATACAAGAGTCATCGATGCGAAGTCAAGATGGAATTGATAATGGATTTTGATTGAAAAGTTGGAATCGATGGCTAGTTTGTGATATCGAGTCGCTGTTGATGAAAAACGAAGGCTATGTTGGAGTCGATGATTTTATTGATTGGGTTTAAGACGAGAATAGTTGATTTGAGATTTCGATTTTGAATATCGATGATCGATACTCAATTGATTAGTCGACTGGAACAAGTTGATAAAAGAACGAAGTGTCGATGTTCACAAGTTCGATTGTCGGTTGGTTGTGGAACGAAATGCGAAGATATTACAAACATGAGTGACTCAAAGTCAATTGGTTTATATGGATTGTGTTCAATGTGTGCTGTTTTTTTTTGGTTCGCATATGAAATAATTGAATTCGCATATGAGTGACTCAAAGTCGAGTTCGCATTTGGGTTTCAAACATGAGTTCGCATTTGGGTCTCAATATCAATTTCGCATTTGGTTAGACGGGTTAAAGATGCGAAGTATTCATGGTTTGTGATATTTTTTTGGAGATGTGCGAAGAATCTGAGATGCGAAGTCTTTTACTGTATAATGTGATTTGGGGAAGAAAACAAATAAGTTCGAATTTGGCCCCTTATATTTTCACGAAATGACACAATTGGTCCAACTTCGCAAATGGGATCATAAAATGACAAAAATGCAGAATTTTCATTTCGCATCCCTGTAGTCTTCGCAAGATGATAACTTTTACCCAGTTTCGCATTTGGGGTAAATTTTTTTGAGAAATTGGAATATTTTCAGTTCTGGTCCTTGCAGTTTGTGCGAATTTACGCTTTGTGCCCGGTTTCGCAAATGGGCTAGAGTTTCGCATATTTGACTGTTTTTGGCGCAACGGGTCACTGTAGTATTTTGAAATTGACAAATTCTACCCATTTTTGAGAAATTTTGTCAAAGGTAATCCGTGAACGAAGATAAAAATTGAATATTTTTTGGATTTTCCAGATTGAAGGACAAAGTTTACGCCACATGTTAAGGGGGAGTTTTGACATGAAAAATTCCGAATAGAGCACGTTCTTTTTCCTTGGAGTTTTATAATCAAATTTCGATTATAAAAAGGGGGAGAAGTTTTATATGGAAATTCGAACTTGAATTTTTCATATTACGCGGATTTGAAGACCGAAGTGATCTTGAAGTTTTGAAGCCATGAGATGATGCAATTGGAAGTTCGGAAGTGATGTATTCAAAATGGGTTTGGTTTATTGAAGATTTTTGGGGTGTGTTTTTATGCGCAACTTTGGGGTGATTATTTGAAGTTAATCATTCATTGCTGCTCGGATTGTATGGTCTCACATCCTAGAGCCCAAATTGAAGAATTGTAGAAGAATTGAAGATTGAAGTTCGTTTCGACATGTGTCACCTTTGAGGCTCAAACCGCGTAGTGCTTGATTTTGGAAGATTTGAAGTGGGTAATTCATTCCTAACTTTGAGGGGGAGAATGTTGGGGTGCAAAGTTATTCATTCATGACTTTGTAAATGTTTGACTTTTGTAAAACCCACTTGCATGTGGTGCTTTAGCCTTTAGACCCATTTGTTTGTTAGAGTGAGAGAGAGACATGTAAACACCTCTATAAATAGTGGATTCATACCACTTGTAGAGGTGTGCTTGAGAGATGTAAAAGTGAGTGTGTAAGTGTGTGTTATTTATGTAGTCTATATCTAGATCCTTTTTGTAACACCATATACAATCAATACATCTCTTGATCACCCAAATCACCATGTTCAATTGTGCAAACTTTAATTCCGCATGCCAAACCATGTTCTTTCTCACTACAAACCCGATTACCCATTCCCGTTATCCTCACTTTATGTCCCTGCAACAACATCTATCTCAAGGGACCTAATCTAGGATTTTCATCAAGACGGACATTACTGCTAAGGGGTTTCCTCAACAACAGATATCCTAAAGGCAACCATGAGGGGAATAGAGTACACCGGTGAACATATCGTTCACAACACCTATAGGTTATGAACCTGCTAGCGTTCCACAGGACTGTCTAGAAAGAGTCTGTGGTCGTTATCCATACTCCGCTGAGTAACTAGATCAACAACAACAACAACATCGAGGCCTCTCATCGGTTTATCACACATCAACTATCTACCCATGTTCTACCCAACATATTAGTAGATAAAAATATATACTTTTATACCTAGTTTAAAACCTGTATAGCATTCTCATTCAATACATATTCCAATCAACAGATGAGACACATACACATAACACGTATTTCATAGAGAATAAATCATATCTATGAGATAGAAGAAAGTGAATATACATTCACACATATAACAACAAAATATACACATAACTTGTATTTCGTATAAAATACTTCATAATTATGCGTTAGAAGAAAGTAACTACACACTCACTTGATCAGAAGATGATCGGACAACACTACGACTTGCAAAAGTAGTATTCTTCGGTAGATCTGGAAGATCTTCACAAAAAATGGCTTCTCACGGGCAGAGCTTCAGCTCAAAAATCTTACTTCACGAGATCTTCGGGGCTTCGGAACTTGCTTCGGGGCTCGGGATTGATATCGGGGCTTCGGGGTATAATTGGCACGCAAATCGAGGAAAAACTAGAGAGAAAGGAAGAATGGAGCAAAAGATCTCGGCTACCCTCGCATGCCTTTTATAGAGGTTGAGCCTCGCACGTACGCTGGGCGTAATGCCCTTACGTGGGGCGTACTCCTCCGAAGTCGTCACCGCATGCGTCATCGGAGCTTCGACGTCATCGCTCACGAACCCGGAGCACTCGAGTGGTACGCTGGGAGTAGTGTGGATCAGAACGGTGACTCCCCCCTCTTCGGGTATTATCCGATATATATATATATATATATATATATATATATATATATATATATATATATATATATATATATATATATATATATATATTATTTTAATAAACTTCAAAAATTCATATCTTCCTCATACGAACTCCGTTTTCGACGTTCTTTATATCCACGCGAAGGTGAGACTACGCTCTACAACTTTCGTTTAGACTCCGTCGGCTAATTTTGATTTTTTTGAATATATATTTTTAGTAGGCCGGGACAGGAAAACTTCGTTATAAATTCATAACTTCTTTATCCGACGTCCGTTCTCGCCTATCTTTTTATCGCTTCGCTACCACTAACGAGATCTTCGATTCTCGTTTAGATTGTTTCGGCTAAAAACTGCTCGATCTCAAATCGAGTATCCGGGCTGCATACTGCTAAGTCAAAACTTCAGAAAATCATAACTTTCTCATACGAAGTCAGATTTGGGTGTTCTATATATATTCGGAAACCTCGTTTCGGCCACTACAACTTTATGTAAAGTAATCAAGCTTATCTCACAATTAAATTTTGACGCTTATTTTATTCTTAATTCATTTAAGCCACATAATTAAGCAATTAAGCATAAAACACATAATATTCAAATAATACATTCTTATTATTTCAAAATGGATTACAAAGGTTAACCTAGACTATTACATTGCTATTAATGACAAGCCCAGAAACACAGGCGTTACAATTCTCTCCTCCTTAGAATGATTTTGTCTCCGGAATCACACATCAACAAACAACTGCGGGTAGCGACTCATCATGTCACTCTCCGTTTCCTAGGTGAGATTCGGCCCATTCTTGTGTTTCCATCGGACAAGAACTAACTTAACCATCTTACGTCGCAATTTCTTAGTCTTTCGGTCAACGATTGCCTCTGGTTCTTCAATCAACCTTTTGTTCTCATCGATTCTCAACTCCGAAAGTGGAATCATGTCGGGAACTTCTCCCGTGAATTTCCTTAAATAGCATACATGGAAAGTGTTATGAATTCCATTCAGTTCTTCTGGTAGTTCGAGCTTGTAAGCTTGGTTCCCAATCCTCTAAAGAACTTTAAACGGTCCAATAAACCTTGGACTTAATTTTCCCCTTTTACCAAATCTTATAAGTCCCTTCCACGGCGAGAATTTAAGCAAAACCGAATCTCCAACTTCAAAAGTCATCGGTCTTCGCTTGTTGTCAGCATAACTCTTTTGACGATCCTGAGCTGCTAACATTCTTTCCCTAATTATTTTCAACTTTTCAGCAGTTTGATGAACCATCTCGGGTCCCATAAACTGCTTCTCCCCAGCCTCAAGCCAACAAGACGGTGTACGACACTTCTGTCCGTACAAAGCTTGATAAGGTGTCATCTTTATGCTCGAGTGAAAACTATTATTGTAGGAAAATTCTACCAAAGGTAAATGTTCATCCCAATTACCTTGGAATTCTAGGGTACATGCTCTCAGCATATCTTCAAGCGTTTGTATTGTTCTTTCACTCTGACCATCAGTCTGTGGGTGGTAACCTGTACTCAAACACAACTTGGTACCCAATTCCTCTTGTAGACTTTTCCAAAATCGCGAGGTGAAACGGCTGTCACGATCTGACACAATCGTTAACAGAACACCGTGACGCCTCACAAATTCCTGCACGTAAGAATTTGCAAGCTTATCCATAGACCATTTCTCCTTGGCTGCTATGAAATGCGCACACTTAGTGAATTGATCAACGACCACCCAAATCATGTCGTGACCATTCTTTGTTCTGGGTAGTTTAGTGACAAAATCCATAGCGATGTCTTCCTATTTACCCATAGGCACAAGTAAAGGTTCTAAACTCCCATATGGTTTTTGATGTTGTGTCTTGACTCTCGCACAAGTCACACACTCGGCCACATACTTTGCAATATCAAGCTTCATCGTCGGCCACCAGTAGTAGGGTTTCAGGTCCCTATACATTTTAGTGCTACCGGGATGAATCGATTACATGGTCTTGTGAGCTTCTTCCATCAGAAGATCTCTGACTCCTCCTGACTTAGGTATCCAAATCCGATCTTGGAACACCTTCAGTCCATGACCATTTATACCGAACACCAATGTTTTGCCCAAACGTTCCTCCTTTCGGTCATTCTTCTCAGAAGCTTCCTCTTGAGCTTTCTTTATACTTTCCACAATGGTCGAGACAACTTCAATTCTCCACGCTCTTGGCCTCTTTCTTTCAAGATTGACTTTCTGACTGAGAGCATCAGCAACAACATTTGCTTTACCGGGGTGGTAAAGTATCTCATAGTCGTAGTCCTTAAGTAACTCTAGCCAGTGTCATTGCCTCATATTCAATTCTTTCTGATTAAAGAGATATTGGAGACTCTTATGATTAGTGAAAAGTTTGCACTTCGTGCCATAGAGGTAATGCCTCCATATTTTCAGAGCGAAACCTACCGCTGCCAACTCCAAATCATGAGTCGGGTAGTTCTTTTCATGCTCTTTTAATTGTCGAGACGCATATGTGATCACCTTATCTCTTTGGGTCAAAACACAACCCAATCCAACCCCAGACGCATTGCTATAAACAACGAAGTCTTCAACTCCATCGGGCAGAGAAAGTATCGGTGTCTCACATAGGTTCTTCTTTAGCTTCTCGAATGCTTCTTTATGCTTATCACTCCAAGCATAAGTAGCTCCTTTGTGGGTCAAAGTTGTCAATGGAGTAGCGATCGAAGAAAAGCCTTGGATAAACCTTCGGTAATATCCGACTAATCCTAAAAAGCTTCGGATCTCCATGGGACTTTTTGGTTGTTCCCACTTCATCACAACTTCAATCTTTGCTGGATCAACCATTATCCCTTCTTGGTTGACCACGTGACCCAAGAATTGGACTTCTCGAATCCAAAAATCACATTTGGAGAACTTAGCATACAACTTCTCCTTCTTCAAGACTTCTAACACTTCTCGCAAGTATCTGCCATGCTCATCTTGGCTTTTCGAGTAAATCAGAATGTCATCTATGAACACTATCACAAATTTATCTAGGAACGGATTACAAACCCTGTTCATTAAATCCATGAATGCTACTGGAGCATTGGTTAGTCCAAACGAAATAACCAAAAACTCGTAGTGCCCATATCGTGTTCTGAATGCAGTCTTCTCTATATCCTACTCTCTTACTTTCAGCTGATGATATCCTGACCTAAGATCGAACTTCGAGAAATAGCTCGAACCTTGAAGTTGATCGAACAGGTCATCAATCCTCGACAATGGATATCTATTCTTTAGTGTTGCTTTATTCAGCTCTCTGTAATCAATGCACATCCTCATGCTCCCATCTTTCTTCTTTACGAATAACACCGGAGCTCCCCAAGACGATGAACTAGGTCTAATGAAACCTTTGTCCAATAAATCCTGAAATTGCATCATCGGCTCCTTCATCTCCGTCGGTGCTAATCGGTAAGGTGCTTTTGCTATTGGCATCGTCCCTGGTAACAAGTCTATTCTAAACTCCACTTGTCTATCAGGCGGTAAGCCGGGAAGATCTTCGGGAAATACTTCCGGATAATCACATACGACAGGAATGCTCTGCATCGCCTTTTTCTCCTTCTTAGCATCTATCACAAATGCTAGATACAATGTACATCCTTTGGCCAAACACTTTTTGGCTTTCATCAATGAAATGATTCCAAAATTTACTCTGCATTTATCTCCATACACCATAAACTACTCTTTCCCTGGCGGGTTTACTTTGACTATCTTTTTCGTGCACAATATCTCGGCGTCATTGGCGTTAAGCCAATCCATTCCCAACACAATGTCGAAACCATTAAGTTCTATAGGCAATAATTCCTCATGGAACTTATTCCCATTTAAGTCAATTAAGATGTTTTTCATATGATGGCTAACAGGTACAAACTTGCCACTAGCAACTTCGACTAATAAAGCATTATCTAGTCTATCGACAGGCAAAGCTAGTTTTCTACCAAATTCATGCGAAATAAAGGAGTAGTTGGCTCCAGAATCAAATAAAATTTGGGCAGACAATTTGTTTAAGAGAAAGGTACCTGAAGCGACATCAACTTCATCTTTAGCTGCTTCCAGTGTCATCTGGAATGCTCTTGCCTTCGGCTTTGGCGGAATGTTGGGTCTTGCTGCCTCCTTCTTTTTCGGGTAGTCCCTCGACATGTGTCCCTCCTCACCACAACCATAGCAAACTTTCTTAGCGAGGATGCATTCATCGGCATAGTGCCCTGGCTTTCCACATTTGAAGCATGTGGCCACTACCTCACATTTTCCATGATGCTTCTTCTTACATCTTTCGCACCATTTCGCTTCCCCTCCTCTTCCTCTCGAACTAGACTTCGCGAGAACTTATTTTTTCTTGTTGGACCCTGAAGTTCCATCAAAATTCCTCTTTTAACCAACCTCTATCCTCTCCAGACCCTTTTCCTTCTGCTGGGCCTCCGCATTCTTAGCTGCTTGAACAGCTGTTTTCAGAGTAGTTGCCATCTTGACTGTCGAGCCAAAGTCGGCAGGCAGTCCATTAGCGAACCTCTCAATCTTGGAGAGTTCCGTTGGCACTAGGTACGGAAATAACTTCATTTTCTCAGTGAATGCAGTAGCATAGTCATCTATGCTCATCCTCCCCTTCTTCAAGTTTTGGAACTCATTGTTCAGATCAATCAGATCTATCTCTGAACAATATTGCACCCTTAGTTGTTCCAAGAACTCATCCCATGATATTTTCAGGGCTTCTCCTCGTGGCATAGTATCTGCCAGCAACTTCCACCAACTCAAGACTCCAGTCTTCAGTTGTCTAACTGCAAAGACAGTCTTCTGTTTGTTGCTACAGTCGCAACTTTCAAATACCATCTCCATTTCAGAGATCCAATTCATAATCTCAACAGGCTTTGGGCTTCCAGAAAGACTTGGCGGCTTGGCGCCCAAGAAATTCTTGTACATTCGCCCATCCTTGTTGTTTCTCCTTTCCGGATCGTTCCTTCGTTCTCCTTGAGTCCCAACTTGACTCACCATGCGACTATTGTTCCCTTCCTCCGATTGCTCGGGAATCAATTCGGGTTCCTCAATAGGTATGATAGGTTCGTCCCTATTATCATGCAACATCTGTCGCATTTCATCCCTTTGTTCGGCTAACATAGCCCGAATCATGGCTTGCACCCCATCCATCGTTATTGGTTCTGGTGCTGATGCTACAACAGGTGCTTACTCAATCATTGGTGGTTGATTCCTGTTTTCATCCGCGTTTCCAACGCCACTCCTGGTTCTTACCATTTTTTATCTACACACTGAATAAGGTGAAATTAGATCCTCATCCATGATAGATAATTAAATCATCCTTATCACTCCGAAACGTTTACAAGTTAGTTCTAATACCGTAGACGTACGCCTAGAATCCTACACACATAAGGTTTCCAGATCCGGTCGGCAACAGACCATAGATCCGAACAAATAATATCATATATGGAAACATATAACATTTAGCACATAAAAGCATTTTAGGCAGCTTCCTAAAATATACTAGTGCTCGTGTCTATAATATATCAGACACACATCTCACAATCTCCACTTATCATTCTAAGTTTAAGTCTAGAAATCCTACAAATTCCTAGTTCGCTTAAACTAATGCTCTGATACCAACTGTGACATCCCCAAAATCACGACCAGAAAAGACCAGTTTCATTTATGCTTTTTAAAATAATTTCAGAGTAAATCCTTTTGATTTAAAAGAGTTGCGGAATTTGTTCCCAAAAAAAAACATGATAAAATGATATTTACCAAAGCATTTCATAAAGAAATGTATTTTCATTATATAATCAAAACACGAGATGTCATGTTCCGATACAGACCATAAAGCATAAACGATAACATTACAAGTCATTCAACAAATATATATATATATACAAACTTGTAAACAAAACAACTTGATGATTCATCCATCTTATGCCCTCGCGCCACTTCCTGTAATACAAATAAGACTGAGTGGGTCAGGCTTGGGAGCCTGGTGAGCATATAGGGTTTTCAACCCATAATAAATAATTATATTTAATTTCACCAACCAACAATAACCTGATTACCCATTCCCGTTATCCTCACTTTATGTCCCTAAAACAACATCTATCTCAAGGGACCTACTCTAGGATTTTCATCAAGATGGACATTGCTACTAAGGGGTTTCCTCAACAATAGATATCCTAAAGGCAACCATGAGGGGGGATGAACTACACCGGTGAACACATCGTTCACAACACCTACAGGTTATGAACCTGCTAGCGTTCCACAGGACTGTCTAGAAAGAGTCTGTGGTCGTTATCCATACTCCGCTGAATAACTAGATCAACAACAACAACATCGAGGCCTCTCCTCTATTTATCACACATCAACTATCTACCCATGTTCTACCCAACATATTAGTAGATAAAAATATATACTTTTATACCTAGTTTAAAACCTGTATAGCATTCTCATTCAATACATATTCCAATCAACAGATGAGACACATACACATAACACGTATTTCATAGAGAATAAATCATATCTATGAGATAGAAGAAAGTGAATATACATTCACACATATAACAACAAAATATACACATAACTTGTATTTCGTATAAAATACTTCATAATTATGCGTTAGAAGAAAGTAACTACACACTCACTTGATCAGAAGATGATCGGACAACACTACGACTTGCAAAAGTAGTATTCTTCGGTAGATCTGGAAGATCTTCACAAAAATTGGCTTCTCGCGGGCAGAGCTTCGGCTCGGAAATCTTACTTCACAGGATCTTTGAGGCTTCGGAACTTGCTTCGGGGCTCGGGATTGATACCGGGGCTTCGGGGTATAATTGGCACGCAAATCGAGGCAAAAACTAGAGAGAAAGGAAGAATGGAGCAAAAGATCTCGGCTGCCCTCGCATGACTTTTATTGAGGCTGAGCCTCGCATGTACGTTGGGCAGCATGCCCTTACGCGGGGCGTACTCCTCCGAAGTCGTCACTGCATGTGTCATCGGAGCTTCGACGTCATCGCTTACGAACCCGGAGCACTCGAGTGGTGCGCTGGGCATACAACACTACGTTGGGCGTAGTGTGGATCGGAACGGTGACTCCCCCCTCTTCGGATATTATCCGAAATATATATAAATTTATATTTTTATTATTTTAATAAACTTCAAAAATCCATATCTTCCTCATACGAACTCCGTTTTCAATGTTCTTTATATCCACGCGAAGGTGAGACTACGCTCTACAACTTTCGTTTAGACTTCGTCGGCTAATTTTGAATTTTTTTTAATATTTATTTTTAGTAGGTCGGGACAGGAAAACTTCGTTATAAATTCATAACTTCTTTATCCGACTTCCGTTCTCGCCTATCTTTTTATCGCTTCGCTACCATTAACGAGATCTTCAATTCTCGTTTAGATTGTTTCGGCTAAAAACCGCTCGATCTCAAATCGAGTATTCGGGCTGCATACTGCTAAGTCAAAACTTCAGAAAATCATAACTTCCTCATACGAAGTCAGATTTGGGCGTTCTATATATATTCGGAAACCTCGTTTTGGCCACTACAACTTTATGTAAAGATATCGAGCTTATCTCACACTTAAATTTTGACGCTTATTTTATTCTTAATTCATTTAAGCCACATAATTAAGCAATTAAGCATAAAACACATAATATTCAAATAAGACATTCTTATTATTTCAAAATGGGTTACAAAGGTTAACCTAGACTATTACATTGCTATTAATGACAAGCCCAGAAACAAAGGCGTTACATAGTGGGAGCATGATTATTATGTGAAGTGTTTCAAGTTTGCAATACTAGTTATAGGAAACAAAGGTTACAAATTTGCAAAGTTGCAAAAGTTGAAAAGTTGTTTCGCTATAATAAGGGAGAGGATACTTATACTTTATTTCGAATCTAAGAGTTTAGATTGAAGTATTAGTTAGACTTAGTCATGGATATATATACGATTACCATATTGGAATGTTTCAACATTGGAATTCTATATATGGAAGTGTTATAGCAAGAGGCTGGTCTAGTATCATGTCTTAATGTAAGACATTATGGATCGTATCCCATATGCTTCGGGTATAGGGTCGACTGCATATGCTATAATATTCGCTCATTCTTATTTTCCAAATGCCTAGGGCATTAAGATGGAAAAGGACTAGAACCAGATATAACTAAACTTATTAAACAATTGTCAAGGACGATCTAAGGTTCGCTAAGGATTGGTCGCTTGTAGTTGGAAGTATAGTAATAGATGGACCATATTGACATTATTATGAATAAACATGATTCTATTTATAATGAGTTGTCATATGGCATATATGGAAATGTTTCCATAATGGGAGATGGATGTTTAGAATCTATTTATGCAAGAAGGATGATCAAAGGAATGTACTTTGAATTTGAGACTTCGCTTCCTTGGAATTGTTTTGTTATCAATCTCCAAAAGAATAATTTGTAACATCGTTGGCAAAGTCTTTATGACTTTTGTATCTTGACATTACAAAAAGGATCATTGCATGATAGTGGTAAGAATTAGATGTTCTTACACTAAGGATTTGGAATTATGAAATAAGCATCATTAAAGTGTTTTTCAACTAACCTATTTCACAAAGTAAGGACCATAAGTAAACATAGTGTGCATGCTTGGAGCATGGGATAACTATTGTTTTAATTCAAGTATTAAGTTGATTAATCGAAACTTTATACAGTAAATAATGTGTAATCAATATGGTGATTAAATAATAAGTGTTATATTTATACTCAAAAGTTTTGAGACCATATTGGATTAGATTATTCTTGTGTTTCACTTTGCATGTTTTGACTTCCCAAATAATAAGATTATTCAAACCATACAAAGTCGATCATACTTTGGAAGTAGGTATTGAGGTAAGACTATCATGAATCCGTCTGTAGATTGTTTAAGTGTTAGACATAGCACAAATTTGCTAAAGTATTCATGAATACTCTTGTAATAAGATTTGAGTATTGGATTCAACCCACGCTCATCTGAATCACTTCATGGATTTTATAACGAGTGATTAGTGAGAAGATAATATCTTATATTCTGGAAATGGAGACATACAGTTGCCATTTACAGGTCGGTTGCACATTGAAAATATGTAAACGCACCAGTAACTTGCTGTTATAAAACATATTAATGTGTGTGTTTTGATGAGTAAATAGAGCAATCATATGAGTCGAATTTTATCTGTTCCTTTTACCTTAAGAGGGATAAAAGCGATATCGGTGGGCCCTTTGATGATTTAATGATGACAACCCTAAGCGCTTGGCCAAGCCTGGATTGATTTGATTTGTTCAATTAGTCAGTCGTCATAAATCAGGAATCGGGAAACAACACATGGACAGAGAGAATGATTATAATCCATGTCTCATGTCCATACGATATTTAGAATGGAGGAATATTTGATACCTTATCTAAAGGACGCGTCAGAGTTCGACAACGACTTTTTGAGAGCTATGATTGCTAGTTGGGTTTTGAAGTCGTACATGCAATTATAGTTATTAGACTTACCCAAGTGACAGACTGGTTGATTAGGTGTCTAAGCCCATAACTATAATTTGTATGTACTTGACCCGAGAGTAGTATGGTCCATTTCGGGTTGCCTTCACTAGAGCAATTTGATAGGATGGATATTTAGGAAAGAGGTTATTTTTGATTTATTAATATATTATAAATATAATATATTAATTGAGAAATCATATTATTTAATTTTTATTGATCAAGAATTAATTTTAATTTTGTGATCAAAAGTGACTAATTAAATTAACGGGGACTGATTATATAAATCAGTGATACATATAGTTTGGGCTATTGATCCATGATGGGCTAAGTTTATGTGAGAGTCCATGAAGAGTTAGTACATATGAGTTATTGGATCATAAGCCTAAGTGTAAGAATTAGGGTTTGCATATGACTCTTGGAATTCTACACTATATATGTATTCCCTAAACCCTAAAATCGTGACTTGTGTATTCCATGAAGAGTATAGCCGATTTTTTGGTGTGTCTAACCTCTCTCTCATTATCATCCACTTGTTCATGGTGTTTGTGACTTGTTTTAGGCATCACATTTGGGGTGCTAAGCTCTTGAAAGGCCAAATTATACATGCTACAACTAAGAGGTATTATTCTAATTAGTTTTTGTGTTTCAAATATCTATGTTGTATGCTAGTTATAGGTTTCATGCTTTGAAAAATGAATATTGCATGTATTACTAGAGAAAACTAAGATCCAAAGCATTAGGGTTGTATGTGCACTATAGGAGTGTTATAGTACATAAAACCCAACAATCCGTCAATTGGATCGTGAGTAGAATCACTCAGATAGTTATCAATTTTCCGAGTCATTGTCAAGGTGATATAATTAAGTGAGGAGTTGATGGCAATCTAGCCTCAGGCTGAAGGCCAAAAGACTATGGCAGACTAGCATTATGCTAAAGGCCAAAATTACGGACCAACTATATCTTGTATGCAAAAAGGGCGGGCCAACTTCATGCTAAAGGCCAAAGGCGGACTAGCTTTATGCTGAAGGCCATTATGTGGATGAATTGTATATGTATTGTGGAATATAATATTTTAAGGAACTCACTAAGCCTAGCGCTTACCCAGTTGTTACAAAAAAAATCAGGTACTTCGTGAGAAGGGTAAGGTTCGATTGTACAAACGCACATTCGCAACATGTTTCGCATAATGTAAATATAACCCTGATATTTTAATAAATAAAAATGAAAATTTTTGGTTGAAAATCGGGACGTTACAAGTTTTGTGAAGCTTGAGGAAGAAGGGGCTCCATATTGGTGCAAGAAAGAAAGGAGCTAGCTTGGATCCATCTTCTACTTCAGAATTATGAGATATAGGAGGTATAAAGTTCATACCTTTATATTTGTTCTTTTGGATTTATGTTTGTGCTCATTATGGTGGGTTCTTGTCCCTTTTATGAATTCTCTTGGAGTTGAGGAACTCTAGAGCTTGCTATGGCCTTTAAGTGGTCATTAAACTTCTGTTGAGTGAGAAAAAGGACCATGCTTGAGTGTTCTTCATCCTATGTATAATGACTTACCCTTTAGAGAATATTTTGGACTTAGGGTTCAAGATATTGAATTATGGTGATGTCTTATTGGATAAATTTGGAAACTTTATCTATTAAGCTATTGAGAAGAACCAGATCTGAAGTTATGGGCCTTGATTTGTAAGGATTAATTTCTGACCAAAATCGCAGAACGACCAAAGAAGGCCTGCGACACGGTGGTGCGCTGCATCATGATATGATTGACCTTACTTGACCATGACGCGGCTAAGGGTTCGCCACAACGTGACGACCATTGACCTGATTGACCGTTGACTTTTGACAAGTTTGACTTTGGGTCAATCTTGAAGGTTTTGGGTTGTAGACTGAGTTTTGACGTTTATATGGTGATAGTTGGTTCAAGGGTTTGATCACTGCAAGGAATTGAGAGTGTAGCGGTGTTTTTACGATTTGATGATTCAGGTTAGTCTTCTCACTATACCACATGTGACATTGTATATCTTTTGTATAGTATGATAGAGGTACTATTAACGTACGAGCATGCTAGTTAACTGGGATAATTCTTTAAAATGTATGTGCAGTGTTAGACACTTGGTGTCATGTTATGTTAGACTGCCTTTGTGATTTTTTCATGAAAAACTGTGGTTGGATTACAACACCTGTATGAAAGACTGTGGTTAGATCACAACACATGTATGGAAGATTAGGGTTGGATCACACCACTTTTATAGTAAGGAATGGTTAGGGTAATGATGGTTTCGGATGATCGTTGAACGTATACCCTAAGGGTTTTATGTAGTCCAAGTCTGATAGCCTAAGAACTCTTAGTCCAAAGCCTCATTGCATGGTTCTTGTTTGATTTATTGCTTTCAGGTGGGATTATCTGTTTGACTGTCTATCAGGCTCCTGGCTATATATGACTATGTATTCATGAGGCGGTCATCAGTTTTAGCATTGGCCCTGGTATGGATGTTGCTCCGACGTGAGGAAAATGATTGAATGATGGTTGAGAGCCAGTAGTAGGTGACGGTCGAGGGGCAATAGCAGAGTGCTAGTAGATAACATGTATGTTATGTATGTGAGTTGTATGCATGTTGAAAGGAGAGTTAGTACAGATTGGACTAGAGCCGAGAACCTTGTTTGTATGCACTGTATGTATGGTGGAATATACGTTCTACTGGGGAACTCACAATACTTTATATTTGCAGTTGTGAATTAAATGTTTTTGCAGGTTGTTCATGAGAAGAGATCGGCGGGACTGTACACTCGCATCGATGATAATGGTTTCTGATGTTTTTGTAATTCGACTATGTTAATCTTATAGTTTTCAAACAACTAAATGTTATAACATGATTTAAGTAAAATGTTTTAATTGATCCCCCTATTTTAAATGAAAACAATATCTTGTAATTTGGGGATGGTACACATACACACACAAACATATATATATATATATATATATATATATATATATATATATATATATATATATATATATTAAAAACATCGTTTTTTGTGTTTAACAAAAGTGATCACTTTTTCTTAAATTGGTCATTATGAACTTGTTCTTGACATTACGGGTTGATCAAAAAGGTAATACATTCTTTAACGATATCCAAAATGTTAATTTCAAAATGCCTAATATTACTGTTTTCACTCAAACATCATCTCTAAACATGTGTATCATATACACTTCCAATTTGTTATGTTTCTTTAACTTTTTGTAAAAATTTGGTTGAAAACAAAGTATTTTCTTCAAAATTTCAGAATTATTAATTAGATTTCAAACTTGTTTTTAAAATTTTTGTATTGTTCTTTTCTTAAATCTAGAATGTTAGTTCGAAATTTACTTTTTGTTAGAAAAATACTATCCATGGATAAATAATGAGTCATTCCAAATTTGTTGGTCTATATATATATATATATATATATATATATATATATATATATATATATATATATATATATATATATATGTGTGTGTGTGTATGAGTAAACTACAGATTTAGACCCTTTCGTTTCCAAATCTTAAAGTAGAGGTCCATCATGTAGCTATTGTCTAATTCTACTAACTACATGTTAAAAATACATTATTGCCCTCAAACCATCAATGTTAAAACATGTAAACTTTAAAGACCATTCTTGAATCTTGTTTTAAATCTAAGCTAATTCCTTAAACATACCCCCATCTCGTTGACACTTCTCAACCCACATCTCGTCATCGCAACACTACCACCTCCATATCATTTCTATGAAACGATACAATTGAAGTATCTAACACCACAATATGATTCAAAAAATCTTACTACCTGACATGTTTCTCCTCGAATTATGGTGAATGAGTTTTGTGTGGCTCACACCACATGGATGGATGGTCGGTATAGAACTTTGTGTAGTAAGTATGATCAAATACTTGGTTTATTTTTTGTATAAAATGGAAGAAAAATTAATTCCTATTATGTTTATAAATTTTAATAGTTTGTTTATTTAGTCATAATGATTAATTCTTTTATTTTTTAAACGACTAACACACACCCTCTAAACCTTCTTCTACTTTACTCTTTTTATGTATGGGGATACTTAAATTCCCAACCCCTTAGGGGATGACACCTTGTGATCCCCGATATTTCCTTATGAAGTCCACCTTTTTCCATTTTTAAAACATAACATAGTATACTATTATATTAAACTACGAATAAAAGTAGTTATCAAAAAGATTTACATATTCAAATGATACCTATGATACACCTTGTTTACAAAGTTATATAACAAAATATAAACTAATATTTAAAGCTTCATATTCATTTTCAAAACATATCATCCTTTCTTTTGACCATACCATTAGTTCTTGTATCACATATTATTAAATAAACATAAGCTAGAAATTCTTAGTGAGTAATAGTTTTAATTCATCGAATACATATTCATCAATATTATTTAAAGACCTTCAAAAAAAAGTAAACTAATTAATAAAAACATGATCCACTTCAGATAGTATTAATTGAGAACACCAACTAAGATTTACCATTATTTGACATAATCATTTATCACCAATGATTATTGCCTTATAACACCATATAAGGCTTCAACATTTCACCAATGGACATTCGTCTCCTTTACACTCATACATCTAAGACAATTAATAAATCATCATCACACATTATTATTCACAATAAGATTATGTGCGTGTAATAATAAATGCATCAATAGGATACTTCATAGAAATCATGATGGCGTAAGTTTACTCACCTTATCAAGGCTTATGTGAGTGGTACTCCAGTCATCGAACTCCTTTTCCCCTATCATTTCTTTCGGTTACTAGAACATAAATGTACATATACATGTTATAAGCATACTATGCAACTTCATACGCCATGATTAAACTCATTTTATTAACTAATTATGTAAAATTCTACTCGTATATAATCAAGTTTAATAGTTAAGTCATTTTATATAACTTAACCCATTAATACACCATTAGTCTATATAAAAGTTCAATTCATAATGCATAGCATGCAACTCCTAATGCACAATTATATTACATTCTTATATATAACTTCACAACTTAATTTACCCAAGTTAGTATTCATAATAGTATTTATAAGCTACTTAATCCATTAAGCCATGGACTTAATTTCATCATTCAAGAAATTACCAAACTAGGGTTCATCCAAAAATTCTTCAAATTGCTACATAATCCATGAGTAAGCATAACAAAGAACCTCTTAAGTTATTGTTGGAAATAGATGTCCAATGTCATAATTAATTGGTGTAACTTTAAGAATAATAACAAAGTCCTTTTTGGGTTGTCCTGAAGAGCAGGAATAATTAGAAATAATTTTAGGAGATTAAGATAATAGTTTATTAATTTATTATATGATTAATAAATTAATTAAAAACTAGCTAAAATTAAATAGAATTAATTTGGAAATAATTTGGGATTAATTTGATGTACAGACACTGAATGTCAATTGTTCAATTGTTAGTTGAACAAAGGGAATATTCTGGAACTCGGAGCTGGTGGAGCCTCCTTGAAGGGTTCCATAATTAATCGAAGTAATAAATAAGGTAATGATTTGAATTATGATTAAATCTGATTATTTAATTGATTCAAATGAGGGTTATCTTGTTACCACAACAACTATATAAAGGGGCCTTGGGGTGCTCATATTTTCGTCCCTCTCATCCTCTTGAAAGGTTGAAAACTTAGTTTCTCACCTTGCTCTATCTATCTATCTATCTATCTATCTATCTATCTATCTCCTTAGTTTCTAGGGTTCTTGGTTTTGGATGTGAAACATTATAGGTACTCTACTTTGGGTATTAGTCTTCTAAAAAGCAACAAAGAGCATCAAGAGTTCAAGTCTATAAGACAATCAAATTATCTAAACATTAGTATTCAAATCCATCATATTTTAGCTTCTTAAGTTAGTTTTAAAAGTACGTTGCTATAATAGTAAAACTTAGATCATAGAGTGCATGTACATTTATGATAATTTTTTTTGATATTTCCGTTGCCATGATCTAGTATATAGTTGCATAGAAAACCCAACAATTTTTACAACACCTCAACTCTAATTTCACCCTAGAAATTTCAGATTATATTTAGGGTTTTACTGAGAACTTTCAATTTCACCATCTAATTAATATTCAAAATCAAGAGAGGGAGGTATCTTACCTTGATACAAGGATTTGAAAGTTAAATCTTTGAAATTCTTAAGCTCCGACACATTTGTTGGACGTGTGTGTGTATGAAAATTGCACCTAAGTGTGTATTTTTGTGAATATGGGATCAAAATGACCAACTGAGTGCTATTTCTTATTTCTATGTCTGCAACGTCATCGTGTCGCGATCCATATTGGGCTGCATCGTACTTTTGACTTTTCGCGAGACTTTTATATCCAACACTCCTTAACTTCATAGTTAATGTTAAGTAATCTACTTTCGTCGTGCCGCGATAAGACTTTTTTGCGTCATGTTTTCTCCAAAGTACATTACGTTCAATATTCAACTTACGTAACTCGATTACTGTTTAGAATACGCGTTGTGACCCCTTCTTGTCACGTCGTGATTTCTTCTAATTATGTTTTCTTTGTAATTTTTCATGTGTAGCTTCATCAACTTGTACCCTTATACTAATAAGGTTTAATATTGTTCCAAAAAACATTATAAAAATTCTTACTACATACATACATAATTATTACACTGTAAGTTTAGAAAATAAGTATCACACACCTTTTTAAATATCTTGATACTGTTAGATTAAATGTCTTATGGTAATTTATCTACCATTTAGTTGGAGAATTATAAAAAGACATAATAAAATAATTGGGTATCCAGTACCAGAAACAGTAAAATCTACAGAATTGGTGAAACCGGTTTTTACTCCAACATAATAAAAAACCGTCGATTTCGGTTCCTGACAATTATAGCGGGTACCCATCTATGCTCACCTATTTATGGCAGAGGTGGTTGACTGGTGACAGCAATTATAGTGTTGGTGATGTTTAGCGAAGGACATCGTGGATGGTGGGGATGAGTGACAAATGTGATATTGATCGGTGGAGGTGGTTGATAAAAAAAATGTTACAATTTTAGTCTTTATGGGGTGGAGGTGAGATAAGGGTCCTTGATATTTTATAATTATAAATAATTAAACAGAAAGAAAAAAATTGTAATAATTAAAAAAGTAACTGTTTTAGGAAGATTGAAGTTAGATAATTTTAACAAAAAGGGATCACTTATATCAATTTTGTTAAAGTTGGACCAAATATGAAGATGGAAGGAAGCCAAAGTGAAAAAAAAATGTAATTTACTCTATATATTAAAAGTTAAAGTTGGTGATGGTATTTTTAGGTTATCCTGATGCACAACAGTGTCTTGTCGTTTGCAGAGTTGCAGAATCTTTAACGAGTTCTCCCAATTAACCCTTGGCACATCATTAATAATCCCCATCTCTTCACAACTGTCTTCTCTCTTTTATAAGTTCTTGGTTGTAGAGCCTCTTAAAACAACTTTCCATTTTTATCGTTCCCCATATAAACTCCTCCAACTGTCGCCGTCAGATCTCCATCTCTTACCCAATCCTAACCGTGCACTTCTCTGCTCCTTACTCTCACTCCAACTTTCTCTCTCTAGCCCCCCATTCGTGGATCTCGTCACTCCTAAATTCTCTAATTGTTTACATCTCTTTTTTATCTCTAATAAGGAATCCTTCCTAAAGAAATCTTTTCAACCTGGTTTTTCCTAATCGGATTATATCCATCTTTGAACCTTCTTGATTTGAAGTCGGTTTTTGTTTCTTTCTTGATTTCAACTCGAGGTTTTGTTTTCTCATACGAATCTTTCCTAAATCCTTCTTTTCAGTTCCAGTTTTCGTAATCTAGTCACGAATCTCAAAAAACTTTCTTGATTTGAAGTTGGATTTTTGTATCTTTCTGGGTTTTGGTTTGTTTCCCTCATTAATTCTTCTCCAAGAATCCCTCCGACTCACTGTTTTCAACTTGGTTTTCTGGGAATCCAATCATAAGCTTGTAATTTTTTTGATTCCAACTAGGGTACTTCTTGAATTTGATTATGGAGGATCGGAACTACATCAGCCAGTCGTCCCAGCGAGTTCACGGCATGTCTGACATCGTTTTCGAGTGCGTGTTATCGTACATACACGACACACGTGACCGGCAGTCCATATCTTTGGTCTGCCGGAGGTTATGGCAACTCGAAGCTCATACACGAAAACACGTAACAATAGCGCTGTGTTACACGGCAACTCCTAAACAGCTCTCACGGAGGTTCCCGTTTCTAGAGTCCTTGACAATAAAAGGGAAGCCACGCGCCGCCATGTATAACTTGATTCCGGAGGACTGGGGTGGGTTTGCAACGCCGTGGGTGGAGGAGATTGCGAAATCTTTCAGTTGCATAAAAGCTGTGCACTTCAGAAGGATGATTGTAAAGGATGAAGATCTTGAACTCTTAGCCCGCGAGCGTGGGTCTGTTCTTCAGGTTCTTAAGCTTGATAAATGTTCTGGATTTTCTACTGATGGGCTTCGCCATATTTGTCGCTCTTGCAGGTATTTTTGTCGTCTTATGGCTTCTATTAATAACGTGTTTAACTGTTAAAATCTCATTAGAGATTGGATTCATTGAGAGTTTAATCTTCACATTTTTGTATAAAAACCTTTTTCTCTAAATTATTTCTGGATTACTCTGTTGTGTTTTTCTTTTTTGGGAAATTGTTATACAGTTAAATTTGTCTTCTCTTCTTTTATTCTTTGCTCTGCTTCAATAATTTGTGAGTGCAAGTTATTAGTAGCGAAATTTACAAATGATCTATCTTTTTTTTTATTATTTAATTTAAGAAGATGAGTGAATCTTTGGCAAATCTTTTATTTGACATCTTTAGAAGTTATCTCTGTTAAAACCCAACGATTCATATTCTTTTTTTCTTGATTTCTATGAATTAATAATTATGAGAGTAACGATGGATTTGGGTGAAATTATTTGACCTTGATGAAATGTTAGGTCCTCAATGTGAATGCTTGAATATATCTAGAAGGTTATGACATTTTCTTGAAATGCACTCAAAGCTATAATTAATCAACAAAAATGGCATTTTTCTACATAATTATGGTGGGGTTTTGATTTTCTGTAGATTACATTATTTTGTGCCATGTTTCCTTCTTTTATTCTTTTTCAGAATTATTTGATGCCATTAGTAGCAATTAACAGAGTGTTGTTTTTTAGCATGAATTACTTCTTGTCGTTGAGCTTCTTTTCTACATCCATCATTCAAGATTCATGATTACATTTGACTATTTTGTTTCACATTCATAGCTTTTGAAAACGTTTAGCATGGGGTATTATTTAAATTCCTTGAAACTGGAAGACTTTATATTGATGTCAGAAAATTCATCAGTTTGACTTCAAATGTCAACGGATCATACTCGTCTAATACAATATCAAACGCATTAATACTTGTTTCTTTTACGTGTCATACATAACAAGCTGTAAAACCCTTTTTGTTATTCTAAATTGTGATTCTAGGAATTATATGCAATTGGACATGTTAAACTTATAGTTTTATGCAATTACAGGAACCTTAGAGTCCTGTTTTTAGAAGAGAGCCAAATATTAGAAAAGGATGGAGAGTGGCTACATGAGCTTGCTATGAGCAACACAGGGGTACTCGAAACATTAAACTTTTACATGACAGATCTTAGCCAAGTTAGTGTTAAAGATCTGGAGCTAATAGCCAAGAAATGTTTGTATCTACTATCTGTGAAGATAGGCGACTGTGAAATCTTGGAGCTTGTTGGATTCTTCAACCATGCTAATTCACTTGAAGAATTTGGCGGGGGTTGTTTCAATGAGCAAGCCGAACTGTATAATCATGTGATGTACCCCCGAAGAGTAACCCACTTAGGTGTGAATTACATGAGTACAAGTGAAACTATCCTTGTGTTACCTTTTGCTTTTCGCCTCAAAAAACTGGATCTCCTCTATGCCCTTCTTGACACCGAAGACCACTGTCGCTTGCTCCAACGGTGCACCAGTTTGGAAATACTTGAGGTACAAACAAAGCTTGATTTTTGGTGTTTAAAAGATGTACATATATACATTATTGTTTCAGTAACTTTTTAGTTGAAAGAACTTGAAATGAACTAATTCTGAATTCAAATATATGAAAAAACAGACAAGAAACGTGATTGGAGACCGAGGAATGGAAGTACTTGCGCAATACTGCAAGAAGCTAAAACGGCTTCGAGTGGAGCGAGGAGCAGATGAACAAGAAATGGAAGATGAAGAAGGTGTCGTTTCTCAAAGGGGATTGACGGCAGTAGCACAAGGGTGTCTAGACTTGGAATATATTGCAGTATACGTATCCGATATCACAAACGCAGCTCTAGAAACCATGGGCATGAACTTGAAAAAACTCAGAGATTTCCGTATGGTGTTACTGGAACGAGAAGAAGTCATCACAGATTTACCACTCGATAATGGAGTCCGATCTTTACTCAGTGGGTGCCAACAACTAAGAAGATTTGCACTGTATCTCCGGCCAGGAGGGCTAACGGACGTGGGTTTGGCTTATATTGGTCAAAACAGCCAAAATATAAGATGGATGTTGCTAGGGTATCTAGGGGAATCTGATACTGGGATTTTAGGGTTCTCGAGAGGATGCCCTAGCCTGCAAAAGCTTGAAGTGAGAGGATGTTGTTTTAGTGAACGTGCACTTGCGATGGCTGTTTTACAGTTGAGGTCTTTAAGATACTTATGGGTACAAGGGTATCGGGGATCTCCGACTGGATGTGATCTGTTGGCAATGGCGCGACCTTTTTGGAATATTGAAATAATTCCTCCAAGAAAGGTTATTGGTGGAGATGGTAAAGAGAAAGAACATCATGCACATATACTTGCTTATTACTCGCTTGCTGGACCTAGAACAGATTTTCCGCCTTCTGTCATCCCACTTGACTCCATTGCTAGATGAATAAACACATGTACATAGGGTTCAGAATTTCAGTGAGGTAAAGTGTTTTTCTTGAACACACGTCATAAATGGTCATCCACAGGGTGATATAATCGGTTCTACTTTGTTTAGTTTTTTTTTTCCTTTTGTTTCTTGTATCATGCAGTTTTCTGTATCGTTACTGTTCATAATGGTTTCCTTTGGGTTGTCGTTACTTTTGGAATGGTAGGCATGTGATAGTTTTGTTATCTTAGAAAGATGTACAATCGATGAGCTAGTGTCGGGATTAATATTGAGTTTTGAAGGACACAAGATATGTTTTGTTGATGTCGTTTGTCTTGTGATTAGCACTAGGATTCTATTTGGAAAATGAAGACCCAAAATATTGAAAGACAATGGAATGTTAGAGAATAAAACTATAGATTCTTCATGAGAATCTATATGCTAAAGACTTGGAACAGTTTTCATATGAATAAGTGAATAACCTTCTGGATGCTTTTGGCAAAACGTCAATTACTGTAGCAAATATTAGAATAACATATATGCTAAAGACTTGAACAGTTTTCGTATGAATAGATGTCGGTGATTTGGTCGTATTCTTATGTTACTGAATCTTGATTATTGCATCAGGATTCTGCTTTTTATTTAAGCAATTGGCTTCAGATTCTTGATAGAATATATTTTTAGAATAAATGTGAATATTTTAGATTGGTTAATATTTTGCAAGTTATCATCTTGCCTATTAGATATGGATTTTCTATAACAAAATTGTGGACAGCAAAGAGCCTGTCAGCGTGGTCTTCTAAGGAATGGTTGGGTTAGCATCCATAGATGGCCTTATATGTCATGGGCTATCCCACTGTCTCTATATTCGACTATGTCTTAGAGTCTTGGACCGACCCATGCATGTAAACGTATATATAAGAGATAGAGATAGGATATATTCAAACGTATCATTGTTATCATCAGATCCATGTATATAGGATCTGGAGTTTATCTCTTATGTGTAATTCGTGCGTATATATGTTGAATACAAAACCGATGAGGGTATTTACGACAATTAACCTTTTTGACTTGGTATTAGAGCCAATCCTAGGGTTCGTCCTTTCTCTATCTTCTTTCGGCTTTTGATCCTCTATCTCATAATCGCCATCACCATGTCTACCATTACCTCTTCTAAAATTGTCACTGCTATCTCCTGTAAGCTTACTTGAACCAATTTACTGTTATGGAAGGCCCAAGTCATACCCATACTAGGGGGTGTCCTACTCTATGGATACCTTGATGGCACTACACCAAAACCCAATGCAAAAATAACTTCCGGACCGTCACATAAGTCAAAGAAAAAGACAATCCCATGTACAACACATGGTTCATTCAAGATCAAGCACTCATTGGGGCTCTTCTGTCCTCCATGATAGAAAATGTGTTTGCTTAACTCAAAAGATGTACGAACTCGTCCTACGAGTTATGGACTTCCCTTAACACAATGTTCTCTGCTCAACATCATGGAAACTCCATCCAAATACGTACTCAACTTTCAACTACCAAGAAGGGAGATATGACTTCAGAATACTATCAAAAGATGACTAGTCTCACTACTACTATAGGCCACACCATGATTGATGAAAAAGTGTCTATGGGTGCTCTTGATGTTCGATTTATATCATCTAGAGATCAACTAGCTAATGGTATCACAAAGTCGGTAACTAAGAGCATGTTACAAAGTCTGAGACATAATTTAAACCTTGTTACGGTTAAGATTGAGGGTGAATGTACACGTATAGATAAGAGATAAATATAGGATATTTCAAATGTTTCATTGTTATCATCAAATCCATGTATATAAGATATGGAGTTTATCTTTTATATGTAATTTGTAAGTATATATATTAAATACAAAACCCATGAGGGTATTCACGATAATTAACCTTTTTGACTACCCAATGGTCTACAAGGGCAACAACAATCGCCAAGCCTTCTTGGCATGCGTCCGTCTCTAGCATTTTCTGTCATTGCTTCTTTAACGACTGATATTGAAGTTAATATGCATACTCTTGACATTAACCCTTAGATGAGAATTGGTACATGGATACAAGGGCTACCTCCCACATGACATCCACATTAGGTACTTTATTACCTTATTATAATTCGATCACCTATCAAAACTTCATCGTCCGTAACGACCGATCAATTCTCATTCACGGTTTTGGTCACACTCATTTACCGTCTCCTTTTCCTTGGTTGTCTTTAAACAATGTCCTTCATGCTCCTAGATTTATTAAAAACCTTGTGTCTATTAAAAAGTTTACTTCTAATTATTATTTAACTTTGGAAATTAATGCATTTGGGTTTTTTGTGAATGATCTCAAGACGGAGGTACGTCTCATGAGATGTGAATTCAGGACACTTTTTATCCCATAACATCCACTAAGCCTCTTATCAAGTTATCTTCCACATTTGTTGCGATTTCTTCTTCTTTGTGACACAACCGTTTAGGTTATCCGAGAGCAACTGTGTTTGATCCCCTTAGGAATAAACGTTTATTTCATGTAACAAACTTTTTACTTCAAATGTTTGTCATTCTTGCTCTCTTATCAAGCATATATGTTTGTTTGTTCCTACTTTTACGTCGAATACATTTATGTTGTTTGATAACGTTCATTGTGATCTTTGGACATCCCTAATTACAAGTTCATTTGAATAAAAATATTATTTACTTGTGTTGGAAGATTCTACAAATCTTCCATGGATATTCCCATTAATGCACAAATCTCAAGTATATTATGTGTTTATTAAGTTTCGAGTATATATTTATACATACTCAATTTAATAATGGTCGTTTTCGGGTGTTCTATCACAAAATAGGATATCTTTTTTGGTTCTCATGCCCCCACACTTCATCTCAAAATGGTAAGGCAGAGCATAAGATACATTTCATTAGTAATATGGTTCATACCTTACTTGCTCACACATCTTTACCTCCGTTATTTTGGAATCATGCCCTCAATATGACACCATACCTTCTCCATATTCTACCATCAAAGCTACTTTGTAACACCCATTTCCCCTGTATGTTTTGGGGTTATTCAATGGGGATTAATTAAGTTTTGGGATTTTCTCCGAGTGGCGGGGCGACGAATTTAAGGGGTGTAGCGTGACCATAACACGACGCGACATTTAATGATGCTCGTAACGCGAAGGGCATGATGGGTCAAACCCTAAAAGCCTCGATTTGGGCCTATTTAAGGGCATAATTCTATAGGGTTTCATCATTTTGCCAGCCTCCATCCCCGAAGAACACTCTCTCATCCAAACCCTAGCATCTTTTAGTGCTTTGTGTTCTACTTTGCTTCCTTGATGTGATTCTGAAGAAGAAGTGAGCTTTTGGTGTTAAAGGAAGCAAGTTGCTGAAGTTATTTTCCTTTTTGTGACCTCTTATAGCTCTGTAAGTCTCCAAGATCTAGGTTGTTGGTGGTTTAGCTCTGTAAGTCTTGTCCAAATGATAGATCAAGGTCCCTTAACTCGATCTAGCACGTAAAGTTATGAAATTTACGTGCATGCATGGGACTTTGAGCCTAAAAGGCTCTAAAAAAGACTCTTAAGTTGCATGGGGGCTTCCATGGGTGCAAAAGCAGCCCTTTTCTGCCTTGTAACTCCTTCATGGACCTAGATCCGAAGCCTCAACCCCCAACCATGCTTGCAATCATGGTTGGTTACCAAAAATGGCTTATAAAAGCCCTAAATCTCCCCAAAAAGGGATCTAACAAATGAACAAGCAAGGTATCGACTTTATACCTTCTGGGAACTACAAATTATGCACAAACTTGAACTCTCTTGGTCTTCTCTTGATTCCTCTAGGCTTTTCCTTCTTCTTTGAGTTCAAAATCACCAAAAAGCACCACAAATGCCTTAGCTCTTTACACAAACGGTTAGGATTTGCTATGGGGGGTTTCTGGAAGCAATAGGGACGAAGGGTGGCTGGATGGGATGCTTAAATAGGGTGCAAACCCTTAGATTAGGGTTTATCCAGTCAGAGTCTACTCGTCGAGTCTGGAAGCCGACTCGCTGAGTCCGTCATTTAAATCTCGTATCAAATCCGCTTCTACTCGACGAGTTGGGCCTTCAACTCGTCGAGTCCCATGCCAAAAATGCAAAATACTTAAATAAAATACATAACAGGAACCAGGTGCTAAAATCTCCCCCACTTATTTTAGACTTCGTCCTCGAAGTCTGCTGCTCGTTCCTGGAAACGTTCAAGGTAATGCTCCATCATCTCATCCACCGGCTCGCAAGTCCACTTTGAGCCCTTCCGGTGCTGCCATTGCACCTTCACCAGCTCGACCCTCTTGTTTCTCAGATACTTTGACTTCCAGTCAAGGATCGGCATAGGCCGTTCAATGTAATTCAGGCTATCATCGACCTAAATATCCTCTAAGGGCACTACTATTGAGTCGTCCACTAGGCACTTCCGCAGCTGGGAGACATGGAGAATGTTGTGGATTTGACTGAGTTCAGCTGGCAGATCTAGCATGTACGCCACCTTGCCCACCTGGGCTAAAACCCTGAACGGTCCAATGTACCTGGGGCCCAACTTGCCCGGTTTCCTGAATCGGATGATGCCCTTCCATGGTGACACCTTCAGGAGAACCATATCCCCGACCTGGAACTCCAGGTCTGATCGTCGCTTGTCGGCATAACTTTTCTGCCGACTTTGAGCAGTCTGAAGCCTTCTTCGGACCTGCTAAATCCTCTATGTCGTCTTGAGCACCACTTCAGTGCTCCCCATGACCCTCTGGCCAACCTCACCCCAACATATCGGGGTCCTGCACTTCCTCCCGTATAACATCTCGAAAGGGAGGACGGTCAATACTCGTATGGTGGTTGTTGTTATACCAGAACACATCTAATGGGAGGTAAGTATCCCAACTACCACTAAAGTCTAACACACACGCCTACAGCATATCTTCCAGGGTCTGGATGGTCCGCTCACTTTGACCATCTATCTGCGGGTGAAATGCAGTGCTAAAGTGCAGACGAGTACCCAACTCGTCATGGTAATATCTTCCCACTTCCAAAGGGGAATATCCAACGGCTGCATCTTGTCGTGTGGCCTCTGGTGCTCGGCCTTGACCTTCCTACAGGTCAAGCATCGCTCCACATACCATGCTACACCCCGCTTCATGCAGGGCCACCAATAGTCTAGACAAAGATCCCTATACATCTTTGTTGCCCCGGGAGTGATAGAAAACATGGACTTGTGCGCCTCCTCCAACAATGTCTGACGCACGCCTCCATGATAGGGGACCCACACCCTATGGTGAAGAGTCAACAATCCTCGGCTATCATAGTCGAAGGAGGAAACCTGACCCACAATACGCCCACTCTTCCGATGTTCCTCCTTCATAGCCTCCTGATGGGCCTCTCGGATCTGCTCTAGCAACGGAGTCACCACGGTCATCCGTATGCAGATATCCCTGATCGGTGCTGCCTTGCGGCTAGCGTGTCTGCCACCACATTGGCCTTCCCCGGGTGGTAAAGGATCTCGCAATCATAATCATTCACTACGTCCAACCACCGACGCTGCCTCATGTTCAGATTCGGCTGATCCGTGAGGTACCTCAAACTCTTGTGGTTCGTATAAATGGTATAACGGTCCCCATAAAGGTAATAACGCCAAATCTTGAGGGCGAACACAACAGCCCTCAACTCCAAATTATGCGTCAGATAGTTCGCCTCATGAGGCTTCAGATGCCTTGAAGTGTAGGCGATGGCATGCCCTCTCTGCATCAATACAACGCCCAAACCCGAAATAGACGCGTCACAGTACACAACATAATCCTCTACGCCCTCTGGCAGGGCTAAGATCGGCACCTCGCACAATCTCTGTTTCAATGTCTCAAACGTTGCCTACCGCTCAGGCCCCCAATGAAAGACTACGGTTTTCTTCGTCAGCCGCGTCAAGGGTACGACTATCTTGGAGAAATCCTGGATGAATCTCCGATAGTAGCCGGCTAATCCCAGGAAACTCCGAATCTCAGATGGAGACTTCGGAACCTCCCATCTCATCACGGCCTCCACCTTGGCCGGGTCGACCAGAATGTCGTTCTGGTTGACAAGGTTCCCATGAAACTGCACCTCGCGCAACCAGAACTCACACTTGGAGAACTTGACGTACAAGCTCTCCCTCCTCAGGGTATCCAAAACCTCTCACAGATGCTCCTCATGCTACTCCTACGTCTTGGAATAAACCAAGATGTCATCGATGAAAACTATCACAGACCGATCCAACATCGGTCTGCACACGTGGTTCATGAGATCCATGAACGCGGCAGGAGCATTGGTGAGCCCGAAAGGCATCATCACGAACTTATAATGGTCATAGCGTGTCCGGAACGCGGTCTTCTGTACATCCTCCTCTATGACCCTCATCTGATGATATCCTGAATGCAGATCAATCTTAGAGAACCAAGATGCTCCCTGCAGTTGGTCAAAGAAGTCATCAATCCTCGGAAGTGGGTAACGGTTCTTCATCGTTACCTTGTTCAACTCCCGATAGTCTATACACATCCGATGCGACTTGTCCTTCTTCTTCACAAACAGAATCAGGGCTCCCCAAGGCGAGCTACTCGGTCTGATGAATCCCTTGTCTAGCAGCTCCTGCAGCTGCGTAGATAACTCTTATATCTCGAGGGGAGCCAACCGATATGGTGCCTTGTCTATCAAAGCCGCACCAGGGACTAGGTCGATCCTGAACTCCACCTGCCTCTCTAGAGGTATCCCAGGCAACTCCTCAGGGAATACATCCGCAAACTCTCATACCACGGGCACATCGCCCATCGTCGCCTTACCCGTTTCTCGGGTATCCATAACATACGCGACGTACTCGACACAACCCTGTTGTAGGTAGCGTCTAGCCCTTGTTGCTGAATACACTGTGGGTCCACGATGTGGTCTCTCACCGTGGATCACCAAATCTCCCCCACCTGGGGTCCTGACTCGCACTAGCTGTTGTGCACAATCTATCACCTCCCCATTAGGGCCCAACCAGTCCATGCCTATAACCACCTTGTTCCCACACAACGGAATGGGAACCAAGTCTACCAGGTAACGCTCCTCGAATAACCTCAACACACAATCTCGGAAAACTGTTGATGTTCGCACCGATCGATCATCGGCAATCTCTACCTCTAAAGGGCAATCCAACATGCCCAAAGACTCAGAAAACCTCTTGCTGAGCGCAAGAGAAATAAAAGATCGAGTGACACCTGAATCAAACAACACCTGTACCGGAATACCGTTCACATGGAACAATCCTAAACATGTATATACAGAGCATATATCAATATCATAAACATCATATAAATAGATCAGAGGGGAATAATCATACCCATCACCACATTGGGTGCGGCACATGCCTTCTCGGTAGTCAACTGGAAGGCCCGACTCCTCACCACTGGAGCCTCTGCCTTGCCCTGCCGGCCATCAGTAATTCGTAGGGTCGCTGGAGCCGGCTCCTTCACTGGTGTTGTTGCTGTCATCTGGGGGCAATTGGCCTTCTTATGGCCCCTCTGGTTGTAGTGAAAACACAGCAACTCGGATGTCTGAATAGTGGGTGCAGGGGCAGTACAATCCCTGCTGAAGTGCCCCATCTTACCGCACTTGTAGCAACCCGACGATCCCAACCTACACGCTCCCTTGTGCGGCCTGTCGCATTTCCTGCAACGGCCCTGTCCTGACTGGCCTTTCGGCCTACCATCTGATCCCTTGGGCTTCTTCCCCGAAGCCCCAGTCGTTTGCCCTTCCTCTACCTTCCTCTTCTGGATATGCTCCGGATCAATCTCCCTCTCCCTTGCCCTGGCAATCATGGAATCCAAGGTAGGGCAAGCTGAAAAACTAACATGCTCTCAAATATCAGCTCATAACATGTCATGGTAGCGGGTCCTCCTCATGTCCTCATCTCCCGCATACTAGGACACCAATAATGCCCTCTCCCGGAACTTGGCGGTGATCTCCGCCACTGTCTCAGTCGTCTGTCTAATATCCAGGAACTCCCTGGCCAACTGCTGAAGCTCCACCGTAGGTGCGAACTCAGCCCTAAACCAGGTCACAAAATCCGGCCATGTCATAGCCTCAACAGCCGAGGCTCCTAGAGAGTCACCAACCGACTCCCACCAATCTTTGGCCCTGTCTCTTAAGCACATTGTTGCATATCTCACCTTCGACCCCTCGAGGCAGAAGTTGGTCAACTGTGCAGACTCAATATCTGCAATCCATCGCCTGGCTGCAATGGGGTCCTTTTCCCTATGGAAATCCGGCACACCACTGCCCCTGAAGTCCTTAAAGGACAGTGTGCGTGATCCCGACTAGCTGGTCGCCATGTCACTCTTGAACGCCCGGAGGCGATCCTCCATCAGCTCGACAATCCCTTCCTTGATCGACCCAAAGATGACCGGGGTCGCATCAAGGATGCCTCTAGTGATCTCGGACGCGATGAACTCGCGTAGCCTCTCATCCACTACTTCGGAACCTGAGCCCGAACCCGATCCCTCTTCTGAGCTGCCAACTGCTAGCCTCGGACGTAGTACCACCATTCTGTAATACATAATGACAACCGTCAGTGATATTGATACATCTAGAGGGATCACATCCATCACAAGTTCCCTGGTCTTGCCTCAGCCTTCCTCGATTCAAGTACAGATCCTCTGCTTTCAGTAGTACGGGCCCATACTACCTTCCACATATATCCGTACTTTCCTCAAGAACCGCCTTGACTCCACCAAGTCCCTTTTACTACTACTGATCTCTGCTATTCCCATCCTAGGCTCGCCCTAGGGTACCTCTGACTCCACCCTAACCAGTCCTCAGTTGCTGAAGGCCTCTTTGTAATGCCAATTAGCCATTACCTGAATACAATCACATGCAACGAGGCCCGAATAATCCTTCGAGTAAGGGACTCATCTCTACAACGGTTAGGACTCAAACAAGAGCTGCGAAATATGGTCAAATCCAATCCTCTAAGATTATCCAACCCTGATCACACGTGACTTTAATGTATTCACCTAATAGCTAATTCCCATCACTCAGAGTCCCAAAGCAAGCAACATTCAGACAAAAGGGAACGATCTCAAGCAATCTTATCCTCATAACAAGAAACTGTACTAGCATACAATGTTAAGCTCATACTATAAGGCATAACCTAAACAGGCTATCCTACTACTGTCTACTCAATACTAGCATGCAATTCTCATAAGTTGAAACACATAAAGTAGGCATATAAGGCATCATTCCTAGATCCTTAGTCCTATTCTAGCATGTTGTTCTACTAAAGCTGATAAACATAACATAAACTTGTATGGGTACTTTGGGGAATACTTACTTGAGCTCGGCCGGTCACGCACATCACACAATTCGTTATTTCTCAAAACTCCTTTAACTTATCTTTTAGAAAACCATTTTCTTGTAAAAGCTTTTAATCCCTCGATTTGAGTCCGGACACCCCCGAGGGTGTGTCCGAATCCCTCAAACCAAGGCTCTGATACTAAATTTTAACATCCCAAGTTTCAAGTCCAAAAGTTTCATTTTAATTAACTGAGTATAAAAACATTCATAAGAAAACTATGTAAAAATATATCATTTCGTAAATCAACATATCATGTCTGAAAACCTAAATCATAAAGTAGCAACATGTCAGAGTACAATCCCGGAATATCTCAGGTGCGGAAAATCAATGTGTGTATGATGTGCTGCTACCGCGCCAGCTCCTTCCCCTTCGATGAAGAGGTACCTGAAACCAAAACTGTAAACTATAAGCACGATGCTTAGTGAGTTCCCCCATCGTACCATATACCATACAATCACATAGCATACATACTGTCGGGCAATTCTTGGGTGCCCGACCTACCCGGTACGACCATTCTGGGGTGCCGACCTACCCATGTCAAGCCATTCTGGGGTGCTGACCTACCCGTCGGTCCTAACAACCGACCCTCAGGGACTATTCCACCCCCTATTAATACTATCACATATATCATAACATCGACATACTATCAGACATATATGGGGTGTCCGAACTACCCATCGGTCCTAACAAACGAACTTGGGGACTATTTCCTTCCTACTACCACTATCACATATAACATATCATGCCAGCGTATAAACATATCATCACATACTGTCATACATATCTGGGATGCCTGATCTACCCTTCGGTCCTAACAACCGAACTCTACTACTGTCACATATAACATATCAAGCCAGCATATAACATATCAGGTAGTAGCAAACCTAGATGATATCACAAAGACGATCATCTAACATACAAATCCTACTGGTGGGACGGCATTGTGGCCGTAGACCCACCACTACTGGAAGGTAACTCACCTTGAACGAGTAGCTGTTGATAATCTGCGCGGGAAATCTCTGTCTGTTGCTGCTCCGGAAATCCTCTGGCTACAATCCCCACAAAACACTTAGTCAGAGTCTGATATCTATTCTTAAGGTAAAATGACCATTTTACTTGTAACATCCCAAAATTCAGGTAAAGCTATTTAACCCTTCTCCTTTTCCCAAGTTGTCAAGTTAAGCCCCTTAAATAAAATGTTAGGCTAGTGAGTACGTTGGGCGTACTGAGGAGTACGCTGCGTGTAACGCTCGTAGATCCGGGATAGTCAATTTAGAGACGATAAGCATCAAAAATGAATTTTGGATGGAATATTATTTATAAGGATTAATCTTAACCAAGTTGTAGTATATGTCACAAGGTTTCCATGCATATAAAGAACGCCAAAATTTGAGTTATAACGAGGAAGTTATGACCTGTCGAAGTTTCGCGACAGAACCGGTACGACCTAGCGCGACGTAAATAGTGAATTTAAGGTAGATAGATATCTATCCTTAGTAATCTAAACGAGAGTCGAAGATGTCTTCGATAGTAGTCCAACGATAAAAAGGCAGACGAAAACGGAGTTCAGATGAAGGAGTTATGAATTTCGAACGGAGTTTTCCTGCCCCGGCCTACTAAAGATAATATATAAGTAATATATTTATAATATATTAAAAATAAATTCAAAATTAACCAATGGATTCTAAAAGAGAGTTGTAGAGCATAATCTCACCTACGCGTCGATATAAAGAACGTCGAAAACGGAGTTCGTATGCGAAAGTTATGAATTTCTGAAGTTCGGGGCGCGAAACCCCAAAACTGTCAGATACCACGACGTGGCAAGTCTTCTGACACCTCCGGGAGTCCCCCAGATGCAACTTGCGATGATGCATGTAGTGACGACCAAGCCCACGACGTGGAAAAAGGTGCCATGACTTGGCAAGGGCCAGTTTTGCCCTATAAATAGATTTGAAGGGCCAGCCGAGTTTGGTTGCTCATTCTCTCATCTCTCACCTATATTGCATCGATTTACGTGCAAAGAAGTACCCCCGAATCCCCGGTATCAACCCCGAGACCCGAAGCAAGTCCCGAAGTCCGAAGATCCCGAAAAGAAAAGAGTTTCCGAGCCGAAGCTCTGCCCAGGAGAAACCCGGTGTGTGAAGTGATCCCTGTTTCACCAAAGAATACTACTTCTACAAGCCGTAGTGATGTCCGATCATCTTCTGATCAAGTGAGTGTATAGTCCCTTTCATAAACACGATTATAATACAAGTATTGTTTGAATGTATTAAGTATATGTTTTGGGTGAGTGTGTGGTCACTTTCTTCTAACACATAAATATTAAGTATTTGCTATGAAATACATGTTATGTGTTTATATATTGTTGTTTATTTGAGATGTTGGTGGAATGGATGAACTATATAGGTTTTAATGAGTTAAACTGTATATGTATTTTGTAACTATAAATATGTTGGGTAGGACATGGGTAGATGAGATCCGTGAGTATGGATCAGATCAAGAGATTATTTTAGATCCGTGAGTAGGAATCAGATCAAGAGGCTAGTTTTAGATCTGTGAGTATGGATTAGACCAAGAGGTTAGTTTTAGATCCGAGAGTAAGGATCAAGTAAAGAGATAAACTTGTTATTAGTCCAGGAGTATGGATTAAGACTAAGTTAATTGTCCCTAGTCCGGAAGTATGGATTGGGCACAGTTATAGATCCGGGAGTATGGATCAGATATGGATTAAGATTAAGTTAATTGTCCCTAGTCCAGGAGTATGGATTGGGCACAGTTATAGATCTGGGAGTATGGATCAGATATGGATTAAGACTAAGTTAATTGTCCCTAGTCCGGGAGTATGGATTGGGCACAATTATAGATCCGGGAGTATGGATCAGATCAGGATTAGGGTATAGTTAATTGTCCCTATTCCGAGAGTATGGAATGGGCACAATTATTGATCCGGGAGTATGGATCAGATCAGGAGGTTAGTTTTAGATCCGTGAGTATGGATGAGGTAGTTTTAGATCCGTGAGTATGGATCAGGTGAAAAGGTAGTTTTAGATCTGTAAGTATGGATCAGGGGAAAAGGTTAGTTTTAGATCTGTGAGTATGGATCGGGTGAAAAGGTTAGTTTTAGATCCGTGAGTAGGGATCAGGTAAAGAGGAAAACTTTAGATACGAGAGTTTAGATCGTGTCGTTGTGAGGATCGATGGGGTGGGATAAGAGTTGCCTTTATATGGTGAAAATGTACAAGTTTGAATGTTCTATACTTATAAATATATGATATAACATTGTGGGATGAAAACCCTATATGCTCACTAGGCACCCAAGCCTGACCCACTCAGTTTTCTTTGTATCACAAGTATCGATACGAAGACATATTTCACGGTGAGATTTAAAGGAGATATAAATCATTAGTGTAATTAAATGTAAGTTCTGTTTATGCTTATATGTCTGTATCGGAACATGACATCCCGAGGTTTTATTATTAAATGAAAATACATTTTCTTTGAGAAATGTTTTGATAAGTTATTATCATATCTTGTTTTAGGAACAAATTCCACAACCGTTTTCTATAAAAGATTACTCTGATTTAAAAAAAACAAAGCATAAACAAATCGGTCTTTTCTGGTCGTGAAATTGGGGATGTCACACTGCGCGTACTCGCACGCTTAATTTGGACGCGGACTCACCTGGGTATGCTGGGCGTACCCAGGGTTACGTTGGGCGTAGCAAGCCCAGGTGTAAACCCTAATTTGGTGCTTGTGCATTATAAAAGGAATGTTATGGCCTTGACCTCAGCCTCCATTCCAGAGAGTGAAACCCTAATAGAGAGTCCTCCTTCATTTCTAGCTAGTGTGTTGGTGTTCTAAGCTTCTAAGTGTCATTTTATGGTGGTGGAAGAGAAGAAGAGGCCATTTTGGAAGCTAGAAGTTTGTGGGAAAGAGTAGATCCAAGCTTTTCAGAGGTTGGAGCTTCTTCCTGAGGTAAAAAGCTCAAAACTTGCCTTGTCATTTGTGTTGTGTGCTTCTTGGACCAATTTCTAGGGTTTTTGGTCCCAAGATGGAGACTTTATGATTAAATGGTCTCCATTAGCCTAGATCTATCATATTTCAGGACTATAAGAGTTGAATGTTCATAAAAATGCAATCTTCGACGTAAATATTGAGCTATGCATGAGATCTAGACCTTTGGAGGAAAAAGGAAAGGTGTTAGAGGGTGTAGGGACCTTTACAGCCATGCAAAGGCTTAAAGGTTCCGACTTTATGGGATAAGAGGCTTTATGTGTTCCAGTTGTATGAGGACTTGCATGCTAGTTGTTGAGTAAACAGTAAGTAGGATAGCCTGCTTAGGTTATGCCTGGTAGTATGAGCTTAGCACTTTATGCTAGCTCAATTCCTGAGAGTAGATAGAGTTAATTGAGATTGTTACCCTTATCTGAATGCTGCTTGCTTCGTGCTACGTGGGACTCTGAATAATGGGAGTTAGCCATTAGGCGAATGCGTCACGTCACATGTGATCAGGGTTGAATAATCTTAGAGTGTCGGATTTGATCCTACTGCGCAGCTCTTGTTTGAGTCCAACCGTTGTAGGGATGAGTCGGGTACTCGAAGGATTATCTGAGTCTCGTCACATGTGATGGTATTCGGGTAATGGCTAATTGGCATTACAAGGAGGCCTGCAGCAGCTGAGGACGGGTTAGAGTGGAATTAGAGATTTCCCTAGGGCAAGCCTAGGATGAGTATAGTAGTGATCAGCAGTAGTGAAAGGGATCTGGTGGAGTCGAGGCATTCCTTGAAGAAGGTACAGATAGATGTGGAAGGTAGTATGGGCCCGTACTACTGAAAGCAGAGGATCCGTACCCAAACCAAGGAAGGCCAAGATAAGACCAGGGAACTTGTAAGTAGTTATGATCCCTCAGGGAGTATCAGTATCACTAATGATGGTTGTGATGTATTGCAGAATGGTGGTACTTCGATCGAGGCCGGTAGATGGCGGTTTAGGAGAGGGGTCGGGTTCAGGATCAGGTTCCGAGCTGGTTGATGAGGGACTACGCGAGTTCATCGCGTTAGAGATTACCAGAGGCATCCTTGAGTCGACCCCCATTATCTTCGGGTCGATCAAGGAAGGGATCATCGAGTTGATGGAGGATCGCCTCGAGGCGTTCAGGAGCGATATGGCATCTGGTCAGTCAGGATCTCGCACGCTGTCCTTCAAGGACTTCAGGGGCAGTGGTGCGCCGGATTTCCATGGGGCGAAAGACCCCATTGTTGCCAGCGATGGATTGCAGACATCGAGTCTGCCCAATTGACTAGCTTCTGCCCCGAGGGGTCGAAGGTGAGGTATGCAGCAGGATGTTTACGGGACCGAGCCCGGGATTGGTGGGAGTCTGTGGGCGACTCGTTGGGAGCCTCAACTATCGAGGCGATGACCTGGTCGGACTTTGTGACCAGGTTCAGGGCAGAGTTTGCGCCGGCTGTCGAGCTTCAGCAGCTGGCCAGGGAGTTTCTGGATATGAGACAGACGACGGAGACTGTGGCGGAGATCACTGCCAAGTTCCGGGAGAGGGCTTTATTGGTGCCCCAGTATGCTGGTGACGAGGACATGAGGAGGACTCGGTATCATGATATGCTACGAGCTGACATCCGGGAGCATGTTAGCTTTTCGGCTTGCCTTACCTTGGACTCCATGATTGCCAGGGCGAGGGAAAGGGAGATAGATTTGGAGCACATCCGGAGACGGAAACTAAAGGAGGGTCAGGAAGGAGGGGCTTCGGGGAAGAAGCCCAAGGGATCAGACGGTGGGCTGAAAGGCCAGTCAGGACCGAGCCGATGCGGGAAATGCGGCAGGACGCATGTGGGGGCATGTAGGATGGGATCGGTAGGCTGCTACAAGTGCGGCAAGGCAGGGCACTTTAGTAGGGATTGTACTACTCCAGTTTCAACTATTCATACATCAGAGTTGTTGTGTTTTCACTACAACCTGAGGGGCCACAAGAAGGCAAATTGCCCCCAGTTGACAGTTGCAGCGCCAGTGAAGGCGCCAGCTCCAACGACCCTGCGGATCACGGATGGTCGGCAGGGCAAGGCAGAGGCTCCAGTGGTGAGGAGCCGGGCATTTCAGCTGACTACCGAGGAGGCACGCGCCGCACCGGATGTGGTGACGGGTATGATTCTTTCCCTCTATCTTATTTTCATGATGTTATGTTATTGATAGGTGCTCTGTATGTATATGTATGCATTAGGATCGTTCCATGTGAACAGCCTCCCAGTTCAGGTGTTATTTGATTCGGGTGCATCCCGATCATTCGTTTCCCTTGCGCTTAGCAAGAAGTTTCATGAGCCATCAGGCGAGTTAGATTGCCCTTTGGAGGTGGAGATTGTTGATGATCGATCGGTGCGAGCATCGATGGTATTTCGAGATTGCGTGCTGCGTTTGTTCGAGGAGCGCTATTTGGTAGATTTGGTTCCCATACCGTTGCGTGGGAACAAGGTGATCATTGGCATGGATTGGTTGAGCCCTAATGGGGCGGTGATAGATTGCGCGCAGCAGCTAGTGCGGGTCAGGACCCCAAGCGGGGGAGAGTTAGTGATTCATGGTGAGAGGCCCCAGTATGGACCCGCTGTATGTTCAGCAGCGAGGGCTAGGCGCTACCTTCAGCAGGGATGCGCAGGATATGTCGCGTATGTGATGGATACCCGGGAGGCGGGTAAGGCGACCGTGAGCGAAGTTCCGGTGGTCCGAGACTTTGCAGATGTTTTCCCAGAGGAGCTTCCTGGGATACCTCCGGAGCGACAGGTGGAGTTCCGGATTGACCTCGTTCCCGGTGCGGCTCCGATAGCCAAGGCACAGTATCGGTTGGCTCCTCCCGAGATGTAAGAGTTGTCTACGCAGCTGCAGGAGCTGCTAGACAAGGGGTTTTTTCGTCCGAGCAGTTCACCCTGGGGAGCCCCGATTCTGTTTGTGAAGAAGGACGGGTCGCATCGGATGTGTATAGATTATCGGGAGCTGAACAAGGTAACGGTGAAGAACCGTTACCCGCTTCCGAGGATTGATGACCTCTTTGACCAGCTTCAGGGAGCATCTTGGTTCTCCAAAATTGATTTGCGTTCGAGTTATCATCAGATGAGGGTCAGGGAGGAGGATATGCAGAAGACCGCGTTTCGGACGCGCTATGGCCATTATGAGTTCGTGGTGATGCCGTTTGGGCTCACCAATGCTCCTGCCGTGTTCATGGACCTCATGAACCGCGTATGCAGACCGATGCTGGACCGGTCTGTGATAGTCTTTATCGATGATATCTTGGTATATTCCAAGACCCGGGAGGAACACGAGGAGCATCTGAGGGAGGTGTTGGAGACCCTGAGGAGGGAGAGCTTGTATGCCAAGTTCTCCAAGTGTGAGTTTTGGTTGCGCGAGGTGCAATTTCTTGGACACCTCGTCAACCAGAACGGGATTCTGGTCGATCCGGCCAAGGTCGAGGCCGTGATGAGATGGGAAGTTCCGAAGTCTCCATCTGAGATTCGGAGTTTCCTGGGATTGGCAGGCTACTATCGGAGATTTATCCAGGATTTCTCCAAGATAGCCGTGCCCCTGACACGGCTGACGAAGAAAGCCATGGTCTTTCGGTGGGGGCCCGAGCAGCAGGCTGCTTTTGAGACGCTGAGACAGAGATTGTGTGAGGCGCCGATCTTAGCCCTGCCCGAGGGCGTAGAGGATTTTGTGGTTTATTGTGATGCGTCTATTTCTGGGTTGGGCGCGGTACTGATGTAGAGGGGGCATGTCATTGCCTACGCTTTGAGGCAGCTCAAGCCTCACGAGGCGAACTACCCGACGCACGATTTGGAGTTGGGGGCGGTGGTCTTTGCCCTCAAGATTTGGCGACATTACCTCTACGGGGTTCGATGTACCATCTACACGGACCACAAGAGTTTGATGTACCTCATGGATCAGCCGAATCTGAACATGAGGCAGCGTCGGTGGTTGGACGTGGTGAAGGATTATGATTGCGAGATCCTTTACCACCCGGGGAAGGCCAATGTGGTGGCCGATGCGCTTAGCCGCAAGGCGGCGCCGATCAGGGACGTCTGCTTGAGGATGACCGTGGTGACTCCCCTGTTGGAGCAGATTCGGGAGGCTCAGCAGGAGGCTATCAAGGAGGAGCATCGGAAGAGCGAGCGCGTGGTGGGTTAGGTTTCCTCCTTTGATTATGATAGCCGAGGACTATTGACACTACACCGTAGGGTGTGGGTGTCGTATCACGGAGGCGTGCGCCAGATTTTGTTGGTGGAGGCGCACAAGTCCCGATTCTCTATTCATCCCGGGGCGACAAAGATGTATAGGGATCTTCGTCTGGATTACTGGTGGCCCTGCATGAAGCGGGATGTGGCATGGTACGTCGAGCGGTGTTTGACCTGCAGGAAGGTCAAGGCCGAACATCAGAGACCGCATGGCAAGATGCAGCCATTGGATATTCCACTGTGGAAATGGGAAAATATCACGATGGATTTTATCACGAAGCTTCCCAAAACCGCACGTGGAGTGGATTCGATTTGGGTCATCGTGGATAGATTGACCAAGAGTGCTCACTTTATTCCGATTCAGGAGAGCATATCGGCCGAGAAATTGGCCGACATCTATATCAGGGAGATTGTGGCACGGCATGGAGTGCCAGTATCGGTGATCTCGGACAGGGATGTGCGTTTCACTTCCAGATTTTGGAAGAGATTCCATGACGAGTTGGGCACTCGTCTGCATTTTAGCACCGCCTTTCACCCGCAGACGGATGGCCAGAGCGAGCGGACCATCCAGACTCTGGAGGATATGTTGCGGGCGTGCGTGCTAGACTTCGGTGGTAGCTGGGATACCTATCTTCCCCTGGCCGAGTTCTCATACAACAACAGCTACCACACAAGTATTGACCGTCCTCCATTTGAGTTGTTGTACGGACGAAGGTGCAGGACCCCGATATGCTGGGGTGAGCTTGGCCAGAGAGTCATGGGGAGTACCGAGGTGGTGCTCGAGACGACCGAGAGGATTCAGCAGGTCCAGAGCAGGCTTCAGACTGCTCAGAGTCGGCAGAAAAGTTACGCCGACAAGCGTCGATCCGACTTGGAGTTTCAAGTCGGGGACATGGTTCTCCTGAAGGTGTCGCCTTGGAAAGGCGTCATCCGATTCAGGAAGCGGGGCAAGTTGGGCCTGAGATTCATCGGACCGTTCAGGGTTGAAGCCCGGGTGGGCAAGGTGGCGTATAGGTTGGATCTGCCAGCCGAGCTCAGCCAGATCCACAGCACTTTCCATGTCTCTCAGCTGCGAAAGTGTTTAGTGGACGATTCCGCGGTAGTGCCGTTGGAGGATATTCAGGTTGATGACAGCCTGAATTACATTGAGCGCCCAATCGCAATCCTCGACAGGAAGTCGAAGGATTTGAGGAACAAGAGGGTGGAGCTAGTAAAGGTGCAATGGCAGCACCGCAAGGGTTCGAAATGGACTTAGGAGCCAGTGGACGAGATGATGGAGCACTACCCCGAGCTGTTTCGGGATCGAGCAGCAGACTTCGAGGACGAAGTCTAAAATAAGTGGGGGAGATTTGTAGCACCCGATTCCTGGTATGTATTCGTGGTTATTAAATCTCTTTATTTTGCATAATTAGCCTTCGACTCGGTGAGTTGAGGGACAGACTCGCCGAGTAGAAGCGGGTCTAGACGCGGGATTTACTCGGTCTACTCGGCAAGTAGACCCTGTCTGGACTGAAACCCTAACCCGGGTGTTTGCACCCTATTTAATCGACTTAACCCAGCCTCCACTTCCCTTAGCACTTCCAGAGACCTGTAGAACGAAACCCTAGCCTCCTTTGTGCCCTTATGAGTGATTGTTAGCATTTTGAAGGTGATTTGGGGCTTGGGAGAAGAAGGAGAAGATTGTAGAAGTGCAAGAAGGGAAGAAGATCCGGAATCTGCCTTGTGAAAGGCTTCTATTCAGGTAGAAAAGACCCTAACTTGATCTCTAGCTTGTTAGTCCCCTTTTTGTCCCTAAGAAAAGAGGTTTTAAGCCCTAAAAACCTAAATCTCTAGGTGTTTATGGCTAATGTCTTGCATGAACTTCGGATGTGGACCTTTTGGACTTCATAGTAGTATAAAGTCTCTGTGGTTGAGGTAGTGGAAGTCCCCAATGAGCATAGGACCTCTTGTATAGCTTGGAAGTGCATGTTTGAGCTCATAGGGCCATGCATGCACGTAAAGTTTACAACTTTACGTGGTAAATGAGCCCTAGGACCATGGATCCGTGGTCTGGAAGTGTTGCATGTCCCAGATCTGGCCTACTCAGGAAGTGGGTCGAAGGACTCGGCGAGTCCCAAAGTGGAACTCGGCGAGTTCTAAGAAGATGGTCGTCGACTCGGCGAGTTGGATGAACAAACTCGGCGAGCCCTATGAAGATTGCCTGGAACTCGTCGAGTAGTTCTTCCAACTCGGCGAGTATTATGAACATCCACAGATCGCGAGGGGTTTAAGCGTCGAGGGTTTAACCCTTCGTACCTGTGCACGGAATTAACCGTATAACGTAGTCCCAAAACCCCAAACCCTCGAATGGGGGTGTTTTGGTGTGGATTGGAAGCGAGCAGGCGACCTTCTCGAGGAACTCGGCGAGTTGCTCGAAGGACTCGGCGAGTTGGTACTCAGGTCGCCCCCAAAATCCCGGATAGCGAGTCAGGGGTGACTCAGTGAGTGAAAAGAGGGACCTGGTGAGTGGGACCGGACCAGTGAGGGACGGACTCGGCGAGTTGCTCTCTGGACTCGGCGAGTCCAGTCAACTGGAAGTTGACCTTAACCTGGTCCTTGATTTGGTGAGGGGTAAAATGATCATTTTACCCAAAGGTCAGTGAGCATTGTTTGATTGAGTACATTGTGGGAATTGCAATCGGAGGGTTTCCGGAGCAACAACAACAGTAGTAGGTGATCAATTCCCACACATACCAGCAGCTATTTCGAGGTGAGTTTCCTTTCCAGTAGGGACGGGTCCAAGGCACCAAGGCCGACCCGTGTAGAAATGCTAGCACTAGGGTGTGGGCCGAGCCCGTATCTCTGGGATTAGTCAAGTATGATATATGTGTTAATATGATAGAGTTGATTATACTTGTTGTCTGCGTGATACTTGTATGTTATGGGTTAGCGGTTGAGTGTGGGCAGGGCCCGTATCTCTCCGAGGTTGGAGTGTGGGCTAGGCCCGTATCTCCCAGATGGCGAAGTGTGGGCAGGGCCCGTATCTTCTCAAGCGTGGGCGAGGCCCGTACCTCCCGGCTAGCGAAGTGTGGGCAGGGCCCATATCTTCCTGAGTGTGGGCAAGACCCGTAACTCCTAGCTGAACATTTGTTGTTATATGTATGCATGGTATGGGGTATTATGGGGGAACTCACTAAGCTTTGTGCTTACAGTTTTCAGTTTTGGTTTCAGGTACCTCCTCAGCGAGGGGAAAGGAGCCGGCGCGGTAGCAGCATGTCACACACACACACTCTCTGGTTTCCGCATTTACGAGATTTCCTGGGATTTATACTCTGATATTATGATGATTGTATGGTTTGATTCTTAGACATGGCTTACGTTTATGTTATGGTTTGACCAATTAATGTTTTTAACAATTAATGTTTCTCTAAAGTAATGTTTTTAAAATGAAATTTTTAGACGTGAAATTTGGGTCGTTACATAAAGTTACGAAATTTACGTGCATGCATGGGACTTTGAGCCTAAAAGGCTCTAAAAAAAACTCTTAAGTTGCATGGGGGCTTCCATGGGTGCAAAAGCAGCCCTTTTCTGCCTTGTAACTCCTTCATGGACCTAGATCTGAAGCCTCAACCCCCAACCATGCTTGCAATCATGGTTGGTTACCAAAAATGGCTTATAAAAGCCCTAAATCTCCCCAAAAAGGGATCTAACAAATGAACAAGAAATGTATCGACTTTATACCTTCTGGGAACTGTAAATGATGCACAAACTTGAACTCCCTTGGTCTTCTCTTGATTCCTCTATGCTTTTCCTTCTTTGAGTTCAAAATCACCAAAAAGCACCACAAATGCCTTAGCTCTTTACACAAACGGTTAGGGTTTGCTATGGGGGTTTCTGGAAGCAATAGGGACGAAGGTTGGCTGGATGAGATGCTTAAATAGGGTGTAAACCCTTAGATTAGGGTTTGTCCAGTCAGAGTCTACTCGTCGAGTCTGGAAGCCAACTCGACGAGTCCGCCATTTAAATCCCGTATCAAATCCGCTTCTACTCGACGAGTTGGGCCTTCAACTCGCCGAGTCCCAGGCCAAAAATGCAAAATACTTAAATAAAATACATGCTAGGAACCAGGTGCTACACGCAATTAACTATTTTTGACGTTACATCTAACTACTAAATCAAACACATCAATTTAGTTAGGACTCGGCCAAACATTTCATATGTCAACACCAAATCTTCGAGGGGCCCATAGATATCTCTTCCCAATTACGAGAAGGAATAAATAAACTTTGCTTACATAGTTTTTTCCTATTTTATAATCATACATGGAAATACCCTTTATTACTACTAGTTATGGATATCGTTTGAGCACACCAATACACAACATATTTTGTAAACAAAACCCCATATGTATCTAGGTTTGTATAATAAAAGATATTGTAGCTTAAATTTACTCGTGACTAGATCCATTAAGTAATTTCTAAGTGCGGGTTGTTCCAATACTGAAAATCTATATTTTCAATTACTCATGCAGCATTAGCGCAATCTCAATTGCCACACCCAAAAAAACTACAATGTCTGTTTTCCAGGTAATATTTTTCCAAGTTAATTATTTTTATTATTATTGAGAAGGCTATGGGTGGGCCACGACATGGTGGCTAAGGCCCTATGACGTGGCAATTGTCTGATGAATGATCGTGAAATGTGACATCCCCATTTTCACGGCTAATTTAAAATTTTTATTTATGCTATTTAATTCAAAGCATGAAACTTATTGCATAATTTGTTCCCAAAACACAATGTATTTCCCAAGAAACTTGTTTCTTTTATATATAAAAACCTTGGGATGTCATCATTTGATACATATACATAACGATAAACATGTTTAAACAGGCCTTACAACAATTTATTATACCATGGCCTACAAACTCCTCAAATCACTTAACATCCTTGGGACGTTGTACAACTACTTGTGATACAAAGAAACTGAGTGGGTCATGCTTGGGAGCCTAGTGAGCACATAAGATTTTCAACCCATAATAATTAAGTTCTTTAGTTATATATTTTACATCAAATAATTTACCCGATTAGCCATTCTCGTTATTCTCACATATTAATCCCAAAATACTGATCTCATGGGACCTAACTATAACATCCGGAACCCTAAGGTATTAATTTATTCAATTATTGCTTTCTGAGGGTCCTCACAACGTGAGGTCTTAGGGATCACGTCGTGAGTGGCTGTTGACCCATTGTCCTGTGTTTTGGAGCCTCACGACGTGAGACATAAGGGTCTCACAACGTGAGTGTGTGTGACAACCCGAATTTTTTTGCTTTAAAAGCCAATCCAATCAACCTTAAGTCAAACTCACTCTTGCTAACATTTGGCATTGTTTAGAGCCTGTTTGAGTTTTCTGAGCCCAATACACTCAAGGAATGAGTGCTAGGAAGTACCATCTAGAACCACTGAACAATGATCAAGCCTAAAACACCAACTTCATGAGTTCACGGCCACCACATTGGAGTTTACGGCCGTAAACTCCATGTGGGCCATAAACTCACCTCATATATGCAAGTTTTGGCCATTTCTTTCATTTCTTTCCTTCTTTGGCTGATTTTCCTCCATTCTCTCTCAAGTACCAACCAACTTTCACCTTAGATCTTCAAAAGTGTAAGTGTTATATCCCTTGATTAGTTGATACATCTTATTAACTAGCTTCATACCTTGATTTCATCCATGAAAATCATGTTTGTTTAGATCTTCAAGAAACACCAAGAACACCAAGAACACACACTTGTGTTCTTGGCCAAAATCGACCCTTTCAAGCTTCTATATCGTGAGTACCCTTCATTATACTTCATATCTACTAGGAAGCTTTGAATTACATCCTTGAAAACATGTATTTCCCAAGAAACACCTGGAGTTTACGGCCCAAGAACATCCTTGGTCGTAAACTCCATGTTGATGCATGTTTGAGCCTTAAACTCTTCCAACAAGCAACCCATTGACCTTGAACTCGTAATGGATGTTGTTAGGACCATAAACCACTCACTTAAGCTTTATGTCCATGATTTATGGCCATAAACTCCTTGTTTGGCAGTAAAATCATGTGCGTTGACCGTAAACACACTTAAGTGTGGCCACACACTTCCTTTTGATCAATCACATGTGATTGATCCCTTCATGTCCAAGTTCCTTAATCCCTTAGGTTGTTTCCTTCATGATTATTTGTATTATACACTAATTAGACACATATATGTATCAATATATGTCATTAGGACTCATTTGTGTACCAGGACTTCATTTGTGGAACTACTCAACCCTTACTTGAACCATTTGGATCACCAACTACAAGGTGAGTTCATACCCCTATATTTTGTCACTTTTAACTGTTTTCAGGGGGGGGAATACAAGTCTAAACACAATAAATTGTGTTTATAATAAATAATACTCTTTAAATGTTGTAAATGACATCAAGTCATCAAAATGCTTTTAAATGTTTGATAAATCTTTTTAACTTATGTTGTGTTTAATTAATGTCTATATGGATATAGTTATACAAGTAGTGTTTAAAGGACTTAAGACTGACTACCAGCTTTAAATCCTTTTCCTTGTTTGGATATGGGTGTAGAGTAAGGTTGCTTGTCCGAGTGTCGTTTAAATACTAATTGTATATCATGTATATGTATATAGATATAAAAGTTCTAGAAGTCAGTTTAATACCTTGGATAGCAATGGTATTCTTTCAGTTCAATTCAGTCAATTAGATACAGAGAACTTACTAGTAACTATAAGGAGTATAGTTAGAGAGTCAATGTTCATTACTTGGTAGATCAATACGTTCACTTGGTAGTTCATGGAAGTCATAGATGTATATAGAGATATAATACTTGTTAGTTATCTATTCAAAAAGTACGAACAATAATACAAACTAAACTGAAAGACCCTAACTTTCGTATTTATGAAAGACCCAAACTTTCATACTCGAAAATATAGTTACTCCAAAACATGCTACTTGCATATTCATAAAAACAATATTTTACATTGATAAAGAGATTTCAAACTACTGGATACAAACCGACTATTTTAAAGTGTTATATATTACATAACTTCCCAGGATTCTATAGTTTTATACATATGGGAGTGCAAAATACAATAGTTTCAAACTATTCATAAGCTTCTATCGATACAATAGTTTCAAACTATTCAAAAATCTTCTACTAGTATATAACTATACTGGATGCTTATCTCTTGCAATTTATTAAACATTGAGAGGGTAAGCGGTGACACTTAGTCAGTTCAATAATAGATACAATATAACGTTATGCTATATATATATATATATATATATATATATATATATATATATATATATATATATATATATAGAGAGAGAGAGAGAGAGAGGGAGAGAGACTTTAATATGACAGATGCAAAGAGGAACAAGGAACAACAAGGGCATATGTGAATCATGTGACAAACATTCCATATCAATCATTGATTTGATTTAAAGATATACAATCAATGAGACATAACAATTTCCATGCTTGATATACATCAATAAAGCTTTGGCCCAAACGGCACAGAAGATATACAACTTCGGATTAACATTTTGGTAGATTTCAGGCTTAAAGCCTTGTCTAACCTTCTGCCAATACCATAGAATATAATTCATTCTCTTACGGAGACATGTTCTACATGGACAGAGGCTACATACCAGTACCAACGTGAATCTAAGTCCTTTCACTGATCACGTGGTCAAAGGTATTTCTTTGCTATTAAAAATAGCAAATAAAAATAACCCAGGAAAATAACCCGGAATAATAACATTGAAAAGCACGAAGTACATATAACACATAACATACAATTGTTCCTATATATTAAACTCACCGTGAAATAACCGGGGGCTAAAATATTAATTTGGGCAGTACTTCGGCTCTAAATATGACTTTCGTCGTTGAAAACCGAGCTCTGCGAAGGTAGAGCTTCGAAACCGAAAAGATAATTTTTTCGGGCTTCTCGGGAGTCTCGGGGAGTGTTTCGGGCTTTGGAATCAGTATCGGGGCTTCGGGGGAAGTGGAAGTAGAAGAAATATAAGTTTAGGGGTGAAAAGGGGCAAATTTCAAACATTTACCAAGGAGGTCTCGCACCCCTTGTATAGGGCCGAGGTTCGGATCCGAAGCGAAGGGAAGAGGGCAGGTGGCTGCGAGGCTCGGACCAGATGGCAGCATCAGCGAGGCTCGGATGCGAGGAGTCATCAGCTTCATTCGCGTCATCGGCTGGGTCTTCGGCTCGGACGCGGGGTGGAGGCCGATGCGAGGCGCGTTGGATAGCCACTGGACCGCACCCTCGGTCGAATCAGCATGCGACACGCGAGTTGGGCATGAGGCAAGCATGCGAGAATCACGTGACGACTTCGGACTCCTGTGCAACATGCGTCGCTTCTCGGACGCTCCACGCAGCAGCTTCGTACACGTGGCCAGCATAGAGCAAGGGTGACGTGGCTGGCACTATTCATGCGAAAATTAAATGAAAAAAATGTGCCAAATCTTGTAAAATCCATAACTTTTGCATACGAGCTCCATTTTTGACATTCTTTATATGCACGCGTAGCTAAAATTATGCTCTACAACTTTTGTTTAGACTTTGTCGGCTAATTTTGACTTTAATTTTAATATTATTATTTTTAACAGACCGGGACAGGAAAATCCGTTAAAAATTCATAACTTTTTCATCCGACGTCCGTTTTCGTCAGACTTTTTACCGTTGTATTACAAATGACGAGACCTTCAATTCTTGTTTAGGTTGTATCAGCTAAAAATCACTCGATCTAAAATTCGAGTTTTTAGCTGTCTATTGCTAAGCTGAAACTTCGAAAAATCGTAACTTCCTCATACGAAGTCAGATTTTGGCGTTCTTTTTATCGAACTTCTCGGTTTAACGAATACTACGACTTTCATTTAGATTACTAAGGCTAAAAATTAGTTTATCAAAAACTCACTTGTTACGTCATTCGGCGCCGTGCCGGTTTTATCGCAGATCTTCGATTGGTCATAACTTCTTCGTTATAACTCGGATTTCGATGAGGTTTTTGCCTAAATGTTTCTAACGAGATTATCTACTACTTTCATTAATAAAATTTTACTTATTTCAAATTTTATATTTTCGTTAAATTTCACTATTTGACATTTGATTGGAATCTCATAATACTTCCAATACTTTCTGAATGATTTTAAGCATAGTTTTACGTCAATTCTAGTAAAAAATATCTGTTAGAACTCAACATTCAAATTCACATAATATTTCATAATATTATTACTTAAAACACGATTTCAAAACTTGTATGTTACATAAACTCAAGGAACTCAAAAAGGTACATCTTCCAATGTACCATACGTATAAAAGGGGTACCCGGGCACGGTACCGTACCTTCAGTTAACATGGGTATGCGAACATTGTACTACGACACCAACCATAGGTGGGTACGCGTGCATAACACCAATACCCAAACATAAGACGAACATAGGTGGGAGTTTCTGTGATTGCCTAGTATATACCCAAAAGTTATGTACAATGAGAAACTGATAGATGGTTGAATATGTGAACTCTGTTTTGTTTTCCTTTTCCTTGTTTGGATGTGGGGGACCGACAAGATCGCACAATCAATTGTCTGTCTTTTTCTGGTTATGTATAATAAGTATGTACTATGTGAATCACGAGACAGTCTTTCATAGTACTATTCAGAAGAACATAATGGTATTACTATAGTCTTTTCGTAGTATATTGCTTATACTATGAACTGAGATTGAACTTGCTATTCCAATAGCATAATATCCAATACAAGAATGGTTTTATGAGATATAAAACTAAGTATGCTATTCCATAACATATTTATACATTAATTAAGTCGTACTTTCTTAGGGTTATAAGTTAACTATTCCATATCACAGTACGCCATCCTTCAGTATAACAGTTTTTTGGATAAAACCACAGTTCAATAACAGTTAGGGAATAGGGGTTTTCCTAGGTTCAATGGTAACATTTTCTAGGTATTCTAGTAACAATTACTAGGAATTCTAGTTCATTAAAAAGGATTCGTAAGAAGGTTATTATTATGATTTCCTCGCTTATACATTCCCGAGTTATATATAACGAAGATCTGGTAGACAATAGAATGTGAGATTTCTAACTTAGTTTCTTTTCCTTGTTTGGATGTGAAACTAGGGTAGAACCACACATTTTACTATCCTCTCAATCTTGATTATATCATAACGTGTATAAGCTAAGTTTTCATGGATAATAACTCACCTCTTAGTCAGAATCAAAATAACATAGATTACTTTTAATTACAACTATAATCCTTCAGTTTATACGAAAGATTATATGTAATGAAGACTAGATAGATTAGAGATTGTGTGAAATCAGTTTTGCCTTCCTTTTTCCTTGTTTGGATGTGGGGGGTACGATCGAATTAAACAACCAAATATCCATCTCGCATTGATTATATGCAATTAGTATAAACTAAATGATTATAGAAGAAATTGTTTCAGTATTACTTTACTTTTAAGGAAACATATGGTTTTCTTGTCAGTCTTTCAAACTTGTTCAATTGTCATAGAAGTTTCTCACTTTAAGCTAAATCTTATGCACTCACCAGCTTTATAGCTGATACTCACTTTCAAAATACTTGTATTCTCAGGAATATATTAAGACAGATATCCAACCGGAGTTCGTGAAGACGGAGCAGTAGTTTCTCGTCTTATCTTTTGATACTATTATACTATAACAACATGTAATTTTTTGATCACGATGTAAGCACTTATATATATATATATATATATATATATATATATATATATATATATATATATATATATATATATATATTAAAGAATGTTGTTGCTTGATTTCTATTATTCACTTGTTGTGATACTACATATGACGTCCTCCACCCCCGAACGTTTCCGCCGTTCCGGTTCTAGGGTGTGACAGCATGGCTAAATGGTCCCAACCCTAATTTTTGAGTATTTAAGGGAATGAGAGGGTTTCCCCATCCTCAGCCTCTCTCACGCTCTAAGTCTTTGGAGACCCTAGTTTTCATATCACCTTAAGTTGTGGAGTTTTTTGCTTGTAGAAAGAAGGGAAGAAGAAGTATCTTGGGAAGGAAGTTGTTTGGGTTCACCATCATCATCATCTTTCATCTTTTTTTTGACCATTGTAAGTATCAAGACTCAAGCTCTATTTCATTTCATGGCAAGATCTAAACTTTTGGTCCATTTTCTTATGAGTTAGCTTGGTTAGAGTGGAGCAAATCCATAAATTTAGCAAATTTATGGATTTAAATGGACTTTTTAGTCTTATATGATTCAGATCTAGGTTTTGGGGTAGTAATAGAGTTTCATGAGAACTTGAGGCCATAATTGCACTTTTTGACCCTAAATGATGAAGGGAAATGCATTGTGCATGCATGTCCATAAAAGCAAGCATTTTTATGGACCATTAGAGTCCCTTTTAGCTTCTGAAGGGGTGGGGGTTGAGGGATGAATGGATTAAGGCTGTTGAAATAGCAATTTTGGCTTCAGACCACACTCACAACGTGAGACAAAAGGGTCTCACGACGTGAGAATGGGTCTCCGTTCCCGTTGAGTCGTCTGAGTTAGGAGCCAGATACATATTTGGGATCAGACACGTCTCACGATGTGACCAAGGATTAGTCACGACATGAGGCGTTGTTTTGGGTTTTTGGGCCTTATTGGGCCATTAGTTTCTATCCATGGGCCTTACCGTGTTTGGGCCCATTTGGGGTCTTGAGTGTCATTCGTGAAATCGGGTATTGGGGGTTAGGCCCATGATGGGATCTAGGCCCATTTAGGAAGATGGGTCGCTAGTGGGCTTTTGTGTTATTAGACTGGGCCTTAGTTTTGGACCAAGTAAGGAGGATGGTAAAAGGGTCCTTTACACTAAGATTTGGGCCAGTAAATTAGATTTTTTATTATGGTTTAAGATCCAATTATTAATTGGATATTTATTTGATGATGTCAGTGCAGGGATTTTCTAGACCAGAAGTCTGAGATCTTATCTGAGTGATTCTACAGCTGAGGTGAGTCCTCCTCACTACATTTAGTGGGTCGAAGGCATCAATGCTGACTCATGGTTATTATGCTAGGATGCTAGATGTCTGCGTGACTCTTTCATGTGTATGTGTTTGTATGCTTAGTGGGTGGGGCCCAATGGGTAATATGTACTCTAGTACTCGCTACACTTGTATATCTGTATGTTGGGCAAGGCCGTTGTATGAGGTAGTGTAAGGTCCATTATACTCAGTGGGCGGGGCCCGTTATGCGAGTTAGGGTGAGGCCCGTTATACTCAGTGGGCGGAGCCCGTTATGCGAGTTAGGGTGGGGCCTGTTACACTCATCGGGCGAGGCCCATTATATGCTTGATATGTGGTATTTGGGGGAAAATTCAGTAAACTTCATGATTACGGTTTTCAGTTTATGTTTCAGGTACTTCTGGTGCAAAAGGGAAGAGATCAAGGTGATTGTAGTGCACATACGATATTGTTCCGCATTTTCATGATAACTGTGATATTTTATGATGTATTGATACATTTGTTCCACTTGGGATTTATGATAATGTTTTGGGATACTGTTTTTATTAAATTAAAAATGAAATTTTTGGGTCTTATTTTTGGGATGTTATAAGTTGGTATCAGAGCTTTAGTTTGAGGGATTCAGACATACTCTCGGGTGTGTCTGAACTCGAGAATGGCCCTCCTTTTGCACCAAAAGCCCATAAACTCACATAAGAAGAGATCTAAGGAATGGAAAGCCAAGGTAGAGACTTTTTACCTCCCATTGGGTGCCAACACGATGTATGTGCTGGATCTACAAGCTTTCCCTCATTCCAAGCCTCTAGGTCCTTAAGCCACTTCAAGGAATGCTCCAAAAACACACTTTTGGCCTCATACACACACAGACACACACACTTAGCTTGCTAGGGATACTTTATGGACATGAAAGGTGGTAAGGGAGGCGGGGCAAAGGACTTAAGGTCCATTAAATAGGTTGCACATACGAGAAATTAGGGTTTTGTCACACAACCTCAACTCGTCGAGTCTATCCCTCCAGCTTGACGGTTAAGCTTCATAACCCTCGCATCCTGCTCAACTCCTACACGACGAGGTGGGGCCAACCAACTCGTTGAGTAGGCCCTTCAACTTGCACTAAATCCTCAAGTACCACATCCAGGAAATCAGGGTGTTAAAATTCTCCCCCACTTGAATTAGATTTCGCCCTCAAAATCAGTCTTTATCAACACACCGATCGAAACAAATAACCCGAGAAGTACTACCGAAAAATCTCATATCATATAACGATCTCTTTCCCAAGACATCCAAAACTGAAAGGAACTCCCAACCCGAAAAGAACGGACCCCCTGCCATTGCATTATCAACTATGACTCTCCAGAACTCGGAATCTGTAGTGATCTGTCTCCCCAAAATACCGTCCATGCAGAATATCTCCATAACAATCACTCATCGAATCTTGGACCGATAAAACACTCCCAACTCTGATTATCTCATCACGACTGATGGGGACACGTCCTTGACCATAATTGGTTGTTGATTACTCATGTCAGACATACTAGTCAGTCCAGATCGTAACTTAAAAGATACGGAGGGTCACATCTCAAAAAGGACCAACCATCGGTACTGATATTAGAACCAATCTAAAAAATGAGTCTCAATACTATACTCTCAGACACTAGAAGAATGACCATGCCCGGTCGGAACTATCCTCTGATCTCTACAATCATAAGCCCCAGCTTCCTCTCAATGTTCCTCCCAACACCGAGTACCAGGTCAAATCCTGACCCAAGATTTGAATCTCCAAGGCTAACCTAGCCCATCCGGCAATACGACTTCACAGTCGTCCTATCCAACCGAGTTGACTCATCCATTCACACTGAAATCCACAATCACAAAGTTCACTTTACCCCAAGAGATTACTACAACCAATTTGAAATTGCACCCCACATACAACCTTGGTCGCCTACTAATTGCTACTTCATGCGCGTCGTGGTCCTCTTCAATCCAACGAACCGATTCACCCAAGTCTAAAACATCGAATGGGAAACACATCCCACTTAGAATGAAATCCATCTGAAAACTCTGAAATCTCAACTTGCTTGTCCTCCACACAGATAGACTAAATGAGAGAAATGACACTTAAGGTTTATTAATATATTATAAGTTCTAATATATTAATAGTATTATTTAATTGGTATTGATGAAGAATTAATTTGGTGATCAAAAGGAGACTAATTAAATATATGGGGTTGATTGTGTAAATCATCCATTCTTTTATAGTGGGCTAATGATCCATGGTTTATTGAATTGGGCTAAAACCCATAATATGCTCCATGGATAGTCCATTGAGGTTATAAACCCATGGATCATGGAATATGAAAGGCCATGTCAATTAGGGTTTACATGTTGTAACCCTACTTATGACACAACTATAAAAGGACCCCATGTCTACCAAAATTGGACTACTAAGAAAGAACAAGAGGGCTAGTCGATTTTGAGTGTTAGTGAACTTCTCTCAGGGTTATTCCAAGAGTTGTGGTGTTGTGTGAAACATTTGAGGCATCACACTTGAGGTGCTAGGATCTCAAGGTTCTCAAGGAATCCAAGCAACAAGAAACATATGTTCTCCTACTAGCTTTTATGTTTCAAAGTTCCCCATGCCATGCTAGTTAGGTTATGAACCTTGGAAAATCAAATTTGCATGTATCTTAGCAAAACATAGATCCAAGGTTTCTAGGGTTTCATGTACACCTTAGGAGTGTTAGAATGCTCAAAACCCTTCACAAACCTCCTTAGAGTTTCAAGGTATGCTCTAGTCTCAGGTACAGGTCATGTGCTTCTAGTAGTACGGACCCAATACTACCTTTTCACACCTACCTGTACCTTCCTCAAGGTCAATCATGATTCCTCTACGTTGCCACACTAAAACCATATACTAATCCTATGTTATACAACATACATATCCTACCTTAAGCCCACAAACAAACAAGGAATAGGAAATAAGGTCCAATCGATCATTCTCGGGCTATATAATCCTAATCGTATACAACTTTGAAAGCGTACACTTAACAATTAACCGAGCCGATATAAATTCCAAGTAATATATAGCATCAAGATCCACTAAGTTATAAGGAATCACGTTAATCCGACAATTCTATCATATGATCCCTGAAGGTATCCTTAGCCCTAATCTAGCATGCGATTCTCATATCAAGCATACTACTTATAATACATAAGTATGGGTAATTTGGGAGCCACTCACTTGAGCTCGGCTGATTGCACGCATCGCACCCCTTCTTCTTAATAAAAATATTTTTAGAAGTTTAACTTCATTTTTCTTAAGAACAATTATCATTTCCTCATTTTGAGTTCTAACGCACCATAAAGTGTGCCCGAATCCCTCAAACCACGGCCCTGATACCAAAATATAACGCCCCGAGAACGGTAATGAAAATTTTCATTAAAAATTCTATCAAATCATTCATTAATTGTTCAAAACGTACATCAAGTCATAATATTCAAAACATGAGATTGCAATTATTTCAAATGCAAAAATCATGAGGGTAGGATGCTGAGCCATCACTCCGGGCTCTTCCTTTTTAAAACGAAAGTACTTGAAACCATAAAAATAAACTGTAATCATAAAGCTTAGTGAATTCCTCAAAATACCACATACCAAAAACACATAAGTGCCATGGGCTACCCCATGGTCTTTCTTTGCAATGTCGAGGGCCAAATACCGATCTTACATACAAGTGCCATGGGCTACCTCCCATGGTCTTTCCTTAATCCTCTTCAAGGAATGCTCCAAAAACACACTTTTGGCCTCATACACACACAGACACACACACTTAGCTTGCTAGGGATACATTATGGACATGAAAGGTGGTAAGGGAGGCGGGGTAAAGGACTTAAGGTCCATTAAATAGGCTGCACATACAAGAAATTAGGGTTTTGTCACACAACCTCAATTCGTCGAGTCTATCCCTCCAGCTTGACGATTAAGCTTCCTAACCCTCGCGTCCTGCTCAACTCCTACACGACGAGGTGGGGCCAACCAACTCGTTGAGTAGGCCCTTCAACTTGCACTAAATCCTCAAGTACCACATCCAGGAAATCAGGGTGTTAAAATTCTCCCCCACTTGAATTAGATTTCGCCCTCGAAATCAGTCTTTATCAAAACACCGATCGAAACAAATAACCCGAGAAGTACTACCGAAAAATCTCATATCATACAACGATCTCTTTCCCAAGACATCCAAAACTGAAAGGAACTCCCAACCCGAAAAGAACGGACCCCCTGCCATTGCATTATCAACTCTGACTCTCCAGAACTCGGAATCTGTAGTGATCTGTCTCCCCAAAATACCGTCCATGCAGAATATCTCCATAACAATCACTCATCGAATCTTGGACCGATAAAACACTCCCAACTCTGATTATCTCATCACGACTGATGGGGACACGTCCTTGACCATAATTGGTTGTTGATTACTCATGTCAGACATACTAGTCAGTCCAGATCGTAACTTAAAAGGAACGGAGGGTCACATCTCAAAAAGGACCAACCATCGGTACTGATATTAGAACCAATCTAAAAAATGAGTCTCAATACTATACTCTCAGACACTAGAAGAATGACCATGTCCGGTCGGAACTATCCTCTGATCTCTACAATCATAAGCCCCAGCTTCCTCTCAATGTTCCTCCCAACACCGAGTACCAGGTCAAATCCTGACCCAAGATTTGAATCTCCAAGGCTAACCTAGCCCATCCGGCAATACGACTTCACAGTCGTCCTATCCAACCGAGTTGACTCATCCATTCACACTGAAATCCACAATCACAAAGTTCACTTTACCCCAAGAGATTACTACAACCAATTTGACATTGCACCCCACATACAACCTTGGTCGCCTACTACTTGCTACTTCATGCGCGTCGTGGTCCTCCTCAATCCAACGAACCGATTCACCCAAGTCTAAAACATCGAATGGGAAACACATCCCACTTAGAATGAAATCCATCTGAAAACTCTAAAATCTCAACTTGCTTGTCCTCCACACAGATAGACTAAATGAGAGAAATGACACTTAAGGTTTATTAATATATTATAAGTTCTAATATATTAATAGTATTATTTAATTGGTATTGATGAAGAATTAATTTGGTGATCAAAAGGAGACTAATTAAATATATGGGGTTGATTGTGTAAATCATCCATTCTTTTATAGTGGGCTAATGATCCATGGTTTATTGAATTGGGCTAAAACCCATAATATGCTCCATGGATAGTCCATTGAGGTTATAAACCCATGGATCATGGAATATGAAAGGCCATGTCAATTAGGGTTTACATGTTGTAACCCTACTTATGACACAACTATAAAAGGACCCCATGTCTACCAAAATTGGACTACTAAGAAAGAACAAGAGGGCTAGTCGATTTTGAGTGTTAGTGAACTTCTCTCAGGGTTATTCCAAGAGTTGTGGTGTTGTGTGAAACATTTGAGGCATCACACTTGAGGTGCTAGGATCTCAAGGTTCTCAAGGAATCCAAGCAACAAGAAACATATGTTCTCCTACTAGCTTTTATGTTTCAAAGTTCCCCATGCCATGCTAGTTAGGTTATGAACCTTGGAAAATCAAATTTGCATGTATCTTAGCAAAACATAGATCCAAGGTTTCTAGGGTTTCATGTACACCTTAGGAGTGTTAGAATGCTCAAAACCCTTCACAAACCTCCTTAGAGTTTCAAGGTATGCTCTAGTCTCAGGTACAGGTCATTTGCTTCTAGTAGTACGGACCCAATACTACCTTTTCACACCTACCTGTACCTTCCTCAAGGTCAATCATGATTCCTCTACGTTGCCACACTAAAACCATATACTAATCCTATGTTATACAACATACATATCCTACCTTAAGCCCACAAACAAACAAGGAATAGGAAATAAGGTCCAATCGATCATTCTCGGGCTATATAATCCTAATCGTATACAACTTTGAAAGCGTACAATTAGCAATTAACCGAGCCGATATAAATTCCAAGTAATATATAGCATCAAGATCCACTAAGTTATAAGGAATCACGTTAATCCGACAATTCTATCATATGATCCCTGAAGGTATCCTTAGCCCTAATCTAGCATGCGATTCTCATATCAAGCATACTACTTATAATACATAAGTATGGGTAATTTGGGAGCCACTCACTTGAGCTCGGCTGATTGCACGCATCGCACCCCTTCTTCTTAATAAAAATATTTTTAGAAGTTTAACTTCATTTTTCTTAAGAACAATTATCATTTCCTCATTTTGAGTTCTAACGCACCATAAAGTGTGCCTGAATCCCTCAAACCACGGCCCTGATACCAAAATATAACGCCCCGAGAACGGTAATGAAAATTTTCATTAAATATTCTTTCAAATCATTCATTAATTGTTCAAAACGTACATCAAGTCATAATATTCAAAACATGAGATTGCAATTATTTCAAATGCAAAAATCATGAGGGTAGGATGCTGAGCCATCACTCCGGGCTCTTCCTTTTTAAAACGAAAGTACTTGAAACCATAAAAATAAACTGTAATCATAAAGCTTAGTGAATTCCTCAAAATACCACATACCAAAAACACATAAGTGCCATGGGCTACCCCATGGTCTTTCTTTGCAATGTCGAGGGCCAAATACCGATCTTACATACAAGTGCCATGGGCTACCTCCCATGGTCTTTCCTTAAGCCTCTTCAAGGAATGCTCCAAAAACACACTTTTGGCCTCATACACACACAGACACACACACTTAGCTTGCTAGGGATACATTATGGACATGAAAGGTGGTAAGGGAGGCGGGGTAAAGGAGTTAAGGTCCATTAAATAGGCTGTACATACGAGAAATTAGGGTTTCGTCACACAACCTCAACTCGTCGAGTCTATCCCTCCAGCTTGACGGTTAAGCTTCCTAACCCTCGCGTCCTGCTCAACTCCTACACGACGAGGTGGGGCCAACCAACTCGTTGAGTAGGCCCTTCAACTTGCACTAAATCCTCAAGTACCACATCCAGGAAATCAGGGTGTTAAAATTCTCCCCCACTTGAATTAGATTTCGCCCTCGAAATCAGTCTTTATCAAAACACCGATCGAAACAAATAACCCGAGAAGTACTACCGAAAAATCTCATATCATACAACGATCTCTTTCCCAAGACATCCAAAACTGAAAGGAACTCGCAATCCGAAAAGAATGGACCCCCTGCCAATGCATTATCAACTCTGACTCTCCAGAACTCGGAATCTGTAGTGATCTGTCTCCCCAAAATACCGTCCATGCAGAATATCTCCATAACAATCACTCATCGAATCTTGGACCGATAAAACACTCCCAACTCTGATTATCTCATCACGACTGATGGGGACACGTCCTTGACCATAATTGGTTGTTGATTACTCATGTCAGACATACTAGTCAGTGCAGATCGTAACTTAAAAGGAACGGAGGGTCACATCTCAAAAAGGACCAACCATCGGTACTGATATTAGAACCAATCTAAAAAATGAGTCTCAATACTATACTCTCAGACACTAGAAGAATGACCATGCCCGGTCGGAACTATCCTCTGATCTCTACAATCATAAGCCCCAGCTTCCTCTCAATGTTCCTCCCAACACCGAGTACCAGGTCAAATCCTGACCCAAGATTTGAATCTCCAAGGCTAACCTAGCCCATCCGGCAATACGACTTCACAGTCGTCCTATCCAACCGAGTTGACTCATCCATTCACACTGAAATCCACAATCACAAAGTTCACTTTACCCCAAGAGATTACTACAACCAATTTGACATTGCACCCCACATACAACCTTGGTCGCCTACTACTTGCTACTTCATGCGCGTCGTGGTCCTCCTCAATCCAACGAACCGATTCACCCAAGTCTAAAACATCGAATGGGAAACACATCCCACTTAGAATGAAATCCATCTGAAAACTCTAAAATCTCAACTTGCTTGTCCTCCACACAGATAGACTAAATGAGAGAAATGACACTTAAGGTTTATTAATATATTATAAGTTCTAATATATTAATAGTATTATTTAATTGGTATTGATGAAGAATTAATTTGGTGATCAAAAGGAGACTAATTAAATATATGGGGTTGATTGTGTAAATCATCCATTCTTTTATAGTGGGCTAATGATCCATGGTTTATTGAATTGGGCTAAAACCCATAATATGCTCCATGGATAGTCCATTGAGGTTATAAACCCATGGATCATGGAATATGAAAGGCCATGTCAATTAGGGTTTACATGTTGTAACCCTACTTATGACACAACTATAAAAGGACCCCATGTCTACCAAAATTGGACTACTAAGAAAGAACAAGAGGGCTAGTCGATTTTGAGTGTTAGTGAACTTCTCTCAGGGTTATTCCAAGAGTTGTGGTGTTGTGTGAAACATTTGAGGCATCACACTTGAGGTGCTAGGATCTCAAGGTTCTCAAGGAATCCAAGCAACAAGAAACATATGTTCTCCTACTAGCTTTTATGTTTCAAAGTTCCCCATGCCATGCTAGTTAGGTTATGAACCTTGGAAAATCAAATTTGCATGTATCTTAGCAAAACATAGATCCAAGGTTTCTAGGGTTTCATGTACACCTTAGGAGTGTTAGAATGCTCAAAACCCTTCACAAACCTCCTTAGAGTTTCAAGGTATGCTCTAGTCTCAGGTACAGGTCATTTGCTTCTAGTAGTACGGACCCAATACTACCTTTTCACACCTACCTGTACCTTCCTCAAGGTCAATCATGATTCCTCTACGTTGCCACACTAAAACCATATACTAATCCTATGTTATACAACATACATATCCTACCTTAAGCCCACAAACAAACAAGGAATAGGAAATAAGGTCCAATCGATCATTCTCGGGCTATATAATCCTAATCGTATACAACTTTGAAAGCGTACACTTAGCAATTAACCGAGCCGATATAAATTCCAAGTAATATATAGCATCAAGATCCACTAAGTTATAAGGAATCACGTTAATCCGACAATTCTATCATATGATCCCTGAAGGTATCCTTAGCCCTAATCTAGCATGCGATTCTCATATCAAGCATACTACTTATAATACATAAGTATGGGTAATTTGGGAGCCACTCACTTGAGCTCGGCTGATTGCACGCATCGCACCCCTTCTTCTTAATAAAAATATTTTTAGAAGTTTAACTTCATTTTTCTTAAGAACAATTATCATTTCCTCATTTTGAGTTCTAACGCACCATAAAGTGTGCCCGAATCCCTCAAACCACGGCCCTGATACCAAAATATAACGCCCCGAGAACGGTAATGAAAATTTTCATTAAAAATTCTATCAAATCATTCATTAATTGTTCAAAACGTACATCAAGTCATAATATTCAAAACATGAGATTGCAATTATTTCAAATGCAAAAATCATGAGGGTAGGATGCTGAGCCATCACTCCGGGCTCTTCCTTTTTAAAACGAAAGTACTTGAAACCATAAAAATAAACTGTAATCATAAAGCTTAGTGAATTCCTCAAAATACCACATACCAAAAACACATAAGTGCCATGGGCTACCCCATGGTCTTTCTTTGCAATGTCGAGGGCCAAATACCGATCTTACATACAAGTGCCATGGGCTACCTCCCATGGTCTTTCCTTAAGCCTCTTCAAGGAATGCTCCAAAAACACACTTTTGGCCTCATACACACACAGACACACACACTTAGCTTGCTAGGGATACATTATGGACATGAAAGGTGGTAAGGGAGGCGGGGTAAAGGAGTTAAGGTCCATTAAATAGGCTGTACATACGAGAAATTAGGGTTTCGTCACACAACCTCAACTCGTCGAGTCTATCCCTCCAGCTTGACGGTTAAGCTTCCTAACCCTCGCGTCCTGCTCAACTCCTACACGACGAGGTGGGGCCAACCAACTCGTTGAGTAGGCCCTTCAACTTGCACTAAATCCTCAAGTACCACATCTAGGAAATCAGGGTGTTAAAATTCTCCCCCACTTGAATTAGATTTTGCCCTCGAAATCAGTCTTTATCAAAACACCGATCGAAACAAATAACCCGAGAAGTACTACCGAAAAATCTCATATCATACAACGATCTCTTTCCCAAGACATCCAAAACTGAAAGGAACTCCCAACCCGAAAAGAACGGACCCCCTGCCATTGCATTATCAACTCTGACTCTCCAGAACTCGGAATCTGTAGTGATCTGTCTCCCCAAAATACCGTCCATGCAGAATATCTCCATAACAATCACTCATCGAATCTTGGACCGATAAAACACTCCCAACTCTGATTATCTCATCACGACTGATGGGGACACGTCCTTGACCATAATTGGTTGTTGATTACTCATGTCAGACATACTAGTCTGTCCAGATCGTAACTTAAAAGGAACGGAGGGTCACATCTCAAAAAGGACCAACCATCGGTACTGATATTAGAACCAATCTAAAAAATGAGTCTCAATACTATACTCTCAGACACTAGAAGAATGACCATGCCCGGTCGGAACTATCCTCTGATCTCTACAATCATAAGCCCCAGCTTCCTCTCAATGTTCCTCCCAACACCGAGTACCAGGTCAAATCCTGACCCAAGATTTGAATCTCCAAGGCTAACCTAGCCCATCCGGCAATACGACTTCACAGTCGTCCTATCCAACCGAGTTGACTCATCCATTCACACTGAAATCCACAATCACAAAGTTCACTTTACCCCAAGAGATTACTACAACCAATTTGACATTGCACCCCACATACAACCTTGGTCGCCTACTACTTGCTACTTCATGCGCGTCGTGGTCCTCCTCAATCCAACGAACCGATTCACCCAAGTCTAAAACATCGAATGGGAAACACATCCCACTTAGAATGAAATCCATCTGAAAACTCTGAAATCTCAACTTGCTTGTCCTCCACACAGATAGACTAAATGAGAGAAATGACACTTAAGGTTTATTAATATATTATAAGTTCTAATATATTAATAGTATTATTTAATTGGTATTGATGAAGAATTAATTTGGTGATCAAAAGGAGACTAATTAAATATATGGGGTTGATTGTGTAAATCATCCATTCTTTTATAGTGGGCTAATGATCCATGGTTTATTGAATTGGGCTAAAACCCATAATATGCTCCATGGATAGTCCATTGAGGTTATAAACCCATGGATCATGGAATATGAAAGGCCATGTCAATTAGGGTTTACATGTTGTAACCCTACTTATGACACAACTATAAAAGGACCCCATGTCTACCAAAATTGGACTACTAAGAAAGAACAAGAGGGCTAGTCGATTTTGAGTGTTAGTGAACTTCTCTCAGGGTTATTCCAAGAGTTGTGGTGTTGTGTGAAACATTTGAGGCATCACACTTGAGGTGCTAGGATCTCAAGGTTCTCAAGGAATCCAAGCAACAAGAAACATATGTTCTCCTACTAGCTTTTATGTTTCAAAGTTCCCCATGCCATGCTAGTTAGGTTATGAACCTTGGAAAATCAAATTTGCATGTATCTTAGCAAAACATAGATCCAAGGTTTCTAGGGTTTCATGTACACCTTAGGAGTGTTAGAATGCTCAAAACCCTTCACAAACCTCCTTAGAGTTTCAAGGTATGCTCTAGTCTCAGGTACAGGTCATTTGCTTCTAGTAGTACGGACCCAATACTACCTTTTCACACCTACCTGTACCTTCCTCACGGTCAATCATGATTCCTCTACGTTGCCACACTAAAACCATATACTAATCCTATGTTATACAACATACATATCCTACCTTAAGCCCACAAACAAACAAGGAATAGGAAATAAGGTCCAATCGATCATTCTCGGGCTATATAATCCTAATCGTATACAACTTTGAAAGCGTACAATTAGCAATTAACCGAGCCGATATAAATTCCAAGTAATATATAGCATCAAGATCCACTAAGTTATAAGGAATCACGTTAATCCGACAATTCTATCATATGATCCCTGAAGGTATCCTTAGCCCTAATCTAGCATGCGATTCTCATATCAAGCATACTACTTATAATACATAAGTATGGGTAATTTGGGAGCCACTCACTTGAGCTCGGCTGATTGCACGCATCGCACCCCTTCTTCTTAATAAAAATATTTTTAGAAGTTTAACTTCATTTTTCTTAAGAACAATTATCATTTCCTCATTTTGAGTTCTAACGCACCATAAAGTGTGCCTGAATCCCTCAAACCACGGCCCTGATACCAAAATATAACGCCCCGAGAACGGTAATGAAAATTTTCATTAAATATTCTTTCAAATCATTCATTAATTGTTCAAAACGTACATCAAGTCATAATATTCAAAACATGAGATTGCAATTATTTCAAATGCAAAAATCATGAGGGTAGGATGCTGAGCCATCACTCCGGGCTCTTCCTTTTTAAAACGAAAGTACTTGAAACCATAAAAATAAACTGTAATCATAAAGCTTAGTGAATTCCTCAAAATACCACATACCAAAAACACATAAGTGCCATGGGCTACCCCATGGTCTTTCTTTGCAATGTCGAGGGCCAAATACCGATCTTACATACAAGTGCCATGGGCTACCTCCCATGGTCTTTCCTTAAGCCTCTTCAAGGAATGCTCCAAAAACACACTTTTGGCCTCATACACACACAGACACACACACTTAGCTTGCTAGGGATACATTATGGACATGAAAGGTGGTAAGGGAGGCGGGGTAAAGGAGTTAAGGTCCATTAAATAGGCTGTACATACGAGAAATTAGGGTTTCGTCACACAACCTCAACTCGTCGAGTCTATCCCTCCAGCTTGACGGTTAAGCTTCCTAACCCTCGCGTCCTGCTCAACTCCTACACGACGAGGTGGGGCCAACCAACTCGTTGAGTAGGCCCTTCAACTTGCACTAAATCCTCAAGTACCACATCCAGGAAATCAGGGTGTTAAAATTCTCCCCCACTTGAATTAGATTTCGCCCTCGAAATCAGTCTTTATCAAAACACCGATCGAAACAAATAACCCGAGAAGTACTACCGAAAAATCTCATATCATACAACGATCTCTTTCCCAAGACATCCAAAACTGAAAGGAACTCGCAACCCGAAAAGAATGGACCCCCTGCCAATGCATTATCAACTCTGACTCTCCAGAACTCGGAATCTGTAGTGATCTGTCTCCCCAAAATACCGTCCATGCAGAATATCTCCATAACAATCACTCATCGAATCTTGGACCGATAAAACACTCCCAACTCTGATTATCTCATCACGACTGATGGGGACACGTCCTTGACCATAATTGGTTGTTGATTACTCATGTCAGACATACTAGTCAGTGCAGATCGTAACTTAAAAGGAACGGAGGGTCACATCTCAAAAAGGACCAACCATCGGTACTGATATTAGAACCAATCTAAAAAATGAGTCTCAATACTATACTCTCAGACACTAGAAGAATGACCATGCCCGGTCGGAACTATCCTCTGATCTCTACAATCATAAGCCCCAGCTTCCTCTCAATATTCCTCCTAACACCGAGTACCAGGTCAAATCCTGACCCAAGATTTGAATATCCAAGGCTAACCTAGCCCATCCGACAATACGACTTCACAGTCGTCCTATCCAACCGAGTTGACTCATCCATTCACACTGAAATCCACAATCACAAAGTTCACTTTACCCCAAGAGATTACTACAACCAATTTGAAATTGCACCCCACATACAACCTTGGTCGCCTACTACTTGCTACTTCATGCGCGTCGTGGTCCTCTTCAATCCAACGAACCGATTCACCCAAGTCTAAAACATCGAATGGGAAACACATCCCACTTAGAATGAAATCCATCTGAAAACTCTGAAATCTCAACTTGCTTGTCCTCCACACAGATAGACTAAATGAGAGAAATGACACTTAAGGTTTATTAATATATTATAAGTTCTAATATATTAATAGTATTATTTAATTGGTATTGATGAAGAATTAATTTGGTGATCAAAAGGAGACTAATTAAATATATGGGGTTGATTGTGTAAATCATCCATTCTTTTATAGTGGGCTAATGATCCATGGTTTATTGAATTGGGCTAAAACCCATAATATGCTCCATGGATAGTCCATTGAGGTTATAAACCCATGGATCATGGAATATGAAAGGCCATGTCAATTAGGGTTTACATGTTGTAACCCTACTTATGACACAACTATAAAAGGACCCCATGTCTACCAAAATTGGACTACTAAGAAAGAACAAGAGGGCTAGTCGATTTTGAGTGTTAGTGAACTTCTCTCAGGGTTATTCCAAGAGTTGTGGTGTTGTGTGAAACATTTGAGGCATCACACTTGAGGTGCTAGGATCTCAAGGTTCTCAAGGAATCCAAGCAACAAGAAACATATGTTCTCCTACTAGCTTTTATGTTTCAAAGTTCCCCATGCCATGCTAGTTAGGTTATGAACCTTGGAAAATCAAATTTGCATGTATCTTAGCAAAACATAGATCCAAGGTTTCTAGGGTTTCATGTACACCTTAGGAGTGTTAGAATGCTCAAAACCCTTCACAAACCTCCTTAGAGTTTCAAGGTATGCTCTAGTCTCAGGTACAGGTCATTTGCTTCTAGTAGTACGGACCCAATACTACCTTTTCACACCTACCTGTACCTTCCTCAAGGTCAATCATGATTCCTCTACGTTGCCACACTAAAACCATATACTAATCCTATGTTATACAACATACATATCCTACCTTAAGCCCACAAACAAACAAGGAATAGGAAATAAGGTCCAATCGATCATTCTCGGGCTATATAATCCTAATCGTATACAACTTTGAAAGCGTACAATTAGCAATTAACCGAGCCGATATAAATTCCAAGTAATATATAGCATCAAGATCCACTAAGTTATAAGGAATCACGTTAATCCGACAATTCTATCATATGATCCCTGAAGGTATCCTTAGCCCTAATCTAGCATGCGATTCTCATATCAAGCATACTACTTATAATACATAAGTATGGGTAATTTGGGAGCCACTCACTTGAGCTCGGCTGATTGCACGCATCGCACCCCTTCTTCTTAATAAAAATATTTTTAGAAGTTTAACTTCATTTTTCTTAAGAACAATTATCATTTCCTCATTTTGAGTTCTAACGCACCATAAAGTGTGCCTGAATCCCTCAAACCACGGCCCTGATACCAAAATATAACGCCCCGAGAACGGTAATGAAAATTTTCATTAAATATTCTTTCAAATCATTCATTAATTGTTCAAAACGTACATCAAGTCATAATATTCAAAACATGAGATTGCAATTATTTCAAATGCAAAAATCATGAGGGTAGGATGCTGAGCCATCACTCCGGGCTCTTCCTTTTTAAAACGAAAGTACTTGAAACCATAAAAATAAACTGTAATCATAAAGCTTAGTGAATTCCTCAAAATACCACATACCAAAAACACATAAGTGCCATGGGCTACCCCATGGTCTTTCTTTGCAATGTCGAGGGCCAAATACCGATCTTACATACAAGTGCCATGGGCTACCTCCCATGGTCTTTCCTTAAGCCTCTTCAAGGAATGCTCCAAAAACACACTTTTGGCCTCATACACACACAGACACACACACTTAGCTTGCTAGGGATACATTATGGACATGAAAGGTGGTAAGGGAGGCGGGGTAAAGGAGTTAAGGTCCATTAAATAGGCTGTACATACGAGAAATTAGGGTTTCGTCACACAACCTCAACTCGTCGAGTCTATCCCTCCAGCTTGACGGTTAAGCTTCCTAACCCTCGCGTCCTGCTCAACTCCTACACGACGAGGTGGGGCCAACCAACTCGTTGAGTAGGCCCTTCAACTTGCACTAAATCCTCAAGTACCACATCCAGGAAATCAGGGTGTTAAAATTCTCCCCCACTTGAATTAGATTTCGCCCTCGAAATCAGTCTTTATCAAAACACCGATCAAAACAAATAACCCGAGAAGTACTACCGAAAAATCTCATATCATACAACGATCTCTTTCCCAAGACATCCAAAACTGAAAGGAACTCGCAACCCGAAAAGAATGGACCCCCTGCCAATGCATTATCAACTCTGACTCTCCAGAACTCGGAATCTGTAGTGATCTGTCTCCCCAAAATACCGTCCATGCAGAATATCTCCATAACAATCACTCATCGAATCTTGGACCGATAAAACACTCCCAACTCTGATTATCTCATCACGACTGATGGGGACACGTCCTTGACCATAATTGGTTGTTGATTACTCATGTCAGACATACTAGTCAGTGCAGATCGTAACTTAAAAGGAACGGAGGGTCACATCTCAAAAAGGACCAACCATCGGTACTGATATTAGAACCAATCTAAAAAATGAGTCTCAATACTATACTCTCAGACACTAGAAGAATGACCATGCCCGGTCGGAACTATCCTCTGATCTCTACAATCATAAGCCCCAGCTTCCTCTCAATATTCCTCCTAACACCGAGTACCAGGTCAAATCCTGACCCAAGATTTGAATATCCAAGGCTAACCTAGCCCATCCGACAATACGACTTCACAGTCGTCCTATCCAACCGAGTTGACTCATCCATTCACACTGAAATCCACAATCACAAAGTTCACTTTACCCCAAGAGATTACTACAACCAATTTGAAATTGCACCCCACATACAACCTTGGTCGCCTACTACTTGCTACTTCATGCGCGTCGTGGTCCTCTTCAATCCAACGAACCGATTCACCCAAGTCTAAAACATCGAATGGGAAACACATCCCACTTAGAATGAAATCCATCTGAAAACTCTGAAATCTCAACTTGCTTGTCCTCCACACAGATAGACTAAATGAGAGAAATGACACTTAAGGTTTATTAATATATTATAAGTTCTAATATATTAATAGTATTATTTAATTGGTATTGATGAAGAATTAATTTGGTGATCAAAAGGAGACTAATTAAATATATGGGGTTGATTGTGTAAATCATCCATTCTTTTATAGTGGGCTAATGATCCATGGTTTATTGAATTGGGCTAAAACCCATAATATGCTCCATGGATAGTCCATTGAGGTTATAAACCCATGGATCATGGAATATGAAAGGCCATGTCAATTAGGGTTTACATGTTGTAACCCTACTTATGACACAACTATAAAAGGACCCCATGTCTACCAAAATTGGACTACTAAGAAAGAACAAGAGGGCTAGTCGATTTTGAGTGTTAGTGAACTTCTCTCAGGGTTATTCCAAGAGTTGTGGTGTTGTGTGAAACATTTGAGGCATCACACTTGAGGTGCTAGGATCTCAAGGTTCTCAAGGAATCCAAGCAACAAGAAACATATGTTCTCCTACTAGCTTTTATGTTTCAAAGTTCCCCATGCCATGCTAGTTAGGTTATGAACCTTGGAAAATCAAATTTGCATGTATCTTAGCAAAACATAGATCCAAGGTTTCTAGGGTTTCATGTACACCTTAGGAGTGTTAGAATGCTCAAAACCCTTCACAAACCTCCTTAGAGTTTCAAGGTATGCTCTAGTCTCAGGTACAGGTCATTTGCTTCTAGTAGTACGGACCCAATACTACCTTTTCACACCTACCTGTACCTTCCTCAAGGTCAATCATGATTCCTCTACGTTGCCACACTAAAACCATATACTAATCCTATGTTATACAACATACATATCCTACCTTAAGCCCACAAACAAACAAGGAATAGGAAATAAGGTCCAATCGATCATTCTCGGGCTATATAATCCTAATCGTATACAACTTTGAAAGCGTACACTTAGCAATTAACCGAGCCGATATAAATTCCAAGTAATATATAGCATCAAGATCCACTAAGTTATAAGGAATCACGTTAATCCGACAATTCTATCATATGATCCCTGAAGGTATCCTTAGCCCTAATCTAGCATGCGATTCTCATATCAAGCATACTACTTATAATACATAAGTATGGGTAATTTGGGAGCCACTCACTTGAGCTCGGCTGATTGCACGCATCGCACCCCTTCTTCTTAATAAAAATATTTTTAGAAGTTTAACTTCATTTTTCTTAAGAACAATTATCATTTCCTCATTTTGAGTTCTAACGCACCATAAAGTGTGCCCGAATCCCTCAAACCACGGCCCTGATACCAAAATATAACGCCCCGAGAACGGTAATGAAAATTTTCATTAAAAATTCTATCAAATCATTCATTAATTGTTCAAAACGTACATCAAGTCATAATATTCAAAACATGAGATTGCAATTATTTCAAATGCAAAAATCATGAGGGTAGGATGCTGAGCCATCACTCCGGGCTCTTCCTTTTTAAAACGAAAGTACTTGAAACCATAAAAATAAACTGTAATCATAAAGCTTAGTGAATTCCTCAAAATACCACATACCAAAAACACATAAGTGCCATGGGCTACCCCATGGTCTTTCTTTGCAATGTCGAGGGCCAAATACCGATCTTACATACAAGTGCCATGGGCTACCTCCCATGGTCTTTCCTTAAGCCTCTTCAAGGAATGCTCCAAAAACACACTTTTGGCCTCATACACACACAGACACACACACTTAGCTTGCTAGGGATACATTATGGACATGAAAGGTGGTAAGGGAGGCGGGGTAAAGGAGTTAAGGTCCATTAAATAGGCTGTACATACGAGAAATTAGGGTTTCGTCACACAACCTCAACTCGTCGAGTCTATCCCTCCAGCTTGACGGTTAAGCTTCCTAACCCTCGCGTCCTGCTCAACTCCTACACGACGAGGTGGGGCCAACCAACTCGTTGAGTAGGCCCTTCAACTTGCACTAAATCCTCAAGTACCACATCTAGGAAATCAGGGTGTTAAAATTCTCCCCCACTTGAATTAGATTTTGCCCTCGAAATCAGTCTTTATCAAAACACCGATCGAAACAAATAACCCGAGAAGTACTACCGAAAAATCTCATATCATACAACGATCTCTTTCCCAAGACATCCAAAACTGAAAGGAACTCCCAACCCGAAAAGAACGGACCCCCTGCCATTGCATTATCAACTCTGACTCTCCAGAACTCGGAATCTGTAGTGATCTGTCTCCCCAAAATACCGTCCATGCAGAATATCTCCATAACAATCACTCATCGAATCTTGGACCGATAAAACACTCCCAACTCTGATTATCTCATCACGACTGATGGGGACACGTCCTTGACCATAATTGGTTGTTGATTACTCATGTCAGACATACTAGTCAGTCCAGATCGTAACTTAAAAGGAACGGAGGGTCACATCTCAAAAAGGACCAACCATCGGTACTGATATTAGAACCAATCTAAAAAATGAGTCTCAATACTATACTCTCAGACACTAGAAGAATGACCATGCCCGGTCGGAACTATCCTCTGATCTCTACAATCATAAGCCCCAGCTTCCTCTCAATGTTCCTCCCAACACCGAGTACCAGGTCAAATCCTGACCCAAGATTTGAATCTCCAAGGCTAACCTAGCCCATCCGGCAATACGACTTCACAGTCGTCCTATCCAACCGAGTTGACTCATCCATTCACACTGAAATCCACAATCACAAAGTTCACTTTACCCCAAGAGATTACTACAACCAATTTGACATTGCACCCCACATACAACCTTGGTCGCCTACTACTTGCTACTTCATGCGCGTCGTGGTCCTCCTCAATCCAACGAACCGATTCACCCAAGTCTAAAACATCGAATGGGAAACACATCCCACTTAGAATGAAATCCATCTGAAAACTCTGAAATCTCAACTTGCTTGTCCTCCACACAGATAGACTAAATGAGAGAAATGACACTTAAGGTTTATTAATATATTATAAGTTCTAATATATTAATAGTATTATTTAATTGGTATTGATGAAGAATTAATTTGGTGATCAAAAGGAGACTAATTAAATATATGGGGTTGATTGTGTAAATCATCCATTCTTTTATAGTGGGCTAATGATCCATGGTTTATTGAATTGGGCTAAAACCCATAATATGCTCCATGGATAGTCCATTGAGGTTATAAACCCATGGATCATGGAATATGAAAGGCCATGTCAATTAGGGTTTACATGTTGTAACCCTACTTATGACACAACTATAAAAGGACCCCATGTCTACCAAAATTGGACTACTAAGAAAGAACAAGAGGGCTAGTCGATTTTGAGTGTTAGTGAACTTCTCTCAGGGTTATTCCAAGAGTTGTGGTGTTGTGTGAAACATTTGAGGCATCACACTTGAGGTGCTAGGATCTCAAGGTTCTCAAGGAATCCAAGCAACAAGAAACATATGTTCTCCTACTAGCTTTTATGTTTCAAAGTTCCCCATGCCATGCTAGTTAGGTTATGAACCTTGGAAAATCAAATTTGCATGTATCTTAGCAAAACATAGATCCAAGGTTTCTAGGGTTTCATGTACACCTTAGGAGTGTTAGAATGCTCAAAACCCTTCACAAACCTCCTTAGAGTTTCAAGGTATGCTCTAGTCTCAGGTACAGGTCATTTGCTTCTAGTAGTACGGACCCAATACTACCTTTTCACACCTACCTGTACCTTCCTCAAGGTCAATCATGATTCCTCTACGTTGCCACACTAAAACCATATACTAATCCTATGTTATACAACATACATATCCTACCTTAAGCCCACAAACAAACAAGGAATAGGAAATAAGGTCCAATCGATCATTCTCGGGCTATATAATCCTAATCGTATACAACTTTGAAAGCGTACAATTAGCAATTAACCGAGCCGATATAAATTCCAAGTAATATATAGCATCAAGATCCACTAAGTTATAAGGAATCACGTTAATCCGACAATTCTATCATATGATCCCTGAAGGTATCCTTAGCCCTAATCTAGCATGCGATTCTCATATCAAGCATACTACTTATAATACATAAGTATGGGTAATTTGGGAGCCACTCACTTGAGCTCGGCTGATTGCACGCATCGCACCCCTTCTTCTTAATAAAAATATTTTTAGAAGTTTAACTTCATTTTTCTTAAGAACAATTATCATTTCCTCATTTTGAGTTCTAACGCACCATAAAGTGTGCCTGAATCCCTCAAACCACGGCCCTGATACCAAAATATAACGCCCCGAGAACGGTAATGAAAATTTTCATTAAATATTCTTTCAAATCATTCATTAATTGTTCAAAACGTACATCAAGTCATAATATTCAAAACATGAGATTGCAATTATTTCAAATGCAAAAATCATGAGGGTAGGATGCTGAGCCATCACTCCGGGCTCTTCCTTTTTAAAACGAAAGTACTTGAAACCATAAAAATAAACTGTAATCATAAAGCTTAGTGAATTCCTCAAAATACCACATACCAAAAACACATAAGTGCCATGGGCTACACCATGGTCTTTCTTTGCAATGTCGAGGGCCAAATACCGATCTTACATACAAGTGCCATGGGCTACCTCCCATGGTCTTTCCTTAAGCCTCTTCAAGGAATGCTCCAAAAACACACTTTTGGCCTCATACACACACAGACACACACACTTAGCTTGCTAGGGATACATTATGGACATGAAAGGTGGTAAGGGAGGCGGGGTAAAGGAGTTAAGGTCCATTAAATAGGCTGTACATACGAGAAATTAGGGTTTCGTCACACAACCTCAACTCGTCGAGTCTATCCCTCCAGCTTGACGGTTAAGCTTCCTAACCCTCGCGTCCTGCTCAACTCCTACACGACGAGGTGGGGCCAACCAACTCGTTGAGTAGGCCCTTCAACTTGCACTAAATCCTCAAGTACCACATCCAGGAAATCAGGGTGTTAAAATTCTCCCCCACTTGAATTAGATTTCGCCCTCGAAATCAGTCTTTATCAAAACACCGATCGAAACAAATAACCCGAGAAGTACTACCGAAAAATCTCATATCATACAACGATCTCTTTCCCAAGACATCCAAAACTGAAAGGAACTCGCAACCCGAAAAGAATGGACCCCCTGCCAATGCATTATCAACTCTGACTCTCCAGAACTCGGAATCTGTAGTGATCTGTCTCCCCAAAATACCGTCCATGCAGAATATCTCCATAACAATCACTCATCGAATCTTGGACCGATAAAACACTCCCAACTCTGATTATCTCATCACGACTGATGGGGACACGTCCTTGACCATAATTGGTTGTTGATTACTCATGTCAGACATACTAGTCAGTGCAGATCTTAACTTAAAAGGAACGGAGGGTCACATCTCAAAAAGGACCAACCATCGGTACTGATATTAGAACCAATCTAAAAAATGAGTCTCAATACTATACTCTCAGACACTAGAAGAATGACCATGCCCGGTCGGAACTATCCTCTGATCTCTACAATCATAAGCCCCAGCTTCCTCTCAATATTCCTCCTAACACCGAGTACCAGGTCAAATCCTGACCCAAGATTTGAATATCCAAGGCTAACCTAGCCCATCCGACAATACGACTTCACAGTCGTCCTATCCAACCGAGTTGACTCATCCATTCACACTGAAATCCACAATCACAAAGTTCACTTTACCCCCAAGAGATTACTACAACCAATTTGAAATTGCACCCCACATACAACCTTGGTCGCCTACTACTTGCTACTTCATGCGCGTCGTGGTCCTCTTCAATCCAACGAACCGATTCACCCAAGTCTAAAACATCGAATGGGAAACACATCCCACTTAGAATGAAATCCATCTGAAAACTCTGAAATCTCAACTTGCTTGTCCTCCACACAGATAGACTAAATGAGAGAAATGACACTTAAGGTTTATTAATATATTATAAGTTCTAATATATTAATAGTATTATTTAATTGGTATTGATGAAGAATTAATTTGGTGATCAAAAGGAGACTAATTAAATATATGGGGTTGATTGTGTAAATCATCCATTCTTTTATAGTGGGCTAATGATCCATGGTTTATTGAATTGGGCTAAAACCCATAATATGCTCCATGGATAGTCCATTGAGGTTATAAACCCATGGATCATGGAATATGAAAGGCCATGTCAATTAGGGTTTACATGTTGTAACCCTACTTATGACACAACTATAAAAGGACCCCATGTCTACCAAAATTGGACTACTAAGAAAGAACAAGAGGGCTAGTCGATTTTGAGTGTTAGTGAACTTCTCTCAGGGTTATTCCAAGAGTTGTGGTGTTGTGTGAAACATTTGAGGCATCACACTTGAGGTGCTAGGATCTCAAGGTTCTCAAGGAATCCAAGCAACAAGAAACATATGTTCTCCTACTAGCTTTTATGTTTCAAAGTTCCCCATGCCATGCTAGTTAGGTTATGAACCTTGGAAAATCAAATTTGCATGTATCTTAGCAAAACATAGATCCAAGGTTTCTAGGGTTTCATGTACACCTTAGGAGTGTTAGAATGCTCAAAACCCTTCACAAACCTCCTTAGAGTTTCAAGGTATGCTCTAGTCTCAGGTACAGGTCATTTGCTTCTAGTAGTACGGACCCAATACTACCTTTTCACACCTACCTGTACCTTCCTCAAGGTCAATCATGATTCCTCTACGTTGCCACACTAAAACCATATACTAATCCTATGTTATACAACATACATATCCTACCTTAAGCCCACAAACAAACAAGGAATAGGAAATAAGGTCCAATCGATCATTCTCGGGCTATATAATCCTAATCGTATACAACTTTGAAAGCGTACACTTAGCAATTAACCGAGCCGATATAAATTCCAAGTAATATATAGCATCAAGATCCACTAAGTTATAAGGAATCACGTTAATCCGACAATTCTATCATATGATCCCTGAAGGTATCCTTAGCCCTAATCTAGCATGCGATTCTCATATCAAGCATACTACTTATAATACATAAGTATGGGTAATTTGGGAGCCACTCACTTGAGCTCGGCTGATTGCACGCATCGCACCCCTTCTTCTTAATAAAAATATTTTTAGAAGTTTAACTTCATTTTTCTTAAGAACAATTATCATTTCCTCATTTTGAGTTCTAACGCACCATAAAGTGTGCCCGAATCCCTCAAACCACGGCCCTGATACCAAAATATAACGCCCCGAGAACGGTAATGAAAATTTTCATTAAAAATTCTATCAAATCATTCATTAATTGTTCAAAACGTACATCAAGTCATAATATTCAAAACATGAGATTGCAATTATTTCAAATGCAAAAATCATGAGGGTAGGATGCTGAGCCATCACTCCGGGCTCTTCCTTTTTAAAACGAAAGTACTTGAAACCATAAAAATAAACTGTAATCATAAAGCTTAGTGAATTCCTCAAAATACCACATACCAAAAACACATAAGTGCCATGGGCTACCCCATGGTCTTTCTTTGCAATGTCGAGGGCCAAATACCGATCTTACATACAAGTGCCATGGGCTACCTCCCATGGTCTTTCCTTAAGCCTCTTCAAGGAATGCTCCAAAAACACACTTTTGGCCTCATACACACACAGACACACACACTTAGCTTGCTAGGGATACATTATGGACATGAAAGGTGGTAAGGGAGGCGGGGTAAAGGAGTTAAGGTCCATTAAATAGGCTGTACATACGAGAAATTAGGGTTTCGTCACACAACCTCAACTCGTCGAGTCTATCCCTCCAGCTTGACGGTTAAGCTTCCTAACCCTCGCGTCCTGCTCAACTCCTACACGACGAGGTGGGGCCAACCAACTCGTTGAGTAGGCCCTTCAACTTGCACTAAATCCTCAAGTACCACATCTAGGAAATCAGGGTGTTAAAATTCTCCCCCACTTGAATTAGATTTTGCCCTCGAAATCAGTCTTTATCAAAACACCGATCGAAACAAATAACCCGAGAAGTACTACCGAAAAATCTCATATCATACAACGATCTCTTTCCCAAGACATCCAAAACTGAAAGGAACTCCCAACCCGAAAAGAACGGACCCCCTGCCATTGCATTATCAACTCTGACTCTCCAGAACTCGGAATCTGTAGTGATCTGTCTCCCCAAAATACCGTCCATGCAGAATATCTCCATAACAATCACTCATCGAATCTTGGACCGATAAAACACTCCCAACTCTGATTATCTCATCACGACTGATGGGGACACGTCCTTGACCATAATTGGTTGTTGATTACTCATGTCAGACATACTAGTCAGTCCAGATCGTAACTTAAAAGGAACAGAGGGTCACATCTCAAAAAGGACCAACCATCGGTACTGATATTAGAACCAATCTAAAAAATGAGTCTCAATACTATACTCTCAGACACTAGAAGAATGACCATGCCCGGTCGGAACTATCCTCTGATCTCTACAATCATAAGCCCCAGCTTCCTCTCAATGTTCCTCCCAACACCGAGTACCAGGTCAAATCCTGACCCAAGATTTGAATCTCCAAGGCTAACCTAGCCCATCCGGCAATACGACTTCACAGTCGTCCTATCCAACCGAGTTGACTCATCCATTCACACTGAAATCCACAATCACAAAGTTCACTTTACCCCAAGAGATTACTACAACCAATTTGACATTGCACCCCACATACAACCTTGGTCGCCTACTACTTGCTACTTCATGCGCGTCGTGGTCCTCCTCAATCCAACGAACCGATTCACCCAAGTCTAAAACATCGAATGGGAAACACATCCCACTTAGAATGAAATCCATCTGAAAACTCTGAAATCTCAACTTGCTTGTCCTCCACACAGATAGACTAAATGAGAGAAATGACACTTAAGGTTTATTAATATATTATAAGTTCTAATATATTAATAGTATTATTTAATTGGTATTGATGAAGAATTAATTTGGTGATCAAAAGGAGACTAATTAAATATATGGGGTTGATTGTGTAAATCATCCATTCTTTTATAGTGGGCTAATGATCCATGGTTTATTGAATTGGGCTAAAACCCATAATATGCTCCATGGATAGTCCATTGAGGTTATAAACCCATGGATCATGGAATATGAAAGGCCATGTCAATTAGGGTTTACATGTTGTAACCCTACTTATGACACAACTATAAAAGGACCCCATGTCTACCAAAATTGGACTACTAAGAAAGAACAAGAGGGCTAGTCGATTTTGAGTGTTAGTGAACTTCTCTCAGGGTTATTCCAAGAGTTGTGGTGTTGTGTGAAACATTTGAGGCATCACACTTGAGGTGCTAGGATCTCAAGGTTCTCAAGGAATCCAAGCAACAAGAAACATATGTTCTCCTACTAGCTTTTATGTTTCAAAGTTCCCCATGCCATGCTAGTTAGGTTATGAACCTTGGAAAATCAAATTTGCATGTATCTTAGCAAAACATAGATCCAAGGTTTCTAGGGTTTCATGTACACCTTAGGAGTGTTAGAATGCTCAAAACCCTTCACAAACCTCCTTAGAGTTTCAAGGTATGCTCTAGTCTCAGGTACAGGTCATTTGCTTCTAGTAGTACGGACCCAATACTACCTTTTCACACCTACCTGTACCTTCCTCAAGGTCAATCATGATTCCTCTACGTTGCCACACTAAAACCATATACTAATCCTATGTTATACAACATACATATCCTACCTTAAGCCCACAAACAAACAAGGAATAGGAAATAAGGTCCAATCGATCATTCTCGGGCTATATAATCCTAATCGTATACAACTTTGAAAGCGTACAATTAGCAATTAACCGAGCCGATATAAATTCCAAGTAATATATAGCATCAAGATCCACTAAGTTATAAGGAATCACGTTAATCCGACAATTCTATCATATGATCCCTGAAGGTATCCTTAGCCCTAATCTAGCATGCGATTCTCATATCAAGCATACTACTTATAATACATAAGTATGGGTAATTTGGGAGCCACTCACTTGAGCTCGGCTGATTGCACGCATCGCACCCCTTCTTCTTAATAAAAATATTTTTAGAAGTTTAACTTCATTTTTCTTAAGAACAATTATCATTTCCTCATTTTGAGTTCTAACGCACCATAAAGTGTGCCTGAATCCCTCAAACCACGGCCCTGATACCAAAATATAACGCCCCGAGAACGGTAATGAAAATTTTCATTAAATATTCTTTCAAATCATTCATTAATTGTTCAAAACGTACATCAAGTCATAATATTCAAAACATGAGATTGCAATTATTTCAAATGCAAAAATCATGAGGGTAGGATGCTGAGCCATCACTCCGGGCTCTTCCTTTTTAAAACGAAAGTACTTGAAACCATAAAAATAAACTGTAATCATAAAGCTTAGTGAATTCCTCAAAATACCACATACCAAAAACACATAAGTGCCATGGGCTACCCCATGGTCTTTCTTTGCAATGTCGAGGGCCAAATACCGATCTTACATACAAGTGCCATGGGCTACCTCCCATGGTCTTTCCTTAAGCCTCTTCAAGGAATGCTCCAAAAACACACTTTTGGCCTCATACACACACAGACACACACACTTAGCTTGCTAGGGATACATTATGGACATGAAAGGTGGTAAGGGAGGCGGGGTAAAGGAGTTAAGGTCCATTAAATAGGCTGTACATACGAGAAATTAGGGTTTCGTCACACAACCTCAACTCGTCGAGTCTATCCCTCCAGCTTGACGGTTAAGCTTCCTAACCCTCGCGTCCTGCTCAACTCCTACACGACGAGGTGGGGCCAACCAACTCGTTGAGTAGGCGCTTCAACTTGCACTAAATCCTCAAGTACCACATCTAGGAAATCAGGGTGTTAAAATTCTCCCCCACTTGAATTAGATTTTGCCCTCGAAATCAGTCTTTATCAAAACACCGATCGAAACAAATAACCCGAGAAGTACTACCGAAAAATCTCATATCATACAACGATCTCTTTCCCAAGACATCCAAAACTGAAAGGAACTCCCAACCCGAAAAGAACGGACCCCCTGCCATTGCATTATCAACTCTGACTCTCCAGAACTCGGAATCTGTAGTGATCTGTCTCCCCAAAATACCGTCCATGCAGAATATCTCCATAACAATCACTCATCGAATCTTGGACCGATAAAACACTCCCAACTCTGATTATCTCATCACGACTGATGGGGACACGTCCTTGACCATAATTGGTTGTTGATTACTCATGTCAGACATACTAGTCAGTCCAGATCGTAACTTAAAAGGAACGGAGGGTCACATCTCAAAAGGGACCAACCATCGGTACTGATATTAGAACCAATCTAAAAAATGAGTCTCAATACTATACTCTCAGACACTAGAAGAATGACCATGCCCGGTCGGAACTATCCTCTGATCTCTACAATCATAAGCCCCAGCTTCCTCTCAATGTTCCTCCCAACACCGAGTACCAGGTCAAATCCTGACCCAAGATTTGAATCTCCAAGGCTAACCTAGCCCATCCGGCAATACGACTTCACAGTCGTCCTATCCAACCGAGTTGACTCATCCATTCACACTGAAATCCACAATCACAAAGTTCACTTTACCCCAAGAGATTACTACAACCAATTTGACATTGCACCCCACATACAACCTTGGTCGCCTACTACTTGCTACTTCATGCGCGTTGTGGTCCTCCTCAATCCAACGAACCGATTCACCCAAGTCTAAAACATCGAATGGGAAACACATCCCACTTAGAATGAAATCCATCTGAAAACTCTGAAATCTCAACTTGCTTGTCCTCCACACAGATAGACTAAATGAGAGAAATGACACTTAAGGTTTATTAATATATTATAAGTTCTAATATATTAATAGTATTATTTAATTGGTATTGATGAAGAATTAATTTGGTGATCAAAAGGAGACTAATTAAATATATGGGGTTGATTGTGTAAATCATCCATTCTTTTATAGTGGGCTAATGATCCATGGTTTATTGAATTGGGCTAAAACCCATAATATGCTCCATGGATAGTCCATTGAGGTTATAAACCCATGGATCATGGAATATGAAAGGCCATGTCAATTAGGGTTTACATGTTGTAACCCTACTTATGACACAACTATAAAAGGACCCTATGTCTACCAAAATTGGACTACTAAGAAAGAACAAGAGGGCTAGTCGATTTTGAGTGTTAGTGAACTTCTCTCAGGGTTATTCCAAGAGTTGTGGTGTTGTGTGAAACATTTGAGGCATCAAACTTGAGGTGATAGGCTCTCAAGGTTCTCAAGGAATCCAAGCAACAAGAAACATATGTTCTCCTACTAGCTTTTATGTTTCAAAGTTCCCCATGCCATGCTGAGGGCCAATGTTAAGGGCCAAATCACGGTCTTACATACAAGTGCCAGGGACCAGATCCTGGTCTTTCATACAATTTCCAAGGGGCAAATCCTGGTCTTTAATGCAAGCATCACAAAGACTACTAGAATTCCACATAACAAGTAATGGGTAAGCATTGGTGCCTTTAGCCCATGAATATTATGAGAAAACTCATCTCACAAACAGATAAGCAAATTGAATAACACGCCGCTCCGAGATCAACTCTACCAATCACCTAAATTAATTCCAGTACACAATCTCAGCATATGGGTCAAAATACCTAAAATACCCCTAGGTCAAACCCTAGTAAAAATCCAAGTCAAATTCAACTGAGTCAACCGAGTTGACTCGGTGAGTACGCGGGGCGTACTCCTTACGTATGTGGGGAGTACTGCATGGTTGACCAGAGTCAGGGAGCTGACCACATACGCGCAGCGTACCCCTTGGTACGCCCAGCGTACGCGACTGCTCTCCACTTAAGCCATTAAGTGCTTAATCCTTAAGCACTTATGTCTAAAATCCATATATAGGCTCAAAAAGATATCCTTAACCATAAAGTTTCTAACTTTATTGTTTATCATGGCTATTAAGACCTTAGCTCCAAGAAACATAACTTCTTTACCCATTAAGACAAACTAGCTAATGAATGACAATGAAACTAGTGACCAAGAACACATTTTTACGAGTTATCACACTCTAAAACCTCTGAAAGGACTACTCCAAATGTCTTGGAGTATCTCCTACTCCCAAGATCAAGTTTGGAACAAAAAGGTGACAACTTTGAGCTAAAACTAGATCCATAAGAAGCATACACCAAGATTGAAGCTTTTTACCTTCACAATATGCACAATAAAGAGAAAATGTTGGATCCAAAGTCTTGAGTGAAACACCATAACCTCAAGGTTCTTCCTTCTACACCAAAGGCTCCAAAATGACACCAAAAGGTCTCTTCAAGCTTCACAATGCACTCATACACTTTATGGTTTCGAAATGAGGAATGGGGCTGAAGATAAGAAGGTGCATAAGGCTATAGAGGTGGTTAAAAAGGGTCCAAAACCTAAAAATTAGGGTTTACACCTTGGCTCATATGCCCTGCTCACTAGCGTACGCTCAACATACTATCACGTAACCAGGTACGCCCTACATACCAAGGTGTATGCCTAATGTACCACGTTGTAACCGAGAATTACAAAAATGCCATTAGGGACCAATCTTGTAAATAAATCTCAACTCAAGGGTCAAAATGAATACCTGGAAATTAGATGTTACAAATATACTACATTTCCAATACAACATTTTCAATTCATTGAAATTATTAATTATCATACGTGCTATGTATGTGATTATATGTATATTATTTCTTTCTAACTTTAGTGTGTGGTTGATTTTAACAATTCATTGAAAAGGTTAACATCGTTGTTTATAACCCAATATTTGATAAGTATGTCAATATGAATCAACCACACATTAAAGTTAGAAGGAAATAATATGCATATTTACATTCCACATATGATAATTAATAATTTCAATGAATTGATATAAAAAGTGTTGTATTAAAAATGTAGTATATTGATAATGATCCAAACAAGTAATAAGAAAAAACAACTACACGTAGTAGTCAAATACACACACACACACAAAAAAAAAACCGAAACAATAGCTTTTTGGCTGAAACAGTAGACAATTTTGGTCTACGGTTTGGGAAACAATAGACCATCGAGAGGAAACCATAGACCATAAAATGGTCTATGGTTTTGTTTTGCAAAAATGTTTTTTTTTCCTTATATACATATGCGACAGAGTAGACCATTTCGGCGAAAGAGTAGTCCATTTCATTGGTCTACAATTTTGATGGCTAGTTTGGGATAAATGCTAATTTTTTACTAAAAACTATCATGTAATTAAAGGGTTTGGCTAGTTTTATCATTTTCTCAAAAGGGTAATTTATTTTTTGATTTGTACATATTTAGTCATCGAGTTTTTTGTCGATATTTTCTCATTGAATTTGTTTAACTATTCAAAAAATCATCCTTATAACCTGATATAACATGTTTTCTGACATATTTGGCAGTTTCCAACGATCTTTCCAGCTCCAATCATCTTCTCCATCGAGTCTCCGACCAACATGATTTTTCTGACGACATTGTTCTTCATATCCTAATTTTCAAAACGTTGTTCTTTCTTTTTTTTTTTTTTTTTTTTTTAATCTTCAATCTAAATTAGAAATCAAGTTGAAGCACAAATTTGGTTTAGAGATTTAAACACACAAACTCACTTTTGAAGAACACATGAACACATATAAAAACTCACGGGATGTGTGTATGTGTGTGTGTTAGATCATAATACAAACCAATATCTGCATGTGTGTATGATTACGTTTTTTTGTTAGATCTGTCGCGGATGATTTGTTCAGATTCAAAAACCTTTGATATCCTTTCTTTAAATTAAGTGTGCTCTTAAAAAATCGGACGTTAAATTGTTTCTAGGATTTTATTCTTCAAAAAACCAAAGTTTTTCTCAAGAAATCGTTTTGCTTAAGAACACAATGACCGGAGGTTGAAGACGAAGAACAATGATCGGAGCATCGTCGGAGCTGTCAAATATGTCAGAAACCGTCTAAATCTCTGATAGCAGGTCATAAGGATGTTTTTTGAACAGTTCAACAAGTTCAATAGGAAAATATGGAAAAAAAACTCAGTGACTAAATGTTTACAAATAAAAAATATATACTACACTTTTAAGTCATTATCCCTTTATAATATTTTGATATCCCTCGAGTAAATGATCATTTTGTAGAGGGATAATGACTTAAAAGGGTAATATATTTTTCAATTTGTACACATTTGGTCACTAATTTTTTTTTGTCTACATTACCCATTCAAATTGTTAAATTGTACACATTCAGTCCTTATTACCGGCTACTCCATGTTAGCCGGTAAAAATGATTTAAATGTGTAATATATTTCTTACATTGTACACATTTAGTTATTAATATTTTTGTACATATTTAGTCTTTAATATTTATTTTTTGTGCAAAATAAGTCATTTTTGTTTTTGTACCCATTCAGTACTAATAAATGATTTCTTAAGGTTTTTCTCATGTCATCTTACGTGAGACAATCATTAATGAGGTGTTTGAGGCTTTTGATGCTTATGTCCATTGTGATCTCGACTACTTGGTGGCTTAGGTCATGTGTTCTGAACGTCATGGCTTCTTCATACAATCTCGGATTTTAATGATCTTTATATTCATGCGTTCATATTTTAGTCTACTACAACTTTCATTTAAATTACTCCCGTTAAAAGATAATATATTTTTACTAACGATCTTTATATTATATGTTTTTATGAATACATGTATGAATGTTTTTTTTAAATCGTAAATAAAAATATATTACATTTTAATGTGAGTAATCTTAATGAAAGTTGTAGTAGACTCAAAAAACAAACACGTAGATATAAAGATCATTAAAATTTGATATCGTATGAAGAAGTTACAACGTTCAGAACACATAACCTAAGCCAAACCACAATACCTACATAACCAAACAATCGAGATAACGATGAACATAAGCATCAACAGCCTCAAAAACCTCATCAATGATTGTCCCGCGTAAGATGTCGTGAGAAAAACATGAAGAATTCATTCATAAGTACTGAATGAGTACAAAAACAAAAATGACTTATTTTGAAATAAAAAAAATAATTAAATATTAAAGACTAAATGTGTACAAAAATATTAAGGACTAAATGTATACAAAATGAGAAATATATTACTCTTTAAGTCATTTTTTCCCGGCTAATCAGGATTAGCCGGGAAAAAACTCGATGACCAAATATATTAGGTTGTCCCTCGGTAAAAAGTCCTAATATAAGGATTGAATGTGTACAGTTTAAGAAGTTGAAGGGGTAAATATAGACGAAAAAAACTCAATGACCAAATATATTAGGTTGTCCCTTGGTAAAAAGTCCTAAAAAGCATGGCTATTTTTTCATTTTCTAGTTGAAAATGTTTGTATGTATGTATCAACGTTAACAAAGTTGGTAATAGAAAATTTCTTTTGAAAATGACTTTTGCATAAAAGAAAATAAAAGTTTTCAAAAAATTATAAATTCTGACTTTTTATGACTTTACATGTAAATATTAACATAATTTTTTTTTTTTTGCTAATCCAAACACAACGATCTCTTCTCACAAAAAAAAAGTTCTTTTAATATATTAAAGGGAAAATGACTTGTTAAGGTAACTAACTATTTCAATTGTCCATATATAGGTAATGTTCTTTTTTTTTGTACACATTACGGTAACTAACTTGTTTTGTTTGTTCACATTTAGGTAATATGACCGGCTATCACCTGTTTTTGCTTATGTGGCATCCACCTGGAATATGACTTGAATACGTTGCACCTACGTGGCATGGTGCATATATGGGAAAATGACTTATTAAGGTAACTAACTATTTCAGTTGTCCATATATAGGTAATGTTCTTTTTTTTTTTTGTACACATTAAGGTAACTAACTTATTCTGTTTGTTCACATTTAGGTAATATGACCGACTATCAACTGTTTTTGCTTATGTGACATCCATCTGGCATATGACTTGAATACGTTGCACCTACATGGCATCCAACTGGCATATGACTTGTTTTGGTTCTTCTTCCTCATCTTATTCTTCAAAACGACAAGATGAATTTCAAGCTGATCATCCATGTGATTGTGGCTTACCATCTCGTGTGAAGATTTCAAGAACTCCTGACAACCCAGGAAGAAAATTTAGAGTTTGTCAAAACTCGATTGTAAATCAATATTGTTGAATATGTTGCAGGCGTTCTTGAAATCTTCACATGAGATGGTAAACCGCAATCACATGGATGATCAGCTTGAAATTCATCTTATCATTTTGAAGAATAAGATGAGGAAGAAGAAGTCATCGTCGATCGATCTAGGGTTTAGAATTAGGGGTGGAATCGTATGACACAGTTATAGTGTAATCGAATGAAGACAATATATGCACCATGCCACGTAGGTACAACGTATTCAAGTCATATGCCAGGTGGATGCCACATAAGCAAAAACAGTTGATAGCTGGTCATATTACCTAAATGTGAACAAACAGAACAAGTTAGTTACCTTAATGTGTACAAAAAAAAAAGAACATTACCTATATATGGACAACTGAAATAGTTAGTTACCTTAATAAGTCATTTTCCCATATATGCACCATGCCACGTAGGTGCAACGTATTCAAGTCATATGCCAGGTGGATGCCACATAAGCAAAAACAGGTGATAGCCGGTCATATTACCTAAATGTGAACAAACAAAACAAACTAGTTACCTTAATGTGTACCAAAAAAAAAAACATTACCTATATATGGACAATTGAAATAATTAGTTAACTTAATAAGTCATTTTCCCTGTATTAAAAGTCGTTCTAATGCCAAACTCAAACTTAAAAACCAGAGCGCCGGTGGTTGGTGAGATCCAAGAAATCCCAACTCTCAATTTCAAACTTAAAAACCACAAACGTTCGAAGCAAGAAGACTATGATGCAGTTTGGATACCTTCTTTAGTAGGACCCGAATGAGATCTACAATCGAATTTTAGAAAGTAAACAAGTCTCTGCGTTCTATCAAAGCCTTTTCCTTTATCAAATTTGTCCACTTTTCTACCCACCATAATTCAAGAACTCAAAGGACGTCTTCAGGATTCTTCAACCGAAAGATCTTTCACTTCCACATCTTCGAATTGTTCATGTAAGCTTTGATTTCGATTTCGATTTGGATGTTCTTTCTTTTTTGGTTCTGCTTCACTTTCAACAGATATTTGTTTCATGGTTTTAATTTCACCCATTTCCCTCAAGTTTTTGTGCGTATTTGAATGCTTGTTCTAGGGTTTTTGTTTTAAGTATCTGATCAGCGTTCAAGGTATTTGCTTTTGAAGATACGATTACGATACTTCTATAATCAGTTAATTCGTTTTGTATTAATCCCATTAATATATAATACAACATGTACATGTAGTTCAATACATATCGATTGAAGGCAAACGGGCAACAAGTTAAGCCCTTAGCCAGTGACATTTACCATAATTATAATTGATTTTCCTGATGCCAGAGGAATTTGATGGAAGGATTGATCTGTTCGCGAATAATTCCTATTCGTGCTTATGGTAATCAGAGAAACACCCCCTTCTTTCCATCATATACATCGAGCAAAAGAAGAATTTTTTATGGTCCAATCAGAATGATGGGACCTTCCACATCACCCAACTCAAAAGCTGGCTCCATTAAGCCATTAACAGCCTCCTCATCAGACCTATTCGACAATACATTACCTTCCAAAGGTATTTCATCCATCATATATTCCACTTTTTATTAAATTAATTGAAATAACATTGATTTAACTGGATCCTTCTTGAACACTTCAGAGGTTCTTGATTTATGGCAGAAAGCTGATGCTGTATGCTTTGATGTGGATAGCACTGTGTGTATGGATGAGGGCATCGATGAACTTGCTGAGTTTTGTGGAGCTGGGAAAGCTGTTGCTGAATGGACTGCTAGGTTAAATCAATAATGTCTTTTGTGCTTAATTAAAAACAATTATATTAATTTGATTGTTTGCTTACAGAGCAATGGGTGGTTCAGTGCCTTTTGAAGAAGCCTTAGCTGCAAGACTCTCTCTATTCAAACCTTCATTATCAACAGTTGAAGATTTTCTTGAAAAGAGGCCCCCAAAGTATGTTTCCCTTTCTTGCCTCTCAAATGAAAAACCCTAATAAATTGGAAATATGAGATATGCAATGATTGACTTGACTCTTTTTTTTTTTTTTTTTGAATTGGTAGACTTTCACCTGGCATAATGGAATTGGTTGAGAAGCTCAAGGGAAGTGGTAAAGATGTATACCTCATCTCTGGAGGTTTTCGTCAAATGATCAATGTAAGCCATCCATTAATCAAATAACTACTTTTTTGAATGTTTATTTATTTTTATTGTTTTTGGTAGCCGGTTGCATCAATCCTAGGGGTAAAACCGGAAAATATATTTGCCAATCAACTCCTATTCAAGAGTTCCGGTGAGTTTGCTGGTTTTGATGCAAATGAGCCAACTTCTAGAAGCGGAGGAAAACCAACTGCAGTTGAACTAATAAGAAAGGTTAGCCTTTTTTTTGTCAGCTAAATTTACAGCTATCAGCTAACTTTTCAGCTAGTTTGCAAAACATAGCCTTAAATCAAATAAACTGTCTGAATTTTGGGTACATGCTGTTTTACATTGTTGTATACTTGTCTCACTTAACCTATTGAAACATGCTTAATGTATTAAGTAAAAAAGAAACGCGCTATATATGTGTCCGGATAAAGTGCTTAATGTATTAAGCCCTTTAAATATTTTTAACACAAAGTTAATGAAATTGTCAGACTCATGAATACAAGACAGTAGTAATGATTGGCGATGGTGCGACTGATCTTGAGGTAAGAATAACTCGAAATCTAAATTTGTTTGGTTTGTTGACAAAGTGGTTTGACTTTAGAGATCCATTAATATTATTATTTTATTATTATTATCTTTTTTTTTTTTTTAAATAGGCTCGAAGACCAGGATGTGCGGATCTTTTTATCTGCTATGGTGGCGTCCAACTTAGGGAGGCTGTGTCTTCAAAAGCGGATTGGTTGGTGTTCAACTTCAAAGACCTTATAAACTCTTTGGAATAACTTCAAACCCGATTTAAAATTTGTTAAGCATGATTATATGATTTGCTTCATGGGTGAGCAGGTTTTTTAGATTATATTGTTTGGTAGATGTTTTGTTAAATTGTTTATAGCCATTTAAGAGAAGAAAATTAATTAGGTGAATCAAGGGGATTGAAGCTTACAATTGGTTAGGTTGATTTTATGATTTGTTAGTAGGTTTGGTGGAAATACTACAATAATTGTGTTCCAAAGTCATGTGCATCTTCTTTTTCTTTGTCCCAAATGATTTTATGTTTATATTGTAGGGTAAACCATATAGCCTTAGTCCCCTAAAATTTTAATCAAAATTTAAGAAAAATTACATAAATGGTCCATATGCTTTATCAAATGTCACAACTTTAGTCTTTATAAAGTTTTTTTTATGAACATGGTCCTTGTGGTTTTTAAGACTTGCATGGTTGATTCCTATGATTTATTTTTGTTCCAAATTTAATTTGGAATTACTATTATACCCTTTCTACTTATTTTTTTTTTTTCATTTATATAATTTTACTTTAAAGTAAATAAATAAATAGAAACCCCATCCCATCCCACTCCTCATCTCTTCTTTTCTCTCTTGAAAACCTTCTCCCATGTTTACTCTGATGGTTGCCTTCCTCAACCCTAAAATATGATTCATTGTCGGGCTTAAAATCGGAATTGGAATCACTCCAAGCTTTTCAAATCAGAACATAAATAATCGACGATTGAGCTAGGAGATACAGGAAGGGGCGGTGGAGGATCACAGAGAGAGTCTCTAAAGCTTATCTTCAAATAAATCCAATCACTAGAACAATCATCGTGCCATTGTCAACTAAAGTTTCGCTCCAACTTCTCTATCACCCCAAATAATTTCAAGGTCTAGGGCTTCTTGAAGCAGGTAAATCGAGTTCGAAAATCACTAACTTACTTTTAAGACATCAACCTATGGTGGTGGTGGTGGTTTGTGGTGGTTAGTGGTGGATGGTGATGGTGGAGCTGGTGGGTGGTAGTGGTGGTTTCTGGTGGTAAGTAGCGGGTGGTGATGGTGGAGGTGGTAGGTGGTGGTTGGCGGTAGGGGTGATGGTGGTGGTAATGGTGGTGGGTGGTGGTTTTGGTGGATGTTAGGTGTGGGTGATGGTGGGGGGTGGTGCTGGTTAGTAGTTTTGGTGGATGTTGGGTAGGGGTGATGGTAGGGGGTGGTGGTGCTGGTTGGTGGTGGGTGGTGAATGGTGATGATGAATAATGTTAGGTATTGGTGGGTAAGTGGTGGTGGTAGCGTGTGATGATATTTGGTGGTAGTGACGGTTAGTGGTGGTAAGCAGTGGGTGGTGACAGTGGTAGGTGGTAATGGTGGATGTGAGTGGTGATTACAGGTGGTGGGTGGTTGTTTTTGCAGGTGGTGGGTGAGGGTGGGGGTGACAGTGGTTAGTGATGGGGGTGGTGGTGACGGGTGGTAGTGGTGGTGGTGTTTGGTGGTTTTTGGTGGGTGGCAGGTGGTGGTGGGTAGTGGGTGATGGTTGGTGGCAGTGACAGGTAGTGGTGGTGAGTGATGGTAATGGGTGGTGGAGATAAGTGGTGGTAGTTGGTGGGTGGTGATAATGGTGGCAGGTGGTGGTTTTGGTGGGTGGTGGGTGGAGGTGGTAGTGACGGGTAATGGTAGTAGTGGGTTGTGGTGGCGGGTGGTGGTGATGGGTGATGGAAGTGGGTGGGGGTGGTGGAGGTGGGTGGTGATGGTGAGTTGTGGTGTTGGTTGGGTGATGGTGGTGGCGGGTGGTGTCTTTGGTGGGTGATAGGTAGGGGTGGTGATGAGTGGTGGTAGAGGCGGGTGGTGGTGATGAGTGATGGTGGTGGGTGGTGGCGGGTGGTGGAGGTGGTGTTTGGTGGTGAATGGTGTTGGTTAGTGACTTTTCAATTTTTTGTAACTATTTTTGATTTATATGAATATTATTTTATAATTTTAATTAACAAAATTACGTGGTCCAAATCTGTTCTCAAAGGGTTAGATTCAAATGTTTCTAACATTTATTGTGTACTCGTATGCAAAAATCTGGACCAACGGATAGAATAGAATCAATGATCAAGATATGAGGATATATGATATCACAATAGGGTAACATGTACTATATAATCACATAAATTTCAACATAAGGACATTTTGGTCAAATAAACTATATTAAAAAGGAAAATTTTGAATTTAAAGGGATAATTAATTCCCTTATTTTTAAAATTTTGAATATTTTAAATTAATTCAAATTAAATTCTAATATAATTTTTAATAATAATAGATTTTATTTTGTCAGAATGACCAACAGTCAACCATAAACTTGTAAATATATTTTCGATTTTATTTTTGCAGAATATGGTTCCATGCAAGATATTTTTTTATAGTAAAGTTGCTTAAAAAATTATACAACATATTATCAAGAATAACATTTTCTAAAGAATACAGATTTTATTTTTTAAGATTCACTAATTACATTAATTCATAAAGAATAAGACTATAAACAGTTATTACATTCATTCTAAAAAATATAACTAATAATGGTTTAAGAATTACATTTATTCTTAAATATTAAAACTAAAAATGGTTAAAAATGAAAAAAAAAAAAAAAAAAAAAAACATCAAAATCTAACAAAAACACTAATCCATTGTGAAAGAATATTATTGTTAAGAAACATGTCACACCCCCAAACCGGAATGGCGGAAACAACGAACTACACCAAATTTTGGTGTCCAGATCCGGTTCATGAGACAACGAACTCCGTCATCCTTAACTTCAAGATTTTTATCCATTCCTCTCAACGCTTCTCCTGTTACGTTCTCTGGCTTTAAGGCTTCTTCTTGTGCCTCTCTGATCTATGCAGACATGTGTGAATGGATGGTCATGGTTAACGCTTTTACTCGGCGGCCCGAGTATTCCTTTCTACTCAAGGCGTCCGCTACCACGTTGGCTTTTCCGGGGTGATAACGAATCTCACATTCGTAATCATTTAGCAATTCCACCCATTGTCTTTGTCTCATGTTTAGTTCATTTTGGTTGAGGATATGCTGAAGGCTTTTGTGATCGGTGAAGATAGTGCACTTGGTGTCGTAGAGGTAATGTCTCCATATTTTTAGGGCGAAAACTACTGCTCCTAGTTCGAGATCGTGCGTCGTATAGTTTACCTCGTGCGTCTTCAGCTGTCTTGAGGCGTAGGCAATGATCTTTCCTCGTTGCATCAACACACATCCTAGACCTTGGTTTGACGCATCGCAATAAACCACAAAGTCCTTGGTTCCATCCGGTAAGGACAAGATTGGAGCACTGCACAGAGTTCGTTTCAACATTTGGAACACAACCTCTTGCTTACCCCCCCCCCCCCCAGACGAAGATCACTCCTTTTTGAGTCAAGGTGGTGAGTGGTTTTGCGATTTTGGAGAAGTTTTGAATGAATCTTCGATAGTAACCGGCGAGTCCTAAAAATTGTCGGATTTTGGTAGGTGTTCTTGGTGCTGCCTAGCTTTCGATTGCCTTGATCTTTGAAGGGTCCACATGTATTCCTTCCTTGCTGACTACATGTCCGAGGAAATTCACTTCTCGAATCCAAAATTTGCACTTTGAGAATTTTGCGTACAATTTCTCCGCTCTCAGTGTCTCCAGGACTTGACATAAATGATGGTTGTGTTCTTCCTTACTTCGGGAGTAGACTAGTATACATCGATGAAAACAATCACGAACTTGTCTAAGTAAGGTCGACACACCCGATTCATCGGGTCCATAAACGCTGCGGGTGCATTTGTTAAGCCGAAAGGCATTACTACAAACTCGTAGTGAGCATAGCGTGTTCTGATGGCAGTCTTGGGAATATCCTCCTCTTGAACTCGTAGCTGATGGTACCCTGATCTAAGGTCAATATTTGAAAAGAAACTTGTTGCTTGCAGCTGGTCGAAGAGGTCGTCGATTCGAGGCAAAGGGTATCGGTTTTTAATGGTGAGTTTGTTCAATTCACGGTAGTCAATGCACATACGGAACGATCCATCCTTTTTCTTAACGAACAAGACCGGTGCTCCCCAAGGTGGGAAGCGTGGTCTAATGAAACCTTTGCTTAGCAATTCGTTCAATTGACTGGACAATTCCTGCATTTCGGCTGGGGCTAGACTGTATGGCGATTTGGCTACGAGGGTAGCTCCAAGAATTAGGTCGATTCAGAATTTGACTTGTCTAGCAGGGGGCACTCCAGGAAGGTCTTCCGGGAACACGTCAGGAAAGTTACAGACCTATGGAATGTCTTTTATGTTTTTCGATTCTTGCTTCTCTTATACGACGTGGGCTAGGAAGGCGTAGTACTCCTTGCGGAGATACTTTTAAGCCTTGACACAAGAGATGATCTGAAAGTTTGAGCTGGGTTTGTCGCCATAGACGACGAGGGTTTCGCCATTTGGCAAATTAAGGCGAACGGCCTTTTCGTGACATAGGATTTTAGCTTGGTGAAGGCATAACCAATCCATGCCAATGATGACATCAAAACTTTTTATAGTGACCGACATAAGGTCGATTTGGAATGAGTGATTGTTTAAGGTAAGGGTACACTTGGTGTAAATGTCGTTAGTGTTCTCTGTTTTTCCGTTAGCCATTTCTACGGTGAATGTGTCTTTTAGTGTTTGTGGTTTTTGTTTAAGCAAGCATTTAAATTGATGGCTCACGAAGCTTTTCTCCGTGCCACTATCAAAAAGAATGCATGCATATGTATTGTTAAGGAGAAACGTACCGGTGACCACAGTTGGGTCTGCAACTGCTTCTTCATGAACTATCGTCAGAACTCTACCCACTTCACCAGAGTTGGGGTTCCTTGCCTTCAGGCAGTTCTGCGTGAAGTGTCTTGCCTCTCCACAACCATAGCAGGTTCGACTTGCTCCGGCGTTAGTAGCTTGTGTGTTTTTTTAGACTGTAGTTTTACAAAATCAAGCGGTGTGTCCCTTTTTGTTACAGTTGGTGCAATGCATTTCACGTCATGCACCGTTGTGGTGAAAGCTTCACTTGTTGCACTTGGGTAGGTTCCCGACGTATTGCCTTATCGGAGTTGGTTTGGCAGTGGTTGTGGCAGCATGCACAACAACCACTTGTTGCTTTTTGGTAGGGTCTTGAGCAGGTTGACCCTTCTTCTTGTTCCAGAACTTCGTCTTGTTACTTCCCCCTTTCGCTTGCTCGGGGGTGGTTGTCACAGTGCCATGGCTGGCCTTATGGTCGATGAGTTGTCGTGCCAGTTCTTTGGCACTGTCAAAGGTAGTTGGCTTTGAGGCCAATACGTTTCCTTGAAGTTGGGGAGATAGTCCCCATATGTATCTTTCCACCTTTTTGCTTTCCGACGGAACCATCCCGGGTCACAGCACGACTAGATCGCTAAACCTTGAGGTATAAGATAGGATGTCAGAGCCTGTCATTTTGAGACCCCAAAGTTCTTCTTCCAACTTCTGTATCTCGCCCCTTGGGCAGTACTCCTTCATTAACATGGTTTTCAGGTCTTCCCATGTTATCGAATTAGCCACCGGAAGTGTTAATGCCTTGACGTGGCCATTCCACCAGGTGAGGGCCCTTTCAGAGAATGTGCATGTTGCAAACTTGACCTTGCTTGCTTCAGGGAATGCGCATATTTCAAAGATGGATTCGGTTTTCTCGAGCCATTGCAGCAATGCTATGACACCTCCACTTCCATTGAAGGTTTTAGGTTTGACATTAGTAATGTAACGTCCGAAAATTCGTACCAAAAATTTTCTTTAAATCATTAACAAAACCATATTCATAAAAACATAGCATAATTCATAACATGAATTCAGAGTATCATTTCCAAAACATATTTTCATTATCAGAGTAAAACATCCCAGGCTGTCAAAACTATGGTGTGTGCCATGTGATCACCCCGAGCTCTTCCCTCCGCTACCGAAAGTACCTGAAACCAAAACTGAAAATAGTAAGCACGAAGCTTAGTGAGTTCCCCAACCTACCACATACCCTGCATAAACATATACAACATATACTGGGCCACGCTCGCTACTTCGGGCCTCGCCCGCTACAACGGCCCCGCCGCTCCAGGCCCTGCCTGGCTTCGAGCCCCGCTCGGATACAGATCTGTTTCACTTAGGCCTCTCCTGTCACTAGGCCTCGCCCACTAACATATACTAACACATAGGCATACCACAACACATAAGCTAACATATACTAATAAATCATGTCCTGAGGCCTCGCCCTTGTCCTGCTACTGATGAGTCATGGAACCCCGTCCACGCTCCTAATGATAATGAGATACGGGCCTAGCCCATACTCACTCTTTCCCTAACTTGGGCCTCGCCCCTATTCTGCTCCTAATGAGATGTGGAACACTGTCCACGCTCTGCTATTGGTGAGATACGGGACCTCGCCCACATTCACCTCCCTACCAAGCATATACATGTATCACACAGACAACAAGTATAAACTATCATATAAACCATTCCTTGGGCACCCGCCCGCTATCATTGGACCTTGGTCCTAAATATCATTCTAGCATACTGCGCCTAGGGCTAACCCCCGGGTCTTCCTACTCATAACTACATGGGCTAACATTGTGGCCGTAGATCCATTCACACAAAGGGAAACTCACCTAGTACTGCTCAACTTGTCGGTAACCCCTCTGGATGCTGACCGGAAATTCCCTGAACCACTGCTCCACTAGCTCCCCGAGCTACCAATACCAAAACATATATCACTTAGCCTTACTGTTCTCCAAAAGTCAACTAAGTCAACTCTGGTCAAAGTCAACCTTCCAGGTCAACCCTACTCGCCGAGTCTGTCTACTGACTCTCCGAGTTCATTAGCTCAGAATCCTTTCATTCGCGAATCGACTCGCCGAGTCAGCCCCTGACTCGTCGAGTCTACCGACTTCCGAGTCCTGACCTGTCCAACTCACTGAGTCCCCACTCAACTCACTGATTCGAGTCCTAACTTGAAGGTTTTGGGGTTTCGCGACTTGACTCGCCGAGTCCCAGGCAATCTTCAACAGACTCGCCGAGTTGTTCTTCCAACTCGCCGAGTTCCTGCCCAACTTCATCCAACTCGCCGAGTCCACCCATGTGACTCACCGAGTCTCTCCAGTTCTTAATCCATTCAGTGGCTTTTCGAGCCATGCAGGGGTTCCAAATCATAGATCCATACCTCCAAAGTCTATCCCTCACGTAAAGGTGCAAACTTTACGTGTGGCTAAGGAGATCTAGGCCCAAAACACTCCAAACTCGGGTTTAGGACAACCATGCTTCACCTACACCCCCAAGACTGATACTTTATGACCCTCTAGGCCAGAATACACTTAGATCTGAAGTAGCAACTTCAGATTTGGGTTCTAACTCGAAATGGTTCAAGGACATGGCATAAAAGCCCCAAATCTCATAACAAAAGGGAAAACTAGATGAAGAAGGGTGAAAATAACGACTTAATACCTTCAATAGCTCTAAAAGGTGGCCCAAACTCTGGATCTAAATCCAATCCTTGAAGCCCCAAAGATTCCTTCCTTCCTTCTTCCTTCAAATCACCCAAAATTGGCAAGAGACTTGAATATGCAACAATGGAGGTGGGGTTTTAGTTTCTGGATGAGAGAGGCTCCAAGAAACCCTAATGGAGAGAATAAGACGCTTAAATAGTGCCCAAAGTCCCAGATTTAGGGTTTCCTTCTTCAGGCTGGACTCGCCGAGTCCTCTTTGCCGACTCGCCGAGTCGGCTACTTAATCGATCCCCCGGATCTCGTTCCGACTCGCCGAGTTCCTCCCTGGACTCGACGAGCTGACCCTTTGACTTAGGGTTTTTCCTTTCCTTTCTTGGTCTTTCTGATTATGGGTGTTACAAGTAAAGTATTTGTAGGTACACTCTCTCGAGCGTCCCTGACTGTCCCCGTTGTTAGAATTTGTGGCACCATACTCGCACCACCCGCATTATTGGTGCTGATTTGGGACATTGTGGCTGCTACTGCGGCTATTATGGCAGCCTGGAACACTACCGGGTCGAATTGAGGGGATGGTGGAGGTGGTGGTGGCGGTGGTGCAGCTCCTGCGGCGCCGCCACGTCTAGGATTTCTACGAGGTGGCATTTTCTGCCATATCAAGAATGAAAAGACAATAAGTCTTTGATAGCACTCACAAGTCGAGAGTTAAACTAAACATTATTAGTTCCTTATATGCATCATGATTCCGACTTGTAAAGATATTGTAAGGATCCATTCATACTAGAGGTCTATAGGTAATGAAATATAGACTTTATGAATGCTGATAGATTTGATTCACATGAAATGTCTGTGATAGTATCTATACCGGCCAATCTATCAATCGTTCGATGTATAATATTTATATCTAATTAAGATTAAATAAACTTTCGAATCTAATGGATCTGCCCTGGGCCCACAACCAAACAAGGAACAGGATCCAAGGCGGAACCAATATTTCTAGGTCGACATGGTCTTAATTATATATAACTTTTATTTATACATCAAACAATCATAAATCGAACACCAGTAAATTTAATCTGAAAACAATCCCTGTCATGAACTTGATGCAATGTTTCCAATAAAACAAATAGCGTGTCAATTTCATTGATATAACTTAGTATACAATATTGGGGAAACTTTTACCCTACGAGGGGTCTATTGTAACACCCAAAGTTTTGAAGGCCAAGAAAGGAAAGAAAACCCTAACTTTAAGGGGGGGGGGGGGGACTCGGCGAGTCCAAGGAGGAACTCGGCGAGTCCAAGCAGGATCCGGGTCGAGGAGTAAGTGACCGACTCGGCGAGTCGGCCAAGGAGACTCGGTGAGTCAGGTCTGTTCAAGGAAACCCTAAATTCGGGACTTGGGGCCTATTTAAGCGCCTCATTCTCTTCCCTAGGGTTCCTTTACTGCCTCTTTAACCCAGAATGCCAAACCCTAGCCGCCATATCCATTGATTGAGCCAATTGTTGTCTTGAGGAGTGCATTAAAGCTTGGAGAAGGAAGAAGGATCTTGAAGGTGCAAGGAGGGGGCTATAGATCTGAGATTGGGAAGATATTTCTGAACATCTAAAGGTATTAAGTCGTTCCCCTTCCTTTAAATCTATTTTGGTTGTGAGTTTTGGGGCTTTTAGACATGAGTAGTGATCCATTTGAGTTAGAAGCCGGATCTGGAGTTGCTACTTCAGATCTAAGTATATTTTGGTCTTGGAAAGCATAAAGTTTCAGCCCTTGAGTTGATTATGGAGCCTCTTTGCCTTAGACCCTAGTTTATGGTGTATTTTGCCTAGATCTCCTTCTATACACGTAAAGTTTGCAACTTTACGTGAGGGATAGGCTTGGGAAGGGTAGATCTACAGTTTGGAGTCCATGCATGACTCAAAAGTCCTCTGCATGTATAAAGATCTGAATGGACTCGGTGAGTCCTTTGAGTGGACTCGGCGAGTAGCATGAAGATGAGGAGGAACTCGACGAGTGGGATGAACAGCTCGTTGAGTTAGATGAAGTTGGGCAGGAACTTGGGGAGTTGGATGAACAACTCGGCGAGTCTGTTGAAGGTTGTTGTGGACTCGGCGAGTCTGTTCCTGGACTCGACGAGTCAGGTCGCGAAACCCCAAACCCTTCGAGTTGAGACTCGAATCAGTGAGTCGAATGGAGACTCGGTGAGTTGGACAGGTCAGGACTCGGTAATCGGTAGACTCGACGAGTCATGGACTGACTTGGCGAGTCGAGTCGCGAATGGAAGGACTCTGAACATATGAACTCAGCGAGTCAATAGGGTGAATCAGCGAGTAGGGTTGACCTGGAAGGCTGACTTTGACCAGGACTTTGAGTTTGACCAGAGTTGACTTGGTTGTCTTTCGGGGGTCGGTTAGACTTAGTGTTGCATTGATATTGGTAGCTCGGGGGAGCGAGTGGAGCAGGAGTTCAGAGAGTTGTCGGGCAGTAGCTAGTGGGTTCATCAGCCAGTACATCCAGCGCAGGTGAGTTCCCTTTGTATGAATGGGTCTACGGGCACAATACCGGCCCATGTAGTTATGAGTAGAAGACCCGGGGGTTAGCCCTAGGCACAATATGCTAGTATGATATTCGGGACGAGGTCCATTGATAGAGGGCGGGTGCCCAAGGAATGGTTTATGTGATAGTTAATACTTGTTGTCTGTGTGATACTTGTATGTGCCGGGTAGGGAGGTGAGTGTGGGTGAGGTCCCGTATCTCACCAATAGCAGAGTGTGGATGGTGTTCCACATCTCAATAGCAGCAGATCAGGGGCGAGGCCCAAGTTAGGGAAGGAGTGAGGGTGGGTTGGGCCCGTACCTCATTATCAGCAGGAGTATGGACGAGGTTCCATGACTCATCAGTAGCAGGACAAGGGCGGGGCCCAGGGATAGGCGAGGCCTTAGGACAAGATCCGTTAGTATGTGTTTAGATTATGTGATGTGATGTGATATGTTTAAGTGCTATTATACGTTAGTGGGCGAGGCCCTGTGACAGGCGAGGCCTAGGTGAAACATATATGTATCCGAGCGGGGCTCGAAGCCAGGCGGGGCCCGAGGTAGGGGGCGAGGCCCAGGATAGCGGGCGTGGCCCAGTATGTGTAGTATGTGGTTATGCATGGTATGTGGTAGGGTGGGGAACTCACTAAGCTTCGTGCTTACGGTTTTCAGTTTTGGTTTCAGGTACTTCCGGTAGCGGAGGGAAGAGCTCGGGGTGATCGCATGGCACACACCATAGATTAGACAGCCTGGGAATGTTTACTCTGATAACGAACATGTATTTTGGAAACTAATACTCTGTTAATGTTTTGAAATGATGAATTTGCTTAAAGTAATGTTTTATTAAAAGAAATTATTAGTCTTAAATTTTGGGACGTTACATCTATGCTACATCAATGTATAGAAAAATTTTGACCGCCTAACAGATCCCGAAAGTGTAAACACTTTAGTCGCGAGATTGGACATAAAATACTAGAAAGTAATAGTAATATTTATTCGCAAAACTAGATTAAACTGAAGCGAGCAGTGCAAACACTACTTGCGGCGGTTGAAGCTATGGGGATCACGAAGTGAAGACCTGACGTTCCTCGTTTCCCTCATTTCAGCTCTGGATTCTGCCGCTTGGTGCTCTGCTTCTGTCAGATGTCCTTCTAAAGTGGCTCAGTGTTCTCGGAGTTCTTGCACTTCAGCTCGGTCGCGGCCATTTCCCGTCGAAGAAGCTCGGTGCGGTCTCGAGTTCGATCGTGGTCATCATCCAACCGGCGAATACGAACGGAGTTGACTTGGCTGGTGGCACCAACTTCCATGAGATGTCGGGTGTGTACCCTGGTTTGCTCCTCGTGACATGCGACACAGTGAACCATGATAGGAAGGGCTCTGTCGGCTGACCCTCCTTGGTTGAGGTCATAAAAACCTCGTTCCATGCCATAGGGAGGTCGTTGACCTTGTTCTCTGATCCATCGATGTATAGTTTCGGCCCATTGGGGTGTCGGGTCTTGGAAGTGTTGCGGAGGGATAAAGGCAGGGTATGGGTTGTAAACTTCAGGTTCTGAGTCGGTTCCATCAGAGTCTTCTTCTTCTTCATCGTCTACGGATTCTTCCTATTCCATGAGTTCTTCATCCTCCATGGGTTCCTCATCCTACATGGGTTCCTCTTTGGAATCCTCCTATGGGTCTTCCACAATCCAACCGGCATTCCTTTGGTTGGGGAATTAGGGATCACCCGACAAGTGAAATCCTGCCATCGCGCCTGTACGAGAATAGGGATAAGAAGGATATCGCGAGAATTTTTGGTATAAGAAATTAGTTATCGAAATTTATAATGTGATTATTTGTGTTAAAATACTCCTATAGTATTTTTATGTTTGATTCTCAAGGTTGTTGGTAAGTTGAAGACTTGTTGCTCATCATGATTCTTCTTCGGCATACGTTGGTCATACCTTGGCTAAATAAAGTTGATCAGGCTATATTCATCCAAGATATGACTTCATACCCTGAAGCTGGATCATGGTGTCCAACTTGTCTTGATACTTTTATGTTATCACCATTATGATACTAAATTAATGAGTGCGATTGTACGAATACTTTTATAAAAATACTAATATCTATTTTTAAAGTATTTTTGAAAAGCTACGTCAGAGAATTTTTGTCCCGTTGTATTTATAGTTTGTATATCTTATGTGGTTCGATATACTTAGTTCACTATAAACAAAGCTCTGATACCAATCTGTCACACCCCCAAACCGGAACAACAGAAACGTTCGGGGGCGGAGGACGTCATACTCAGTATCATAACCATAGTGAAGAAAGTAAACACAACCATCATAAATATAATTTAAAAGGTTACATCGTTGCAAAAAAATACATGTTTCCAAATAAATTACATATGATGTCAAAATAGTTCAAAAGAAATATGCGTCTTAGCGTCTTGCCTTCAAAAATCTTGTGGTTACATGTATTACTGAATACCTGAGAATACAAGTTGTTTTTGAAAGAGTATCAGCATTAAAACTGGTGAGTTCATAAACAATTTATGAATGAAAAATGGATGTTGTTCCTTAAAGTTTGTTATAAGTTTGTTTCTAGAAAATCCAATATTTTTTAAAAGGTTTGTTGTAGTCTTAACTGAACCAAGACTTAGTATATGTAAGTAAATCGTCCTACTTATGCGTGGTTTTATATTTAAATAAAACTCCTTTTTGTGAAATCCTTAAATTCCCGTGAACAGTGTGTTTGTTAATTCCCCATGTGAGTTGTTATAACCATACTAAGACTCGAAAACCTCGTACTCGATGTTCTTCAAGCGTCAGAATGTTATGACACTAGTCACCCTAGACTTGCCGGTCTAGCTGTTGCAAGCGACTTAGGTGCGGGTTTGTCAGACCCAATATAGATCTATACACATCTATCACGCTCTCCCTACAAGAGATTTTGATTATAACTACAGGACTTTTTTGTGGTACTTAAGAGTACCCTGAAGGTGAATGCCTCACAAATTTATTCATTAACGATTTCACGTAGTTTGTAATGAAATACATGCTTTGTAAATCGATTGTATTACCGTGTCTTAGTTAAATGGGGTGTCTAAACTATACCTATTATAGTTTATCAAGAGTGTTTTATGTTTTAAATGAAACATTTTTATGCATGGCTTTGTATTTCAACAAAATGACATTGAAAATACTAAGTATAAAATCTTACACACCTTGCTCAGCATGTTACAAGGTGTGAATAGCTCTTAAACTCGTTTTGACAATTTTACCCTTAATTGTCACTGTTTTAGAATATTTATAGAAAAATCATCGTAAGTCAAAAACTGAATCCGTAAACTCTAAGAGTTTGGAAAAAGAATTTTATGTGTTCATAAAATTTCCTATAATTTTTGGTGGTCTCAAACCAGTGTGAAAATGTTCATCTTCACGACCTGGTCTGATTTCATTGCTGCAGTGATAGGCAGATTTGTAAAAATCACCATAAATTGTAGAAAAAATGTATGGAGATGTGCAAGTATTCATTTTAAAGGTATAAATCTGAACTATTTTCATATTAAACAATTTTGAAAAATATTAAGTTCAAGTTGGGTAAAACAGTTCGTGAACAAGTCACAACTTTTCTGTTATAAGCTGTCAAGTTAAGTTTTAAATATGTTTTGGTGTTTTAACTTGTATTCCCCTCCCACCCCCCCCCCCCTAAAAACTAAAGAAAACTGGAAAATTTAGGGGTATGAACTCACCTTGAGTGATTTCTTGAAGAGTGGAGGGTTGAAGAAGAAGGGTATCAAGTCAAGAACACTTGATGAACACGAGAAAGCTTGGATGATCCTAAGAACGACTTTTGGTGTTAAATGTGTGTAGCTGATCCAAGGATGTTAAGAAAACATGGAATGACACCTGATTTTAGATGAAATACTTACCAAAAAGTGAAATAGTAGCTCAAGAACACTAGCACAAAGTGGTGGGAATTAGAGAGAAAAGAAGCTTTCTTGAGGGGTTAAAAAGTGTGTAAGTTTGGAATGATCAAGGTAAACCAAGAAATCCTCCAGGGATTTCCTTATATAGAGAAGGTTGCTGGAGCAATTTGCAAGTTGAAATGATGTTTACCTTGCTTTGTGTGATGTGGATAAGATTGGGCTAATGAGATGATGACACATGGAGGCAAGTGGGCACACTTGACCCACTTGTGGGGTAGAATACTCCTCTTAATATAAAATAATGATTTTTAATTATTAAATCCTTGAGAAATGAATAAAATATGAGTTTTGGAGGTTTAAAATGGTAAAAATATGAATTTGGTGAAAAATACCCGTTAAAAACGTCAAAAACGGGCTTAGGAAGCGAAAGTAGTCGAAAACTGGGAATTAGGAGCGAACCTGCGAGGTTCGGTCCTTAGGAGGTGAGAACCGAGAGAAGGGAGAAGGAGGAACCGAAGGGGAGGCTCGGGTTCGAAGGTCAGAAGGAACCGAAGGTGACGGGGAACCGAAATGGACCGAGGGCTCAGTCTATTTCAGGTGTATGGAGGTTTCGGTCCGAGATGGAATGACTTCGGTCCAGAAGGCTTAGTTCGCTCCTATGGCAGCTTCGGTCCTCTTAAGCAGGGTTCGGATCGAAGAGGTTTTCGGCTCTAATTAGCCGTTTTTCAATATATCTTCCCGTTTTGAGTGATTTTTGGCCAAGTTAAGGGTCGGGATGACCCGATTGACTATAAAAAGTTGAGAGAGATTTGGGAGAGATTTAATTTTAGCCATTATTATTGTATAATCTCATAATGCAAGGTTCGTGAACCCCGTTATGCTTCGTTTATGATTGTTTTAAGTCCCCAAGAGGGTGCATAGTCGTGTTTTGATGCATTTAACTCCCTTTTTAGGGTTTTACATTGCTAAACACATAAATTCTCTGAGTCACTTTGATTTTTGACATACAAATGCACATCTTTATACATAGAATAACTTTTATCATAAAAGCACAAGTTAAGTTTGACCGGTTTGATTTGTTGACTTTGACTTTGACTTGAATTTGACTGTTGTCACATTATCCCCCCGTTAGAAGGAATTTCATCCCAAAATTTGCAATTTGAGTGGGACATCAAGGGATGGGGAATAGATGTGGATATTTTTGCTTCATTTGGTCCTCACGTTCCCAAGTAAATTCGGGTCCTCGCTTGGCGTTCCAGCGGACCTTTATGATGAGAATGGGGCTTTGTTTCATCGATTTGAACTCTCGATCCATGATTTCAACAGGTTCCTCTACGAAGTGGAGGTTCTCATTGATCTCAATTTCTTCCAAAGGAATGACAAGGGTCTCATCAGAAAAACATTTCTTCAGGTTCGACACATGAAAGGTAGGATGAACGTGATTGAGTTGCTGGGTTTATCGTAGCTTGTATGCCACCGGGACAATCCTGGCGAGGATTTCGAATGGTCCGATACACCTTGGATTTAATTTCCCACGTTTTCCAAAACGTATTAATCCCTTCCAATGTGATACTTTTAGTAGTACTCGATCCCCAACTTGGAACTCCAAAGGTTTTCGTCTCTTATCCGCGTAGCTCTTTTGTCGGTCTTGTGAAGCCTCCATTCCTTCTCAAATTTGGACGATCTTTTCTGTTGTTTCCCTTATGATCTCTGGGCCAGTGAGTGCGCTATTAGGAACTTGTCCTCTTGCTAGTTGCGTATCGCCTACCTCAGCCCAGCATAGGGGTGATCTGCACTTACGGCCATAGAGGGCTTCGAACGAAGCAACTTTGATGCTAGTGTGATAACTATTATTGTATGAGAATTCGATAAGGGGTAAATGAGCATCCCAAGCTTTACCAAAGTCTATCACACAAGCTCTTAGCATGTCCTCTACGTCTGAATGGTCCTTTCACTCTGCCCGTCGGTCTATGGATGGTAGGCTGTACTCATGTTCAACCTAGTTCCTATAGACTTCTGTAGTGACTGCCAGAACCATGACGTGAACCGACTATCTCTATCGGAGATAATGGATATCGGTACCCCGTGAAGTCGCATAACTTATTTAATGTATATTCTTGTTAGTTTCTCCATTTTATCGGTCTCCTTTATTGGTAGAAAGTGTGCGGATTTGGTTAATCTGTCGACAATTACTCAAATGGTGTCAAGTCCACCCGTTGTCTTAGGTAACTTGGTAATAAAATCCATTGTAATCCGCTCGCACTTCCACTCGGGTATTTTTGGCTGTTGAAGTAGTCCCGAGGGCTTCTGATACTCCACCTTAACCTTGGCGCAAGGCAGGCACTTGCCTACAAAGGTAGCTATTTCGGCTTTCATGTTCGGCCACCAATATAGCTTCTTGAGGTCTATATACATCTTGTCTGAGCCGAGATGCACTAAGTAACGAGTTTTATGAGCTTCGTTCATGACAACGTCCCTGAATCCACCAAATTTTCGTGTCCAGATCTGGTTCATGAGACAACGAATTCCGTCATCCCTGACTTCAAGATTTTTGTCCATTCCTCTCAACGCTTCTCCTGCCATGTTCTTTGACTTTAAGGCTTCTTCTTGTACCCTCTACATCTTCAGAAAAACAAATGCAAATTTTCAGCAAATCATATCATATTTCATCCATATGATTTCAACATTAGATTTTTAAGTATATGATTTCAACATCAGATTTTCAAGCATATCAGATTTTAGATCAAATTTTAGGCAAATCAAATCAGATTTCAAACATATGATTTCAGCATTAGATGAGTACATATTAGTTTCTTATTATTCTTGTACCATGATTTCAGTCAAGCATTTTATCAACACACATAGGGTGCATGTGAAACCACAAATAACAAGTTTGTTCAACTCATATTATAAGCAAAGAAACTGAAATTGATATTGCTAATGATAGGTTTTATCAAAACCATTATCATATCATATTTCAAGCAAGACAATATGCTTCATCAAGCACAAAAAACAAACATATGATTTCATCATCAGAAAACTCAACATCTACAGCCATGCTTTCAGATTCCAAAAAAAACAAGCACTGTTATACCAATATACATTCGACTTAGAGAAAAAAAAAATATAAAACAAGATTCAAGAAAAAACAATACAAAACCTCCATTTGTATTCAATTTGCAGGGTAAAAAACCTTACCTAAAGCGGAAGTCGACGTCACTACAACCATCTCCGGTGAAGCTTGCGTTGGTGCAGCTGAAGGAGGCGGTGGCGTTGCAGATTGGTGAGAGGTAGATGGATTGTTGAAGATCGAAGACGGAGGAGAAATGGGGCGCTGTCTCGATGAGTAGATATAAAAAAAGACTCCATCATCAGCCTTTATCTTCACAGCAACATTCAAGCAAAATCGAGACCATACCTTCCAAATTGAAATCGACTTGCAAGTCTAGAATCTCCAATGAATATCGATGAACTAAAATCGAGTTGTAGGAGACCGATTGGAGATTGAGTTGCAGGAGGCTGATTGGAAATCTACTTGCAGGTCCGATTAGGGCTACGAAAATTGAAGGTACGATGGAGGTAGGCTAAGAGATGGAGGCAGTCAATGATAGTTTATTTTATTTCCTTATTTTTATTAGTTTATTTTAATTTTTTAGCTCTTTTAATTAGTATTGCATTGTATATTCTTTATTTTCTTTATCATGGATCGTGTCGGGTACTTTCTATTTTGTATGAGGTATTTTGTAGGGTTTTGGAGCTTGTTGCGGTTATGGTTTAGCTTGGAAATGGGTTTTGTGGGCTTCTGAGGCATTATTGGGCTTTGCGGATCCATTAAAGGAAATTTGGACTTAAAAAGTTAAAGGCTTGGATGAAGTGGGCTTGTGAAGATGGGTCATGGATCTTTATTTTTGGGCTTGGAGCATCCATATTTGAAGCTAGAAGATGATTGGTTAGTTTGAATCATGTGGGATATGGAGGAGACCAAGTGAATCTTTGGTAGTGGGATCGATGGTTAGTGGAGGAAAAATGAGCCAATAGCATTCCAACAACATCTGCTCTAACCAACTTCTTGGGTTCATGATTCATGCTTCATGATTGATATAACCAATTTGGGATGAATGATAAATTTCATATTAAATCCTAATGATAAACACACAAATGTTCATTGTATTGAATTGCCTTGGTTAGCAATTCTCTCTAATATTTGAGCATCTTATCATCTTGCTCAATTGCAAGTTTTCTAGTTATTCAAGTCTTTTAGTAAGCCTTACACTATTTCTAACTTAATATTTGAGCATCTCATCATATTTTCTTTCCGTTTCTCTTCACTTCCCTTGTCTTCTTTCCTTAAGTTGCACTCGGAAACAAGGCCTAAGAATCGTATTCTTGATTTTGTTAAGAAAAGCCTAATAGAGTACTATGTTTTTTTTTCTTGTTTTTTTAAGCCTTACACTATTTCTAACTTAATAGAGTACTATGGTTTTTTTTTTGTTTATTTGTAAGCCTTACACTATTTCTAACTTAATAGGGTACTATTCTACATGGGGTGTCCTCTTTTCTAGTTTTTAATAGTGTTTAGTTTAAACAATTTTAATTCATTCTAATTTCCCTCGATAAGTTGATCGCTATGCATACAAACAATAATTAAAGACAAGAGAACACGAACACAAAAAGAGTATAAAGGGTATTAAACAAAATTTCATACAAAACATGCGATAAACATAATATATGATTCGAAGCTTTAACTAACATATGTGGGTCATCCCCACATATAAGCTTTGATCAAGGATAGAATGGAATGGTGGAGCAAAGTGCTCTATTAATTATGCAACTTGCAGAGAATTGAAAAGGCTATTTCATGAAGTGAGAACCTTTGTCATACTCCAAAACAAGTTCTTTTTTCCAAAGAACGGATAGCTGATGAGATGGAAAGTTTGTCGTCTGCTCATTAATTCGATATTTAAACCATCGTATATCTTTAATTAAACTAACCAGAAAGTCAAGCTTCTATACTATCATACACAATTAATACATTGTACAGATCATAAAGAGTACTATAGTATTGATCTCAACTACAAGCACAATTAAACCCGGGTTAGCTAACCTTGAACCTGGTACCTCGTAGGTTGGAAAAAGAGACCAGAATTGTATACTCGGATATTGATTCCGTTGTTTTGTGTATTAACCATTAATGGGGATGATTTGTCCATGTCGCCTGAGAAACTGGTGGTTCGTGGCAGGTGGACGGTGGTGATATCATGAATGCTAGGTCTCCTCTTCTCTTTCCCGTCAGCATGTTGTCTTGCAAAGTACTTTTGTGCATGACTCGCTACTTGTGTTGGTGTTTTAGTCACCACAAAATTACGAGAAATATTTCGCCAATCACCTTTGCCATGAACTTGAAGTCCCATCAAGAATCTCCTGTAACAAATCACGTACGAGTTATTAATTACGACATTATTGCACCAGAATTTAAACTATTATATGGTCGTATATATACGTAAGAAACTAGAAGGTATGAGTTCGTAGATCGAGTTCACCTGTGTTCATCTTCTGTCCATGGAATGCCTTTTCTCCTTTCGTGATCTAATGATCTAGACCTGAAAAGTCGACTCCCGAAAGAATTGAATCTGCGATCTTGGAGTAATTCCGATTTGAAGGTGAAGTAGCCGGGATCGGGAACTAAACCGGCTTCGATATTATTGATATCGGCTTTCAATTCCTCGTACTGTTGTCTCACTTCGAACTCTGATTTGCCGGGGACTAAAGCAGCAACATTGGACCATCGGTCTGGCGTTTCTGTATCGAATATAGCCAAAGCACTTTCAAACCATTTGTTCTGTTCTCTTGTCCATTTTGAGCTCTTGCTCTCTTGCATCATCAATCGATTTGATGTTTCCATAGCTATTAGCTGTGGATGGACAAAAAACCATACAAATGCGTAGGAGAAAAGTTTAGAATCAAATTCTGATCAGAATACTTTTTCTATATTCAGTAGAACATATTTAGGAATCTTGAAAGTTAAGTGACCCATCAATTCAAGAATCAACAAGAACTTGAAAAAGATGTAACAAAATAACAATGATTAAAAACGCTGTCAAATCATATGATTCAAACACCGAAAAATTCAAAAATAATCAAATACCCAGTTATAGTAATACCGGGTAGAGAGCTTTACCTCTTGTAGGGGAATCAAGACTGGTTTTTTTTTATGAATCCTTATTGCGGATGAACGCAGAGTGATGGAATAAGGTGGATAGCTAGTTGTCAAAGGTAGTCTGATTCTCTGCTACTTATATACAAAGTTTTGTGGTGGTTTGTGTGATTTTTTGAAGTATTTTACTGTGGCTGCTCTACTCTTGAGGGATTTACTTTAAAAAAAATCAAGCATCTTTTATGATTGCATTCAAAAGTTAGCAAGATTTGGCATGACAATGATCCCTTTGCCTTTTCATTTCTTGTATAATTATTGCTCCTACAAAAGCCTTTACAGGAGAAAGAAAATTCTAAAACTTCTTTTGTGAACTAGTGGCAAATAATTTTCATTTTTTGTAATGCTAGTACCCTTTTTTCCATGCACTCATGATTCAAATATGTGTATTTTTTATATATTTATTTATATTCATTATAGATAACACGTGATACTTTGATACTAAATTTGTTACTTAAAATTTTGTTGTTAAACAACCAATGTTTTTTTTAATAATAAATTGATGCTTGGAAACAAAGGTTAGTATCTAGTATATACTCAAGACACCTTTTTTAATCAAGTTATTAAAAGATGTTAGATTTTTCCCTGATTAAATGACGTTACTCTCGGGAAAAATATTAAATGAATAAAGTTTTATTTATTTTTATTGTTGGTGATTTTAGTAAAAAGCCAAATAAAGTTATAATAGTGACCGGCATCTTGCAGGCAAACGGTAAGGGGTAAATGAGTTGACATATTTCTTTTGAGTTGGCATATATATGTGGTGTGTTGGCATATCTACGTGACATTAGTCTAAAAGCTACATATTATAAGTAGATATAGGGCATAATGGGGGATACAGCTCCTTACTCAGTCGACTTCTTCAATCGACTTCTTCAACATGGCTTCTTCGTCTCGATCCGCCAACTCATGCTCAAGGTCAAAAATTTCCAAGTCAAAGAGCACAATTGATAAGGCAAATCCTTGTGATTGTGGGTTTCCTTCTCGTATCTGGATATCAACAACAGAGACAAATCCTGGTAAAAAAATTTAGGGTTTGTCCTAACTCTTTGGTAAGTGTATCTAAAATCTTGTTCTTGTTTGAGTCGCTTCTTGTTTTTCATGCTACAATATTGTTTGTTTATGTTATAATTGAAGATGAAGGATCCAAAGGATAAATGTGATTTCTGGGAATGGGTTGATGAAAATGAAGAAATTATAATCAAGAACAAGAATAAGAAAGATGAAGAACATGATTTCAATAGTGAAGTGAAGATTGCAATATTGGAACATGATTTCAGTGAATACAAGGTGAAGACTGATAAGGAATGTAAGAGTTTTAGAAAGGAATTGGATAAAATGAAATGTTTCTTGTTGATGTTTGTTGTTTTGTTTGTAGTGAAGTACATGATGTAGTGTTAATGTGATTATGTAAGGGAAATGTACTTTGAAATTATTAGGATATGCATCTTCAAAGTAGTTTCATTGAACTCATGTAATTTGGTTATGGAGTGAGAATGAAAAAAGGTGTTTATGAAGAGTGATACACATAATAACATTGCACTTTTATCAAATGATAATAATAATAGGGCAAAATAGTCCATAAAACTATTTGACATTATGCATGTAATTTGTGTTTTAAATGGTCTTTCAACACAAGGGGCAAAATTGTCCATAAAATTGTTTCAAACAGTTTTGAGTGATAACAGCAGTGCAATAGACATAAAACTGTTTGACATTATGTATGTAGTTTGTGTTTTAAATGGTCTTTCACCATAAGGGGCAAAATTGTCCATAAAATTGTTTCATATAGTTTTGAGTGATAACAGCAATGCAATACACATAAACTGTTTGACATTATATATGTAATTTGTGTTTTAAATGGTCTTTCAACACAAGGGGCAAAATTGTCCATAAAGATGTTTCAAACAGTTTTGAGTGATAACAACAATGCAATACACATAATTGTCCATAAAATTGTTTTAAACTGTTTTAAAAGGTTTTCATGGGCAAAATGGTCCACACAACAAGCCCCACAAAACTGTTTTTACCAACTTTAACACAGTTTTAACAAACAGGGGCAAAATGGTAAACTGTTATAATATGCATAAAAAGTAATAAACTACAGATTAAGCAGAATTAAACCACATAATCAAGCATGTGCACATGGCACTAAATGTTGGTAAATGTGCACAACACCAAAAGACAAGCCTAAGCATCAACAGACAAGCTTAAGCACCAAAAGATGTGCACTAAGCACCAAAAGATGTGCCATTTCATAGTATTTGACATAATCCTAATACAAAACACATATCCTAGTTTAAGGTGACTGGATTTTCATGACTTTCCCCACTTCCATCTTTTGTTACCACCTTCTTCCTTAACTTCAGTTTCGTGATCCTCTCAGAAGGTAATCGCCTTTTGTTGGCAACAAAATGCTGGAAAAAAAACAGGTTGATGCTGATGGTGGTCAACTTCATCAAAAACAGGTTCATGGTGGTCAACTTCAAGAACAACTTCATGGTGGTCAACTTCATCTTGAACAACTTCAATGTGGTGAGCTTCATCTTGAACAATAGCCTCTTGATGGTCTTCAACATGATTTTCTTGGTGGTCTTCAACATGATATTCTTGATGGTAAATTTCATCTTCTTGATGGTCAATTTCATCCTCCTGGTGGTCTTCAGTATCACCTTCTTCAACAGCCCCTTCTTCACCAACCCCATCTTCACCAACCCCTTCTTTAACATCCCCTTCTTCACCAACCCCTTCTTCAACATCACCTTCTTCACCAACTGGTTCTTCACCAATAGTTTCTTTATTTGTTGCATTGTTAAAAAATATTATTATTATACAAATGTAGATGAATTAATAATTAAAATAAAAATGAACCTTCTGTGAGCAATGGACATCGTCTTTTGTTGTGTCCTTCTTGATGACAATTACTACATCTTGAGGTGGACATCCCTGTCTTGTTAATTGTATGCCTTCCTTCACTCTATGTAGGACATTTCCTTTTGTTTACTTTGGGCCTTCCTAGCATTCTCCTATGCCTAGGTGGTAATATGGGATCACCTAGAACATCAGGCCACATGTTAGCTCCATTAATTGGTTTGACTGGATACCTATAGCAACTTCCAAACATGCTTGTTTTGAACCATACGGCTACATAGTCCTCTACATTTCCATTCAGGCATAATATTGCAGCAATGACATGCACACAAGGGATACCACTGAGTTGCTAGGCTCTGCAACCACAAGTTTTGCTTTCAAGGTGAATTGCATAAACTTCATGGGCTAATTTCACTTCATATTCATGTTCACCACTTGGAACAACATCCCAATACCTGTTATGAAATCATATTAAGAATGTAAGTTATTTCATATTAAATCACTTACAATTAAATAATATACCTTTATTGTTCTTTCATCTTCTCAATCCTCTTTCTAATAGAGGGGCAGATTTCCATGTCACACGTATGCCCCTTAAGCTTTTGATTGTACATCCTCTCTATCACGTACAACCTGATTTCTTCCAGCATTATTATACCGTTTTCCACGGCATCACAACAACTCTCAGGTACAAAGAATGCCCTACACCATGTGTTTGGGTCTCTTTCTACCAGGTGCTCATAAGCTTCTGTGGACATTGTACGAATTTCCCTCATGTATGAGTGGAAAGTGGAGTCGGTTGTAGCCTTTGCAGCCCTCCAAAATAACCTTCTAAACTCAACACCCGTGAACCCCTTCTTCTTAAAGTTGGTAAAGATGTGTCGGGCACAATTCCTATGCTCACATGATGATGCCCTTTCCTTAACAACCTCCATCAAACCCTACAATGTGATAACAAATTTCAGTTGTAAAGTACAAAATAACACATAATGTAGTAAGTAAAAAAGAAAACTAAAACACACCTTGTATTGGTCCGAAATAATTGTAAGACCTCTACCATCTCCCATCTCAATGTCCTCAAGTAGAAGATCAATGAACCACATCCAAGTTTCCTTGATTTCAACTGGCACAACAACCCATGCTAGAGGGTACATTTGGTTGTTTGCGTCCCTACCAACGGCTGTTAATAACTCACCTCTGCAAATACCCTTCAAAAAACAGTCATCAACACCGATAACCCTTTTACATCCTTCAATCCAGCCATCCTTGATAGACTTCAGGCAAATATACATCCTTTTGAAGTAGTGTGTAGCATCAGGCATATGATTTGTCTCGATCAAGACTATTGACCCAAGATTAACCCTCAATAACTTAGCACCATAATTCCATAGTTTCTCATAATAGCTTACCAAATTGCCCTGAAATCTCATCTAGTGCAAAGTATTTGGCATTTCTACACTACCCAAGACTTACCTTGAGACCATAGTCTTTCCTAACCACTTCCGCCATTTTCCTATAGCTAAACCGAGGCCTTTCCAAAATGACAGGTATTAACATTTTTCCAATCCACTTATACGTAACAAGACACCCCAATTTTTGTTGTTTAGCACTATTATGTTTATCAATTAGTGACTTGATCTGGAATGAATTTTCCTTTTTCATAGGACTAGCCCATAGTCTAAAAGGGAAAGATGGCTTCCTTTTTTCATTTTTACTGCACCTTACGAACAATGTTGTTGCCTCATATTTTCATACCACAAAGCATAACCCTTTGACACAACATAATTTGTTAACATGTGTTTCAGTTCATCTCCATCAGAGAATCTCATACCTAACTCAGGCATCATAGTATCCCATTTTTGGTTAGGATCATGAATAGGATGTTTTATTACCTTATCACCAACTTCATCCTCTATGCCTTTTCCTGGAATAAGATTCTTTTGAGACAAAAAAGGATCAACAACTTCAGGCCACTGAATATCCTCATCATCAGCTTCATGGTCCACCGATAGATCATCCGACAATACCGAGTCCACATCGTCTTCATATGTTTCAGTACCACTGTCCCCTTCTTCAGCTTTCTCTTCTTCAATCCAATCTAGTAAGGGTTCACGATAGTCATCAATGTAGACACTGATTTGATTATCATCATCTCAAACCCAACATCAAGGAACCTAACATAATCATCTTCATCCCTAAGCTCCCTTAACCTATCTACGAGGGACCGATTTTTAAGACAATAATACATATCCCGACATCTATTGTTGATCAATTTTTGGAGATAAGTCTTGAACTCCTTGAAATCCATGTTACGTACATCTAGCCCCATAACAGGTAATTTATCAGGATGGAAGTAAACAAAGGGATTAGGAGAAAAAACACCTTTGTGGTAGACATCAATGTTAAGAGAGTCACGAGACATGCTTGCTGCACAATCGATGAACTCTCATTCACCTTCTGTAAAAATCAATTTCACTGTCACCTCTGTAGATTTCACCGTCGTGTAAGAACCCTAGATATCGATTTCACCATTCACTAAGAACCCTAGATGGTGAAATGAAATCCCTTGTGGCATTTATGTTTCCACCTAATTTGTTTTAATAATCCATGTCGGATTTACCCTTTGATCACCGGTAAACAAACAATGTAACCCACAGATGCCGGTCAATTTTTAAAAACCTTAATTTTACTGTTAACTTTATTTGGCTTTTTAATAAAAAAAAACATTTCTTTGTTGGTGTTTCTTGAATAACAAAAAGATAATTGGGGTAATATGGACGCTTTTGAAACTTAATTGGACTTTTAAGTCATTTTCCCTTTTATAAATTATTATGCAGTTTGATTCTTGATTTTATCTGCAAGTTAGGATGTGTGAAGTGATACTTATATAAAATGAGTTTGATCTCAGTTTAACCAAATGGCGGGGATCAGGGAGGTTGCGCCCCTTGCGGGGTCAGTGGTGAGTTTAGAATGTAAAAACAAATGGTTTCATATTTAAATGAAACTGATAGAAAATAAAAAATATTAAAAAAATACTACTTGTGGTTCCGAATGGTCGTATAAAAAATGATTTAAATTTAGTACAATTGTATGCGACGATGTCTTATATCTTGATATATTTTCACAACTGTATCGTTATTAATATTTTCTAAGATTTTTTTTTTCAATATCCGACACCAAATAGGCACAATTTACGATTAAGAATGATCGATGTGTCGATTGTGTGCTTTGAAACATGATATTATATTATACCTTCAAAAAAATTGGGCTATTAAAATATAGAATAGGGGCCTTAAAATATGATATATATTCTTTCTTTTTAGCAAAACAATTAGGGTAGTTTACTTAAAATGATTAAGATAGGTCACAAGATTTTAATTATATATAACCTATTATAATAAAAAAAAAATAAGGTAGGTCAAATAACCTACCTTATTAATATGTAGCATCGCCACTGTGCGGGGTCCTAGGGGAAGCGCCCTTAGCATGGTAATTGGAAGAATCTGAATTCTATATAAATCCCTAGTTCGTGATTTTTAATGAATACTTTGATAAAAAACTGTTTATTGAAGGATTATCCTCATAACTTGGATTTCGTAATACCCATACATAGGATCGAAATATAATTTCGAAAGTGACCATAATCTAGATTTCTCAATTTCAAAAATGACTATGTACTTCCCAAACCCTAACATTGAATTTCCTTTTTAAGTCGTTACATGTGAATCAAGTAAAGATAAATATATAAATAAATAAATGAATGAATAAAAATAATTTAGTGTCTCTTAGTAGAAAAAGAATCGAATTGGAATCAAAGGCGGGCCTGAATTGAAACATTAACAATAAATATATAAATATATAAGGAAAATTTCATATATGCCCCTCTTAAACTTCAAAATATCATATTTGCTCCGTTTAATTTCTCAATATCATATTTACTCTTCATAAACCTTCAAAATATCATATTTTGCCAAAATCTTTTTTTTATAATGTGTTTAATATTTTATAATCATTTTTATCAATTATAATAATTATTTAACCATATTATATTTAAGTCTATGATAATGGGATGTGAACTTCTAAATTGTTTAAATGTCGGCCTCTTGAGAGACAAAAAGATTCATCTTCAACCATTTTTATGGAATGTATATTTTGATTGTTTAGTTTTTGTTATTGTTGATTGTTATCATGTTGTAGATGGAAGATATTTTAGATATTATCATTGATATTTTGATGTTTAAAAAATACATTTACGATATTTTGATATTTAAAAAAGGCATATATGATATTTTAATGTTTAAAAAGGACATATAATATTTTGAAATTTTATGAAGGATAAATATGATATTTAGAAATTAAGTTCGATAAATATTATATTTTGATGTTTCAGAAAGACATATATAAAATTCTCCCAATATATAAAAGCATAAGGATATTTAGTATACGGCCAACAAAATGATGAAGCACACTTCTTTAGAAGATCGAAAGGGCAATGCAAGACAAAGATAGGAAACGAAGCGTTAATTATTAGTACACCGATTTAATGTATATGCGTATAAAAAGAATCAAACTGAAACAGAAAGGTGGACCATGGTGTCATATTCAATTTATAACATTTCTATAAATGTATGAAACATGAGGTATTTAGTGTAGCGACACCTAAATGACGAAATCCACTTCTTTGGAAAGTTTAAAAGAACATTGTGAGACAAAGATTGGACTTTAAAGTTGTATGTAAATTGTAAGTGGGTATGAAAAATCAAGCAATTGAGCCCATGAGCAATTATTTGAGGGAAATTAGTGAAAGGCAAAAGGAAAAAAAAGAAAAGGAGTCAAGTGGAAAGAGGAGGAACTACTACTACAACTAGTACCAAAGGTGCATTTACACTTCTTTTGGTCATCATTAATTTCCTTCATACTACTTCAAAAAGGGTTGGTGACAAATCAGTACATAAATCATCAAAAATACGTATGATTCATACGTCATTTATTCCCACTATCACCAACGTCTGGGCAGGCTCCAAGGAGAATTTATTAAAGATGTGGGAAAACGATTTATTAGGTGAATCACAGATATATATATTGTAAGGAAATGATACTCGATAAAAATTTATTTACATTATAATATGATTCTATGGTGAGAATTGATTAGAAGTATTAATTGTATTCTTATAAATTATTGTAGAGTAACTAAACATGAAGCGCCTGTAGCTCAGTGGATAGAGCGTCTGTTTCCTAAGCAGAAAGTCGTAGGTTCGACCCCTACCTGGCGCGATTTATTTTTTCCAAATTTATTCCCAACTGTTTTTCCATTTGACTCATTAATAGTTTTAACAATATTTAGCTTTAGATAAATTATTTTACACACTGTTATGTCGTGAGTAAATCATAACTAATAAGCTCAAAATTTGAAAATGTTCTCTGAATATAGTTTTTGACATTTGAATATAAATTTATATATGATTGGAAAAATTCATTGGTAGATCTTAACAATAATACATGTTTACAAAACAAAGATGGAGTTTTAAGCTGAAGCTCCGACAGGCACACCCGACTTGAGCCTAGATGACCCGTATAGTGTCTCTTCAAACCTTATGATCTCATTTAGCGACCCGTAAGCTACTTGAGTCCGATCATCAAGATTCACAATCACCTTATCTAACACAGACTGTGTCCCATCACTGCTATAACCTCCTGCATTCTCGATCAATAGTCCCAAAGGAGCCACCTCAAAGAGAAGCCTTAGCTTCGCTTTTGTTGTTGGTGATATCACATTCGTAAATACACCCTTTTCTTTCACAATTATCTGCAAACAAATCAACATTAGAATGAGTGTCACAAAAAGTAAATGCACCCTCTTTATCGTTTATCCTTATCATCAAGAAATGAAGAAATATATCTACCCACCTGGTTAACATCGGGCACCATTCCACCGGTGTATCTTAAAGTGTACTTCTCTTTTACGTAGTAGTTGATCAGCTGCATTCAATGATCGAATCTTTTGAGAAAAAAATGCTAAAAATTGATAATTTCATGATATTTTGATCGAATCTTTGAAGGTTTAATTAATAGACCTTGTCGTAATCGGGATTGTCAAAAGTGGCTCTCAGATTTCCAGGGGAAAACATCTTCCCTTCTGAAATTTCTGTGGTTTCTTTCACATGCTGCCATTTACCTGAGCATCCAAATTGGTTATTTTAAAATTTAAATGATTGATTATACAGTAGTAGAATTATCATTTTTTCTTACCTTCGTCAAGAAGAAGAAACTCATGGGTTCCAGGGAAACCCTTGATGGCAATAACATAAGTGGTTCGAGGTCCATAAATCCCCATGGCTGCAGCCACTTGGTCTCCTCCGGTGACCCCGGTTAGTTTATCTCCCGGCCACACGCCAAAAATGGTGCCGACGGTGAAGTTGGTGTCCACAATGCTGGACCCGTCAAGGGGATCAAACGCGACACTGAACCCGCCTGTTTTTCATTTCATATTTGTTTCAATTGTGATCAAAATACAAATTAAATTTAGCATCGTTTGTGATATTTGATTAAAAATGACGAATGAATATCTGCAAGATTTTGACCTTCGACTGGACCACCCATGTCTTGAAGCTCAGGAACTTCTTCGGAGCAAGCATATTTGCAGAAATGCGAGTGAGTCAATGCCTACAACCCAAATTCAAAACGTTTAAAATTTCTCAGTAAATTGAATAAATTTTTGCCCCTGAAGTTATAATCAATTATATGAAAATATACATCAAACAAGAGCTTGTCGGCAAGCATATCGACGGCAAGCTGTTCATCACCAAAGGAGTTAACACAGGCTGTGCCACCACAAGAAGCGGTCCGGACTTTAAACGCAATGGTCCTAATAGCTTCGCCCATACACGTCAGCAATCTGATCAAACCCTTGTCTGGTGTTGCTTTTGATAGGAAATCTTCCTACAAAAAGTTTACAATTCCAATATCAGATTGACCTCACACAAGAATTCCCATTACAGGCTTTTTAGTATGAACGATAGATAAACTCACCAGACTTTCACCGATTTCACATTTGGTTACGACTGATGAATTTTGTGACTTTGAAACCTTGAGTGACGATCTTGGCATCACCCGCAAAGCCTCTCCGAATAACGAGCTTGATTTTAAACTCTGCAAAAAGGGATAACTGTAATTATATCTGTGTAAAAGACCTTATCTGTGAAGCATTTTACATACGAAGCGAAACTACTAAACTCATAATTTGGAGGCAATTCAAACTTCAAAGTAAAAGAAACAGAAAAAAGAATGGAATTGAAGCGTACTCTGGTGGTGAAAGAGGGGGAAATAGTGCGTGGAGAAGCAAATGAGCTGGTTGTATGTTGAGAAGCAACACTTGGCAAGATTGTCGCACGTGCAAAGCATGCTACCCCAGTCTCCATTTTTTTATCTGTTTTTCTAAGCTTCGAAGCTGAAGCAGAAGGAGAAGGAGAGTGTTATTGAGTTTGGTTGTGTTTTTTTGAAGAAAGAGTTCTTTCAGCAGATAAGCAGGCAACGATGGAGATGACACGTGGCAATGATTGAATAGATAGATATGGGGTTGATTGAAGAGTATGGGGGTGAGGTTTATCACCCATTGTCTAAAGATTTATGTGGCTCTCGGGATTCAATGCTCATGAGAGGAGACCCTGCAATGAATTTTCATCGACAGTTGTTTTCGTAATATAAACTGGGCTGATTTTTTTTTTTTTTTAAAGTGAGGTCCAGTTGGCCCAAATAGACAAATATTCCACCAAGAATCTAAAAATTGGGCTTTTTGGTCTTCGCAGTTCGCACACAGCAACTATCTACAGTCGACCATCGTCTTCCTCAAGAACACAAGCAGTCAAGCGACACAAAAACGCCTCCTCAACATACGCCATCATCAGCTGCCATCGTCAAGTGTACTTTCATACTGCTGATTGCTCTCTCGCCACCTTTAAGCCGCCGGACCTGATCGTGATTGTTCTTCCTTGGTCTTCTCCTCCGCTTCCCCCTTCCTTTAACTCCATCGTGAGTGTTCTTTCTTGCTCTCTATTAAACTCTTCGTTCATACACTCGTTCAAGTTTTGATTAAGTTTGGGACAAATTGAAGTATTCTTTAGGGTTTATGGTAAATTTTAAGAGGTTTTAGTTGTTTTTCTTACTTATTATCTGTAGCCTGGTATTACGTTTCTGTTTCACAATCTGTTGCTCTGTTCAAAATTGCCAATTTTTATGTCAATGGTATTCTCTCAATTCAAATACAATGAATTACACTTTGAATTTGCATGCAAGTCTGAATTTTTGAAGAACTCATAGATTCGTTTAATGATATATAAATAGAAGCTTTGTGAATTGTTTTGTGGGTTATGGCTCGGTTAATGTATGCATTTTACACAGGAAAAAGTTAAGGATTTCTGTTGTGTTAGACATCGTTCTGATTAGACATCATTTCTCTTGAAGCTCTTTTACGTATTCATGGAAATCGGATCTTGTATTAGAGTTCAAAATGGCAGCTGTCCAGCATCATTCTTAACTCGTGCAAGTTACCTCCATGAACAATCTATTCCAACCCAAAACCCTACTTCAAGTGCTTCATCATTTGTGACACTTCCTCGCAAAAAATCCACTTGCAAAGCAACTTTGAAGGAAGCCAATAACAATATTGAAGCTGTAGAAAAGGTAAGGCCTTTTCCTATTACTTTATTTATTATCATATTTATGTTGACCGAATTATTAGTTTGTATTTGCTTTTGCTGAATCTTTTCTTGTTCTCTTTCCATGTAAGACTATGTTGCCTGAAAGATTACATATGATTTTCAGGTAAAAGTGAAGCCTTCTGAGATGGAGCTCTCAAATTTAACTGCCATAAGTCCTTTGGATGGGCGTTATCGGAATTTTGTGAAGGACTTAGCCCCTTATTTGAGTGAATATGGCCTTATCTACTATCGCACCCTGGTTGAGGTACAATGCTTATTTCATCATCCATTTGTCTTTCTTCTCTATGTTGTGTTTATTATTTTTGTACCTTGAAACCCTCAGGTGAAGTGGCTGCTAAAGCTCTCACAGATTCCTCAAGTATCTGAGGTTCCAAGCTTTAGCAATGAAGCTCAAACAAAACTGCAAGGACTGATTGATGGATTCAGTGATGCTGATGCAATGCAAGTCAAGAATATTGAGAAAATAACTAATCATGATGTGAAAGCAGTCGAGTATTTTCTGAAAACAAAGTGTGAAGAAGATCCAGAGATTGCTAAGGTGCTTGAGTTTTTTCATTTTGGGTGTACATCCGAAGACATAAACAACCTTGCTCATGGACTGATGCTAAAAGAATCAGTTAACACAGTCATTCTTCCTATCATGGATGACTTAATCAATGCAATATACACCATGGCAAAAACCTATGCTTACATTCCAATGCTTTCCCGGACTCATGGACAGGTTTGTAAAAATCTCTTTTTTTTTTAACTGTGGAATCTCGAATCTTATAGAACTTTTATATTTTGTAATACTGTAGCCAGCTTCGCCTACTACATTGGGAAAGGAAATGGTGATATTTGGTGAAAGATTAAGGAGAGAAAGAGAAGATATTTCTAGAGTAGAAATATTGGGAAAGTTTGCAGGTGCAGTTGGGAACTACAATGCACATGTTGTAGCATATCCTGATGTAAATTGGCCACGAATAGCTGAACAATTTGTAAACTCTCTTGGATTAAGCTTTAATCCACATGTAACACAGGTATGCATGCTTTATTCCTTCCTTATTAGTCTTTTAGTTATAAAAAAGAAGAGAACAAGTATTAATATATATATATCTGGAACAATGCAGATTGAATCTCATGACTACATGGCGAAATTATTCCAGTCGTTTATTCGGTTTAATAACATCTTGCTTGATTTTGATAAAGACATGTGGGGGTATATCTCTGTGGGCTACTTCAAGCAGTTGACTAAGGCTGGTGAAATAGGGTCATCCACTATGCCTCACAAAGTGAACCCGATATACTTTGAAAACAGTGAGGGCAATCTTGGAATAGGAAATGCAATTTTAGACCATTTAAGCATGAAGCTGCCTGTTTCCCGTTGGCAGCGTGACCTTACTGATTCTACTGTTCTGAGAAACATTGGTGTGGGGTTGGGTTATTCACTTCTTGCTTACAAAAGTGCAATAGTGGGAATTGGAAAGCTTCAGGTAAATAAAAAGTTTTATGGAATTTGTGAAAAAAAAAAAAAATAGGTTGTTTAATGGTTGTATCATGTTTGTGATAGGTGAATGAAGCAGCCTTAAACAAGGACCTGGACAACTCATGGGAGGTGCTTGCTGAACCAATACAGACAGTATGTATCTTATCTATCTGTCTATCTGGCTTAATTCAAATGGGGTTTTTGTTACTTTTTTTAATGATTTTGTGTGTGTGTGTGTGTGTAGGTGATGAGAAGATATGGTGTTGAGGAGCCATATGAGAAACTGAAGGAACTTACAAGAGGAAGAGCGGTTGATAAAGAGAGGATTACTGAGTTTATAAATGGGTTAGAAATACCGGTTGAAGCAAAAACAGAGCTTTTAAAGTTAACCCCTCACAACTATGTTGGAGTTGCAGCTCAGTTGGTGGAGGAAGCATGTTTAAGGGCTAATAAATAACGGACATGGTGTTGAATAGATTCATTTGATTCGGTTTGGTTTGTGGTCGATATAATGATCCATTCTCACCAGAGGTGTATTTTTAGAGATGTTTTGCTTGCTGCAAATGATTTTTGACTTATGAATAATTGTTGATGCTTAGGTGTTTTTTGTGATGTTGAATGCGATCAGAAAGAATATGATAATTAGCTGTAAAACAGGTTGTAGGAGGCACTTTTGGATGAGATTATGATGATCGTTTGACAAATTTTGATTTTTCAGAAAAAAATAATAGATAGAGTAGAACTGAGGATGTTATATATTTATGTGATTGGAAGTGACAAATTGAGAAAAGAGAGTACAAATTTGTGAAAATGAAGGGTAAATAAATAGGTACTTTTAATTTTTAGAGTCTTGATAGATGATTTATTCTTGGAAGAAGTGAATTTCGAAGTATAAAACGAATCATTGTTCAACAATCTTGATGGCGAGGTCAGGTACCTGTTTTGGGGGCATATTACTAGTATGTACCATATATTATAAAATAAGTGTCCTTTTACACTTACCAAATCATAATAGTAAACTGTTGTTGACAAAGGAATCTACGGGAAACCCGTTACCGTTTTTGCAGTGGAAACTAAAAAATTCTTTATTATGTACTTGATTCGAGTTTTACTATGTTCTGTTTTTTATTTTGATGTACATGACTACTTTTCCAGAATGTCAAAGATCTTGCAGCCAATTTTGACACATCGGGGTGGTGGCGCAGTTGGCTAGCGCGTAGGTCTCATAGCTATATCTGAGTTATCCTGAGGTCGAGAGTTCGAGCCTCTCTCACCCCATTCTTTTTTTTTCTACAGCTTTTCTATTTTTTTGTACCGAGATTCATCTAGTAGGCTAGTACGGAAATAATCAATAATCGTTTTCTTTCACATTGTTGAAGATGCATCCTGTTTGAAAGTTGCACGTTGACTTTTGAAATGCTTTATGATTAACTCATCTTTAAAATATGACATGCTTTTTTTTCTACTTTTTTGCACTGATATTTCCGTAGTGCTGAAATAATCAATAAGTGTTTTCTTTCACATTGTTGAAGGTGGATTGGTTTGAAAGTTGCAGGTTGAGTTTTTGAAATGCTTTATGACTAACTCCTCTTAAAAATATGACATGGTTGAGTACCGTCAACATGACATGTTGTACCAGCATCGGTGTATGTAAGGCCGTTCCAAACATATTTTGGGCTTAAGTCCAGAGAAAAAAAATGGACCCTTAGAAACCACAAATGTCATCAAGTTTTTTATAATAAATCAATAATTAAAAGAAAATTATTTGTAATATCTTCTAAATATAACAATCTCCATAAAAAATTTGGGCCGCTTTAAAAGATGGATTCTGGACGGTCGCCCCTATCGCCCACCCTCTGGGACGGGCCTAGGTGTATGCTTACCGAGGCACATACGATCATATTGAATGACAAATTACAAACAACATGCATTACTTACCAATATGGTTTTCTGTCTACCTGTTTCCACTAAATCAGTTTTGGTTCCAAAGCAATCAATTTGATTTGGATGCTCAATATTTTATTGATACATATGCTAATCCATAAGTTTCTACATAAATGGTCCCTGTCGTTTTTTTAAATATCAAGCTTAATTCATAATTTTTTTTTTCGGTTTTATGGAAGGTCCTCGTGGTTTCAATTTCTGTTGTGGTTAATCTCCCATCCACATAAAAAGACTTATTTACCTTTTTTAATGTCTTTTATCTTTTCTTTTTGGTTAATTAGAATTCATATTAATTATTATATAATTATTTAAATAGAAAAATGCCTATCACTATTACAACCACAGTAAACCACCATTACCACCATTCTTCACCGCCACTATTCAACAGTAGCACCACCCATCCCTCCCTACTGTTTTTCCTTTCTCTTTTTTCACCACTACCGTCCAACACTAATAAACTCTATAACAATAAAAGAACTTGAAATTTTAACAAAAACAAACTCTACATTCAATTTCCACCGCCAACTTCCACCACCTCTCCATGTCGGTCACCATCCTCACCTAACAGAGATGAAACCCTTTGTAAATGTCTAAATCCACAAAATCAATAAAAACATTAAACCATTCAACAAAACATCACCAATTGTAGCACAATCAAACCGTTCAACTCATGAATCATATTTGGAAAAATAAAATCCAAAGCCTCCAAAAATCTAACTACAATCAAACATTTATAAGAACTTGATGATATTCCACAACTTTCAGCAAAGACTCTCCATACAGATACATATGTATAGTTTTTGTGTTTGCAAGAACCTTCTCATGTGTTGATTTTGCCATGGATCTTTCTTATTCTTCCTCTTCCTCTTCTTCTTCCTCTTCCTCTTCCTCTTCATCAACATTATAACATCCCAAAAAACCATAGTAATTATTTTTTGTTTTTTAAAGGACATTTTCATATATCCCATAAAGTAAATAACCATTTTTTCAAACAAAGCCATAAAAATCAAAGTATCAATATCATCTCTTAAACATAAATTAGTATGAGGATGTGTACGATCACGTCTTCGCCTTATCCTGATCATCTGAAGTACCTAAAAAATTTAAATCCACAATTGTAAGTCAAAGCTTAGTGAGTTCTCCCAAAATAACCCACACAACAATACACATAAAATGCATGCACACATGAGCCTTCAGTTTGCCTGGACCGCCTCGCGAGGCCTACAGGATACTTGGACCGCTCTACTGAGTCTACAATCTACTGGACCGCCTCGTAAGGCCTATAGTACTTGGACCACTCCTTTGGGCATATAGTCTAACTGGATCGCCTCGCAAGGCCTACATTACATTGGACCGCCCGGGTATCTTAGCCTACAGCACAAAGCAGGACCGCCTCAACCCTACCACAATATGTCGACATATGCAAACAAACAAACAATAGCCAACAATACAGTTAATCATAATAGATCTACCAATCCAACATATCACTACAGCATACCAACATCCTATACACAAGGATATATATTGTAGTACAAAGTATAGTAAGAAAACTCACCTCGCTGTCTAGCAAATAACAACACATCTCTCATAATCCATGAACTGATAATACAGGTCACCTATACAACAATCAGGGACTAATTCCTAAACTACTGCCCAAAACCCTCAAAATGAACTAAAGTCCATCAGTTTGTCACCACGTCGTGGGTAAGTATTTTCCACGCCGTGGTGACGTCACGACAAAACAGTCGCAAGGACCACCTAACGCCACGTCGTGAAGGCTAAATCTCCACATTGTGGGAACTTTCTTGACCAACTTAATGTATTAAGCTCTTAATCCTTTAAGCAGCTCACTCATACTCTCCAGGAGGCCTTAATACACTCCAAACATCATAAAGATCGTTTCTTTTTAGGAATTCATGTCCATGCATGTCTTGAGCCTAAGCTAGGTCAAAATGGAGGAAACAAGACCCAAAACTTCATGCATAACATCAAGACTCTATTAAACTTCAGCTATGGAACATATGTCCACAAGGGGACCCCAAGGATCCATAAAGTTTCCAACTTTATGGAGTCTAACCACTCAAACTATACTAATCTTGAAGATCAATGCAAAGAAACCTAGATCGATAAGCCTGAAACATAAATGTTGGAACTAAAAGACTCACAATTGTCCAAAAGATGAGCTAGAAAGTAGAGGAAGGGATTTTTTGTTGGATCTTCACACAATGGGTGCCTTTTTCTTCATCTTCTTACCAAAAATCACCACAAAACTTCAAAAACTCAACAATGGTGGTTATGGGTGCTTCTAGGTCGAAAGGGAGATGATGGGGGCTGAGGGTGTGTAAACCTTAGCCATCACATCCCTTAAATAAGGCTTAAAGCCCAAAAATTAGGGTTTTACAGCCTAGCCTTCGCCACGTCGTGGTTAACATCCTTCCACGTCGTGGGGACCCAAATGAATGCGTGTTTCATCTGGCCTTGACCACGTTGTGGTGCATCCTTTGCCACGTCGTGGTCACCGTAAAATTCATTATTTAAAACTTGAATTACCTAAACTCAAAGGTGTTATTTACATAGATCTGATGGGATTTATAGGTTACAAAAATCATATTTTTGTGGAAAAACTTAAACCCTAAGTTTGCATGCAACCTAAAGGATCTATGTTTTCACTATTGAGTACAATAACCAATTGAATATCAAGAACCCTATAAGAACCCTAGGTATTTCGAAAATATCAAAAGAGTTTAGAATTACATACCTCTTGATTATACTAGTAGATAATCAATCACAATCTTACTTGAAGTTACTTGGAAGCTAGCATCGGAAACCGTGTGCCTCTGATGGTTCACACCCAACCCTAGCAACAAGGAGGCTTAAAGAGAGAGGAGAGGGGATGGAGAAATTATGGCTATCCTTAGGAATAAAGAGATGACCAAAAATCATAGGTTGAGGGGTCTTTATATAGTGGACTTAGGAAGCCTTAGATAACCCTAATTTGAATAAAATAATATTAATTCAAGTTGGTAATTATCCAGCTTCCTATTTATCTGTAGGTAATATCCCAAAAACCCTGGAATATCCCTAATATCGTCCACCCTTCCAAGGAAAGTTTTGGAACCCTAATTTGCTTAACTATTGAACAATTACACTTCGGCCCTTGCACTTTTAATTAATCCCAAACTTAATTCCAAATAATTTCTCATGAATTATTAATTAAATAATACTATTTCTAATTAATATATTATTTCCATAACATATTAATAAAGTCATCTATTGCTATTTATTAATCATATAATAAAAAAATAATTAGTCTCTCTAAAAGTCATCATATTCAACTACTAGGTTTGAGGGCAACCCAAAAGGACTTTGCTAATAATTCAAGTATATATTAATTTAGTTATTGGCTTAGACACCTTATCCAACAGGAACTTGGTGTTACAACCATGTACACCACCCATGAATTGTCCCCATATGAAATCAATCTGGTCCTTAAACACAAACTTATAATCATCATATTGCTTTTTGTTCTTTGATCCAGATTTTAGTGTTGCTTTCCATTCTAATGATCCTCCCATGCTTATTGCTTGGCAAATGGATTTATCGTACCTCCCTCTTTTGAATCTTTGTTTCTCAGGTCTAGTTGTTTAGTTAACTTGTCATCCTCAAATAAATATCGTTCATTTTTATATCATCTTTGATTTCTTTCAATTTATAAGGCATTGGCTCTCCTAATTGCATATTCTTCCTCCATCTTAGACAACTTATGTTGACCCTTCTTTCTTGTTTCAATCTTCCAACTCCCTCATCATCACTTTCATGGTTTTCTCTTCTTTTCATAAAACCTTTCACATCTTGATCGACAACAGATATAGATCTACCATCCAGAAACTAGTGCTCGGAAAAATTAATGCAGAGAAAAATCATCATCGTCGGTGGTGAGAAGGGTGGGGAAGAAGACATGATGTGGAAGAAGACGATGGTGGGCGTTGTTCTTCAATGGAAAATTAGATAGACACATAGGTGGTGTTTATTTTTTGTCTATAAATTTTCTTGGCCTCTTTTGTCTGTGCCACGCAGACCATACCCAGACATTATCCTTCACAATCTGGTTATTTTTTAGAAGATCGCAGACCTGAAAAAGTGTGATGTTCCAAAATTATAAGGTAAAATTTTCATTTTTAATTCAACAAAACATTAATTATCTTTAAGTCAACATTCAATACTCTTTTTCTAATATTCAAATGTACTTTATAAGAAGACAATTATCAAAATACAATCCCAAAATCATCATAATGCGGAAACATGGGTGGATGCATTGCGATCAAGCCGGACCCTTCCCTTTCGAACCGGAAGTACCTGAAACCATAACCATAAAAATCGTAAGCACAAAGCTTAGTGAGTTACCCAAAATACCACATACCATACATACCATTAGGTCTATCCCTCACATTGGGCCCAGGCCGCATATTAGGCCCAACCCACCATAATGAGCTTAGCCCTACCAATCTAATGGGCCTAGCCCAATCACAAAGACAATTAGCACCTACATAACATACAATGGGCCTAGCCCCTCGAGTAAGGAACAAACAGGTAGGACATATCGTAGGTAGGGTTCATTTGGTATACGAAGTATACTATTTGGAAATCTCACTTTAAACACCTCACTAAATCATTGCCTAGACATCATCCCCATAAGTAGATCAATCAATATAACGAATTGGAATCACTGATAAATCTTGTTTATAGGTTCATAATAACGATAATGAAGTTAAACATAAGTTATACTTAAAAGTATGTGTAACATCCATAAAATTCAAGCCAATTTAAAACTTTTCAACCATTCAAAAATCATTAATTTTACAAAGTGTTTTCGAAATAGTTTTATGTTAGAGTATCCTAGAAATCAAAATCATAAAATATGAGGAGGTGCACGATCACACCTTCGCCTTCGCCTTCCCGCGATCATCTGAAGTGCCTGAAACAAAATACAAAACAATAAGCCCGAAGCTTAGTGAGTTCCCCAAAAATACCAACGTCATGCAAACCATAATCATATCATAACTCACAACATGCATATAGAGTCTATAGTATGACTGGACCGCCCTCACCGGGCCTTCCGTCTGTCTGGCCCACTCTCAGAACCTTCAGTAAGTTTGGTCCGTCCTCCCGGACCTTCAACCTATCTAGGCCGTTCTCCGGGCCTTCGGCCTGACTAATATGCCCAATTAGGCTTGCAGTCTATCCAGGACGCCCTGGGTATGTTGGCCTACAGCGCAAAGCAGGTCCGCCTCAACCCACCCCCAGCACACAAATTACACGGGTGGTTGACTCAGTACGTTGGGCATCCAGAAATTACGCGGGGCGTACGCAAGTTTTACCAAAACTCTAATAAGTGCTTAATGGCTTAATCACTTAAGCCCAAACTCTAGATCCATCGACCAAATGTGCCTTACAACCATAAATTCTTGAACTTTAAGCCTTTGGACGTCTAGAAAGTTCTTAATACATGGTCTTAACCCATTAAGACCTTTCTACTACATGCATGGGACACTTTTAGCCATTGGGGCATCATTTTTATCACTTAGGACCATTTCTAGGGTCTAAAAGGACAGCTTATTTTGGTCAAAACATAACATGCACCAACTTAGGACTTTTGGGACAAGAAATGGTTTTCATAAAGCTAATATGGCAAGATCTACATCATACAAGCATAAAGGTTGGAGCTTTTTTTACCTCCTGGAGCTTCTAGAGCACAAAGAAACCTTAGATCTACAAGGTTATCTTCCTTTTCCAACTTCTTGATGCAACACCTTCTTCTCCAACTACTCAAGACACACACTTTTAGCTCACCCACTCAAGAAAGGGGGTTATGGCTTGGGGAAAACATCTCAAAACTATGGAGGCTGAGACGATGGAGGGTTTTGAGCTCATAAGGACGTTTATATAGCACCCAAACCCTAAATATTAAGGTTTCCATCTGTGGTGAGTACGCTTAGCGTACTAGGGCGCACCTAGTACGCTCAGCGTTCCTTATGTATGCTTAGCGTACTCGTCTTGTTCTCAAAGATGCAACTTTAGCCCTTAGGCTTCTCATGGATCGACTCTTCTAACCCCAGGGACTACAAATGACAAAATAATAATAAAAGAAAGGATTCGGAAATATCTGAAAATCTCAGGATGTTACAACTCTCCCCCACTTGACCTAGACTTCATCCTCGAAGTCTGCTATAGTAAATAGATCCGGATAATGCTCCTGCATCTCGGACTCTGGCTCCTAAGTACACTTGGATCCTTTCTAATGCCGCCATTGTACCTTTACCAGAGGTATCTCCTTGTTGCGCATAACCTTTATCTTCCTCTCCAATACAGCCACCGACTGCTCCACGTAATTTAGGCGCTCGTCAACCTAAATGTATTCTAATGATACTACCGCATCCTCATCTAATATGCACTTCCGTAACTAAGAAACGTGGAAAGTGCTATGAATCTAACAGAACTCCTCTGAAAGATTCAGTCTATATGTCACCTTGCCAACCCTGGAAATAACCCGAAATGGTCTAATGTATCAGGGACCCAACTTCCCTCTCTTTCTGAAGCGAATCACACCCTTTCAGAGTGAGACCTTCAGTAATACCATGTCGCCAACCTGAAACTCCAACTCAGATTGGTGCCGGTCGGCGTAACTCTTCTGCCAACTTTGAGTAGTCTGTAGTCGTTGTTTGATCTGGTGGATCCTTTAGGTAGTCTGCAGAACTACCTTTGTTCGACTCATCACCCTGTAGCCTACCTCACCCCAACAGACTGGGGTGAGACATCTCCGTCCATACAACAGCTCGAATGGTGGAGCACCAATACTGGAATGAAAGTTGTTGTTGTAGGGAAACTCTGCAAGTGGTAGGTAGGAGTCCCATCTCCCACCGAAGTCGATAACACATGCTCTCAACATATCCTCGAGAGTCTGTATTGTTCGCTCACTCTGTTCATCTGTCTGCAGATGATAAGTTGTACTGAAATGCAGCCGTGTGCCCAGTTCCTCGTGGAACTTCTACCAGAAACAGGAGGTGGACCTAACATCACGGTCTGAGACAATAGAGACTGGTATCCCGTGGCGAGCAACGACCTCACGGATATATATATGTCTGCCAACTTCTTGGCCGACGAACTCTCCTGTATCGCTAGAAAGTGGGTGCTCTTAGTCAATAGATCCACAATGACCCAAATAGCGTTGAAGCCCCTAGCTGTTCTCGGTAGCTTGGTGATGAAATCCATTGTGATTTGTTCCCATTTCCACATGGGAATCTCCACAGGCTGCAACTGGCCATGCGGCCTCTGATGCTCGGCCTTGACCATCTGGCAGGTCAAGCACCTCTCAACATACCATGCAATCTCCCTCTTCATGCGTGGCCACCACTAACTCAATCGCAAATCCCGGTACATCTTGGTGGGCCTGGGGTGAATAGAGAACCAAGACTTATGAGCCTCCTTCAGAACAATCTGTCTGACCCTACCAGACATCAGAACCCAGACCCGACCGCAGCGGGACAATAATCCTCGGCTATCCTGCACAAATCGGGTGTTCTCTTCCCTGACCCTCTCAAGCTTCCAGTTCCCCAGTCGCATACCCTCTGCCTGAGTTTCTCTAATCAAGCTCATGAGTGGAGAATCTACAGATATCCTCATACATGCATCTAGAGTAGAAGATCCATCTGACTTGCAGCTCAGGGCATCCGCAACCACATTCGCTTTACCAGGACGGTAAAGGATATCGCAGTCAAAATCCTTGACTACGTCAAGCCACCTGCGTTATCTCATGTTCAGGTTTGGTTGATCCATGATGTACCTCAAACTCTTGTGCTCCGTGTATATGGTACACCGGACCCCGTAGAGATAATGTCTCCAAATCTTGAGAGCGAATACTACCGCTTCCAACTCCAAATCGTGCGTGGGAAATTTCATCTCATGCGGCTTCAACTGTCGCAACGCATAGGCTATCACTCGTCCTCTCTGCATGAGGATCGCTCCTAATCCCGTGATGGATGCATCACAGAACACTACAAAATGCTCATCTCCCACCGGGAGGGTCAAGACTGGGGCCTCGCAAAGTCGCTGTCTGAGGGTCTCAAATGCCCTCTGCTACTCAGGGCCCCACTGGAAATCCACCCCATTCCTCTTCAGACGAGTGAGGGGTACCGCAACCTTGGAGAAATCCTGTATGAATCCCCGGTAGTACCCTACCAATCCCAAGAAGCTCCTAATATCTGAGGGAGATTTCGGAACCTCCCACTACATAAAGGCCTCAATCTTGGCCGAGTCGACCAAAATCCCCTCCTGGTTAACGAGATGTCCAACAAACTGAACCTCATGTAACCAAAACTCGCACTTCGAGAACTTAGCATAAAGTCGTTCTCGCCTCAAGACTCCCAGTAGCTCCCTAAGATGCTCCCCGTGCTGCTCTCTGGTCTTGGAATACACCAAGATCTCATCTATAAACACAATGACTAAACGATCAAGCATCGGTCTGCATACCCGATTCATCAAGTCCATAAATATATCCGGTGCGTTGGTGAGCCCAAACGGCATCACCAATGTCCATAACAAGAGCGGAACACGGTCTTCTCTACGTCCTCCTCCCGTACCCTGACCTGATGGTACCCGGACCTCAAATCTATCTTGGAGAACCCAAGATGCTCTATGTAGTTAATCGAAGAGATCGTCGATCCGTGGTAGTAGATAACGATTCTTCACCGTCAACTTTTTCAACTCCCAGTAGTCAATGCACATCCGGTGTGAACCATCCTTCTTCTTCATGAAGAGAATCGACGCTCCCCATGGAGAATTGCTCAGACGGATGAACTGTTTGCCCAGCAGTTCCTGCAGATGTGATGACAGCTCTTGCATCTCTGGTAGTGCCAATCGGTATGGCTCCTTGGCGATAGGGGATGCACCTGGCACTAGGTTGATCCTAAAAGTGACCTGCCTCTTCGAAGGTACTCCGGGTAACTCCTCCGGAAACACATCAGCAAACTCTCGGACAACCGGAACATCTGAAACCGAAACCTGATCCCTAACCTGTGTATCCACCATATACGCTAAATAACCCGCACACCCGTGCTGAATGTACTGACGAGCCTTGACAGTTGAGCAAAAGCCTGATCCCAACCTAGTGCCCTCGCCGTAGATAATCAGTTCTCCCCCACTTAGGGTTCAAACTACCACCTGTTGACCCTCGCAGTCGATCATGACACTGAAGCGACTAAGCCAGTCCATACCAACAATCTCACATACATCCCCCATGGGAATCAGAATCAAGTCTATCGGGAAAGATACCCCAAAGATCTCCAACACGAAGCCTCGATAGACTGAAGAAGCGGAAATCCTGTGTTCGTTGGCGATAGAGAGTCGCGACGGATACTCTAGCTCTCCTACTGGCAAACAAAACTCCCTACTGAATGACTAAGAGACAAAAGACCGACTCGCCCCGGAGTCAAATAATACCAATACATGTAAGGAGTTCACTAAGAACGCACCTAATCATAGGGACAAACGTATAAGCATAGAACAGATATAATCAATAAGATAAAGGATAGAAACATACCAGCAACCACATCTGGTGCTATCCTGGCCTCCTCGGTTGTAAGCTGGAAGGCAGTTACTCGAGCCTTCGGAGGCTCTGCTCTACCCTGACCCCCGTCAGTAATCCTCAGTGTAGTCAGCATTGGAGCCTGCGCCGGCCTGGCAGCGAGCAATGGACAGTTGGTCTTCACGTGACCAACCTGATCGCAGTGATAGCAGATCCTTATATCATGAACCGGGGCTGGCTGGCGGCAATCCCTCGCAAAGCGCCCCTCCTTGCCGCATTTACAACAAGCAGTACTATATCTGCAAACTCACTAATGGCCCTTCCCACACTTACCACAAGTGCGGCCATGCTGGCCCCCAGACCTAAAATCAGCGGTCTTAGGCCGTTTCAGCACAGGCTGTGATTGCGCCGAGGCCTGCCTCTGCTCCCGCAACTCTAACTCGATCTCAAGCTCATGCCACCTAACGGCCTCCTATAACTCCAGCAGTGTATCACAACGTTGGGTAGCAACAAACTGACGGATGTCAATCTTGAGCATGCTTAGATAACATGTCATCTGAGCCTTCTCAGAAGCAAACTCCAGGCAAAACATTGCCGTCACCGACTCCGTAAGCTGCCTAAAATACAAGAACTCATGTGCCAGACACTCGCGCTCAACCCGTGGAATGTAGCGAGTGCGGAACATATCCCCGAATTGATCCCAAGTAACCGTAGCTCTCTAATCATCAGTATACGATCATGTCATCATCCTACACTAATCCTTGGCTCCGAACCTCAGCAGGTTTAGATCACACCTGACCTTCTGGTCAACATGACATGAGCATTTGAAAAAGCATCCATCTATGTCATACGGCCACCTCATGGCTACAATCGGGTCCTGGATCCCATCAAAATTTGGGGGCTTCGTGTTATTGAAGTCTCGATACTGAAAAGCCAGGCTGGTCCCACCACCAGCGGCTACTACGGCTACGGAGGCTGCAACGGCAGCCGTCTCAGCAATAGCTGCATAGCGCTTATCAAAGTACTCCACCATAGCGGTCTTGATTGACCCAAACATATCTAGCAACTCCGCCCGGAACAGAGTAGCAACCTCATTGTGCAGGATCTCTCGAATCCTGGCGTCCAAGTCATCCGACGTCATCCGAAAAACGACTGTGGGCATTGCTAGTCCATCCTGACCGCCATCTCCTGATCCTGACCTGGATCCAGTCACAAATTGCCTCGTAATTACCATACTGAAAATATACCAGGAAGATATCAGACATTCCATATAATAACGGGGAACCAACTCCCAATAAAACCCTAGGGCTTGTGACTTCCTTGCTACCTATATGGGTCCTATGCTTTTAGTAGTACGAGTCATACTACCTTCCACACCTACCCATATTTGTCTCAAGTATCATCAAAACGCCCGAACAATATACATAAACATGGAAAACGCTCAATCTCACTCCTAGAGGAAGGCTAAATATCTCATAACCGGCCGACTGACCCCGCACAACTCACCCATGAAACTTCCACCAACCCTGAAGCACTCGTGTATGCTAGTCATACATAACGCTGGACCCTATAAAAGTCCGAATATCTGATCCATGAATGCGGCAGGTGTATTTGTTAGACCGAAGGGCATTACGACGAATTCATAATGTCTGTAGCGGGTTCGGAAAGCGGTTTTAGGAATATCCTCTTCTCGGACTTTGAGTTGGTGGTATCCGGACCGTAAATCTATTTTAGAAAAATAACTAGCTCCTTGGAGCTGGTCGAATAGATCATCGATTCGTGGGAGTGGGTAGCGGTTTTTAACAGTGAGCTTATTTAACTCTCTGTGATCGATGCACATTATGAAAGATCCGTCCTTCTTTTTGACAAAGAGCACCGGAGCTCCCCATGGCGAGTAGCTAGGTCGGATAAACCCCTTGTCCAGAAGCTCACTGAGTTGGCTGGACAATTCCTGCATTTCAGCAGGAGCCAACCGATATGGTGATTTAGCGAGAGGAGTTGCTCCTGGAACGAGGTCGATTCGGAACTCAACCTGTCTCTCTGGGGGTACTCCTGGAAGATCTTCAGGAAACACGTCCGGAAATTCACACGCTACCGGAATATCTTGGATGTTAGTTTCTCCTTTGGTCTTGTCCACTATGTGAGCCAAGAACGCCAAATTGTTCTTTCGCAGATGTTTTTGTGCTTTGATGCACGAGATAAGACGAAGATTCGTGCTAGGTTTGTCTCCGTAAATTACTAGGGTTTCGTGATTCGGGAGACGAAGGCGAACGGCCTTCTCGTGGCACATAATCTCAGCATGGTGGGGGCTTAACCAATCCATGTCGATAATCACATCGAAACTCCTAATTGATACTGGCATTAGGTCTATTCGAAAAACGCGTTGGTTGAGGGTTAGGGTACATCCGATGTAGATTTCCCTAGTGGATTCGGTTTTCCCATTGGCCATTTCCACCGTATAGGTTTCATTTAGCTGCTGGGGTTGTTGTTTTAATAAATGTTTAAACTTCTCGCTTACGAAACTTCGCTCCGCTCCGGTATCAAATAAGATGCATGCATAAGTGTGGTTTAGGGGAAACGTACCGGTCACAACTGCGGGGTCCTGAACTGCATCACTCTGACCCATAGTCAGCATTCTTCCTGCTCCCCTGTTTCCTGAGTTGTTGTTAGGGCAATCCCGGCGGAAATGCCCCGTCCTTCCGCACCCGAAACAGGTGTGGCTAGGCCCTGCATTGTTGCCGCCGGCATTGGTGTTGTTGTTATTGCGGTGGTTGTTGTTGTTGTTGTTCTGATTGTTTCCCTGACTCTGATTTTGGGAAGGATAAGTCCTGCAGAACCTTGCAGTGTGTCCCCTTCGGTTGCAACTGGTGCAATGGAACTCCCTACATTCTCCATGGTGATGGAAACCGCACTTGTTGCACTTGGGAAAATTACCGGAATAAGGTCTTGAAGCATTTGAAGCAGCTGAGGCTGGAGCATGTGGTGTGGCTGGAACCGGTGCGGTGACAGCGTTAACTGCCACTGTCTGCTGCTTTTTAGAGGCCTCAAGGCCCTGACGCCCCTTTCTCTTGTTGTTCCATCCTTTCTTACCATCACCCTCCTTCTTCTTCTCAGTCTCCACTGGTTTCTCGCCCTTCTTGTTGTTATGATCATATAGCCTCTTTGCCAATCTCTTCGCACTATCAAACGTTTCAGGGTTTGCAGCTATCACATTCCCCTGAATGGGAGGTGTCAGTCCCCAGATGAATCGTTCGATCTTCTTTCCTTCTGATGTAATCATACCCGGGCACAACAGAGATAGTTCGCTAAATCTCGATATGTAGGCATCGATGTTCGCATTCTGCACAGTGAGGTTCCATAGTTCCTGCTCCATCTTTTGTATTTCGCCTCGAGGGCAGTACTCAGCCATTAACATTTCTTTCATTTCTGCCTAGGGGATAGAGTTGGCGACAGGGAGCGTCATAGCTTCCACGTGTCCGTTCCACCAAGTGAGTGCTTGGTCCACGAAAGTGCAGGCCGCGAACTTCACTTTCATCTGCTCGGGGCAATCACATATCTCGAATACCGACTCTACCTTCTCGATCCATCGCTTCAGAGTGATCACTCCTCCAGTGCCGTTGAAAGTTCGTGGTTTGGCGTTTGTGAAGTCCTTGTAGGTACATGTTTTGGTAGGTCCTTGATTCATCCCGTTGTTCGAACTTCCTGCCCCTTGCCCGTTGCCTCCTCCATTATTCCCCTGATGGAGTTGTGCCATAGCTGCGGTGACCGCAGCAGACACGGCTGCCTGGAATGCTGTGGAGTCAACTTCGGGTGGAGTTGGTCCTGGGTTTCCGCGAGTAGGTCGGAGAGGCATCTTTCTGTCACGGAACGGAAAGATGTTGAGTGTACGTGGTTTTTATGAGGTTGTGATCCTACTAACTAGGTGTATGGTACGAACCTAAACATTACTACCATCGGGCATACAATCATAACGTCTCAACACATAACAACTGGTAGTATCATAGCAAGACACACAAAAGTTCATTAATATTATTCACATTTAATACAAGAAAATTTGCTCGTAAGAGCATACATAAGTGACACTAATCCGACAGCATAACGGCTCCATGAGTAGTGTAGTCACTTAAACATAGAGCCGGAGTACATAATATAGTTCCTAATGTCCTACCATGATAAGTCCATCCCTAATCGCGATGTGCTGCGTCTGGAGGTGGTGCCGAAGATGTGGATGCTCCCTGAAGACGAGCCACTAGGCGTTCTGCGTCCTGAAGTCGAGACTCCCACCTTACCTGCCTCATGTGAAACTCCCGGAGGACATCACGCGTCTCCTGCTCCGCCCGCTCGACCCTAGTCCACAACTGGCGCACTTGATCAGCAGTGCCCTGAGCAAGGTCGTCGGTGTCCCGTAATCGTCTCACCATGACCGGTAGGGCTCGGTCGGCCGGTCCTCCATCCCTCAGATCAAAGAACTCCTGTGACATGCCAAACGGGGGTCACTGTCCCTGATGTCTGCTCCATCTCCAAAGATCGATGCCCCAAGGAGGGGTAGGTCCAGTGGGACCCACACGATAAGCAGGCACCCTGATCGGGTAAGGGGGGTCGATGACCTCGGACTCTGCGTCCGAATCACCCCCTTCGCTATCATCGAGCTCCTCTTCGAAATGCTCTTCGTCTTCTTCGGGTTCGGCAGGCTCGCCCTCGACTTCTGCCTCCGGTTCCCCGTCAGATTCTTCGTCGGGGTCTTCCTCAGGTTCCTCTTCAGGCTCTTCCTCAGGCTCCTCCTCCTCCTCTAACCACCCGTTGTTTCCCTGATTAGGGAAATAGGGGTCTCCAGGGTGATGAAAACCAGCCATGCTGTCTGCGCGAGTACGTAAATATGCTAACATTATTCCTAGGATGCTATGACTATTGTACAGACCAAGCAAACGTTCTCTTTTTGGTGATAAAGGGTATAGTTTTAGGTTCCCTAGCTATCCCGATCTCATCAAGACGTGTGTTAGTTTTACTTTGGAGAGAATGTAGTTGATCAGGCTACATTCACTCCTTGGTATCACTAAGAACAGTCCCGAATTAACCGAGATACCAGCATTATTGTGTTTGATTCGGCGTTAGGTTCTTATCCCTAATGCAAGCAAGCGTGTTTTATTTACTTGTTTTGTTCAGAGTTCTGTTAGTCCCTCTTTTTGGTTTATAGTTGCATATCAATGTGTGGCTCGACATGCTAGTTCACTATAAACAAAGCTCTGATACCAACCTGTCACACCCCCGAACCAGGCGGCGGAAACGTCTGGGGGCTGTCGTGACTCAATTGAATACCATAACATTGAATATATGAAACATAACAACATTCGTCACCATGCATTAATATAGTACAACCAGTAGAATTTACATGAAGTATATTGTTTAAACATTACATTCCCAAAAATAAATTGTTCGATTCGTACATCAATACACTGCAAGCCATCACTGAATATGAATTCCTTTGGTTCACTGGTTCCCTGAGAATACAAGTATTTTGAAAAACGTCAACATATGAAATGTTGGTGAGTTCATAAGTAGTGTTTGAAATCCAATGTTTGTATTGTTTGAAAACCACCAGAAAATCCGATATTTTCTGAAAAGAAAAAGCTTTTGAAAACGTTTGTGAAGATCCATAGGTATGCTTGTTTGTTTCTGTACTTGTAAAAAAATTGTTCATTGAAGTTGTATGCATTTCAAATCTGTATGTATTGAAAACCCTAGGAAAACCCGATGTTTTCCTAATTCCTTGAATTACATGACGTTACATTGAAACCACTGCATAGCGTATAGTGTCAGTCCCAGGCGACGTTGGATTATTTTGAGCATGATTAGTTGCTACAAACACGCATTACACAAACGACCAGTTTATAGCTATACTAACGATCCCGTAGGCGTCGTCCGTACTAATCACGTTATCCAACCGCCCTGACTATGTGTAGTCCCACATCCGAAGAGAAAGAGGACACGAAGACCTCTATGACTCTATTAACCGGTTGGGGATAAAATGTGTACGAGGGGTCCCCGACCCGCCTCGCAAAAAATGTAGACTTTACTAGCAATACCAAAGGACCCTTGGGGACCAGTAGTATACAAGCCATTGAAAGTCCCTCTACGTTGTGCCAAGTCGGTGAAACCCAACACTTCGTAGAAAAAAAATGTCTTCGGGCCTTAAGATCAGGTCGTTGGGCTAGCTAGGCCCAACAAACAAGATTTTACACTTTTGGGGCCCAAAGATGGTGCGTAGACGTCTGTGCACACTCGCATGTAAATTGAGTTCCCAAACGTTATTTGTATGTATCGTAGTGTCGTCATGTTAGTAGTTTCGGATTTTCATTGGTTCGAGACCGAACCAATTCGTTTTACAACGATTTTGGTATTGTAGTGTATTGTATTTCGTCGATAGTCGCGGTACCATTGTTTGATCAAATTGCATGTATTGAATTAGCCTTGAAAGTTTTCTGTTTCAGCCCCTCATTGTTTGTAAAATTTACTTTTTCACCCTTTTAATTGAATACTTTCCGGTTTGGTCCTTAAATCAATTTTCTTGACATTTTAACACCAAAAATTATTGAAATTAATATTTTTCAGCATATTTTTCATAGAAAACAGTTTAAGTCCCTGAAAATGCAATTTTCTCGGTTATAACCCTTCTTTTTCGCAACTTTGACAATTTTGGCCCAAATTGTAAGATTTTTGCAATTTTGGTCCTTTTTAAATTTAAAAGCATTTTAAACCTTTTAAAAGGACTTGGAACAATTATAGTCCACTGTTTTACAGAAAAATACAGTTTTGACCCTCCAAAACAGGAAATCTCGCATAATGGGCCTCATTGGGCCGAAAATGTCATTTTTAGCCCATTAAGATTGAAATTTATGTTTTTAATCCTCTAAATGAGTAAATTTCCAGAAATTGTTTTATTGAAACTGTTTTGGCACACCTCATCCATCAGAATTCGTGGTATGTCAATTTGGGCCCTTAATTTTGTATTTTTCACATTTTAGGCCCAAAATTTGTGTTTTTAGCCCAAAGAAAATTGTTACTAACTACTTAGCTATTTTCTTGAAACACTTTGTATGTAGAAATATATTTGATGCTAAAATCATTTAACATAAGATATATCTCGGTTTTGAGGGGTTTTATGGCTAGATCCAACATTATAACACACAAAAGCATACATGTAAGCATGGAAATCATACAAGGCATACAAAACACATATAGATCTACACTTTCACTTGTATTCCCCCCCCCCCCACAAAACTCATAAAAACAGAAAATAGGGGGTATGAATCTCACCTTAGGGTGTGATTTTCGGTTTTTGGAAGAAAAGATGGAAGAAAAACTTGGTGATTTTTGGCCTTAGCACCTTTCCTTGGTAGATCTCGAGTTTGAGATGGTTCTAGGATGCAAGATCACGATTTTTGCATAGATTAGGAAGGGATTTTGATAACAAAAAGAATCTAAATCATAGATCCATGCATAATCTTACCTTAGATGAAGAATTTGTGGAAATTTCCTCTTGAATGCTTCCTAAAACTCGAGATTTTTGAGTGGAGAGGGGGGATGTTCTTGAGAGAGTGTGAGAGATTTTTGTGAGTGTGTGTGGGTGTATGGCCGAGAGTGAGAGAGATAGGAAGAAGAGATGTGATCTTTGAAGTGATATGCTCCTAGAAGTATGAGTTGTGCATGGAAACATGTTGGATATTAATGAGGTGGCAAGCAAATAGTCAACTCTTCCATTTCTTCTTGGACTTGGGCCTTGGGCCGAGAATTTGAAAGGGAAAAAGGAAGAATTTGGGCCTTTGCCCCTAAGCCCAATATTAGAGTTAATTTGGGTGAATTTTCTCATAAAAGAATATAGTATGATTTTTCCATTTTTGTTGAACTAGTTTAGGGTATTCATGGATCAAAGCTTTCAATTCATTTCATTCTAGGCCCAATATGGCCCAAAATGTTGAAATAAATTAGTGTGGGTCCAATTAGAGCCCAATTAGGGTTCTAAGCCCATGATAGTCTAATTGGAAGCTTATTGGTCCATTTGGATCCAATAAGGGAGTCCTAGTCCAAAGTGGACTTAAACAAGGACTTCTAGGGTTTCCAATTGTTTGGTGACTATTTGTAGTACTTGTATAATGTATTTGATTGAAGTTTTTGAAGTCATAATCATAGGTGTTACACATGTTCTTAAGTTTTTGATTCACATTAGCTTGAATGTATAGATTACATAACACAAAATTTCCAGTTGTGACACCTTCATTGGATGATATGCAAGAACTATATGCAACACATGAAGAAAGACATGGTTTTCCCTGTATGCTTAGAAGCATTAATTTTACACATTGGAAATGGAGACATTATCCCCAGGCATGGAGAGGGCAGTGTACAAGTAGTCATCATGGAGTGCCTTTGTTGGTATTAGACGTTGTTGCTTCCTGAGATTTGTGGATTTGGCATGATTTTTTCGTGTCTTCGAGTTCCAACAACGACATCAATGTTCTTGATCAATCACCAATATGCAACGATTTGTTGTCAGAAAAGTCACCGGGTGCTCCTTTCATAGTGAACGGAAACAAATATAAGTTTGGGTATTATCTTACAGGTGGAATATATCATGCGTATTCCACATTCTTGAAGTCATTCCCACACTTAGTGGAACCAAGAGAAAAATTCTTCAAGAGAAGACAAGAATCAACATGTAAGGATGTGGAACGTGTTTTTGGAGTTCTAAAGTCGAAGTGGCAAATAGTAGAACATACAGCATGGCCATTTGAGTTAGAAACTCTATGATATATTATGTATGCATGTATCATAATGCATAACATGGTAGTGGAAGATAAATGACGGAATATTGCACACTATATGTCAATGGAGTCCATAAACATTCAATTTGAAACAAGAACAACATAATATTTTCATAGAGTGGTTGATATTCAAGACATACAAAAACACATGCAACTTTGAGAAGACTTTGCGGGTCATATATATGATGGTACCGGTGATAATAAAGAGTGTATCTAGAAAAAAAATTATGTCTTTTTTTGTCTTGTAATGTATTTTCTTCAATTAAAATATTATGGTTTTTAAACAGTATGTTTTATTTAAATAGTATGTTTTTTAAAATTATTTTTTTTAGAATTATTAAAAAAAAAGAGAAACTGAAAAAAATGATGACATGGAAATATTTTGGTGTATAACATGGTGACCATTTCCTACAATAGTGTTATAACATGGAGGGTGATGTGGCATGTGAGGTGACATCTTATTGGTGTTATAACATGGTAAACATACCCACCGGCCTCAATTAGCGTCATGAACACGTGAATAATTTATGTTCCACTAAGCTTCTTCTACGACGTGCTTGATTCTACTTTCTATCCTTGTGACACCTCTTATCCTCTATATCACCTTCGCTTCCTCTTTTATCATACTCTTTAACCATAAATCACCAACTTTCACTTTTCAATCTCAATCAACTTATTACTCGTTACTTAATGTTTTGAAGAAAGAAAGAGAAATCGACATAGATATATAATGTGAGAAAGGGGATAGAAACAATAGTATTAGAAATTCCGGAGGGATATGAAGACCAAAAAAGCTTCAACAACGACGGTGGATGTGTAGGAAACTGGCTTCAACAATAGTAGGGTCGTAGTGGATGGATGGATTCTTTTGGCAACATGATTCCATCTTTTTTCTCTTAAATTTACAGTCTTCAGGTCATTTTGAATCTATATTCGCTTTCTTGCGACATATTTGTCACTTCCCTTTTACAACATCCTTTCGTTTATGGCTTAGTTTTCTTACGTATGTTAGTATGTCTTATAGGTGTTCGATCAAAATTATGTTTGAAGTATTAAATCCTACAGTTTGTTATCTATAGTTTATTATAAACTTATTATTGAATATCATATAAATTGGTCGCATCTGGCCCAAGTATGTATGATCTTGCAGTTGACATAAATGATGAGGTAGAACCAATCGACTTATGGGAGTAAGAAGATGAAACTGTTAGTGTTAGTTAGAGTGTTCAAAGTCATTAATTAATTGGTAATATGTCTAATAATAATATGATCATTTTGTGTTTCCCTCATAACTCAATTAAGCAATAAGGAATTAGGAGAAAATGAGTTATTAATTTATTATGAATTAATAAATTAATTAGAAATTGTTTTGGAATTAACTAAATAGTTTTAATTAATTAAATGGATTGAATATTTATTAATTCATTAATAATTAATTGGAATATTTCAGAACCTTCCAGAATAAAAAAATGGATCGATTTATCTAGTGATAAAAGAATATGGACTAATTCAAATAAGGATAACGATTTTCCTTGGAGATTTAAATTAAACGGGAAACTATAAATGGAGTACTAATAGTCAAACGATGACACTATGTTTTTGTCTCTAGAAATTCATCCACCTCTCCCCTCCCTCTCATATCTATGAAATCTATAACCCTTTTAGGGTTATTGAGATTTTTTTATATATACCCACTGTTAGATGTCATTATATGCATCTTTTCTATTAGTATTTATTAGTATTTTATATCACGTTTTATAGTTTTACATATGTATTACTGTAAATAATGGTCAACTCATATTTTTCACCAGAGTTCGTGTATTGCTCATATTTTTATGTTATTTTCAAGTATTATGAGTAGGGCAATATTCTAGAAGCAGCCTGGATGCATTTTTGGAGCTTAATGACATTAAAACACCTTAGGAAAATAGAAGATGGATTAAAAATATGCCTTTTGGAGCTTAATGTCGTTAAAACACATGAGGAAGATGGAAGATGTATTAAAAACAGTCGAAACTAAAATTTTCGGGTTAGAATTGCGCATTTTTGCAATTACGTGATGGTAGCGAAAAAACACTATCGCAACGAAAAAACACAATCGTGTTTCCATCTCATAAATTTTTCTAACCATTTTTTGGATCATTTGTGGACCTCGAAGTGAAAACACGATCGTGTTTCTATCCCAGGGATTTTATGAAGCTGAAAATTTGATTTTTAGAACCTCAAATGCAAAACATGATCATAATGGTTGTGTTTATGAAAAAACACGATCATGTGTTTGCCCAAAAGGCATAAAAAGGTATCCTACTTCATTAAAAGGCGGTCCGTAACATTTTCTAAATTTTCCATAATTTCAAAAAATTATGTCTGTAAGCCTTGGAATCTCTATCTGACAATACCAACTACCTATAAATACAAGATTTGCAACAAACTAGCCAAAGGATAAGGGATTTAAAAAAGACTATACAAATATATTTTATTCTATATTTATCGTTAATATATACAAATCTTAACAATTGAGGAAAATGATGAATATGGAATAAGTGGGTCGCTATCAACATAAACTTATTGGTTGAGGAACTTGTCACATTGAAGATATTATCAATCATACAGGTGATGAACAAAATGCAACAAATATTGATATTTTTAGTGTTATGAGCATATTTTAGTGTGATTATTATTGTTCTCGTGATAGGTGGGATTCAGATAGTTAACTTAACCATCTGAGACTGAAGATACGGGGTGCACATTCGGAGTGTTAAATGTGAACTCGGGTAAATAGGGGTCTGATGGTAGCGCCCCTGGGTACGGGTTTCTAAGGGGCAGCGCCCCGAAACCAGAACGGATTTCTATATAAAGAAATAGTTCGACCATATATTTTCCCACCAAAAACCCACCGATGACATCATGGTGATGTATGCTTCGGTTATGTCCTAAAACTACTCTTTTGGCGCCATTTTGGTGTAACCACTTTTCGCTCCTTGTATAAATGCAAGGTAATTATTCAAGAAAAGGGTTGATCATTCACACATAAGAAATTGATCATTATCAATCTTTCTATCTCTCAAGAATACATAACATCACAAGGTATTATGTGTTTAAGGTTTAGATTAGGCCTGTAATCCAAATCAGATTTCATGGATTATCCGAGTTCAAAATTCATATATCCCATGCTGTAAGAGACGAAGTACATATTTCAGAAAGTGATATAATCACGATCCAAACAATATCCAAGCATTATTGTTATTTTGAATCTTTATTTTCTAAAAACATGACTTCATTACATAATAATTATCATGATTTTATTAACTAGGTCGGTAATAGGCACCTTCTCACATTCACGATGATGTGGAACGTGTATGCAGGGAATTTGAAGTTGATTTCATGAGCCAACATGATGCTGATACATATTAGAGGATAATCGGGGGGCTAAAATGACTTCAAGTGGTGTTGCTTTGCCTATAGTCAGTCCCAAGCTTTCCGTCATGTCAACAGGTTGGTTTGATGGTTTTTTGAGGACAAACTGTTGAATCAAGCTAGCTAGCGCTAAACTCACAGCCTGGAGGGCAAAAGAAACACCAGGGCACATTCTTCTACCACTACCAAAAGGAAGCAATTCATAATGGTTTCCCTTGACATCAATACCCTTGTGACTAGTCAAGAATCTCTCAGGCCTAAATTCAAGAGGCTCTGACCAAATTTTAGGGTCACGTTGCATCTTATAGAGATTTACCAACAGACGAGTGCCTTTTGGAATATTGTATCCATCAACAATGCAGTCCTCGAGTGACTCATGAGGAACTGAGAGTGGTCCAGCTGGGTATAAGCGGAATGTTTCTTTGATGATGGCATCCAGGTAGACTAAGTTCTTCAAATCCGACTCCTCCACCAGCCTGTCCCTTCCAACATGCTCATCGATTTCATTTTGGGCAGTTTCTAATGCTTTTGGGTTGTTGAGCAACAATGCCAAAGCCCATGTTAATGTCAAAGATGTGGTGTCCACGCCTGCTACTAGGAGTTGCTGCATGCATGCGAAATGGAATTTAGTTTAATTACAACTTATATCTAAAAGATCTTCGAAAAGTACATTCACTTACTTGACATGTGGATTTGATAATTGTATCATGGTCAAACCCCGGGAATGCTTCTTCAGAAGCACCTTGAAGAATGGACATTAGCACATCTATGAAATCTTGGTTGCCTTCATGTTGGAGTGAAGAGTTACTATTCATTTTGTGTTCCTTTAACCACCCGTCAAAGATATCGTCCAAATCTCCCGCTGTCTTCTTCATGGCTTTTATGTATCCACCCACATCGAAACACCTGAGATAAGGGATAAAATCAGAAGCCACAAATGCCCCCATTAACTCGAAGAACTTTTTTACAATGCTCTGAAATCGAACGCCTTCTTCATCCTTTGGCGAAAACCTCTTCCCGGAAATAATTCTAACCATAATGTTTACTACAAAATTTCCAAACCACTGACCCATATCCACCCTCAACACATCTGAACTCTTTACCGAAACATCATATAAATCTGTGATGGATGCTCTAAGTTCTGAAGCTCGAATATGCCCAAGTATTTCAACTCGTCGTTGAGAAAGAACCTCGAGCGTTACCATCTTGCGTATTTGTCGCCAATACTCGCCATATGGAGTAAAGCCGAACATGGCATAATCATAAGCCATGAGTTTTACTGCCTCTGCTTTCGGTCGACTTGCAAAGGCCTTGTCGTTTGTTGTAAAGCACTCCTTAGCTATAGCCCCGTCACTCACCACCAAAGTTTGATGAACACCGAGGTTGATGGTGAAGATAGGGCCATGTTCTTCTACCATGTCACCTAAAACCTTGTGAGGTAGCTCAGGTCCACCTAGAAGATGTAGGTGCCCGATTATAGGCCATCCCCCTTTTGCTTGTGGTGGATTTCGGTTCTTCCCTGTCGTTGCCTTCTTTTTGCCTAGGGTATGGAGTAAGAAAACTAGTACTACAACAGAAGAAAAGATGGATGTAACAATTGTTGAAGACGAGAGATGCAACTCCATCGCTGTGTGAGCGGCTGCAATAATTGTGGAAGACGAGAGATAGAGTTCCAACTCACTGCTTGGTTATGTGTAATTGTATATGTGTGCGCGCAATCCAAAAATATTTAAAATATTGTGAACCATACAAGATTCTTTTTTTAAATTCATTTTTTATCCCTTCTAAGTTACATTTATTTATACATATTCGTTTATTTCTAATATTTAATTAAAAGCTAGAGATTATGTGTAACAGATTATAGTATTACAAAAATTGCTCAATACTTTCAAATTGAAATCAATATCAAGTATATTATAACGTCATCAAATTACAAAATTAATTAAAAAATATTAAGCAAACCAAAAATACAAACAGGAAAGATTTAAATTTGTTATGTTTAATTTGCATAGATTATTTAATATTTACTTAAATCTTTCAGGTATAAATTAAACATATAATCTTTCTTTGTATATCTTGTATCTTTGTAAGTATTATATGGCCATATCCGTTTTCCGTTGTTTTTTGTGGATTTAAAATTTCGAAAAAAAAAATAAAAAGAGTTATTATATTTTTTGAGTAACGATTTATTACAGGTGCTATTATACGTATCTTTTATTCACATAAATTGTCAAATCATGAGGATATATATACACTATTTTACTATGAAGTCGATACACAAACCAATTTAGGAGTACGTATAGAATTACTCTTTAATACCTATATAAATGTGTGTGGAGTTTTAAAAACAAAATACTTAAAATGATGAAGTTTGAGTGTAAAATAAGTAGTAGATGTAAGAAATCAAATTATTATGCAAAAAATGACGAAGGTTACATGTATGGGGTTATAATTGAAAATTAGTAAATAATAAAAATGGGTGGGGGTCGAGAGAACCTCCTTAGAGTCGGAACAATTGTGATATAATCTTAATTAGGTGTTATTTTATGTATTTCTCACTCTATATATTGTCAAATTATAGGGATAACACATACTATGTCATTCACAAGTAGGTATACGAAGCAATTTGAGAAGTACGTATAAAATTATCCAGAAATTTCCTTGAATAACTACAAATTGTTTTCTCTTATTTTGTGGGGACGTGCTTGTATTTAACAAACTCATAAGCTTTGATGTTTGTTTTGCGGTGACGTAATCTATAAATTTTTATTAGGCAAGGACCACTTGTTGTAAAAAAAACAGTATGGGGACATTTTTATAAATTACAGGAACAGTTTTATAATTTATTTTCTATAAAATAACCAAATCCGTCAACATAAGAAAGTATTATGAGGAAAGTGTCAAACCTAAAGAGTATATTATTTAAACACAAACATATGGACCATTTGTGTAAAAAAAAAATATTGCACGTTAACATTTCTGTTAAATTACCTAAACATCTTTTTCAATTTATTTTTCATAAGGGGGCCAAACCTAACATACAAAATTCAACTTTAAGTGGGTGATAATGACATTTTACGAAATAGAGGGGCGTAACGTACCAAAAACCATGGTAGATTTTTTCAAATTCTAAAAGGAATTAAAACTCATTTTCATAAATCCAAACATCGTCAAAATATATGTGTCACAACATGAATCCAAAATCAGAGTATCATAACACAATATCTCTCATAAATCATGAAGATGGTTGGATAGTATGTACAGTTATGTACTTGCCTTTGCATTATCCTCAGAGGTACCTGAAACATTTAAATCCATAACTGTAACATAAATCTTAGTGGGTTCCTTAAAATACCCCACACAACAATACACATACAATGCATGCACAAAAGGCCTACAACAAAAGGTTGGACCGCCCCTTATGCATTCAGCATAAAGTTAGACCACCCCCTTGGCCTTCAACATAGAGTTAAGGTTGGACCGCCCCTTATGCATTCAGCATAAAGTTGGACCACCCCCTTGGCCTTCAGCATAGAGTTGGCCTACAACACACAGTTGGACCGCCCTCAACTCACCCATAATATGACGACATATGCATATAAACACAGACTGACAAACAAGCAATCACATGTAAGTGGAACATACATGCCTATAGTTCACTACAGTATATCAGCATCATAAGAGACAAAGGATATATAATATAGTACAAAGTATAGTGAGAAAACTCACCTCACAACCAAAGTAGACAATCTCTACAGCTTACAGGATGTGAAGGTTGGTACAACAACCACTTAAACATATAAATCAAGGTTAATTCTCACTAGCTTTATGCTTGGATGTGGATAGGAGAGATGGCAGGTCGGTGCTAGAGCCGAGGATTTTGCGTGGATGCACTATACGTATGATGGCATATTTTGTATGTTGAGGAACTCACTAAGTTTTATGTTTTTTTGGATAAAATGTTTTTACAGGTTGTTTGTGTGAAGAGCTCGGCATGACTATACACTCGGATCGAAGATATTATTTCCGTTGTTTTGTAACTCAACTTTGTTAATCATATGGTTTTCATATGATTGGTTGTTACAACATGATTTCAAGTAAAGCATTTTTATTAATTATCCTCTTTTAAATGAAAAATCTATTTTGTAATTTTTGGGACATTACAAAAGTTTTGTGGCTAAAAGTCTAAAATAACAAAGTTTGAAGGCCCAAAGTCTACAACCTAAAAGTATATTTGTAACACTTGAATCCTAGTATATTTCATTATTGCCCTTGTGTTATATTAAAAGTTGCAATATGGACCTTAGCCAATACGCAGGGCATACCAAGTGGTACGCTTAGCGTATAAGCAAAATAGCCAGTACGAGTGGTGTACCAAGGGGTACGCTTAGCGTACTGATGCGAGGATTGGTCGTGACTCCAGACACGTACACGGGGCGTACGTGTAAGTTAATGAAACCTTAATTTAGGGTGTTGCACCCTATATAAACATATTAAGTCATTAGGTTTGGCCTCTTTACCAGCCCCTAAGCCTCCAAAACCCTAGAAATCATCCTTTAGCCTCCATTGTTGTGTTTTGAGCTCATTGTGTGCATTTTGGTGTGTTTTGGTTCATTATCAATAAATAGAAGCTTGGTGCAAGGTGGTGGATCAAGGAAGAGCTTTGTGGATCTTGATTGTTTGCTTCATCTCCAGCTTGTTTGCGGTAAAAAGCTAAGACCTTGCTCATTAGAAGTTTATATGAGTTTTGGACACTTTTTGGCCCCATGAATGAGATTTAGTGATTTGATATCACTCCAGGAGCTATGAGTTGCTACTCTTGGTGTTTCTAAGGTTCAAGGTCCATAAAGTTGGCACCTTTAGGGTTTAGATTCATACATGCATGATCCATTTAATGAAAGTAGATTGTTATATTTTGAAGTTGGGTCCTTATGGGGCATGCAAAGTCACCAAGTCAGTGACTTTATGGTTCTAGACGCTTATTAGGACTTAGATATGTGATTTGGGCTTCTGGTCTTAAGCATTAAGTGCTTAATGTGAATTTTGGCTTATTGGGTGAGTATGTTGGGCGTACAAGTCTGTACACACGGCATACAAGCCATTTAGCGACTACGCTTAGCGTACAGCTAAGTACGCCCCACGTACTCATCCTGTTGGGCTTAGCATTTTGGGCATTAAGTTTGGACAATTTTATTGGGCTTAGATGCTTGGGTTCCTGTTGGGCCATCTGAGTACAAGTATTTTGGACTAGTAGAAATTATAGGGCTTTAGGGTAAGGCCCATATAAAGGTTTGGGCCTAATTTGGAAAATTGGACCATAAGTGGGTCTTGGATGATTAACTAGTTTTGGGTATTTTTGATTGTGAGTTTGGGCATTAGTCTTGGACTAGACTAGGTAAGGGGTAAAATGGTCTTTTTACTCCAAGTATGGATGGGTGGATATGGAATGGAACCCAAATGTTAATTTGGGTGTTATTTTGTATTGATAGCTCGGGGATTCGTCGGACCAGCAGCCAAGCATTTTCAATGAGATTCAGCAGTCAAGGTAACTTTCCTCATTGGGCTTAGCGGGTCTAAGGCACCAATGTTTGCCCTTGTTATTATGTTAGGATGCTAGGAGTCTGCGTGACCCTTGCATGTGATATGTGTTGCTATGTATACCAGGTGGGACTCGATGCTAGGTGGGGCCCGATGACTGTATCGTATGCTATTATTTATGATCATTTCATGTGTTAGTATAATTAAATGATATATGTCTATGTATATAGTGGGCAAGGCCCGATGTCAGGCGGGGACTAAAAATAACAGATATGTATACCGAGCGGGGCCCGATAGAGGGCAGGGCCCAGTATGTGGTTTATTATGTATAGTATTGGGTAGTTTGGGGAACTCACTAGGTTTTGAGCTTACGGTTTTCAGTTTATGTTTCAGGTACTTCTGGTTCCAAGGGGAAGAGCTCGGAATTACTGCATTGCACACACCACATAGTTCCGCTTTTGTGATTACTTTTATTTGAGATGATGTTTGATACACTTATTTGATTTGAATTGTATTGATGATGTTTTTGGAATACTATTTTTATTAAATTAAAAATAAAATTGTTGGGTCATATTTTTGGACCTTACAATATTATTCCTAATCAAGTTCCATTTTATTATATATAATAATATCATACAAACCCACCCCTTTTCCTTAGGAAAAATCATGGATAAGGTTTCTCTTCCATTTTATCTTGTTCAAAGACCGTCATAAGAATGATGTCCAAGGTTGATTTGGGGAGTGATTCTCGTGAGTTTCAAGTCATATTGACCATCTTTCTTTAGGAGCTCAAGGTATGTTCTATTGGTTATGATTTTGTAAAAGAAATAAAGATTAGGACTTAAGCAATTTTAACATTGTTTTGTAAAAAATATATAAAATCAAGGAAACCCATATAAGGTTGATTCCAATGGCCTTGGAAATGTAAGAATGTCTAATTTATTTCACCGATAGGCGTCATAATCTAATTTCGGCTTTAAGATAGTCATTACAGTGTTATTGGGAATAGTAAAGGATTTAGATATTAGCCTCTATATTCCATAGATATTGATCAGTTATAGTATTATAGGTTAATACTTGTTTGGCACATCTGTTCGCCCGTTGGACTGCTGATAACTGTTTAAACACTATTCATGTGAGTTTTTTCACTATACTACATATTATCCTCCGTATGTTACGATGTAGTTGCACTGATATGTAAGTAGACTCGTTTAGTCAGTAGCCTATCATGTTTGATTGTTTGTCTGTTTGTCTATTATATATGTGTTGATATATTATTGTGTGAGTTGATGGAGGACCAGCTTCGTACTGAAGGCCAAGATACTCGGGTAGACCAACTTTATGTTGAAGACCAAAGGGCATACCAGCTTTACGTTGAAGGTCAAAGGGGCGGACCAGCTTTTTGTTAAAGGTCATTATGGATATGCATTGTATGTGTATTGTGTATGTGGTATCTTGGTGAACTCATTAAGCTTTGGCTTACAGTTGTTGATTGAATGATTTTAAGTACTTCTTCAGATCGTGGGAAGAGCAAGATTTAACTGTACATAAGCCTCAACATCATGTTTTGAGATTTTCGCATGTTCTATTTTATACTTTGATTTGAATAGTTAGATTTTGATTATCAAAACAATTGTTTTTTTACAAATGAATGAACGTTTGAATGAAACATTATCTTTTAAAAATGAAAATTTTAGTTTGAAAAATGGGACGTTACAATTTCGATTGCTTTTGAAAGGTGAATCACTGGAAGGAAATCGTCTCTTCCCAAGATTATGGTGGCGGTGGCTAAGACTTGTGAGACCATCTTCAACCAATGGATAAATATGTGTTTTGTTGGTCAAAAACACTCCAACAGGCCTTTAACCAACGGTGGTTAGAGACTGCATAGCCTTCGACTTCACAGACTCTAGCAACATAGTTTTCCTCCTTGAAGGTGTTGTGCACAAATTTCAACCTTCGCAAGAGAAAATGGTGGGTCTTAATGTAGAGAAATAAATAGATCATCGATGGTGGTGGGTCTTGACTTGAGGAGAATCACAAATTATTTTTCTTTCTTTTTTTACCTAAGTAGAGTGGGTTTTGTTTTCAATAAAATGAAAAAATGGAAAGGGTGGCTTCAAGAATCAAGAACTTTGTGGAAATTTTAAGAATAATCATGAAAATATAACAACTATTTTGATAATTTAGAAAATGGAAAAATGGTATTTTATTATATATTTACTAGTTTATAACCCGTGGAAACCACGGTTATAAAATTAATTAAACTTTTATAATTATTAATTAATTACTTTAAATAATTCATTTTAAATAAATTATTAATTAAGAAATATATCAAATTTTTAAAGTTATTATAACGTCAAATTTAACATATAATTAGAAAATGTAAATTTGAATTTTGAAATGAATTGTCTAATATATCTACATGGCACATGGCATAATATTAATAAGGAGTTGTATTAGAATGACATTTGACAAAAAAAGATTTAAACTATTCATTTATTAGAATAAAAATTTGATTAAATGTTAGGTCAGCTAGAAACCAACTTACGCGACCTTCAAAATCTTATTTCTCTTAATTTATTTAAATGTCATATCATAAATGCAGCTGGTTGTTTCTATTACCTTGTGCATAACGGTGATATCTATTAACTGCGCCAAAAAAAAATAACCGAATAAATCGGTTAAGTAAGTAAACTTACATGACCAACCTGTTTTGGGGTAGCCCTGTGGAAAAAATCCGTTACCCGAATTATCCGTTCGATTTTTTTGGGTATCAGGTTAATTTTTTCGTGTATTTGGGTAACCCAATTTTTTTCGGGTCGGATAAAGGGTAAGTTTTTTGGGTTTCGGGTATACCCGATTATCCGAAATATATTTAACAAATAATGAATGGCCCAACATGGATTAATGGATTATTTCATTCGGACATAGTGATTTATGGTAATTAAAATAACTTGGACTAAGTGGGAAGACTGAAGGACGTAATGCAAGAGTTTAAGCATGCACATATAAAAGCTGGTAAAACGCATAAGAATAAATGCCAAGAATGTCAGCAAAGCCTTGGCATGAATCATCATACTTGTCTAAATACCATTATCATTTTTTTTTAATTAAGATGATGAGTTAGCCTACTATAAAATGTATAAGAATAATCACAAGAAACAACTTTTGTAAATACAACTTTTGAACTCTTTTTTATTCTGTTATGAGATTTAACTTTTAAACTAACATTTTAAGTATTTCTTTTTTTAACATCTTATTAGATTTGATTTAACTGTTAAAAGAATACTTGATATCTCAAATATTATTGATTAAAAAATCTCAATATTCAAAGTTTGAGCACGACATTTTTATTTCATTAAATTTATTTTTAGGTGTCATTCAAAAAAAATCGGATAATACCCGAATTACTCAAACCCGACCCACTACCCGAATTACCCAAACCCGAATTACCCGAATTTAATTTGGGTCGGGTAACAGGTAATTTATTTAATATGAAAAACCCGAATTACCCGAAACCCGAAAAATTTACCCGATCAACACCCCTATTTTGGGGTATATTTGTCAGAGATTACTATGGACCATAAAATATAAATTAGTGTCCTTTTGACACTTATTGAAATCATATTTTGTTGAACACTAAGTTGTCCATGTTGATGACAAAGAAATCTGCGCGCAACCCAATAGCATTTTGGCGGTGGAAACTAAAATTCTTTATTACCTACTTGATTCGAAATTACTATGTTTTGCTTTTTATTTTCATATCCGTACACCAAGTTTCCAGATATAAAACTTTGTGGAAATTGAAGTTCATATAGGGGTGGTGGCGCAGTTGGCTAGGTGGTGGCGCAGTTGGCTAGCGCGTAGGTCTCATAGCTATACTTGAGTTATCCTGAGGTCGAGAGTTCGAGCCTCTCTCACCCCAATGCTTTTTTTCTTCTACAACTTTTCCTACTTTTTACCTGCAACCCTTGTTTTGCACGATTGACTTGGCTGGACAAGTTCCAAAGCTGATAGCATGTTAAATTTTACAAAATGTGAAAAACTACATATTCCATAGATACATTTGAAATAATCAATAATCGTTTTCTTTCACTATTAAATTGAAGGTTGGTAGGGTTTGATAGGTGCATCTTGAGTTTTGGAAATGCTTTATGACGGACTAACTAACTAACAAACTCACTCCTAAAAATATGATGTGGTTGAGTTTCTTGAACTTGTTGAGTCAATTTTATCTTCTAAGCAAAGGGAGTCATTCCTGTCCAAACATCTTGTGATATAGACCTCACATCAATTTTTTCACTCTCTTCTTGCTTCCATTTTTTTCAACCCACATAACAAATATTCCATTTTTCTAGACACTCACAACTCACTCCTAATTTACAAGTACTTAAGGCAAATAAATGTATAAGTTATTAAACATACATAGAGATAAATAGAGAGTAGGTTCAAAACGACGGTAAACACACCTAACCCCCACCATTCTGAGCACACACGCTCCAGAGTCGTGAGCGTGGAGGTGCCAAGAGAATAAAAATAAGCCTAAGACCATATATCCTAAGATCTTTGACATGATTGCATCCAAATCCTTTTCAAGATCCCATTCATTTTGCGTTATAAAAATGGGCACCGGACTTACTCAACTTAGCCGTTCAAATTGTATGATTTACAATTTTTCTAAAAGAAAATTAAATTTTCAAAACTCCCACACTAGTCACTTGATTGGCCAAAGAATTCCAAGAGTCACCACAAATCATCCAACAAAAAATATTCAACAATGTATTCACGACTACCACTAAGAGCATTGGGTGTGGGCAACAAGGTACAACACCACCTCACATGCCACATAAGCAAGTGGTGTTATAACACCAAGTAGGGAAATGGACAACAAGATGCAACACCAAAGAAAAAAAAAACAAAAACAAAAAGTTGGTGTTCCCCCCGTTTCAATTCGTCACAACGCCAACGAGATTTGCCATGGGGTGTTCCCCGTGTCATAACGCCGTTGAGGGGTGCCACCTCACCCCCCGTTGCTTCTCGTTGGACCCATACCACATAGTCTAAGAAGGGATCAAACCAATTTTCCCCAATAACGAATACAAGTCAATACTCATGATTGCTGATCATTATCACACCCTTTAAATAGTCTATTTCAACTTTCATATATATATATATATATATATATATATATATATATATATATATATATATAGACAAAACTGTAAATTTGGTCCTTGTGGTTTTCAAAAACCTTTGGATGGGGTCCAAAAAGTTTCCGACTTGCATGGAAGGTCCAAAATCAAAGTTTTTCTGTGTTTTTGGTCCAAAAAAACTTAAAAAGACGATTATACCCTTTTATTTTCTTTTTTGTATTTTTTATAATTATTCTAATGTTATTCTAATTAAAAAATAAAGAAAAAAGGAAAAAAGTATTCCCACCCGACCCAGTGTTCTCTCTCTCTCTCTCTCTCTCTCTCTCTCTCTCTCTCTCTCTCTCTCTCTCTCTCTCTCTCTCTCTCTCTCTCTCTCTCTCCTTGTCGAATTCAACTGGGTAAATTAAAAAACCTTTTGAACCCAAGCACCCATAAACACCACCACCACAGCCTCCCTGTCGTTCTTGGGGTTGTGTCACCGGGAACCACCCAATTCCACCCCTTTCTTCCTTGGATTACCGACCAACAGTCCCCGCCACCTTATTTCGGCGGTTTCCACCACCATCCTCTTCCTTCCCTCCCTCTCGTTGAGCTCATCGGAAACGAAGCAACAAAAGTAGTCGGAGCAGCCCCTGCCACCATGTCGTCGTTGCTGTGAACCATCGTCGTCTTTAGCTGCTGCTTCCGTCAATCACATCTCCAACCAGCCTCGTCACCCCTTGAGACCCCTGTAAGTCCGATTCTCCACCTCGTTATTATTGTTCTCCTGTTCAATCAATCAAGAGGATTGATTGTTTAGTTAGTTCCTTACCTACGACGTCTAACAGATGAAGGAGGAAGATGATACAGGAGCCCTAATAGTCGATGTATTTTTTGGGGGGCAATAGAGGTAGTGATAGTCAAAACCCCATTTGGATTTGGAAGATAGAAGGAGAAAGGTCAGAGGGAAGGAAGCAAAATCGGGTCACCCACAAGTATCTGAATGGAGGACCATTGATGAGTCTATATCCATCGTCAACCCACCATTGAGAACACATCATCCCCATCTACCTTGTTCTTCCATTTATCTTATGATCAAATTGCATCTCAACAAAATATTAAGAAAGAAGATTGAAGAATGAGGGACTGTGATTGAATGGAGAAGTACCACCTATGATTGAACAAAAAAAGAAAAAGGATAAGGGTCGGACCTAAAATCGAGTATAAAGAAGGATACATAGACGAAATTAATGGAGCTGGTCAGATGATCGTCGACTTCAGATCTTCTGTAAGTTAACGGTGATAAAGTTAGATCTAGAAATGGACACACACACATACATACTTATGTCTATGTTGGGGGAGAAGGTCATCAAATTCGAATCCTTTGATCTCAAATGCATTGAAGACGGCGCCTACAGTAACATTCTAGATTTGGTGCGCCATTCAAAGTGCTTTCAAAAATTGATTTCATCTCCTCTCAGCCTCTCTCTTCCTTCCTCTTTGTTCGAAACGGATGAACAACGACTAGGGTTTCGTAGATGGTGGTTCACAACAGTGACAGAGAAAGCGACGAGTTAGAAAAAATGAGAATGAAGGTTATTGGGTGGAGGTTTACATCAAACAGGTAGGAATGGTGGGAGTGTGGTAGTATGGAATCGTATTGAAAGCAAGACTGGGAGGAAGAAGATAGGATCGATGGGAAAATTTTTGGGGGATGAGAGAGAGAGAGAGAGAGAGAGATTTTAGTTTTTTTTTGTTTTTAATTATTTAAATGCCAAAATAAATAAAGAAAATAGAAAAAGAAATGAAAAGGGTAAAATCGTCTTTTCAAATGTATCAGGGACCAAAAATCCAGAAAAACCTTGATTTTGGACCTTCCATGCAAGTCGGAAACTTTTTGGACCCCATCCAAAGATTTTTGAAAACCACAAGGACCAAATTTGCAGTTTTGTCATATATATATATATATATATATATATATATATATATATATATATATATATATATATATATATATATATATATATATATACTAGTCAAAAAGTATGA